>NW_020897732.1:7722271-8322271 GCF_003984885.1 Neopelma chrysocephalum | reverse complement strand
CAAATGAGTTAATTTAGAAATGTTTTATTATTGCTCAGTTTTCAAGGAAGAAAATTGAGTTTGGCTGCGCTGAGGATGTTTCAGTATGTAAGAGCTGTGTGAAATTCAACAGGACTTTCCATGCATTTGCAATTCAGGACTGCCTTGGCAGGAGGTAGATCTGATTTTAATAACAGGGTTGGCAGGAGAGGGAAAGCTGGTACAAAGAATTGTTTATTTAAAATACAAGTAGAGGATCTTTTTCAACCTACTCTTCACTGGCTTCTGTTTCCCTGCTAGGAAAAAGAGGGGAAATTGCCTGGAGTGAGAGTACAGGAAGGAAGTCAGGGTCTGGGTGGGGCAAATAGGAGCTCCTGACCAGCTGCCACAGCACAAGACCACCAGCTTGGAATCTGGAAACTGGGAGTCCATGCTGGGATTAGGAACCAGCGGACGGAGTGAAAGATGTGATGAGGATGAGAGAAGGTATCTGGAGAGCAAGCAGGATCAGAACAAAATGGCAGATTGGACAAAGAATTAATATTGGGGAAGATGCTTGAGAGTGGGTTACAAATGTGGTAATAGAAGCCGAGATCCCTGCTTGTTTTGTAGCCTAAACCTGTTACCTTTGAGCCTCACACTAAAACTGAAGTTTGACAGTGAGGGGAGAGATTGGACCAGGGCAGAATACACTGAGTTTGGAAGAAGCAGGTAGAGGAGACTGTGATCACTGCAGTGCCATTTGGTGCTTGGAACCAAGCCCAGCCAGATCATTGCTGCTGCCAGTGCTTCAGCTCGGGTGGCAGATATGTGATACTTAGGATTTATTAGCTCAGGTTTCGGTAGGTTTCCACATAATTTGTTTTTCGCTGGCTATTTTAAAAATGACTAAGGTATATGTAGGCATGTATTATGTCTGGGGAAAAATATGAAGAATCTGAGAGCTTCCAAGTGAAACACCCTGAAAATAGGAAAAAGCAGGTTGTGTGTCAAGACCGTGTTCTCTCCCTGGCTACGACATGTGCTTGTGGCTACGTGCTGTAAATAAGATGCAAGATAAAAACCATCTTGTGTGAAACTGCCCTGATGAACTGGGTTCTCCCATGCTACTGTTGCCATGACCTTCTGCATTATCCAGTGATAAACTAATAACTAAATAGCTGAATACCAATTGGTTTGCTGGGTGCCTCCCTCGAGGATGTACAAGATGGGGAAGGGCTCTAAGAGCAGTACTTTGAGAAATAGCCTTTTATCACCAAGGCTTCTGAGGTGAGGGAATGCATTTAGTCTTAGTTTGAAAGTACCTCTGGCAGCTCCTACGTGTGGTGGTGCTAGAGGTGTGTTTTTGGGAGCAAAGGGTCAGGATCTTCAAGGTTTGTGTTCAGTTGCTCTTTTGGCAGGCAGCCAGTGCTGTCCTGCTCAACACGGGGGAAGGGCAATGCAGTTGAACATCCTTGTTCAGCTAAACCTGAACAGATTTTTATGGGACAAATAAATGTCAGGTTTTTCATCCCAAATAGCTCCATCTTCCTCCAACTGCTGCTGTTTGCAAACAGCCTGTGAAGTTCAAAGGCATTACTCAGTTCCAAGGTGGCAAGAATAGTGTGTGTTCTAACTGTTCACTTGCAGAAGTGTAGCAGCTCCTCCTACAAACAGTGTGTATGTTATGAGGACTGTCATGCTTGAGTGTAATATGTCTTTCCACTAAATGAAATACCCACAGTGACACTGGCAAGGGGATATAGACCCTTTAATCTCTAGGAATGATAAAGTATTTACAGTTGATGGCTGTATAATGACATAAAATAAGGAGTCGCAGTCTTGCTTCCAAATAAGAGGTCTTAGTATCTCACATAACCCCATTTAGGTAGTTTCAGGAAGGCCACAGATTTAATAACACCTCTGATCCTCAGTGCCTCCCATCTAGATATTTGGGCCTGGCCAATCCTAGTTGTATTGTGCTGGTAGAAGGGTGTGAAGCAGCTTTGTCTTGTGCTACTTAGTGAATAGACTTCAGTTTCCAGGTCAAATACCCATTTTTGCGGTGTGAGAAATTCTTTTCCTAAAATGTCAGTGTTTGTGCAGTACAAATAGGATAGAAGAAGACTGACTTGGTGAGGGCAGCTCAATAGATAAATGATAAGCCACAGCAACTTAGTTGTTTGGCCCTTTGCTGATGACCATACTTCAGTCTATCAGGGAGTTCTTGGTCTGAAATCTGTTTTGAAAAGCTTGTCTCCAGCAATGGCAAATTTTAAGCTTCAAGGTGAGCGTCACATATAGACAGAACAGATACCACCACTGATTCCGGAGCCCTTACAAAGAGGAAAACAAGGATGTTTGTAGATTATTTTCATGACTTACTTGATTTACTTACATAATAAGGAAATGCTTAAGAATGAAGCAGTTTATTCTGTATATCAGGGGTTGCCAACGTGTTTGATATAAAAGTAAAAAATGATAGTGTGGATTACTGAATAAATGTGTCTTCTTCAGAGTTCTGCTTTTGGATTAACATCCTTCTTCCTGCAATATGCAAAGGTTCACTTTACATTAAAAAGGGGGGGGGAGGGGAGAAAAAACCCTATACCTTACTGGAGGAAAGAAAATTTTGTACTCTTTCTTGTAATGGTAAGCTGTCAATAGACAGAAATGTTACACTCTTACTTCCTTTAGAAAGATGATTCCTTTAATTTTCTGAATGCCGTAAATTGTCCTTCCCCCCCCCTTTTTTATAAGTAAAGCTGCTTCACTTTCTGTAGGTTACATTGTACTAAACTGATGACAAAGAATGGTACGGTTTAAGAAGATAAATGTCAGGAATGTCTTCTAAAGTAGACACTCAGATTTTTTTGGATTAATGGGAAAGAAGGTCAATAATTGCATGGATTTCAATAAGCTTGAGAAGAAATGGTATTCCTGTGGTGCTAGTGATTATTAAAACATTGTGAATTCATTTCAAGATACTGTACTCAAGTTTAATATATCTTCCATTGTGAAGGAATGACTCGGCAAGGGCTGTCAATTTGTACAGGTAATAGGAGATAATTCATAAAGCAATTGTATTTTTAAGAGAAAAAAGTTATAGTAGACAGTACATAAATTTCTGGATGGTAGTCTTAATTTTGATTCTGCCTTATTAAATAGGGCCCTCCAGACTTCCAGCAGCATACGCCCGGACCAGTTCCTACTAATTTCTCCCAAGCCCCAAGGCTGCCAATCCAGGACCAGTGGAGAGGGCCACCACCACCACCACCACCACTCCCTCCTCCACCTCCTCAGGACAGAGATCCTTTCTTCATAGCAGGTAAGCATTTTCATTCCCATTAAGAGACAAAATCCCCAAATCCAGTTTTTGTAAAGTGACTCTGCAGTGGGAGTGTATATCCCACACCATGAAGAGTTCGGAAGAACCTGGAACCTGGAAGGTCCTGTTTGATGTAGCCAGACTGGTACATGCCAAAAGTTCTGGTTGTCTGGTATCTTTTAACTTTTTTTAATGTAGTTGTATGTTCTCATCTGTAACTGCCATGACTGGATATTTATACAGATACAAAAAAATTAATATCTAAGTGATTATTACATTAAAAATGCTGCACTTTGTTATATCTCAGGTAATGAGTACTCTCCATACACTTGAGTTTACACTAGTAACTCTTTTTAAACTGCCTGGACTGTGTGTGCAGTGTAAGAAATTTCTCAAGGTTAACTAGAATGATACAACCCAGAAAACAAAACAGATAGTTAAGTGCATGTTTATACCATATATATGTTTTGTGTATATATTTAATATATATGTTTACAGACACATAATGTATACGTTTACAGTGTATATATATACAGACATTTTACACACATACAATATGTAAAAAATTGCTAAATGTCTGGTCAGCAGATGGTATCAATGTTTCATGAGTTCTTGTGTGGTTTAAACTATAATCCTTCATTGATTTTATTAAAGTAGAATTTCAAAAAGGTATTGCTGATTCCAGCAAAGTACCAGTTGTGCTGGTCTTGCAAGGATCAATTCCTTTTATATACAACTGGCAGGAGCAAGAGAAACATAACCTTGAGGGTAGCTCTTAAAATGAAAACATCCCATATAGTTTTGCATTCTGCAAATTTTAGGTTACTTTTACAAAACGATAAAATAGAGCTCTATGTTTCCAAAATGTGTCACGGGGAGGTTGTAATTTAATCACTTATCTGATTCCTGCAGATCCAAGGTTCCCAGGTCATCCCTTGTTTGAGCAGCGGAGCCCCCCACCGCCACCCCCTCCGCCGCTCCTGAACAGCGCCCACCCGGTCCCTGCGCAGAGCCCGATGCCGTTCAGCCAGCCCGGGCCCGCCTTCAGCCAGCAGGGACAGCAGCCCGTGTATCCCAGGGAGCGGCCCGTGCGGCCCAACATGCAGCCCCAGGGTCCGGTGGGGATCCTCCACTTCAACCAGCCTGGCTCGGCCAACCCGCGGCCCTTCATACCCCCGCGGCAGCAGTTCCTGCAGGCGCCGGGACAGCCCTTCCTCTCCCCGCACACGCAGCCCAGCATGCAGGTACGGGCTCAGAGGAGTCACAGAACCAAACCGAGGGACTCGGGCGTGCAGGTGGGAGGTGGATAGACATGTGACGCTGTTGTCGCCGTGCCTGGAAGGCGGTGGATCTGCTCCGCGCTGCCGTATCCCAAGATCCCATATCCCGAGATATCCCGGGCAGCGCGGGGCGGCAGCGCCCTCTGCCGGCACCGCCCTCTGCGTGCGGGGCTGCGGGAAGCAGGGAAATGTTTTGTGCGGGATCCTTTCACGGTGTTTGTGTTCTGAACGCAGGGAAACGCTCAAGTCGGCTGATGCCGAAGGGGGGGGAAATAATAAACCTCCAAAAGAACAAAAAGCCAGTTTAAAAGTCATTAGAAAAGGGCACAGAGGGCAGGAGCCCTTGCATTTGTCTGTTTCCACTTCAGCTGTTGGCTTACAGAGGTTTAAGTGTAGAACAGCCTTGCACTGCTTCTGCTAGTCTGCTTTTCACTCTGTATAATTTTAGTTTAACCTGGTTCATAGCTGCCAGCAGATGTTTTAAGGATTGGTGAGGCTGGAGCTACTTTTCTTCAGGAGTTTATTACCTTGAAACTAAAATAGTCTTTTTCTTCATGTGAAGGGTCCCATGCATCCTCCGTTACAGCCTCAGCCACAACCTCAGCCTCAGCAGCACCATCACCAGCAGCAACAGCAACACCATCACCAGCAGCAGCAGCAGCAACACCATCACCATCTCCAAGGGCCTCCACAGCCCTTGATGCCCATGAACCAGCCACAGTTCAGGCCTCACATACAGGCCACGCAGCAGCAGCCAAATAACAACAGGATGCAGTGTCAGCCACGACAGGGTCCAATGAAGCCAAGGCATGTAAGTACCACGTACATCAGTGTTGCCTTGCATAGTTCTGCATGAGTAGCAGGCATGTAAGCACAGGTTTCAGAACTCACTAGCGTGGTTTTTCAGTCACACTTATTCCCTTCCCTTCTTTCATAATTTCTTGCTTATTTTCTGCATTAGTCATTTTATAATCTATGTTGAAAAATACAACATGTATCTTCTGCTTTTTCTTTTCTCCTCCAGTCTTTAGTGTTCTTCTTCACCTGGGTCCAATAGATGTTACAGTTGCCCAAGAAGTAGCAATATAGGGCTTTTGAAGGATAGGTTTGCTTAATAAAACTTTACAACTGCTGGTAGCCTGTGACTGTGTGCGAGCCCAGTTCTCTGACACTGTCTTTCAAGTTGAAGGCCTCTCTGTACTACTGCTAATCAGCTTTCTGGTTCAGATAGTGCCACTCATGCCTTGTGAGTTTGCTCCTGTACAGCATATTCTGTTCCTTGGTAGGTTAGGGTAGCGCAACAGTCTGTAGCAGTGCTCAAGACAATGTGACTATAGTTCAGAATGATTGCTTTGATTAGGAAAGTAAGTCACATAGTGAAGCCAATTTCTGAGAATGGTGTTTAAAAAGTGAGATTAAGTTTTGCTTTTAATTAGAAAAAAGGTTATTAAAATGTTCTCATTTCTATGATTTTTCTTCTAACATTGAAAATATTATGCCTCTTCAAACAGCTTGTTTCCCCAAACTTTACTAAATCAGAAAAATGTGAAACTAAAAACACTTTAGCCTGGTTGGTAGTGGAAGTCTGCAATTTTTTTTCCTTTCTGCTTTTCAGAGTACACCGTCACAGAATATTGTCAAGCGTTCAAATCAGCAGCTACAGTCGAGTGCTCCAAGGAACAGTAACTTGCGCGAGTTGCCGATAGCACCGTCCCACGCGATGGAAATGAGCAACAACAGGCGAAACTCCACCCCAGCTGCTCAGGTCAAACCCATCACCAGCACCGTGTCTGCCAACAAGTCTGTCGGTGGTGGTGGTGGTGGAAACTCCCAGGGAAGGCCTGAAATGAAAGCTAAAGCAATCACACCAGTGGGCCAAGCAAAGTCAGAGGGAAAATCTGAACCAGAGGTAAGGGATTTTGTTGTTGTTTTTGTTGTTAAACAAAAGAACAAAACCCAAACAATCAAGAAACAAAGCTCCCACCTTTTAAAAACTTTTCTAGTCTGACTTATGAATTGTAAGCACGCTTAATGTGTTGTTCAACAAATAATTTTTGGTGCCACTAGAGGCCTCCCTTCTGAATTGCACTTTTCTCTTTTAGTGCAATAGCAGAAACAGTCTCCATTGACAAAAAATATCTGGAAGGTTGGCAAGGCTGTGGTGAATCTGTTTTGCAGGAGGAGGAGTCATTTCTACTATGAAAAGGCAGAGCTTGAGTAAAGGTCATCAGTGATACAAGCCTCTGAAATACTCGTTTTGCCCATTTTTATCTTATAGAATTAGGATTTTTTTTCAGATGATCATATTCTAAATCAGAAAGCCTCTTCTCTTTCATTTTTTATGCTGTATGGCTCTAAAGGAAAAAAAGGGGGTATTTGGAGGACTGTCTTCCTCATGCTGTTTTCCTTTAGGCTGTTCAGTCTCCACTAGGGCCTTGGGCGTCCACACAGGAGATCATCCGCGGAACTTCTTGTTCTTGAAGAAGAAAATCTCTCTTTTATGAAACCTTGTCGTGTGAGGGAAAATAGGAGATGCTTTAAAGCTTTCCATTTTGGAGGAAAATGGTGCTGTTTGCTCTGCTGATGCTCTGCTAGTACTCTGCCCAATCAAAAAAAAAGAGATGCCAGCATTTTCAGCTCCACTGGATTATGTAGTATGAACAGAAGACCATTTCCCTGGAAGCTAGAGAAGACTCTCCATGAGCACTGTTAGTTTTAGAGAGTGGGTAGGATTGCACTGATGGTGCTTTTAATCTCAATCATGATGACTAAATGCACCCTGTGTACTTTATCAGCTTATTCTGTGAAGAACTGTAAATCTTCATAGCTGTAGTTAACCATGAATCTTGTCTCATGGACCAGGTTTTTCTTCAACAACTATTGAAAGCTTTAATTGTGGTAATACTGTCTTCCTTCTAAGCTGCTCATGATTACCTTTTCATCCTGTTCTTGTGTTAGGGATGGTCGTAACTAATTTCCACAAATGAGGCACAAAAGAAACCCATAGCTAGCAGCGTTTGACCTCCTGTGCACTTGCTTTTCAATGGAAGTAAAAAGAAAAATAATCCTTTTTTCAGCTTTTAATTGTCACCTTTTTTGGAAAAAGTATTTAATCTCCTTCTCCTCAATTCGGTCTCTTGGAATAATCTTAGTCACAGAAAATGTGCCTCAGAGAAGTCTCTGTCTTTAGGTCATTAGTAAGGTAAGTCTTGAAGCAAATCAGCTACGGGCCTCCCTATCTCAAACATCCTGAAATTATTCTATAGTGTAGTCATATGAAAATTAAGGCATTAGTTCTGAAATATCTCTGGCAATGTTAAGAAAAATGTATGAATATTTTTTAATTCCTCTTAATCAAGTGAATTAAAAAACCCCAACCAAACAAAAAACCCAGAGCAGTCATCTTGTTCTCTCCGTTTTATGTTTTAAACATGTTATTCTAACAACCTTGTAGTTATCAAACCAACTAATCTTACTTATGTGAATTCTTGGGGTATTACAAATCAAGCTTTCTTTTTGTTTCTGGGTCAAAACTATCTTTGAAAAACAGTTTGATACCTGTTCTATGCAAGTTTTTGCAAAGCAGGATAACAAAAAAGAGTTGTCTTGGGGGAAAAAAATGTCTCCTAGTGTTTCCTATTATTAGCTGTAGAAGTACATACTTGGCAAGAATTAGGAGAGTGTGGGAATGTGTGCATGCACAGAATCCTTCTCCTTCCAAAGCAGACCTGGAGTAGAGCTTTGTGCTGCAAAAAGTGTGATAGCAGTTGTCCATTTTTGGCTGTGCCACTGCAGTGGTCTTGTTCACTGATGGTGCTTAATTGTCACTCCTACAGACAAGATTGGTGCACTAATAGTGATCATTTCCAAGCATTTAACCATATTCTTCACTGGTGTTGTAATGTAGGTTATTACATTTCTCTCCTTAGCCAGATTGTAATGTTTTCCAGTCTTTTTGTGTGTTTTTCTTGTAATTACCTAAATTCACCTTGTTCTTTTGCTTTTTATGAAGATGAGAAAGAGTTAAGTTCTGTCATCTTTTCTAGCTGTATTGCTCATAACTGAATTGGGCAGGTTATTTTGCAAGTGTCTTCAACTGGAAAATTATTAATATTTTCCTTGCATCTTTCTTCCCAAAGAATCAGTGGCTATATTTGAGTGCCCTATCAGTCATGAAGCACAAAAAATGAAATAGCAGTATTGGCTATTAGAGGTTTTGCTCACCTTAAATATAGATATTTGAAAGGTTTCCAATGTGAGTGACTAGAAGATTAAAAACTGTATTTCTGCTTTACTAAGGGAATGCTTGTGGTCCTGTGAGGCTGCAAAATACTGACCTTAAATGCTTGTTTAGAATAGCTCTTACTCTCTAGGATTTAAACTTGTATATCCTTGGTCTGAAACATTGTTTTTCAGTGAAAATGGAAAGTCTTGATGATGTGGGCCTGATTGTGCTCATGCTGAGGTCAGCTTAGAATAAGAGGAATGAAGGCAGTATTAAGCATTTTTGAGTTTAAAGAAGGGGAAGAATGGAGAAAGGAGATTTTATAATGGTGCGTCCTGTATTGTGCTTAGAAGATTCTTATCATAGTTTTTTTTCCAGTTGGAAGTTGGCAAGAGAGCAGTGTGTTTCTTCAAGTAACTTGTAACCTTGTTCTTCACTCTCTTGTCCAAGAGGTACAGCACCTGTGTTTTGTAGTGTGTCTCATACCTTTCTCAGGTTTATGAGCTGATTTTATCAGCAATGTGAAATGTGTGATGTGTACATATTTATTTAGGATACTTTGTGGGTTTGAACACAAGCAGCCAGGTGATGCAATTTCACAGAATCACAGAATATGCCAAGTTGGAAGGGACCCACAAGGATCATCCAGTCCAGCTCCTGGTCCTGCACAGGACCATCCCCAAGAGTCACGCCATGTGCCTGAGGGTATTGTCCAAACGCTTCTTGAGCTCTGTCAGCCTTGCTGCTGTGACCACTGCCCTGGGGAGCCTGTTCCAGTGCCCAACCACCTTCTGGGGGAAGAACATGTTCCTAATATCCAACCCAAACCTCCCCTGGCACAGCTCCAGGCCATTCCCTCGGATCCTGTCCCTGTTCCCCACAGAGCAGAGATCAGTGCCTGCCCTTCCTCTTCCCCTCAAGAGGAAGTTGTAAACTGTAGTGAGGTCTCCCCTCAGTCTCCTCTTCTCCAACTGAACAGACCAAGTGCCCTCAGCCGCTCCTCATACAGCTTCCCTTCAAGGCCCTTCACCATCCTCGTTGCCCTCCTTTGTGTGCTTTGGATTTGGCTGTACCATTTACAAAGACTTGGCATGAATTTTTTGATAAAATTGTTGTAGCCTCTTATGTTTTTATTGTTACAGCTGAATAAAATAAAGGCAAACCTGCTGAATAGATTTGTGTTTATGCCACAGATTGAACCATTTTGACTCTCTTCTTGCACCCATTCTACTGAGAGACATAAGTGAGACTGGTTGCCCCATTCTTTTTTTTGTTCCTTGATAGCAAACCAGAACACTTACAGTGTCTGGTTCTTATGACTCAGCATTCAATTCTATTAACTGGTAATAAATCCTGCACATCTCTGAAAAGATTTGGTTTTTTCTTTGTTTGTTTTTTTTTTCTTCACTACACAGAAAGCAAGCTACTGATACTAGGACTTAAATTTCAGTAGAAAGTTTAATCCCTTGTTTTACAGCATGTCTTTGCTGCCTTTTCTTCGGTTAGCAGTGCCTTTCTAGGTTCCCCTGGAAAAGGATGTAGGACTCCTGCTTCTCTTACAGTACTCTTCAGCTAGATTCAGAAAAGCAGCCTGCAACATTTTCTTTTGGTACTTTCCATCAAAGCTGCCTTAGACCTTAAGGCAGAAGAAAAACCTACAGCTAAGGCTCAGTTTTCCCTTCAAACCTCAGCGAAACTGTGTTCAAGAGCTGTTCAAAGATGGATGAGAATTTCCACTTAGAAAAACAGAAAAGCAAACCCACCCGAGATGAAACTAAAACTCTCAAAACCTGGCAGGAAAAAACCCACCTTCACAAAACCAAGGGAACTGATTTGCATCTCTGGCCTTTTGTAGTCTACAGCCTCCTGTAAAAGGAGGAACTATATACAATGTACTATTTCTTCATGTTATGGAGCTTTCTACACAAAACATGGGAAGCATTAATAGTTTATCCAAGAAAACAGGTATTCTATGTTTTTTTTTGCTTCTTCACCCACAGATAATGTTGCTTCCAAATGCAGGATGTGAAAATTATAACAGTTTGAGTTTTGAAGGATATCTGCTTTTTCCCAGTTGATTCTTGTAGGCAGAATACTTGCTTGCCTTACCTTTTTTTTTTTTCTTGGTAGTGCTGTTGTTTGTTGGACAAATCTGTTCTGGGCTTATTAAACTAGTGGGATGAAAATCACTGGCAATAGGCATTGCCTGTTGTTTTCATCTCTTGACCCTCTTGCCTGTTATATATGCTGAAGCTCCTTACTGCATGCTGTAGGTCATTTATATATACTATAGATCATGTGTATACCCCCACTCTCTGGTATAATGTATATAAGGTACCGTTAAAGCTGAGCAGGAGGGGATTTAACTGCCCCTGTTTTCATCCAGGTGAAGAGTTTGCTGCCCTTCTCAGTCTGTACTGTTGGGTCATTGTACAACTAATTCAAATTAAACCTGACTTCTAATGCAAATATTTTGTTAATCGTCACAGGGCCTTTATGTTGTTTGGTCTTCCTCTAGCTGCAAGGGTATTTTATAGAGAAATTAACAGTGGTAGTAACTTGCTTGTGAAGGGGAAGGATTTAGGTCTACCTATAGCCTGTTAACAGACTGATCTGCAGTTGTCATATAACCTCAGGGCTCTCAGCCCTTGATTTTGAACCTTACCCTTTAAGAAGTTCTTGACTTCATAGGATCATTATTAATGTCCTGAGTTGAGTTCCTGAAAAGAAAATTTAAGTTTATATTTGAGATCAAGTTGCCTGAATATTCTACTAAGCATTCTTCTGACTTCATATGTGTTAGTAATACAGTTTGTCAGTTGTCTTTTATGTTCAATGTTGATGCAGTTGAAGTCAATGTATCTTCCAAGGACTGTTGCAGGGACGTATTAGTCAGAGTCCCTCAGGATGTTCATTCCTTGGCTGCTGGCAAGACTCATTTAACTATGTTGCAAAGTGCACATCTCTGTGCTGCTGTGTAACCTTTGAGTTAGTGTTTTGAATTTACCACATCATAATCTGCAACTCCCAAGACCTTCAGAACTTGTTAGGTGATCAGATGAGCAAGCAAATCCTTGATAATAAAGGGCAGCTGGTAGAAGTGCTGGTCTCATGCAGACTTGTGCTGGTATTGACAACCTCAATTGAACAGGAGGGGAAAAAAATACACTGCTGCCTCCAAAGGTAAACCTGGAACTGGTTCATGACATCCATCAAGCTTGTTTAGATAAATTGTAGGATATTCTGATCTAAAACAAAGCAAGTGAATAAACTAATTCATTAAGTGGAATGGGTTTTCTCTTCTGACAATTTCAATAACTGTGATATTTAGTGTCTCTGAAAATGACTGCAAACTTTATTAGTTGCATCAGAATCTGCATAGCAGCACATCCTCCTCCTAACCAGAGCTTATCTGTGTTTTCTCATCCTATGCAAACCATTTTTAAGGGTCTTAACATTTCACTGTATTTCATAAGGGTCATATTCCTTTTTTTTTTTTTACTACAATCAGCATTTTCAGTTGTCAGTATAAGATGAAATATTTGTGTTTCCTCCTGTAGAGGTATGTTCCTGTTACCATCTGTCAACACAGACCTCTAATCTAGTTGTCACTGTGATTAGACATTAATCACCACTATTATAGTCCAAAAAGTATAAAGATCGATCAGAACTTAGTGTATATAGAGCATTCTCATGCAAAGAACTGTGTTAGACCTCATCCCTGGACTACAGCCCATATTCAGAAATTAAATACAAATTTTGTAAGTCCAATTTTGTTGGAGTCTTATTTAGCCATTTCTTAGGGTTTTGGTTAGGCTTCTAATTAGAAGCTTCTAATTAGACTTCTAATGTGAGACATGGAGCTGTTTTTTCAGTAACTGTGGGAATAATCCCTATCAAAACCTGCTCAGGGAAGAAGCAGTTACAGCTGAAGGAAACACGTGTTCAGGATTTGTGCGTCTGGATTCTATAAGTGCAGATATGAATCTGCTGGGCTTCTATATCTGCGTAGATCCTTTGGGTTGGGGAGGATTCTGGGGTGCACCATGATTAAAAGCACTCTAAATATTAAAAAAACCCAACCAAACAAAAGAAAACAAACAAAAAAACCCCCCAAAACCAACAGTCACACATTTGGGTCCCATATGTGCAAAAACCGGCAGTTGTGTTGACAACAATTTGCACCCTACAATATACATAAAGGTTCATAACGGACTCCCAGGTTTTGAGAAATATTTCAGCATTCTTCCTGCGTTCGTTTGCCAACATGCAAAGTATCTTTACTAATAGAGCCTGTTTTTATTAGTGGTGATTAATATATCTTGAGTAGAATGTTGTGCTCATTACTATTTGTAAGCATTCTCTACAAGTCTTAACTTCATATTTCAAATGGTTGAAAAGAAAAAGGAGTAATATAATGAAAAAACGTGCTTCCTAATTTTGAAAAATGCATGTGATATTATTGCAAGAGCCATTTGATGTCTTTTCCAAGATGATGAGAATCTGCATTTCCTTGACTCTTGGTCATTTTTACACAGCTTTTCATAGGAACTCATTCTGCCAGAGTTGAAGAATCTTTAGAAAGGTTATTTGATGGTGTGTAGTACTTTCACAGGGGCCCAGGGCTGGAATATTAAAGGCATTCTCTATATACCATTAATATTCCAACACTGCATTTGGCAACATTTTGATTCTGAAGAGAGTGCATGAGTTCAAGGTCAGAGAGATTGACTTGTGCTGTTCATTATAACCAATTATTGTGTGACAAATGAGTTTGAGATCAGGCTGAAAATTCTGTGAGAAAAATCAATAGTTCTAATCAGGGCCTTTCAGGTCATTTACCACCCTACCTTTTGTTACTTTGTCAGAAAAGAGCAAGATAAAACCTGTGTGACAGTGGGTTGCCTCTGTATTGTTACCTTCTATTTGAAACATATTTTGATATCTTGAATTATATTAATAGTTTAATTGGTTTTGGAAACTTTTAAATTAGTTCCAATTTGTCAAACTTTTTTGTATTATTATTTTTTTTTAGTATTCTGATCAGATTTGTCAAGTGGTATTAAAGCTTTTCTGTCTTGGAAGTAGTATATCTAAGTCCTAAACTAGATTTGAGCTGTTTGTCTGTAATGAATAGCAAATAAACCTTAGCAGCAGATGCACTCCACTAATAGCCTTGATTTGGTATCAGGGATAATTTAAAAAGCTCTTCAGAGTTACAACATCTTTACAACATCTGAAACAACAATTTAATGTTGTTTTTACCAAGCTGGGTATTCTGTTTAGAATTTTATAAATTCATTTGCATTTTCCTTTGTAGGAAGATGAAGAAACTAGGTTGTATCGTTTGAAGATAGAAGAGCAGAAGCGTCTAAGAGAAGAAATTCTGAAGCAGAAGGAGCTGAGACGGCAGCAGCAGGCTGGTGCCAGAAGGAGAGAACTGATGGACAGACTTGCACAGCAGCAGCAGCAGCAACCTTCCACACAGCAGTCCTACATGCAGCACGAGGATGACTCCTCCGAGTTCCCTACCAACGGCAGCCCCTACATACCCCACTCCGGCTTGCACACCAGGCACAACGTGAAAAACAGACTCCTTGTTAGAAAGCAAGACACAGTAGTTCCGAATATCCAACCCAAACCCACAGAGTTCCTCCAGAGCGGAGTGGAGGATGTGCAGTATCAAGGACAGCAGATGAAGCCGGTGAAGCAGCTGAGGCAGACTAGGACAGTTCCTCCGAGTCAGCCTCAGGCGCTGCAGAAAGTGTTACAGACAAAACCTGCTGCAGCGTCGCTGCCCACGACACAGACGGCTCGAGTGGCTTCGGTACCAGCCAGGCCCCAGGAGCAGAAACCGGGTGTGAAAAGGACTGTCATGCAGCGGACAAACAGTGGTAGTGATGGGCCTCATGTCGGCAGCAAAGTCAGGGTGATTAAGTTGTCAGGAGGGGTAAGTTTCCAAGGCTCATCTCATATGTGTGTCTTGTCATGGTTTGGTTTTGTGTGTTTGATTCTGTGTAATCCCAAAATAAAAAATGGGCCTAAGGTGATGGGGGAAGTAACAGGTTTAGCATACCTAATAGTCCTTATATTATATTTTCAGAACTGTAATTTATTAGCAGTTATTAAAAAAATTAATGTTTCCTGTAACGCCATACTGTCAGGCAGTTACCACTGAAATCACATTGAAATAATACTCCATTCTATTAAGTTGTAATTTGAGTCTGAAAGACTGCTCAACTGAGCTCCTTTTGCTTAAGGTTGATAGGTCAGTCTGATAATTGCTCAGAGAAAAGGATTTGGGTGGCTGTATTTAATTAAGGTTTGGTTAAAAAGCTAGGACCTGCTTATTTGGTAGGTGAAGCCACCTAAATTAGTTGTGTGCAGATGTTGGTGTTAGTGTGGTTTCTGTACTCAAGGGAGGATTGTTTTTACTTTCGTGGGAAGCGTGTTGTGAAACCAATTTAATCAGTATGTTGGAGGGGGATGTTTTCTGTTAGAGGTTGGGTTTAAAATGTTACCATTTCACTTGTGCATCTAAATGAGATTTCCTTATCTTTTGATGAGGGGTCTATTATCTGCAGTGTGTCCCTTGAGCACTGGTGTCGTGGAAGACTCACAATGCTGGTCTTGAGGGCAGTGTGCGTCTTTAAGA
The DNA here is from genome assembly GCF_003984885.1 of Neopelma chrysocephalum. Classification (NCBI taxonomy): domain Eukaryota; kingdom Metazoa; phylum Chordata; class Aves; order Passeriformes; family Pipridae; genus Neopelma; species Neopelma chrysocephalum. The sequence goes on along the minus strand of NW_020897732.1, from coordinate 8,306,825 downwards.
TCTGGGGTTTTGGTTAGAAAGTCTCGACCAAATTTCTTCTGTCTTAATGAAAAGAGAAATTAATTTGTTAGGGCTCTAAACAAACTGTGATGAGGGGACATAGTGAGATCATATTATCAGTGTGTGAGGTCTGTCGTCAGGTTTATGCTGAGGAGAAAAGGAGGATCTGATATAGCACATTGGAGGTGGTTTTTTTCTGGAAGAATGCTTCTTACATTATTCAGAGCATTAATTAGGCAAACTTGCATAACTGTAATCTGTAATGAAGCAAGCAGTGTGTTAACAGGGACTGAACAAGGCCTTGGAGGCTAAGGCTTTACGTTTAGAAACAGAGAGGAAGTTGAAATGCTGAAGTCTTAACTACTTTTTGTAAATGTTTCTCTACAGATCATAAAACTTAAATGTGCTTAAAATGGTGAATTGCGTAATGACTATGAGGTCTTTCAAAATATTAACATTCAGGGCCTTATTGGCTACAGAGACATCCTGCATGTCAGGTTGTTGTCAGCTCTAATTCCTCAGAGGTGGTAACTTAAGTACAGAGGAATAAAGTGTGAGAAGCTGAAAGAAATTGATTCTGTTGAGCTAAAAATATTTATATATAAGTATGTCTGCAGAAATCCCAGTGGCCTGCAAGAGGTATGACAGATTTGTGTGTCATGAATAATTGAATAAAGCAGTCATGCACGATTTCTTTTATTATGTGGTGAAACAAAACAATGCCAGTCACAACTGTATACAGCTCTTCATAACAAATGGTTATCAGTCTCCACAGCAGCATTCACAATGAAATAGTTATTATCACAATGCTCTGTTTTAGAAGACCATAAATGTTTCAGATAAGTCTTACGGTAAGCAAGAGCAATTAGCTTCATTAAATGTATGTGTAACCCCTCTGTGCACAGAAGCAGATTTTCTCTGTCCTTCTTAACTTTCAGTACTGAGGTTCTAGCGAGGTGAACCAGGTTCTTTACATGTGGCCTTTGTTACTGTTTTCATATTGCCATGGACATTTTAAGTTTCCTTATCTGTGTGAGAATAAGAGGAAGCATTGCAATTGGCTGTTAGCACTGATCAAGATAGTTGATTAATTTTTAATCAGTTAGTGACAAGCTGAATCTGTGACTTTGTTTCTTTGACCACACGAGGAAAAAAAAAATAAATTGAGCAGCAAGGCAGGGCAGCCAATCTTCTTATCCATTTTTGACAGGATTTAAAAGAATAGTTAAAAGCTGCTTGGACTCTGAATACTATCACGATCACAGATCATAGTTAGTTACCACTGCTAATGTTTAGTCCTGCCACATGCTTTTATTTATTTTCCCAACTTTTGCCTGAGCGCTATATATAAAGCAAAAGCCAAATCTCATTTTTCCGAGCCTTTCTCCTTAGCATGTAATAGCGCTTCCTCCAATTCCCTGCCTTTGGCCAAAGGGATGCTTGGTGTCTCTTACCTGTGTGCACCGGCTCAATCCTGCAGCTAAGCAGCCCTGCCCTTGCTCTCCATCTAATCCTTTTCTCCTTTCTTGAGCTCTTTTGTGCAGAGATGTTTTGAATACCCTTGTACAAGTGAGATGACTCACGAGTAGACACAATGCAGGTTCCCTTTTGAATCTCATTGGATTCATTTTGGTAGAGACTTGGCAAGTCCCGTCTCTTCCATCCTGCCAACCATGGACAGCACCATAGGAGAGCTCTCAGTTGAGGAAGCTGATCTAATGCAGACCTGTACTAACTCTGTCTAGACCAAACTAGAAGCTGGTAGCAGGGACTGTTATTAATTTAGTAGGACCATCTGTAGAACCAGGTTTAAATGGTTTTGTGTTGCTAGTGATGTTTTTTGTTTAACAGTTAAGGAGTGTGGTGTATTGGTGTGAGATCTGTGGTGTACAAATACTGTCAGAAGAGAATGGTTTCTTTTCTTGAGAACAGTGTCCTTACCAGGCTGAGTTTGTCTATTTGTGTTGCTGGACACAGCAGTACTACAGAGATCTCTGACCTTCAAGTAGAAATATCCCTCGGTCCCTGGAAGGTAAAATGGCCTTTCATCTGTTTCCACAATATTCTCTTGTGAGAGGATTTTACTTTTGGAGTTGTAAGAGTTACTAATTAAATTACAAGAATATTATAACTTGTCTGGTTTACCTGATACATAAGATGCCTTAATTTATAGGAAAAAAAGTAGAAAATTATTCAGCATTTCTTGTATGTCAGACTAAGTCTTTGTATCAAGGTGACACGTTTGGTACTGTCAGTAATGATTTTGTCTGTTGATGATTTTTTTTCTTTGTTTAAACAAATCCTACCCTTCACCTTCCTCCCAATACTGATTTGCCCATCCCTTTCTAATACTCATATAATTTATGCAGGAATGGCAGTACAATGAATAGTTCTTCATTTTAATTACTCTTTTAAATGTTATGTTCCTGGAAAGTGAGGCAGTGTTTAGCATATGAACTTTGATTCTTTTGGGTTTTTGGGGGTTTTTTTGGGTCAGTTTTCTTTTTCCCCATGGAAACCCAAATATCTTTTGATAGATCCAGTGTGCTTTGTTTTGTGTGGCATTTTGTCAGAGGTTTCGTTTTCAGATATAGAAGTCCAGTGTATTTGCTGAGTACTGATACTGGTATATTTTACTAGTAAAACATCTGAGATTTGTTTGGCTTGCTGAGGAGCCTGAGATCAGTCCTAAAGAATCACAGAAACTATTAGGTTGGGAAAGACCTCTGAGATCAGCGAATCCAACCTGTGACCCAACACCACCATGTCAACCAGACCATGGCACTGAGTGCCACGTCCAGTCTTTTCTTAAAACACTTCCAGGGACAGTGACTCCACCATCACCCCAGGCAGCCCATTCCAATGTCTAATCACCCTTTCAGTAAAGAAATTTCTCCTAATATCCAACCTGAACCTCCCCTGGCACAGCTTAACACTGTGTCCTCTTGTCCTATCACTGGTTGCCTGGGAGAAGAGACCGACCCCCACCTGGCTACAGGTTGTTGTGGAGAGTGATGAGGTCTCCCCTGAGCCTCCTCTTCTCCAGGCTAAACACCCCCAGCTCCTTCAGCTGTTCATCATGGGACTTGCACTCCAGACCCTTCACCATCTTCTCTGCCCTTCTCTGGACCTGCTCCAGCACCTCAATGTCCTTCTTCAAGTGAGGGGCCCAGAACTGGACACAGTACTTGAGGTGTGGCCTCCCCAGGGCTGAGTACAAGAGGAGAATCACTTCCCTGGTCCTACTGACCACACTATTTCTGATACAGGCACTTGTAGGGTACCTGTAAGAATAAGGTCAGTGAGATTGTAGAGTGTAGAAAAGAAACACCCCAATCATTTCAAAATGTGATCATAAAATTATAGAAAATAAGGGTGAAAGGACTGTAGAAATAATGTATTGTCTTGAAGGGGGGATGAACTCTCTAGTATTCCTGACAGATTTGTCCAGCCTTTTTCTGAGATCTCGTTATTGTAGATTTCTTAGGCCTTCTATTCCAGTATCAAACCTGTACATTTAAGAGAATTTTCTTAGTGACCAAACTACATTTTCTTGCTGTAATTTTGAATCTGTGACTACTTGTATTTTGCTTGAAGAGAGATGGGAAAGAATTTATATCTCTTTGTGTCTGTCTCTCTTTTTCAAGATCTCTTAACTGTTTCTGGGCACTGATATCCTTCACTCTCTCTTGATGAGTCATGTTTTCTAACACCTTGACTGTTTGTGGTGGTCTTTGGGCTCTCTGTGCTCAGTCTGTTGGTAAATAGTTCTAGTACCAAATGGAATTGAATTCTTTAAGCCCATATATTCGGAGTGGTTTTAGTCCTGGAAGAACAGGTTTGTACCAGCTGCAACCTTAGATATCTTAAGATCATATGAAATATGTGCTTTGCATTACTTCCATTTAGTTGGAGATTCTATAGGAAATTATAGTATCTTAAAATCTCTATATCATTTGGTCATCTTATGTTGTTGTTGGATGATTTCTCTCTAGCCAGAAAACAAGCTGCCATGCTCAGAGAGATGTGTGTCCCAAAGGCCTGAAAATGCTGGTTTTTACACTGCACCAAGAGCACACCAGTCTTTGTGGAAGGCTGCACAATGAATTTTTTTCATAAATACATATATAGATATAAATACATTAAAAACTCGATGTTCCCTGTTGCATTAGAAGCAGTATCTTATTTGTCATCCTAATTTCCTGAAAACCTGAAATGCTTCATACAAAAAGCTTGAAAAAAGGGTTGGCAAGTTCTTTTGTTTGAAAAGCCTGTCACAAAAAATGTCGGATTGCAAAAATGAAATGGAAGATGGACAACTTTATTCATATTTCAAGTAACTGAGAAGTGTGAGATGAATATGGAGTTCTAAGTATGGAAAAAGAGATGATTCTTGTTTGATAATGTAACCTTGTCAATCAAGTTTGCTTGATGTTTGTACTTGTTTCTACTTGCGTGTGTATGTTCAAATTTAATTAAAAATATTTGACTTGAAAGCTCTATAGCGCCTTTCATCTAAATATGTCAGGAATTGCAAACACCAAGAATTTTGGCATTTACATGAAAAGTTCTTGAGGGAGCCCTTTACCGAGCCCTGGATACAGGAACTCTTGCTCTATATGGTCCATAATTTTTTAAGTGGGAGAGTGGCATTGCAGTTTATTTGTACCCCACTGTTTGAAGGAAGCACTATTTGAAGTGGAATAAGGGAGCTGCAGAAGCCATGGTGTCTGAATTCCCAGGTACCATGTCAAAATGGACAAGACCTTTGAAGCAGCACTAGTGTAAATGCTGTTGAAAAAGGACTCTGCCTGCCACAACCTGCAAGAGTTCACTGTGGAAATACTTCACAAATGGACATTAATTTCTTAACTGTAAGAAAATCTTGGAGCAAGTCCAGAGGAGGCTATGAAGTTGATAAGGGGGCTGGAGCACCTACCCTATGAAGACAGACTGAGAAAGTTGGGGCAGTTCAGCCTGGAGAGGAGAAGAGACTGGGGAGACCTTAGAGCACCTTCCAGTACCTAAAGGGGGCTGCAAGAGAGTTGGTGAGGGACTTTGGACAAGGGCATGGAGTGACAGGACAAAGGGGAATGGCTTAAAACTGAAGAAGGGTGGATTGATATTAGATATTAGGAAGAAAGTCTTTCCTGTGGGAGTGGTAAGGCACTGAAACAGGTTATCCGGAGAAGCTTTGGATGCCTCATGCCTGGAAGTATTTGAGGCCAGGTTGGACGGGGCTTGGAGCAACCTGCTCTAGTGGAAGGTGTCCGTGCCCATGGCAGGGGGGTCAGTATTCTGGTTATGAAAAATGTGTAGTATTTTCACAGAAAAATTTCTTTTTTGAAAACAAGCAATAAACCCTGTCCTCCCAGACCTCCAGTGAGGATGGTCCCTGTAGAGACAGACTATTTCATGGCTTGGGGGTTAGGAGGTAGGCTGTGCTGAACTGTTTGGGGCATATTTGGTTACTGGAAAAGTGAAATACAAGGGCACGTGTGGACACACTTAGCAACTAGACGGACTTAAGGTGACAACCAAACCAAATGCAGGTAATACTTTTTATGGGTTTCTAATAAAATCCTCAAAAAGGTGAAGAGATACTTACCTACTTCACTGTGGATAATTTGGATCTAACGTGCAATACAGTATTGCCTTTGTAAATTGCAGAACAGGTTTCTTCCTTTCCTCAGGAGACTTTTAAATAGTATGTTGAAGAAGAGTGCTGCTTCCTCCTGAACACCCCGAAAGCACAGCATTTGATGTTGCTTGTCACTCTTGTTAAGTCTCAAAGGAGAATTTTTCTGCCATCATAAATGTTATAGTGCAGAATTCATATTGATATAGTGTTGGTGTTACAGAGTATCTTGTAGCCCAGTTTCCTTCTAAAGATAGCTGTGACACCACTAAACTGCATTACAAAGAGAAAGAGCCAGTTTTCATATGAAAATACAGTCTCTTGGGAGGTAAGCTTGCAGATTTGTACAGTTTCATATTTTGAGAAGCTGTAAGTCCCTTTGTTAAAAGGTATTTCAGGTTGGACCACTTGGAATAGACCTTTAGTACAGAGGTTTGGCTCTGAGTCAGGAGATGCTCGACACCGTGTTTGGGGAAGGATGTAATGGGAGTTGTCTCTGTCAAGACTACACCAGGATCTTAGGGCAGCACACGAGGGATTTGACTTGCCATTAGTTTTAAGCTTCAAGGAACATGAACCAGAAAGACCAGACATGACATGAGGAGGGAAGCTGTAGTTGTGCTGGTTTCTGACATCCGGTACTGGCTTTCTATGCCACAGCTGGTGTCCAGCTGGGAAGTGCTCCTTCAGGAGCTTTGGCCCGTCAGAAGTTTTGAATTGCTGATATTTTCCAACAGGAGCTTTTTCTCTTGGTGATTCTCTGTGTCCAGTCTTTGCTAAAATTCCCTGTACAAAAAATATCCCAGACTGGCAACCAAAAAAGTTAACCAGGAAAGTTCACTCTAAACATTGTTTATATTACGTATTTTGTGAAGAGCATGTAGAAATGAAGGTATTGTCAGAGAGTACTGTACATATCTATTCCAGAACCTTGACTTTGCTGTAGCTTTGACACAATTTTTTTTTTTCGTAATGAGCTGGTGGGTGGTTGTACTAAAAAACACATAGTCATGATTCAACACCGATCAACTCTGTTTCTGTCACTCCTGGTGAAACTTCATGCAGCGTGGCTATGACTGGGATTCTCTTTGGCCAGTCCTTCTCCCTGCCTTAGTTCTCCTCTCAGGCAGATGAGGAGACACTTCAGTTAAGAGCTGTGTTAGTACATAGGATTAAATGGAATTAGCTGCTTTTTCTACAAGACATTTTCTTCTTGCTGTTCTGACTCTTCATACACCATTAGGCACAAAAGATACTCATCACATCATGGCTCACTGAAGCAGTGTAGCAGTGTCTTTTTAGCACAGGAAGGGAACTGTTTCTGCATTTTATTTATTTGTTGCATAGTCTGGTTGCTCTTGTTTGAATTAAGTTTGCCTCATGCAAACATTTTAGGCTGGGAACAATAACCCATAATTTGCTGACCAGCACCAGAAGTGTCTTTTTCTGATGTGAGCTGGGAATGCTTTGGTTCTTTTATCACTTTTGTAGTCTGATGTAGCTTATTTCTGTGTGTACTTTGAGTCAAAACTAGACCATTAGTATATCTTAAACCAGTTGTTAATGGTGAGTTGTCTACTGATAGTGTATTGTACCCTGGTGGGAGAGCAGCTTTCTTAAGTATTGCTGTTCTTGAACTTGGGAAAAAAAAAAAAAGACTTTTAAAGGTCTTAGAAGGCCTGTAAAAAAAAAAAAAAGTCTCCAGGTGTTTCTCATTGGCACTTGACAGATTGAAAACAGATTGTCAACTGTTCAGAAACAGTGCTTGGTCATGCCATTGGGTTGTGGGATATTTGGCAAGTGATTAGGCTTCCTATTCCCAGGTCCCCAGTCTGTCAACCAGGTGTATGAAGGTGGTAAAGCATTTGGAGCACCAGTCACAGAGAAATAGCTCATTATTAGGGGTTTGCCTTTAATACACATTTCCAATAATTGTAGTGAGAAAATACTCATATATATTAGATGAAAATCAGTCTTGTTCCACATGGTTTTTACTTTACTGTTTCTTTCTCTTGGTTACATGGGGATCACAGCTGTCTGTGTAGATGTCTGTCTTTTTAATACAGTCAGTCACAGTATCAGTAAAATACAAGTTTACATATGAAAACCTATGTAGCTGATGAACAGTCATTCCTCTAGTCCTTAAAGTGAAGATGAATTTAATAGCCTTAAGGATGCTTCGCTTCCCCAGCTACTGTGATACTGTAAAGGCACTAATTTCTAGAAATGTTGACTTAAACTGGTAACAGATATGGGGTTTCTCCTTTCTTACAAAAAATCAATTATGGCACATTTTTGGACTCAGATTTCCCTGCAAGATTTAGGTCTTCGTCGTGTTACAGGGAATTTGATTTATAATGCATCTAAGAAAAGATTTTGCTTCTGTGTGTTATTTTCACACAAATCAACCAGAGTTTATTCCCTTTAAGTGCCTTATCCAGCATGCGCATCCCTTTACTACTGGATGATTTTGAATTAGCTTTACAAAGATTACATGGATAGACACAGCATTGTCGTGGTTAATAGAAACCTGTGCAGTGAGGTCTATGGGCTGCAAGATCACTAACAGTGCCAATGACAGTGAAGTATGGCCTTATCGAAAGGAGAATTCATAAGAGGCTGCCCTGGGACACTGCACCACTGTCCTTCTGTGTATCCTGACAATGTTATCTGTCCTCTCAGTACGGAGTATCAAATGTCTGTCACGAGTACAGAAATTAATTTAATGTCACCTGAAGACATGCAATTAATCTTTTAGAGGTTTTCATAATACCTTTACAGAAAGAGTTGCCAGTTTGGCGGATTTGGATTTTGGGGTTTAGCAGAAGATAAGGAAAATTAATTTTTCATCAGGGTTAATACAAGCTAGCAGGGCCACAAAGGCTGAGAAAAATGGTTTGGGAATTTGTCAAGTGTTGTCACTCTAGAATAATGCTGCTTAACGTCTGATAGGTGTAATCAAGAGTTGAGATTTCTATAGAGGAGGATTAATCAATTTGCTCACTACAGAATGCAAGTTGGTGATACCATTCCTTCATGGGGTTTAAGAATGAAAATAAGATTTGATCTGTCAAATTGCAAGCAGCTCTGACAGTATCAATAGGCATTTTATCAGTACATTTTAAAGCATTTGTTATAAATAAATTTGTCCTGCTAATGTTGGTGGCAAATAAACTTCATCTTCATCATAAAACTGTCATAATGATTGTGATAAAGTGGAGGGCTTCAGCTTGCTAAATTTAAGCAGTCCCTCATAAAATTCTGCTTATAGAATTTGTGATCTCATATTTGACAGAATTGTGTTCCTCAAAACACAACATTGACTATATATAGATATGTATAGTGAGAGACTGTTGAAAAAAAGCCTCAAGGAATCAATTCTAAAATTGTTGGCCATTGAATGGCATTGTTTTTCTTTTTTTAGTCCAATTTCAGAAGGTCAAACTGTGCAGACTTTTACACAGTAGAAGTTTGAGAAACATGCACATGTAGATCAAATCCATCTGCCTCCATCTTTTGAAGTTTTTTTATTTACGCACAGTATTTGAAATTAACTTGTTTTGGCACTGCTAACAATCTTGCTGTATACGTTTTATACTTTCCCGTGAACAGAACTCCTGCAACTTAAAAAAAAGGCATTTTTGTTCCTCCAGAATTAACTAAATAATGGTAAAGTTTCATTCAGGAATACTCTTTCCTGGCTTGATAGTAGGTGATCCCTGTGGGTCCCTTCCAACTTGGTATATTCTTTGAAGGCAGACCTTTTATAAAACTTGGAAATTTAGAGCTTGAAGGTCAGAATGATTTATAATATAGAAAGTAAGGAGTAGACAATAAAAAAAAATCTTCCTTTATTGATTTGCAGACAAGGAATGGAAATTCACTTTTATGCAGAAGACTTTAGAGGAAATTTGAACTATAAAATCAGAGCTTGTATCCATCAGTCTCAGGTATCTGTGATGGACTATGGTATTCTACTGGTTTCAGCACTTTGTGCATCAAATTATATGAGACAGGCCATGATGATGAATAGATGCATCTCTGAAAAATTTAGTGCTGCCCTTTACATTACAAAATACTAAAGGAAAGAAATCAGATAAAAATATATTTTGACATGAAAAGGCTTAAAATTTTAATACCTCCTTCTGTTGCTGTATATTTGAATGTGGGGAGGGCAGTGCTATAAGCTGATGGAAAATTAACAATACAGAAATTGTCTTTAGGAAAAGCAAAAGTTGATTTCAGATGAGCTAGAACTGAGACATTTTAAGTAGAAGAGTTGCTAGCAATTTAGCTTCTGTGATTTAGGTGTCGTTTGGGGCAGGTGCTGCAATACAACTACAGTGGACTTACCTGCTTGCCTGTAACTTTGCTATGTTGGTGCCAGCTTACTGTGTAGCTCATGAGTGAACATCAGGAGTCAGCATATGTAGAGTCATCGTTACAATTGTATGTCCTTTCCTCCAAAATGTTAATGTTCCGTGAGCATGTGACCTGTCAGTAATGCTCTGAGGTTTTGTAGCTTTAAGTCCAGATGATAAAAGCTCTTTGCAGGTGTTTTGCTTGACTTGGTTTATCATTGATGTGTCTGAAGAAGCCACTAGTTGTCTTGCATCAAAGATTAAAGGATGATGGTGGTGGTGAGTCTGATTTGCCACTACGTGGTACTGCAGAGGTTGCTCATTTTGGCTCAGTGCTTGTCCTTGTACTGTCACATCTTTAACCAGTGAAAAAGGAATTGCTGCTAAAATACATCTTCCAAGGCTGAGTCATTTTGCTAATTAGGCACATGTTACCTGGCATTGGCAGTCGCATTTGATTTTTATTTTCTTAAGAAAACCACCAGGTTTTGTCTTCTGTTGAGGCCAGGCTGCCTGTAACAGAAAATAATGTCTTGCTTATTTGGAGGGAGCTCTATTAGTCCTTGAGCACCAAGTGGCTCTCTTGAGAAGCAGTGCTGCAGTTTCATCTCTGTTTCACATCTTCAGGTCATCTCAAAACCAGTAAATATTCAGAGCAGTAGTATAAAGAAAGGGGATGGTCCAGTTGCCTTTCCTTCCTTCTTGTTGCAGGAACAAGCAGATCTTGTGCCATCCCCTTTCTTTATTGTTTTGTGTAAGTTTTTCTTATTTCTGAAATGCATTAATTCATTAAAATGCTCGGAGATCTTTCTACTTTTTGAGGCTTTTGGAGGAGCATTCTGTCAATAGTGAAGCCCAGAGGTGGCATTTGGGACCCCAGCAGGAAACAAACCCCCTCAGATTTTTCATCAGTGCGAACCAGTTGTGTGCTGATACCTTTGACTCTGTTACACAGTTCTGTGTCTTAGTTTTATTTGGTGATAATTGAGCTTGGTAGTTAAATATTGGGTGGTTGTTGGCCGTCCTAGACTTTTATGTGAAATGATTGTTTGCTTTTGAAGTTTCAGTAATGAGCATGTTCAATGTGTTTTGTACCTGAGGGCTTTGCTCTCAGATGCTCTTCCAATGTGCCGGGATCACTTTTTGGTTTGGAAAGAAATGGTTGCAAATATTTATGGTTTTCACAGCAGGCATTTAGCAGAGATTAGATTTTTAACTCCCAGCTATAGTGTTTAAATTCCTCCTAGAATTTTTTATTCCTTTTAGTTTCATCATCTTGCAGCTGCTGTAGAGCTGAATAAAAGAAATTATCTGATCAGGGCATAGAGCTTATGGTGATGCTGATATTGAAACTAATACTAAAATGAGGAGGATTTAATGCTGGTTTCCTGGTAAGGTTTTGTGTATATGTTTGGGTTTTTCAAGAGGGCTCTTGCTTTTATGTTTTTGAATAGTAATTGAAGAGAAACTCAGAAGGGAAAGCTTTATAATTTCTCACTAGTCGCTGCTCTCCAAGGTTTATATAAAAAATGTTCTGGGAAGACATGGAGCCATCCAGTTTAGCAGAGAAAAAAACCCCTGTATTTCATTAGAGGTGGGAAAGATGTGCAGATTTCCATGGCTTTCTCACTTTAGACACTATGGACAAAAGCCAGGACAAGGTTCAGGATTTTCCCTATGACAGTCTGTGCTTTTGAAGTGTAGAAGGTGCAAGGGGCTATAAGACTCATTTGTCTGGGATTTATATAGTTGAATTCTTGAGATGTTGTAGCCTGCATGTACTTTATAATACAGAGGCCTTGATTTAGGAGTGTGAATTGTGAACTTGAAAACATGAGACTGTGCTATGTACCACCTGTAGCAGATTATTTCTTATCAAATGATAGTGAAGGGACTTAGTAACTAGTCCCTTTTTGTGTTTCTTTTGCTTTTATTTAGTGCTGAGAGGTAGAGATTTGTATTCTCAATGAAGATAATCTTGTTATTAGACTATAAATCTGTTCCTTCTGCACCCCTGTATTTTGTCTCCTTATCCACAAGAAATGTGCCAGTATGAAATCCTCTGGTTTGTGACGTGTGTTACAGATGCAAAGTATATTTGGCTTGTGAATAGTTAAGGAAGGGGGAAGAAACCCTGTGTAAGTAAAGATGCTTTCATAATATTTTACTTTTTTCCCTAGATATGCCTTTTATTTGAGAGCTTTTGTGGGGTTACTAGGAGTTGGTTTGGGACTTAGACAAAGCCTTCACCCTGTAGATAAAATGTTCACTAGTATTTGAGTTCTAAAGTTGCAGTCCAGTCAAGGTATAGATGCTGCTGTTGAAACCATGCTATAATATGATGCACTTTATAGATGCAAAAGTACCTGATCTTTTGTCAGGCTCTGCTGTCTCTTGCTCCATGAAATGTTTTTCAGTGATTGATCTGATCTGGACAACCAGACACAAATTCGAGAATCACCTGTTTGTAGAAGAAACTGAACTGTTTGGGTAGGGAATAATTTCAGTGCTTTCAGCTTTTGCTGTTACTGTGCTTGATTGCACTGAGAGATGTAACAAAGAGCTACATTGGATGCAAAAAGCACTGAGATGGTGTTTCATTGTGCTTGTGATTATAAATATAATAAGAACTTTATGAGACAAATTAAAAAAAAAACAAACAACCCTTGAGGAACTGTTCCTAGTACAGTGTTTGAGGAAGGAGACTACTTACAAAGCTCCTGGTATAGAAGTTGGCAGAATGAGTATGCACTTCAAAATAAATACCAGTTTTTAACTGAAGAGAGGTTGGAGTTTTAAAGATGAGCAGAGTATTTGCCTGATTCTTCCAGCCTTCACAGTTCTTTGCTCCTTCTTCTGCAGTGTGTATGTCTCTATTTAAAAAAAAAAGAAGTAATAGATAGCACCCACCATAGTTCCCATGTAACCCTGGGAGGAAGAATGATTTGGAAAGAAAAGTGAAAACATCTTGCCACTTTGTATATGAAAAGACATTATTGAACATTGTAATTATAATAAAGTCCAAACAAAGTAAACTGTTCTTCAGATACCATGGATTTATTTTAGGCTGAAGTGCAATTTCCAGGCTGAGCCCTTGCACATGCCTGCCATGGCCACCGGTTTGCTTTAGCAAGCAAAGCCCTGGATACTCTCTGAGTGAGCTGGATGTGGCAGGAGGCTGCTCAGGGTGAGGGTGTGCAGTGCCCGGACACTGAGCCGCTGTTGTGTTGTTGATTTCAGCAGGGGGGAGAGGATGCTGGCTTTTTTCACCCAGAGGGCCAGACCCAGCGGCCTCAACAACCCCCGGAGCCCAAACAGCAGCCAGTGCGGAAGGTCACTTTGACAAAGGGAATGCAGCAGCACCAACAGCAGCAGCAGGCACAGATCCATTCACCAGCTCCTCAAGGAGTCAAAAACATCCAGGGAATCCATCAACCTAAAAAGGTGATTTTTAGATGCGTATTGCTGTGGAAGTTTCACTGTGTAGCTGTGTTGCTCTATTAATAACTAGCATTCTGTTTGTCAATTGGTAGTGCAGGGCTGCATGACCCAGGAGATGCATAATTGCATATAAAGCTTTTAATCTGGAGAGACTTGTTTGTACCCAGCACAGACTGGCAATGCCTGCAGGTTTCTTCATCTGCTGACGTTCTGGCCAGCACAGCACTCCCTGGGGAAATGCATGTGTCCCAAGATAGCTACAGTAGGAGGTGGTATGCAACATACTTTCTGGCTTTAAAACCAAGAGGTTTTTTGAAGTTGTGTTTAAGCTTTTATTCTGGCTGTTTCCTGCATAAGTAGGGAGCACACAGCGACTATTTCAGGATGCTCTTTGCTGAATCCCCGAAGTTGGTGTCACTCAGAATAGTTGGTGATCTCGTAACTTGATGTTTTGCACTGACTGTGCACTGGGAGGAGGCAGGGAAGGGTCAGGGCGGCAGCGGCGTGTGCCTCCTCTGCATTTGCAAGCTGGCACATGCCTTGAACATAGCTGGTATTTTGGCCATTAGTTCTTGGTTTTGAACTGTTGGCCATAATCTTCCTGCTTCATGTAAGGATAAAGTTTCCTTGCTGATGCAGAAGAATGTGAAAATTTGTTACCCTTCATAGGCTTTCCAAGTGGGAAACTGTGTTGTGTTGACTCAGTGTTAAATGTTAACTCTGTGTAATGTTTGTTACTCTTGTTTCATTGTTATTTCTCCTCTCTGCAACTGTTCAATATTTAATTTGCAAGAATTAAATCCATACATTTCCTGCTCCAGAGTATGCTGTGGTGCCAGATCATACAGGATTTGGGGGAGGGGAGCTTTGAAAAAAGTTATTTTATTTAGCCATTTCTCCATTCTTAGAACAGACCAAGAGTTAGTAGCAGTACAGACTGGAGGTGCTTGAAGCAGTTTGCTGATCTTGTGAGTACATTAAATTTACCTGTGGGTCGAGAAGAGAAAAAGGAGAGGGATCAACTTGTTTTTGTTGTCCAGACTCAAAATATGGGAGCTGAACACATGCTGCTGATGTGATCAGTGTTGAAAACTAGGTTATATGCTTTTGTCTGAGATCTTCCACTGCTTAGTTGATCAGTCTGAACTAGATCTGAGGCTTTTGCCTGAATGCAATATATATAACTCAATATATTTGCTGCCCTTCTAAAAGAGGTTTGTATAAGCAGTGGATGAATATGTTAATAAGTGCCCTTTCAAATCAGCCAACAGCAACAAGCTGTTTAAAATCAACGTGTACTTTAATCAAGTCTTTAAGTAAATCGCCAACTTTTGTATCATCTGTCAAATGCAGTAAGCAGAATCACTAGGTAAGTAAATCAAAATACTGTTACTTTTGTTGTTGGCAGGTCATTATGCACGGCAGAGGCAGAGGAGTAGCAGGCCAGATGGGCCGAGGACGCTTGATGCCAAATAAACAGAACCTGCGAGTGGTGGAGTGCAAACCTCAGCCCTGTATTGTGTCAGTTGAAGGGCTTTCTTCATCAACTACTGATGTCCAACTGAAAAACCTGCTGATGTCAGTGGGACCCATTCAGGTAGGTCAACCTCGGTTTATCATTTTTGTGCCAAAAGGCTTTCATTCCGGAAAGCTCAATTAATTCCCTGACACTAAATACAATGCGTGTTTATTGGTAATTTATGTTTGAAGGCACCCACACACGCTACACCTGGTAGCAAAGACAGGCACGTGATGATATTGCGGCACGGGAGGCACGGGAGGATTTTGCTAACCATCACATTCCTGCTGCAAAATTCTCCTTCATTTTGGAGTTCCTGTGCTATCTGACATTTTCTTAAACAATACAAACCTGTCCGTTCTGTGAGTTTTTTAAAGCCAGATGACCATATCAAAGCAAATGTATTTTTGGTTGCTATTTGTGTTTATATTGTTGGCTTGCACCTACTCTCTGTTTTGACATTTACCTTTTCCTGTCATCACAGTCCTGGGGTACAAGCACTTAATGACCACTACCCAGTGAACATTCTATACTGTGTAGCACCATATGCTTTTTCAGATGAAAACACAGTCTTCTTTGGAGCATTTTATTGATCCTTCATTATTTTAGAAGTTTCTCTTTAGTAGGGGCCTGTGAGCAAGGTTATGACACACACACACTGGTATATCTGCTGTGCAGCTTCTGTTCGTAAACTGCCTCCTGGAACTGATGTGTCAGTTAAATGACTTATGGAAAGCAGGAGGTTTTCAAAGTAGTGAAGGGCTTGGGAGGCCCTGTCTGATTTATTGTTACTACATTTGAAAATATCAGTCAATGAATAATGAAACACACAGATGAGAATTTTTTTTTCCCAGTTTTGAGTGCTCCTTTTGACAGGATCAACATTTTCAGACAAATGCAATGCATGAATTGGAGCTGTTCTGTGAGACTTTACTATTAGGGGGATCATCTCTCTGTTTCAAAACACACTGCTCTCCTAAAGATGAACACTCTTCTTCCCAATTTAGTAAACAGAATAATGCTGAATTATTTACATCATCAGTTCAGAGAGGTTTAATTTGTTTGGGAAAGCAAAACTACTCTCACAAAATACTTTGTGCCTTCGTGTTCTGTAGTACTCTAGGAAATTACTCATACAGTTCCAAAGCACATTTATTCAGTGTTTACTTGCTAAATCTTGCATGAGAATATTAGAAGGAGATTAATAGAATCCCTGCAAGGAAATACTCACAGTAGAGAGAAGTTATTGAGAACGTCCTAAAAAATTTATTCAGGACTTGCTGTTTCATAGCAGACTCCGAACTCTGGTCTCTCAATTCAGTGTTACAGACCACTTTAGAAAGGAGAAAAAGCTATTACTAATTTTCTAGTTGGATTTGATACATACCTGTGCCCTACAGAACTTGCATTCTTGCACCATCATCAACTGTACCTTTGGAAATTATGCTTTCTAAATTATCATTTATTTTCACCTTATCAGAGATCTGGAAGTAGTACTTAAAAGAGAAGCTTGAATTTAGCTAATGATGCAGAATGGTTTTATGCTAAATCTGCAGTTGAATTTCAGGTGTGGCGTGTAGAAGGCTAGAAATTACCTGGCTTGTTCAAGACTGAATGATGTTTCACAAGTGTGGATGGTGAGATATGCAAGGAAGAAGTGATCCTTTTGTAGGAAGAATATGAGACTGGTTCTACCATATACCATATTTAGCTTTTGGGTTTTGTTTTTTTATGATACCATGAGAAGTGGCACCACAGAAGTGTTAATGCAGCAAATGAGGAAGAGGCGGCAGCAGCTTTCAGTGACTTGGAGGACAGGAACAGAAAACAGAATGTTTGAAAACCTGTATTGTTGCTGTTCACAGCAACCATTTTTACACAGATGGTACTAGATTTTCAAAGAGGTCAACATCCTGAAATGCATGAGTGGATTTTCTTGTGGCTGTAAGTTAATGTTCTAAGTAGTGTTTGTGCTCAGTGCTGTACGAAATCCCCTGCAACCAGGAATGGTCAGGAGGCTCTGACAGCGAAGGGATACTCTGCTTGGTTATTTCCTCATTCTTCCTTCAAAATGTGTTTCATGTAAGTGACTTTGCAATGAGGAGTGCAGGAGTGAGCTGCTGGAGAGAGCCAGAGAGTGAATGGAAGGGCAGGTCGTGGCTGCGACCAGAGCAAAGAGATCTTGGGTAGTGCAAAGCTCTGATCTTCTGAGGTGAAGTGCTGCAGCTTGATGAACTGAAATAAGAGGGATTTGGGGCGATGGCTATTGTGAGAAAACAGCAAGGTGAAATTCTAGCTGCTTTTTTAGAAACTAGGCAAGGTGCCCAGGTTTTTAGCTGGTGTTCTGATAGAGCTGAAGAAATAGTAAGAGGAGGGAATGGTGAGTCAGTTGTGTCTGACTCAGTCTTTAAGGTGTAGAATATCCTGTTTAGCTGTTGACTATATTCAGCAAAATTTTACTTGATCAACTGAGCTCTTGAGAGGATTTTTCATTTTACTTGTCTTTGGGGGAAATTTGCTTATTTTTTGCAGTTGTAAAGGAAATTTAAATCTGAATCAGAACTTAAGGAGTTATCTTCATTCCTACATAGTATCTTGAAATGACACATGTCAACTGTCCAACACCCAAATCCCTGGTTAAAGGTAAAGATTCACAAACTGTAGGTCATACCTTCTAATGTTAAACGAGCATCTTTCTTGAAAGCGATGTCCAAACACAGCTGAGAAATCCAAATATCCCATGTATCAGTTTCTGCTGCAGTCAAGACGTGAGCGTGGGAATGCCTGCACTGAGGCATATCTCCTAGAGAAGGGGAAGAAATACTTCCCAAGGATCTCTCTGCTCTTTCTCAAGAAGAATAGATCATGAGCTCTTGTCCCACCTGGTAGAGGACCTCTGCTTAATCTTCACCTTCCATGCTGGGGCATATCTAGAGTAATTGATCCCACACCAGCTCCTGTTTCCAAATATCCAGATATTTGTTACAATGTGTTTATCCTGCATGTGTTTTCTAGGAAAGTGAATCTTTGCTGGGAGAAAGTTTTAACTTTTTCCACAAATAAGTCTATAATTTATGAATGAAGTGAACAGGGAGGAAGAGATTACTTTGCTTTTCTGGGTACAAAAGTATTGCATTTTTATTTTTAGCTTTTTCATGTCAGTATCATTCTCAAGGTACAAGTACCTTGTACAAACCTTGGGAAGTTAAAAACTTCCCTTGATTTATAACGTTCAGTGCTCCGAACTTTGCCATCAGCTTGCATTGAGGTGGTGGTTCTGTGAGTCAGGGTTTGGGTGTAGCATAAGAGAAGATGGAGGAGACTTAGACTTGAAGTTGGAAATTCACCATTTTTCTCTTCCATACTCTAGAAATGAAGAAAATTATCTTTTCCCATATATAACCTTTGAAATACCCTCTACTGCCTAATCACTGACGACTCTAATTCTTATCCCTGCTTCACTAAAGCTGCTTTGATATTAATATAGGAGAAAAAAAATACCATTAATATTCTCAAGACACTGAATAGAAGAAAATCTTTGGGGTTCCAGGAACATCTCTTTCATCATAGCTCCATTTTACAACTCCAACATCATGAAATTAGCAGAACAAGTGACTTTCAGCATACAGTTTGCTGTCAGACTCTTTTTTTGAGAGGGTAAGCTTTCAGAAACAAATAATGTATCTGCAGTAAAACTTGAGTACTGAATCTAAAATAATTACGTGTCATAAATAAAATTATGTATTCCAGAGTGGTGGAAAGTACAGGAGATTTCTGAGCACATCACCAAAATGGAGTCTTCTGAGGGCAGTACTGGAGCAGTGACATTCAGTACATATCTGTCCAGAACCATTTGATAAAGCAGATTACTAATAAGTTGCAAAGGTCATGAAAAACAATGCTTGTATTTTTTTTTTGTGCTCCTGAATCTGGGTTTAATGTTTATACTGTCTAAAGAAGCTCGTGTTCAACTAGTTATTGCCACCTTCAGATGAACTGGGTTTTTTCAGGATGGTCGCAGGTAGACTGGACCATTTGCTAGGTCTCCGGATAATTTGACTACTGAGGGATGGTTCTATGCAGGTGTTTCATCATCATCATCTTTAATCACGTTTTCATACATCAAATGGTTGCAAACATAAAACATCAGTGCAAAATCTCAGTATTGCTTTGTGAAGACTTAAGGTAATAAATTCTGATGCTAAAAAAAAAGAGAAGAGAAAACTCTGTATACAAAACATTGTATATCAGAGGTGATGAGAAGTTTGGAATTGTTGCTGTACTTGTAGTAGTTTACAAATATGGGTTTTCCTCTGGTTACTTAGCCGTTTGTAATCTCAGAAAGGAAAAACAAGTGCAATGCTGATGTGCTTTGCTGTGCTTTCTTAGGGTGACAGTGCTACCTAGTGCTCAGCTGAGGTAAAGGCAGCTCTCTGCACTGACACCGCATCCCAAATTGCTTGATTTGTTTTCAGTTTAAAGAGGTATCGGTGGAAATGGCAACCACACGTGGATGCACACACCCAGAACAGGAGGGCTCCTGTAGATCAGCAGGGGGGTTCTCCATGAGGCACAGCACACAAGGTGCACAGGCTGATGTCGTGACCAGTGTGGTCTTTCTGCCTGAGAAAACATTTTCAGCTGTTGCAGAAGCTGTGGGAGAAGACGTGGGCAGTCCTGCTCCAGCCTTGGGGCTGGGGAAACAGGAGAGCAACTCCAACAAGAACCTGTCCAGTTCAGCCTTGCTGTAGGGCAGTATGGGAGTTACAAATGTCTTTCTCCTCATCTCCTCTTGCATACAGAGATGGAAAGCTGAGCACTTTTAAGGACAGATAGCAGGAAGTCAAAAGTTGCCAGAAATCAGGAAGGAGGGACAGAAGGTGGAAGAGATCAGTTGCATCAGCTGAGGATGAAATGGATACATTCTATCCCAGCCTCTGTGCCTGCTGGTAGTGGCTGGGAAGTGTCGCTACCAGGAAAGATGCTTCACGTGTCAGGAGACTGCAAGGATAATAAAAATGTGTCTGCATCTATTAATGAGAGGGAAGAATAAATAGAATCCAATCGTTCTGTTTAGGAGGATCACACACTGGAGATGATGTTGGTTAGAAATATATATTTTTTTTTTTTGATAGATGTTATTTAGCAGCTTCATATGGACTGCACTCCTAAAGCCAAACTCACTGATGGACTGAATATGTGGCCTGTTGGGCATTCCATTTACTTCAGTGAGAGAAATTAAGTAAAGAAGGAAACTTTCGTTCCCCATGTGTCTCCTATAATTGAATTGAGTGCTTGCTCTAGTCTCAATCCTGCCTGCTTGGTTTCCATCTCCCAGTGCTCTGTTATCTCCCTTTTGACTTCTTCCTCTGTGTGTAACCTCTCAGAGTTTTGGTGTCGAAGATGTTTGCTTTTTGCAAGCAGTCTCTCACTTTGGTACTTATGGCTGTCCCACTGTTTGTCTCAAGACTCTGAGTTTTGCAGTGAAGCTTTGTCAGAGATTAATGTGCTGCCAAAATCATACCGGGTATTTCAATATTGTACAAGTGTGGATTTAATTACAGAGTGTGTGTAAAGGAGAAATTTCAGTGCAGTGTAGATCTGCAGGCCTAAAGAAATCTCTGCAGAGGGAATGGTTCTTTTATGATATTCATACTTTAGTCACTGGTAGTAGTTCAGTTGCAGAAAAGGCCAGAGCTGCTGATTATTTTTTAGGTTGTTGAATTAATTAGTATGTTTTAAAACAGTTTACAGGCAAACTCTCAATCAAAGGTATGAGTGATTACGAAATACTGGGTTTTGTTGCATTTTCCATTCAACCCAAGATCTGCATCTTCCCATGGCAGTTTCTAAGGAAGCAGAAAAAGGAGACAGTCAAGATTGGCATGAGCTCTGTGCTACCTAAATCCCTTCCATATAAGATACTCTTCTTCATCCCAAACTAGTTTTTTATTTTTAATACTGGGAATATGTCAGAATCTAATCTCTCTTCTCCAGAGTCAAATGGGAACATGCCCAGAATACCTCTGATCTCAGGTTGCTATCAGGAAGTGCTTGCACAATACATCTGTACATCCAAATCTGTAAAGTAACCAGTCATTTGAAATCCCTTGGAAGTTATTGTGTGTATTGTCAATCCTTTACAGTTGAGTGGATCCAGGAAGGGGTTTTCATCCTCTGGTGAACATCTGAGTAGGTCAACTTAAAGAGAAGATGTGAATGAAGTTGTTTGCTCAGGACTGTGACGTTTGGGAGGAGTGTGATATTTCAGTTTAGGAATTCATGATAGAAGGAGATTCTAGTGGAGCACAGTGTGGCAACAGGGAAGTCTCCTGTGGAGGAAAAGTGAGTGTCTTCCCATTAAAGGAGAAGTCAAGTGATGATGGGTAGAACCCACTGGTATCCAGAGGCTGCCTGGCTGGTTGTTCCCTGCCTCCCCTGACTGGCCTTTCAAAATCTGTAGGCCACAGAATAATACCCAACTCAGATCATATACCCAAACAAACATAAATGATTCTGCATCATTTTTGCTACCACAGTTTGAGCACAGTGAAGGCTGTATTAAAACAATTTAAATTAAAATTTTTCGGACAGTTTCCAAATGCAGAAATAGTGTTCATGTACTCTTAGTTTATCCTTTGTTTTGCAGTCCTTAACTCTGGTCTTAAGTATAGGCATGTGTAACTACAGCAGTTGAGAAGATGCTGATGCTGAGTTACTGCCTTACCCTGGGCTGAGTAGTGGGTGATGTTTGGGCCGTTCAGTGAAGCATCAGATATGTTATTTTTTGGTTTCCGTAGTTGTCTGTATTGACCAGTGAAACTAAATCAAATAAAGATACTTTTCAGAGACTTATCCAAGAATTGATGCCTTTTTGCCAAAGCATTGGAATGTTAAAATGCATTTAGTGTTTTACCTTTCTTTTTTTTTTTTTTTTGCTTTGGAAAATAAGGCAGTAATACAGTGTAAGAACATAGTACCCAAACTAGTCAGTCAATAAACTTATTAATTCATAAGAAAGTATAAATAAGTTATTTATAATAATATTTAGATATTTTGCCTAATTTTGTTAATGAGTCTGTACTGTACCAGAATGTCTTCCTCTAGTCAAATTTTTATATGCTAATTACTGAGAAGCTTCTTAATAATTTATTATCATGATTGTATAAAGTGCAAAATCAAATTTTGCTTTTGTGCATCTCAAGAATATTAATGCAATAATTGCTCGGTTCTTGTGGGAAAAGTCACCAAACACAGCTTCGCTTTCTTCAGTTGATCACAACAGGGCTCTGCAGCATAAAAGCATTGGGAAAATCTGCTGTGGTAGTTGAGTGAGACCTGATACTGTGGTGAGGATTAGCTGGCAGTGGGAGGGCTGGAGGTGGTTCTGGAGAGGGGAGAGAAGCAGGTGACAGCAGAACATGCAGGGTGCAGCTGGAAAGATAAGTTCATGGGTTTTTTTGCAGCTCTTCTTGTCCAACTGTTCACTGAAATTCATCCTTTCAGTGATTCAAATGGGTTTTTCTCATATTAAAAGCGTCAACTTCTTTTTAACTGCAATTCAGAGATAGTTTTTTTTTTTGGTCAACTCTTACAGGTCTGTTGTTTCCAAACCTTATTTAAAGGCTTTTTTAGCCAGAAAAGTGGTGTCAGGAAGATGTGTGTTAGATACAATTCTATAAACCATAAAGAAGTGAGATCAGTAAGGGAGGAGAACACAAACTTCAGCACCTCTGTCACCCACTCCAGCAGATAATCTCCAAGAGAAATGAGCTTTATCCAGGGTCTTTCACTGGTGCTTCCTGCAGCCTGACTGTATTTTTGTTGGTAAAATGTGCTTAACTGTGTCAAGAGCTTTCTGATTAAAAAAAAAAAAAAAAAAAAAGTTATCTGCCAAGTGGTACTTTTTAAAGCTAAATTCCATTTCTACCAGCTCAGAAACCGAGAAGTTGCAGTGACTTAGCTAAACCTTTTCATCATAGCAGCTTTCCAAAAACTATATTATGCAAATTAACCTGCTGATGCTTTTTAGATTTGCTGAATCCTTTAACTTTTACTCAGCTTTCACTTTGAAATCACAGGAGTGATGGAAATATTAAACATCTGTGATTTTCCTGCAGAGAGGGAAGTTCCCTGTCAATTACAAGAAGGTGCAAGGTAGCTACGCCAAAATTAATTACTTCAGAATCACAGATAGGTAAGTTATAGAAAGTGGCTAAGCTGAATTGTCAGGGTTAGATACAAAGAAATATGACTTATCAGGTACCATGGCTCTTGTTAATTAAATACCTTACCAAGAGAGTCTTACCTGTTCAAAAAAGATAGAAATAGGCAATTTTAATAGCAAATTTCATCTAGGCATTTGACATCTTGCTTAAAATGCTGCATTAGATTGAATGAACAGGGAACACATTAGTTGGATTAAAAATTCTTTCACTGAGAGATCTTAAAGTATGTCACCCTTAAAATGTGTCGACAAGGAGGGTTGTATGTTGTTTCCCAATCAATAATTGTTTGTCTGAAGATCTGTGGTACCTTTTTTAGCAGTCTAGACTATGATGATCCAGAATTTTTGCAGGTAAAGTTTAAAATCCTGGAGACTGACCATCAGTGCTGGAATCATCCAAATTGGGGGATGCTGCTGAGTTCCAGGCAAGATGCAGGAGCAGAGAATTAGGTTCATACCTAACCATCAAGAGATTATGATATAGAAAAGTTTCAAGGTGCCTGCATACATGCATTTATGTGTGTGTCCATATATAAATTTATATAAAGCTCAGTATAAAACTGTGTTGGCTTTATGTAGAAGCTCACGCACAGAAAAGTTGAATGTTAGTAATCCTTTATTCTGGATCCAAAGCCGTAAGAACAACTGAAAGCTGAATCAGAAGAATTGTCTTTAATGGGCCACAGCATAGGCCATTAAGCATCCAAAATTTTCTGTGACATACAGGAATCCCTGTGGCATGGAACTTTGAAATTACTATTGAAGCCTTCAGATGTGTTTTAACCAAGTTACTGTGAAATCTCTGTGGCCTGTGTTCACGGGCAGTGGGATTTGAGGATCACAGTTTTTCCATCCTGAGTATTCTGTGATGCTGAATACTTGCTGGATGTTCTCATTGGTTGTTGGGTGTGTACCTACTTAATGTGTTAAGCTTCATCTTCTGGAATTTCTGAAGTGTCTTTTTGAAAATTACTCTAAAGTGCTAACTCAAAGCATCAACTTTAATCTTAGTAAGTGTGGTAACTTCTTATTACCAAGGCTACAGGACTGCTCTCTGGAATCATCTTGGCCTGGAGTTCCTGCTGCAGCAGGGAGCAGGGACATGAGTTCTCCTGAGCCCTCGCTGAGGTGTGCTGTAGTTTTGGAGACCTCAGTACTACATATGGGGTTTTGTCATAAATAGGGCATTGTGAAATGCTGCTCTCATAGCATGAGAAGCATGTATCAGATGAACTTGCCTGGGTAGATGTGTGTTGCGTGATTTCCCTCTACTAGGCGGATTTGGAAGTGGTGACCTAATCCATTTGATTGGGGTTTTGTGGTATCTGTCAAAAGCTGGCCACTTGTTTTGTTAAAACAGTGTGAGGATAATGCAGTCGAGAGATCAAAACCTACCACTTTTTCCTGTTTCTGCCCTGTTTAACGCATGGAAAGCCCTGATCCTTTAGTGTACATCAGGTAAATGACTCCAGGTGCTTGTGTGGGAAGTTGAGCTCTGACCAGTTAATATTTCTGACTTGATGGGAGTTTGGCTCTGGGGTTTGGTTCATCTGTGTGGATTGAATGAAGACCTTTGCATAATGAGTGATAGTCTGGGTTTTCCAGTTAGTACAGTTCCTTAATGCATCAGCTCAAAGACCTTCAGCTGGGGTCCTGACTGCAGTCTCAGAAGTCTCTTTTCATTCCATGGACACCAATAAAAGAAGTGAAATATGTTTCTGAAAAAAGGAAATATGGCAAAATTTCAGTTGGTTTGGTGCAAAATAAGTGGTTATTTTATTATCTTTTTGGGTTTTTGTCTCCACAGAGTTTACAGATGCTTCCTCAACAACGGAAAGCCATAGCAAAATTTAAGGAGCCAGCACATGCTTTAGCATTTCAACAGAAATTCCACAGGTAAATAATTAAGCGCTGCTGCCGCCTCAGTTCCTTCCCTCCCTTCAAAAGATAAAATCAGTCTCCTCTGCTCAATGTTTCATTAATCCAATCAAGCATCTCTTTATTAGTGACCTTCAGAGAAACCTCCTTGCCTGTTCTCCACTCCCAGAATCGGTTTGAGTACCGTGTTTTTAACTTTCTCTAACCTTTTAACAGGCACATGATAGATCTGTCCCACATAAATGTGGCACTGATTGTTGAGTGATGTCTGCTGAGAGAAACCCCGGCACTCACCGAACCGTTCTGTGGAGCTACATGAGACACAGTGGCAAAACCATCGGGTTGTGAAACCTTTCAACTTAGTCTTTGGTTGCTCTGCTGAACTACAGAAAGCACGGAGATGTCCTCCAGAAGAGATGGATTTGAGAGGATCTGCAAAGGTGGAATTTCTGTTCGGTTTCATCACATTCTGTTGTAACCACATGGAGTTAGAGATGAATTTTTTTTTTCAAAATGCTTTCGATGCATGTAGACACTGTTCTTCAAGATCCTACTGTGTGACCACAGTGACTTGAGAGAGAACGTTTACAGCGAAAGATTAAAAAAAAACTTTCTTCATAGCAAAGAATATTTGATAATGGTTGCTCTTATCTTCAGTGCAAGGTATTTGAATGAAAACTCATTTTTCTAAACAAAACACATTAGTTGCATTGTATATCTGAGAGCACAGAAGGTATTCTTGCATAGATTTGAACGTGGTCTGTTTCACTGAATAGCAGTTTGCCGAAAAGGTTTGGAGGTGACACTGGAAAACTGTAGTTTCGATCTTTGTAAATAAGTCTGTCTTTGCATTTTTCTATTCCAACATAGACTTCCATCTTCTCTTTCCAAATCCAGTTATTCCATAAAACCCTGTGTAGGAATTACACTGCTGTATTTTCCCTTGGTTTTTAAAAACAGGGATCTTCACCCTTCAGCAGCATCGTGGGGTAGTGAACTCCAGGTTGTAATTAGGTTGTTTCGAATAACAAGGAAAAAGAAGTATTTGGTGGGTCACTCCAAAAATGTTACACAGGAGGAGTGGTGCATTCCTGATAGTTCTTTTGGGCTAGTGTGTCATGGTTGCCTTATGCTTTATTTTGATTAGTTTTTTTCTTTGAGATTTATTTTGTGATTGATGCTGAACCATAAGAAACCCGTAACTGAAAGGACTTGTTTTGATGTGTTGTTCCCATTACATATAGGACTATAAGGACATTGTAAATCTCCTGGTGAACATGTCAGATCCCAAAAATTCTTTGCAAATATTAAGAAGCTTTTATTTTACTCAAAATGAAATTCATAATATTTCCTTTTGGTTAGAACCATCTAGATGGTGTTGCCAAAGGAACAATTTTTTCAGTTACTTCTGAATAAACTTATTAAAATGTCATCTTTATATTGGATTCCAGTTTTTATGAACATTTCCTTAGTTTTTAGACCATGAGCTTTTGCTTCATGCTTTATTTTAAGAATACTCTTAAGCACTTCACCTACTATTTGAAGGGGGGCACTTACAGAAACCTTCTCAGTTAGTTACCTGAGTGACCACAGAAGAACACTATTGGTATGTAATAAAAGAGCTATGAATGGGGTCCAAAATAGGTGTGCCAAGTGGAAAAGTTTGAGCTAAGCAAATTTATAGTACCATAGATTTTAATTTTTTAAAATTTTTTTTTTGAGTTAGTGGTAATGAAATCACAAATGCCTCATTGGCTTTCTTACACTTTTGGTCCAGATTTTCGATTAAGTATAAGTTACCAAAAATAATGATTCAATAAGTATTGTCAAAAGTCTTCTTGGTAAACCTGCTCTCTGTTCATTGTAATGACATGGTACTTTGGAAATACTGTACTGGGGAAAACGATTGAGAGAATACCCTAAGTCCATTTACAACTTCGTAACGAGACACAGTAATATGATGGGAATTTTTTCATGGAAGTGAGGTTTGCACCCACCTGTATAATTCCCCATTTATGCATAATGCTTGATAACAACCAACACAGCTACTTTACATAAAGTGCTATTAGTGCTTCAGGGTTAGACCCAAGCCCAGGACAGAGCATGAGCTGCAGGCAGGAAGTGCCCAGTGGGACCCGACCCCAAAGACCTGCAAGCCCCAAGCTGTTTAACTCCTCACACCATCAGCTCTAGGACCCTACACTGCCTCCCCAGGTTATGTAATTTTTATTCTTAAGAAGGAAATGCTTTTCTTTAAAACAAGTCATTAAACAGTTACACTGTTAGAGAACAGCTTCTCTGCAATGAGAAGAATGGGAAGACATCTCGAAGTGGAGTGATAGTAGTGCGTGTCTGGAAATCTGGGTTAGATGCAAATGCCAGACAGGCCAGGAGCTGAGTTCAGCAGTAGGAACATCTGCAGTTGATCAACTGTCCTGTCAGAAGCAAATGTTATTGGGGTTAGAGGGTTTCTTGGAGCCTAAGAATATGGGTTTGATTCAAAAGTCAAAGAAGTTTGGAGAAATGCTCCTGCTTTGGGTTTTGAATCCATCCCAAAGAGGTTGAGGTTCAGCCAACTTAAGTTTTAAAAATTTTTATTCAGTGGGGTTTTATATTTTTTTTAATTCTTTTTTTGAGACAAATGTGTGGCTTTGGAATAAAGACATGTAATGACCTCAGATCTTTTTAAATGTAGGAGTGATGTAAGCAATGCATGTCTAATGACTAGATGCATCCTCTTTAACAGCAGTTGCAGTAGATTACTGCTTGTGCATAGGCAGGGTATGGGTGGATTGCTGGGGTTTAATTTAGCTGCTTACTGCAGTACCTGGATATTTACTGTATGTAAACATACTATATGTATGTATGTCTATATTTGTTCTATTATACACATACATACATACTCACACCCTCTGCTGTCACCATGTCTCTCTAAAATCTTAAAAAAACTCAGTAGCAAAAGTAGCAATTAGGTGAGTCATTTGTTAAAATGTTTGTGTTCTCTTACTTCTCAAATCCTAAGTTAAAACTGGATCTCTTGGCATTGATCAGTTTGGATGATACAGCTATTTTAGATCCATTTGTTGTCTCCTCCCAAAAAAACCCCAAAGGAAGTAGAGGTAAAGCTAGACAGAAGTGTTCTTGCCGTGTTCTCTTCCAGCACATAGATAAATCTGAGCATCTTAAGTTAACTTTCTTGGAAGATCTGTTGCAACCATTATCTTGTTCTTTCTTTATCATGAACTCACAATATGATGCAAAATGGAAAGAAAAAAAGGCATTTAATGTAGTATGTAAATATTGACCTTTTAAAATTAAAATGTTACTCAAAGTGCTTACAGTCAACCACATCTTAGCTATTTGTTAGTTTTTTTTGTGTTGTCTTATCCAAGTTTAATGGATACAGTTCCATAAATGTTGATGTGTTTTTGTGTATATCTTCAAATTTTTATAAAGATGATAGTAAGTCAATACATATATCCTGATCTGTGTATTATTTGTTCAGTTTTTATTAGCATAATTTTATAATTATTTTAATAGGCAACTCCAATAGGTGGTTATATGAAGCCAGTTTGGTTTTTTCCCCCAAATTATTTTGTTTCCGTCTTGTAGCACTGGAAAATTCACTTTATAACTAATCATATTTTGCCTTGACTAAAATATTGGATTACCCATATGATCTGTGGTATTTTAGTAGAATGTTCTACCTCTGTTTTATTAAAAAAAACCCTAAGACAACTCTGTCCTTCAACTTTTGAGGGGAAATACAGTGCACTGTCAGACCAAGGCCTGGGGTCTGTAGATTTGTTCCATTGTGCTGTACAGGTACAAATTAGGTCTGTCGTGTAATGTTGTTCTCAAAAGTTTGGGATATTTTGGTTTTGCACGTAATTCTGGTTGGTCATGTAGCACGTTCATCTCAATATTGGCAACTGGTGAGGCACCTGTGCTGTGTGATGGAAGGATGTGCAGTGTTGGAGATGCTCGGGGTCGGTGGTGCTGGGCTGGAGGAGGAGGGCAGGTCTGTAGCATCTTTGTAGCCAGGGGAGCTGCCACACAAACGTTCATGTCTGAGCAGTGGCAGAGAATAAATTTAGACAGGGATACTGCTCTCAGCCCACATGTGTCTCCAGGATGACTTTGGGATAGAAGGGTAAATACGAGCACCCACTCTGTATGGTATCTTCAGATGCCTAGTTTATTCCCCTAGTTTAGATCTGAAGATTCACTTCGGATTTCCAAATTTCTGTTAGAAAGTCCTTCTAGCCATTGAAATGCCAAGCAGACTGAGCCTTTTAATTCTTCCATGTTAGATTTCCACTGGAAGGATATAGATGAGAATTAAAGGTTATTTCAGAATAACCTTGGGGGGGGGTGTCTTCAAATTTTTTCTTAGCATTAGCTACTTGGTATAAGAAAAAACCTTTTACTTGGTGCTGAATTTTTTTTTTTTTTTTAAATATGGTACCCTTTGTCTGTTTATCTTGAAATTATGCAATTTTCCTGGAAGCTGCTGTAGGCACTTCCTGTCACTACACACAGTAACTGCATGTCTGTATGTGTGTGTGGATGTGTTGCCCTTGTAGCTGGGGCGAGAGGGTGGGTGGGAGACTGAGGGGTTTATTTTTTTGAGTTTTGGGGGGTTTTTTTATTTGTTTTGGCTTTTTTTGTCTTGTCTACTTGAGAGATACCCTAGATTTGTTCTCTGGCATAGTATTGTGTTGTGCTTGTCCTTCCTGTGTCTGTGATACTCGAGTCATGATACTCGAAAGTAGAAATCTGACTTCACCTGTTTGCTGTCAAAAACACATTTTTGTTCAGAGACACACAAAACCTTTTTTTTTAAATACATTTTTTTTGTGCTTTTATTTTTTTTTTTAGCAGCATGTTCAATGAGAAATTAAATGTAAAGGAAACAAATCCTGAATGGATTGCAGAAAGTTAGCTATATTATAAAGGTCATTTAGGGTAACATAGGGCTTTTGTTTCAATGTTACCTTAAATCATGCCTTATCCTCTAATTGATTCATAAACATAATACTTGAAAGTATTTTGCCTTCAATTAGTATCAAATCCTAAGGATTTTCTGTAAGGTTTTTTTGTAACCTGGTTTTTAATCATGGAGATGACTTATTATCCACATAAGCACAGGGTCTTGTGTACAAAAACAGATTCATATTGGATCCCTGCGTATGCCAACTTCTGGTATAATATGGTTGGGAAGGATCATTTTGGTCTTTATAATGCTGCTTTTGGCAGGGTTGGGGTTTTTAATTTAAAAAAAAAAAAACAAAACAAACCACTCCATTTTCTACTTTTCTGCATATGTTGGTGGAAAGTGTGGTCCTTTTTGCACTAAAGAAAACCTCAAGGGGAAAGTTAATCGCATGGGGTCTTTTAGGTGCCTGTGTTGCTCTCTCCTTTCTTGGTTGGATGCACTGATTTTTCTAACTAACTGGTAATGGGCTTTATACAAACACTTTTTCAACAGGTTACATGGCTTTTATTAATGTAACAGCACTTGGGTTAAGTGATTTTTACCATCTAAATTTTAAAGAGTATTACAGATTACAAATATTTTTGTAAAAGAATCTGTGTACAGTCATATGTAGCTGTATTGCAATGTGTGTAGTCACTTGGAAGATCACAGTTTCAAACACTGCTGTATTAATGTTATGTTTGTTCAGGATTTTCTTTGTGTGCACCTAATGGTTTTTAATATGCACTGTATTTTTTTCCTAGTGTCCCTTGGGCTGAGTTTGGAACACCTTAGAGTTTTACTCCTTTTTCTAGAATAACAAAACCATTTGTTTGCAGGTTTTCTTTTTCAGATGATGAAACGTCTTTCAACAGTTTAAATTCTAATGAACAGAGATTTTCACTTACAGCAAAGACAAGATGCTAACACTCATTTATTCACAGCTGATCTTCTGTACCATTGCATACAATTTTATTGATAAAAGTTCCCTTGGAATAAGTCAACTTCCTTTTTTGCTGTGGTACCCTTTGCCCCTACCCTATGCTTTACTTCCTTTCCATATCATTTGCCCCCATTTTTCCATTCCCTCAAGGATATTTGTATCCTTGTTCTGTTCCTGCTGTTTTCACTCTGTTCATCTCTCTGGATGTTTTCCTGTCCAAGTGTGTTGCATTTGATCTTTTGCTCTCTTTTCTATTCTTTCAGTGCTTTTAGTGTTCCTGAAGCCTAGATCTCCTACCCTGAAAACCCATCATTCTGTACTTTCCTTTGCAGACTTTGATGTATGAAATTGAGGTTGCTTTTGTACAGGTATCACATCTTAGGAGCTGCTGCCCATCCCAAAGCCTTGGAGAAGCATCACTTAACAGTTTTGCTTTGCAGTTTTACCCGTGTTGGAGAATTTAAACATGTTGTTTACGTGCTTTAGCATTTGTGACAAGCCAGGGTAACAGGATTAACAACTCTTTTATCCTTTTCACTTTTCCAGGAGTTCTGTTCTTGAATTCAGTGATAGTAATAGCACTTTTTCTTATTGCCACGTAGAAATACGAACACTGTCGACACGATTCTACCTCCTATTACTATTACTGAATGTGATCCTTCCTAACCTGTAAAGTCTTAAGCAGTGTATATATATTTGGGTGTTTTGAGAATCATTTCAAATGTACTGCTCTAATCTGGATTGCAGAGTTTGTTTATTGGCAGTTCAGGATGTAAATTCAGCAGCCCGACTCTATCATACTGACTCCACTGGGAGTGCCTCTGCCTCATGTTTTCTACGGCATCATCTGCACAAGATGTTGACTGCTAATTTCTTGAGTGTAATACTGAACTTTACCAAATCCTCCTCTTGCATAAGAGATCTTTCTGTCATACCTATTTAAGTGAATGTAAAAATGGAAACACAAAGATGATCTCATGTACAAGCTTATTTTTTTACGTGTAATCCATGTTTAAAATGTGAACATGTAAATATGTTTATTGTACCTAAAATATGTCAATAAAACTTGATTTTTATAAGTTCATACATTGTTGCTTGGTGTACAGCTTGAATTTAAAACTTCTAGAAAAGGGCTTCATATACCAGATTATGTTACCATTTTTATTATGGTAGCATCTCTCGGCCTCTACTTTTACATCAGCATCATAGCATGGGGTTCTTCCATGGCTGTGCAAAGGATGGAAAAGAAAGTGGTTGAGGATAAGTGATGGTAAAAGGGACTTATGCTTGTGTACCTACTTCAAAGGGTCTGGAGCCTAAGAAGGATCTTGTAGCAAGGAGAAAAGCTTGTCAGTGTAAAAGGTTTTCTTGTGCTTTTTAGCCATACTGACATGTGTAATAAAAGATCTCTACTTTCAAATATTGCCTATCTTAATTTATAACCTGAAGAGGGGCCCTTGGCAAGCTCAATTTAGTCACCATCAATTATTTTCTAAACACATTATATCAACATAAATGGAGGCTAATTCCACTGATCTATTGTGTCTCAAGAAAAGAGGTCAGAATCAACTGTCTTGCACTTGGTGGGGGTTTTAAGTAGTCTTCTAAAATTATTCACAAAGTTAAATGTGAAAAACCCCACTGTCATCCTAGTATCACTGGAAGTGGCACCTGTGATCCAGCATACATGTTTCCAGGGAAGCATTACTAACATGGCACATCATTACTGGGGGTAGATCTCAAGAGAACATCATTACCTGGGGACAGAGTAATGATACCCCAAGTTGTTTTTTCTGCTTTTGCTCTGATAGAGGACATTAGTTACAAGCAATGCAGTAACCTTAGAAGGCTCATCAAGGTAAAAAAAATGCCTCTGATGCAGTGATTTAAATAGTGAGCCACGTAGGGATAACCGTCTTTGTTTACAAAGTTCCAACTTAGTTTTCAACTTGTGATTTTGTTTTGAATTAACAGTAGGAGCACACTGTAAATATCCGTCTGGCTGCAGCATGGCCTCTTTCACATCTCCTCTAGATAAGGCTCCAACCAAAGTAAACTTCAATAAAACCCCTCAAACCCCAAACTTGATGAGTACTATCTCCTTGTTTCTTTGTGCTTTCTTTCCCTTCCTCTGTTGATCTGTAGTCTTTGGGGCAGGAATTTGTGTTTTAGTGAAGTTGATGCACTACGGAGCATCGACCCAGCACTCCACTCTTGCCATAAACTGAATGGGTTGACAATTGCACAGCACGGGGGAAAAACAAGCTCCCTTTTTGAGAGCGCAGGCAAGGGTTGGGCATACAAGTCTGTGGTCTTTAGAAGTTAAAATGTCCTGCTGATGAACTTGTCATTTTGGAAGATTGCAGGATTCCTGCAGGGATGCACTTTGAGAACTGGAAGGCGGACACCTGCAAAGAGACAGAGGAAATCAATGGGGCTAAAAACTAGTTATTGAAGGGATGGAAAGGGAGTGACCAAGGGAGGTACAAATAAACCTTTAA
Source organism: Neopelma chrysocephalum (assembly GCF_003984885.1). NCBI lineage: Eukaryota > Metazoa > Chordata > Aves > Passeriformes > Pipridae > Neopelma > Neopelma chrysocephalum. Next base: position 8,273,339 of record NW_020897732.1, on the reverse strand, counting down.
AATCAAATATTGAGATGTCTAGTGGAGTGCTTCAAAAATTGGTCTTCATTGGCCTTAATTAATTTGTAATGATTTGGGCAGGAAGAGTTGGCTGTGCTCCCCAAAGCGTGTTGGGAGACAGATGAAGGAGGGCTCAGGAAAGAAGTAGGGTCGGAGTATCTTAGAGGAATTGGATGAACTAGAGAATTAGAATAATAGATATGCGATTAAATTTAATCTTGCAAAGTGCAAGAGCATGCACTCTGGTATTAATAAATAAGGATTTTTGCTGTAAGAGTCACTGGGAAAAGAGGGAGAGCAGTGAATTAGTTGCAGATACCTGATCTGCAGATGTGGTGATCTAAGAGAAAAAGGACAACTGTCTTTTTAGGCTGGATGCATGAGGCACTTCCAGAATTGAGTTATTAGCATCTGTATGTGTAGTATGAAGATTTAGTGCTGGACTTCAAATTAGCAACCCAATCAACCACCTCCCTATGGCCCTAAGAGGAAACACCCTGTGAATATTTTGTGAAGGTTTTTTGAATGGTTCTGCTATCAAAGATTTTCTCTGCTTTTGCTCTACACATTCAGCCTTTCAAAGACCAGGGCTTAAGCTACAGAAAACATCCTTAGTTGAGGTCAATGAGAATTGACTGGTCACACGGTGCCACTGCTCCTTGGTTTCAGATGTCAATTCTGGTAACTGCTGAATATACATTAAATATTTTCACCCATCCATGCTGCTCTGGAAAGATCCCAGGGGAAGGCATGCCTTCAACTAGTGAAAAATTAAAGATGCTGACCAGGAAAATCATTCTATGGAGATGTGGTCAGCATTGGGGATGCTTTGGAGAGGAGTTGGGAGTTGAGCATTTCTATTTCTTCTGGCTCTAGTCCAGTATTCCACTGATTGTTACCTAATTAACAACTTTTTCATTAAATTACTGCTGAGAGGATTCTACTTCCATAAGAAGGATTTTAAGACAGCACGAGGATGGACTGAATAGCTCCACAGCCTTTTCCAATCCTGTTTTCCTGGGTCTTAAACAAATCAGGCTGTGTCTTCTGAAAGTGTGATATTCCTGTACAGCATCACAGTCTTTACTGGCAAAAGCCAGTAAAAGCAGAGAGAGGGGCTTTGGGAGGCTTTTTTCTTCATTTATCTATGCAGTGAGTCAGGTGCCTTCCACAGCCTTAGTTAATGTGGATCCCACACTGCAGGACTTGAGAAGTGGGGAAACAGCTAAAAGCTTCAAAGAAAAAAAGTGGAAGCCAGCTGTTTCATTTGTTTTGATAAGGCTCAAAAGGTATTCAGGGGGTTGGGATGCCTGACTGCTCTTATAGCCCCCATTGCAGAGGAGAGCAGCGGTCTTCAAGCTGATTTTTCCAATATCCATCACAGGAATTTGGGGAACTTTCTCAAATATGCAGTGTCTATTTAGTGCTGCACAGAACTAAATGGTCCTGGGTCAGGTACTCGTGAGCATAGGCTGCTCTGAGTAATATTTATGTTAGTAGTGGTGGCTGGCATTGAGTAGTTTGCATGCAAGCAAAATCCAGCTCACTAGCAGGGTCTGATTGTTAAAAAATTATAATATCTCCCTGAAATTTAACACTTTAAGAGAATTTGATAGTAAATCAAATTGCAAATAACAGTCTGAACCCTCATCATCTGAATCCTTCCTACTTTGTGCTTAGGTAGGTCTTCAGTAAAACAGCAGTGCTGCTGTGAATTTCCTCCAGGATGGATTTAAGATTTCTCTGCAGATATTCAGTGGCCCTGATACCAGTCTGTTCCTTGTCACTTCCTATCATTTGCTTTTTAAAAATTATTATTGTTATCATTATTAACCACATTATTGAAACTGGGACTTCTGCAAACAGTAGCTGGATGCAAGATCTGAGTCACAGGGAAATAACTGGGTAGAGTTTGAGAACCCCAGCGTTGTAAGTATGTCCTTTTCTATTTCTAGCCTGGGTTTTTGTGTGGCAAAACCAGTCCTGGAAGCCAAACCCCAATTAACTGAAGGAAGAGATAATTTCTTTATATATTCTCCATCTTAAATACGGCCACAAACAGGCCTCTCTGCAAAGTGACACCCACAGCTCCTACTGCTATGAACCTTTCCGATTGTTTAGAGGTGCTGGCTTATTGGAAAGGGCTTGTGTTCATTCACTACGGTGAGGAAAATTCATGGATCACATCATAACAGGGAAGATGTGGTTGTTCCCAGGTCCTCCCTGTGCTACTGTTAATCAGCCACATCCAGAGGAAGGATGCATGTCGCCTTTAATGGGGGCGAGGAGCAGGAGGAATGTAATCATCCCTCATCAGCGAGACCCTCAATCACTGCACTTCAAACAGCTGGGGGTACGTAACCTCATCTTCATTTGAAAATTTTAGTACCTTTTCTCTTAGCCGCCTCCATTTTATGCCTTTTTTTTTCCCCTCATAAATTTTTATGATTTTTTTTTTTAAGGGAGAATTTATGGGCGAAATGGCAGAGACCGTGTGAAATGTGGAAGAGCTAAAAGGCTATCACTGTGGTAAATGAGGCTAATGGTTCTTTACCACCAGCTGTTTAGAGTTCAGTGATTGAGTCTAACTGACAAGAAATAATTACCCCCTCTCAGAGGGGTGAAATGGGCCCTCACACTGTGAATGCTGCTGATGAAGGGGCTGTGCCAGGAGAAGGCAGGATCGTTTCCAACAGTTTCTGTGCATACGTCTTGGATCCTTAAACCTCTCCCAGCATCTTGCACTAAGGTTTTCTTAGTGCAGTGTTTTCTTAGGGTGGTGTCCTTCAGTGACTCAGCACATCCCTGCTGCCCTTCTGGTCCCCAGGAGGTTCAAAACCTTAGGACAACATCTTGCAGGGATGAGCCCAGAGCCAAGATAGTCCCTGCATTATTGATTAAAACTGGTGACTGTCTCCTAGCCCATTTTATTTCAAAGCAAGACCCCTCATGCTTCTTATTGCAAAGATGTACATTAGGATCTAAAAGCACCTGTTTTGTTCTTCTTTTCTAATCAATTGCAGTGAACAAATATGATGAGTGCATTTGTTCACAGGCCAGAGAGGGTGAATACCTTGACTTAGACTGGGGAAGGAAAGGACTTGCAGTGCTCCAGTCAGAAACCTGCATCCTCTCAGATCATGCTGGAGCCAAATCCCATTTAAAACAAACAAACAAAAAATAGGCAAACCCTAAATATTTTGAATATGCAAGAAACATGAGATGAAACACAAAAATAACCGTGATGGTAATGGCTTGAATGCCACTACATTTCTCTGGCTTTATTTGTTGGGTTACGGCATTGATGAGGATACAAACACTTTGGATACATTGAAAATGATGTCTCTAATGACTAAATTAATTATTATTATGCAAGAGCCCATCTGAGGTCGTGCTGTGTACTGCCCAAGTGAAACCAGGTAACATCTCAGGTCGGCTCAGGAGGGTGGGAGGAGGCTCTGGCCACATCTTAACAACACTGTCACTGTCATTACACCACTCATCTGGTTTCTTTAGAAGATGATGACTGTGGTCATCACCAGATGGCTGCCATGAGCCACTGTGGTGCACACAGAGCTTGGTGAAGCCTCAGCAGTGAAGGAACAGCTCAGGGAGGCTCTGCTTCAGTCTCTGTTTCATTGCTCCTCTTTTGAGTGGCTGTTTCTGATGAGGATTTTTAGATGCGTTTTTAGATGAGAATTTTACCCATGAAATGTCCAAGGTCCTGTGGGTTGTAACAGGCCAGTCAGTGCACATGCAGTCACCAGTTTGGCCTCCTCCTGCTATGAGGTGCTGTCTCTTCTTGGCTTCTTCCCCCTCAGTTTGACCTCAGGAGACAGGGCGTGCACCAGTGACAAGGTAGCACATGAGAGATTGCCGAGCCTCAGAGGCAGCATCCTCTGAGCATCTTGTATGTGGGAGCTGCTGCATCCTCACTTTTCCCCTCCTCTCATGGCAGTTAAATAAGGCAGGTGATTTAATGATCACAGAAATACTTGTTTTATCAAAATAGTATAAATAAATACTGCCAAAAAAACTAAAAATGCCCCAAAGGAGCCCAAAAATCCTACAGGCAAAACTAGCCAACCCATCATATGTAAAGACCCAACCAGGAAAGGCCTCTGTCCTCCCACTCACCATCAATGCCTCACAAGCACAGGCTCCTGGTCACCAGTGTGGCCCAGCAGCTCTCCCAGCTTCACGTTTGCTAAAACATAAACACTGAGGACAGGACTTTGCCTCTGTGAACCCACGTTGACTGTGCCTGATGATTGAATCATCCTTTAAATGCCTTTCAATGGCACTCAGTATAACCTTCTCCATAATTTTTCCAGTAACTGTGGTTGGACTAACAGGTCTGTCGTTTCCTGGGTCTTCTTTCACACCCTCTTTGTAGATTGGAGTAGCATTGGGCACCTCCCATCAGCAGGGACCTCCCCAGACTTCCAGGACCTTTGGTAGATGATCAAGAGGGGTCCTGACATAACATCTGCTTGCTACTTAGAGCTCCAGGATGAATCCCATCTGGCCCCATGGACTTGTGAGCATTCAGCTGGTACAGCTGGTCCTTTACAGTGGAGGAGACAAATCAGACCCAGGATCTCCAGCCATGGGGGCTTGGCTGCAGGGTGAGGGCTCAGGTGAAGGCGATGCTCACCCCAGGGATCAGAAGAAACCTGAGGGAAGGTGAGGAGGAACCTTCAATGCCGAAAAATGGACTGGATAACCAAATGTTCTAGTGCAGAGACAACCAGAAAGGAGCGAGTTTTTCTCCCTCCTGGAAAAAAGAGAGTAGTTCAGGGTTTATTCCCCTTCAGGCTTTTTCCTTTGTACCTGGCTGCTTCTCTTCTTTCCAAAAACCTCTTTGTAAAGCAGAGGAAGGGGTTCGGGTGACAGGAGGCCCCAGAACACAGCCCAAGTCAGGGTCTGGGCCACGGGAGGGAGACTCAGCTGGTGGGGAAACATGAGTCCTGTTCTCACCATGCTTCAGCGTGTCCTTAAGTCCCCCTCTCCAGGAGCCGTGGCATCAACACACACCTCCTTACAGGCTCCTGTCCATGGGGTCAACTTCAAAGCAAATGAAAAAATACTGACACTATTGTAGTAATTCTACTCAAATCTCCTGGATTTTGTTTTAAAGTGCAGAGTGGGCAAAAGAATGGATGGGAACCTTCTCCATGAAGGTGATGTTTATTTACAAGATATATGGGGTTGCTTCCTAAGTGAAGGTGTGAAGTTACCCATGACAAGATGCATGAAAGCCAAGCTTCACAATAGTCCTCAGATTTCTTTAGGCTGCCTTATGTTAGTGAGTGTATCTAAAGGGAGGATGCGCCAGGGTGAGAAACAGAGTGAACAACTGTTGCCAGCTCTGTAATTTTTTGGCCCTGGTTGCAAGGACTCACGCCGGGCAAGAAGGTACAAAGGCATTTCTTCTTCCTCAGCCTCATAAACTCAAGTAAGTCTGGTGTACGTCCTTCAACCACACCTTTGCTCATCCCCAGGCCAGCAATCCATGATGCAATTCCCACAGGCATGGGGAGAAATTCTTCCCTCAGGACAGCACCACCCAATTCCCTCCCAAAGCCTCTGCCCAAACTGTGCTGCCTATTCTAGCACAGCCATTGGCATGAGGGAGCCCTGTCCCACCTGGGAAGGGGACCCTCCACCCAAGAAAGAGCCTGTGCCCATCTCTAATCCTTTTTTGTGTCAGAGATCCATTTTTAGTGCTTACCTTCCCCTTCCTCCTCCTGTCTCCACAGTAAGATTTCCCCATGGAGGGACATGCATGGAGCAATGGGGTGGGCAGAAGTGATACTGGGCCACTGGGAGGGCTGATGCTGAACAACATGTTGGTCATGCCAGAGTTTTGTCTGCTCATGCCAAGCCCAGAAGTGCCAGGAGAGGTGTCTGGCCAGGGGCTGGTGTGCTGAGAGGGGGCTTGGGGGCTGGCAGCGGGAAAGAAGAGCAAGATCACATTTCCCACAGAAATATGGTCCTTGTGCCACGATTAGAAACACCCCATGGAAACACAAAAAACCACCCCCAAAGAATCCCTTGTTACAGTTTTACATCAGAATTGTTTATGCCAAATGCCCTAGAATATTCTCAGAGAATCAGTTTTAACATGTGATTTTGGAAAGGGCGTGAAAAAAACCTACGTCAGACTGAGCCAGAAATGTAACCAGACTGAAATCCATTTACAGGAAATAATTACTAGTGTTTTGAACAGGGTTTTTTTTTTTTTTTTTTCCCCTGGTATCCCCAGTAGTCTTTAGACAGAAGCATGATGAACAGGCAAAGAAGCAAGCAGCTCTGGAAACGCAGCCTGTTGCAGTCTGGACTGGCAAGGAGGATGCTCCTCGCATTGGGCTGTTCATGAGGGGTGGTGAGCTTGAGATGCTCATCCAAAGTAACCCTGGAGGAAAAGATTCAACTTGTCAAAAAACTGAGTAAAGAAGAAAGTATTTCTCTGGGGAATGTGAGCTTGGGAACCCCATTCATGCCACCCCACGATGGCAGAGAAGCTCAACCCCCCTCAGCACTGGGGCGTCCAGACTCAGCCTCGTTCCCTCATGCTGCACTCACTGCCCACTGCAGGTGTTTGGCCCACTCTGCCACCGTCATTGCTGTGGTTGAGGAGGCCACCACAAAATTTGTCTGCCCTCAGTCCTTTTACTGGATTTTAGCCTCAGCTGAGAAGTTTCCCCAGGCTCTGGTGTTATCCTTGCTAATGGAAGAAAGAACTTTTCTGGAGGATTCAGTGGAAACATGGTCCAGGTCACAGCCTTCCTCCAGGCAGTAAACCAGAGTATCATAGGATGGTTTAGGTTGGAAAAGACCCCTGAGATCACTGAGTCCAGCTGCTAACCCAGCCCTGCCACGCCCACCACTAAAGGATGTCTCCAAATGCCACATCTACACTTCTTTTAAATACTTCCAGGGATGGTGAGTCCACTGCTTCCATGAACAGCCTGTTTCAGTGCTTCACAATCCTTTCTGTGAAGAAGTATTTCCATAAAATCCATTCTAAACTTCCCCTGGTGCAACTTGAGGCCATTTCCCCTTGTCCTATCACTTGTTCCCTGGGAGAAGAGACCAACTCCCATCTTGCTACAACCTCTTTTCAGGGAATTGTAGAGAGCAATAAGGTCTTCCCTGAGCTTCCTTTTCTCCAGACTTGAGAGATCAGGCAGAAAACAATGGTTTAACCCTATTTTGTTGCTCACTCACAGTGTTTGAGGGATGCCAGAGCCGGGCTGATGTGAGGTACTTTTTTGTCTGCTGGTGGATGGCAAGGAAAACCATAGCACACCACAAGCTCAGTCCACTGAGGCCATTTCTTATCCGTATTTGGCAGAACCAAAAATCCCCAGGCCATTGAGTTGTGTGATACTTCTTTAGGTCCAGCGTTGGCAGTTGGTGCTGACTGAAATCCTGACTGTCAGCCTAACTTGGAAAAGGGGATTCGGATGGTAGTGGGAAAGAGGTGGAATGCCTGCAATGTGGTCTCCATACTGCTGGCTGCTTTCTAAATGAGCTTCATTATACATATAATTAAAGGAAGAGAGCTGAATGCTATTTAGCCATGTTTTAGGGGTATTAATTCAAAGACTAAGGGCACCTGGAGATTAAATGAATTAACTCACAACTGAATCAGGTTAATTGTCATTTTCTTTACCTGGAATAAAGCTGAAAAAGGAAGTTTTTAATTTCATAATAACTGTGGATATATTAAAGAAGAGCAGCTTCTTGAACAGAGGGAAACTCACTGTGAGAAATAGTGAATTGGGAACCAAAGCAGACAATGGAAAAGCTGGGTGGCAGTGTGGGCTCTGGGACTGGGGAGCACAGAGTGAGCATACCCAGTGGACCAAAACTGGCCCCTGCATTGGGCACTACCCTATGCACTCTTCTGTGGTGGGGTGATGCTCCTGGTCAGGAGCAGAGCTGGCCTGTGCCCACACTGCCCACACTGCATAACTTCACTTCCTACCCACATCACATCAGCCCTTTCACTGCAGCCACCAAAAATAACATCAGCCATAAGTGAGAGCTCTCAGTCACCTCACCTGGACATCCCATCCACCTGAACATCCCATCCAAGCATCCTGTTGAGGGCTCTGGGTCTGCATACCTGTTCCTGCAGCTGAGCCTAGAGCTCTTTCCTGCCCTCTGGGTTTGACAGGCCTGATTTACTGGAGCTTGAATCAGAATGGGTATCTTCAGTGTGGCCTGTCCATCCACCCATCTCCTAACTGCTGCTCTGACACATATAGATTAGGCTTGTCAGTCCTGGAAATCTCTTCTGACATATAAGTGCAAGCTAAACACTGCTTTAAGTAACAAGTAATTAGCTATAGAGACACTTGTGGAACCTGGTGAAGTTCCTGGAGAGACATGATGTATTGCTGAGTGATTATTTTTCCATGGCTGATGTGACCAAGCAGTGTTAATGTACATAAAGGATGAGCAATCTTTCAGCAGAGGATTTGTCTCCAAGCCTCCATCTTTCAGAGTACACAACACCCCTGAGTTTCTTCCTACATCTCTGTCATCATCAGACTCACTTGAATTCTAAAGTAAAAGTTCAGATTTGAAACCGCTTTCTTCCTATGCACATGTGCTGCTTCCCAGAGCTTTTCCCCTAACTCTATTGGAAATACCTCACCTGACACCTCTTAGCATCATATTAACTTTTTGCATGGACATGCCACATTCCTGATGGTTACATAGATGTGCCTAATTCCTGTAGGACTCATTTCTCCTCTCTTGCCTCCTGTTTCTAGGAGGAATAACTGTTTTTACTCACAAGAGGCACTTCTGATTATAATTTTCTCATAATTTCTCATAATTTTGATCAAGGTTCTCTCATAATTCCTGACCAGTATGTCTGTGACATTTATTGATCATGGCAACTCTCCTCTTGTCACCCACCAGAGCATACTCCTAAATTTCTACGGGGGGCATTAGAATAGATGAGTGAAACAATCAATGCTTGAGGAAATCCATTTGTCTCCTCCTCCTTTTTTCACAGTGAGCCCTTCACAGGCTCTCATTGCCAAGCCTTCAGCTTGCACATCAGCTTTGCTTCTTTCCGTCTTCTCGGGCTTAGGTAGCATATACTAATGTCACATCATTGCAAACTCTTCTTAGATCAATTGTTCTGTCTAAAAATAAAATAAAATCGCTGACTTTATCAAAGAACAATTCTACATGAACCAACCCAATCAATCGGGTACTATATATCCCATTTTCTGTTTGGCTCTCTATCTTTGATCCTTCTTTCATCTAAAACCTGTTTTGTTTTCTTGTGCAATGCCAGGGTCAAGATATGTGCCTTGAGCTTGCTCAGGCCCCTGCCACAAATTAGTCTCTACTTTCACAGTTGCCCAGCCACCTGCCAGCACAGCTGATTTGATGAATCTATTTAACATCATCCCTTCTGGATGCATAATCTCAAATGGTTACTCCTGTCTGCTCTTGGATGGAGAACAGGAAGGTTTCTTGTTTAAGGGCATAAAAGGACAAGTTGAATTTCTGTGGTAGATCCAGGCATTTTCCATAAATACCCATGCAACATTTTTCTCTTCCTCCCATGTTCAGTATCAGCATTCTCCTGCAGACCACAGCAAGGTGTTTTTCAAGCTGTACTTGTTCTCTCTGACTCCCTCCTCTCTATAGAGTGAATGAAGTTATCCTTGCGTGGCTTCCACTTTACCGAGATATTTCAATACCCTTTTGGCTTTTCCTATGCAAAGTCGAGGTACAAAACCTGGTTTATGGCTATTTTCCTTATAAATCTTCCAAAAGGTTGGTTTCTTTGCTGCTCAGAGGCTTGCCAGCTTCTCCCCAGGAGTGTGGTCTGCCTGCAGTGATGTGCCCGGTTCTGCTTTGTGCAAGGGTGCCTGAAGAGGACTAGAAATGCATTTTCAACACTTCATGCGAATCACAAAATTGGCTAAACCACAGATGGAGCCCAGGAAGATACAGGGAGGAGAGCTCTTAGTCTCAGCACCTTCAAAGGGCTTCACAATGCTTTCAGGCAACTTGTCATTTCAGTTAGCACTAGGCTGGCAAACACTTTATCCTTTTGAGCACAAAATATGTTTGGCAGCTTCTGCAGCCCCACCAGGGCCAGGGAGCCTTGTACTGTTACAATATTTTGACTCACTCCCCTCTGGTATGAGGGCAGTCTGGAGCTTGGCTCCATTTGGAATCCTTGAAGGAGATCCTGGGGAGGTGGGAGCAGAAGAGACACCCCCCCCTTCCCAGCCCCAATGTTTGTCCCTCCTCTCTCTTGCTTCTTCCTCCGACATTTCTGAATCCACTCTTGGGTGCTAGGGCAGGAAAAACACATCACTACAGGTAGTTATGAGAAGTCTGCAGTAGTGTATTGCACAGCACTTCTTGCTCCAGGTTGTTTCTCCAGCAGTCTCTGTGTCTGCACTCCACCATCGCTTCCAGTCTCAATGAGTTCAATGGGACATTTTCTGAGGAACAGATTGTCAAACCTACTTTCCTGAGGAAAACTTCCCTTCAGACAGCAGTGAACTTTTCATAAAATATTCAACACAGTCATGTTTTGCCTTCCTCAAACGAGTGCCCATGGAGCACCAGGGTGACACCCTCTCTTGTGGACAGGCTGAGCTGGGTGGGCTGGTGTCCACCTGGCTGAGTTATACTTTTCTGTAGCTTCCAGCATCAAAGAACTTAAATGTTCCACTTTTGAATTGTCTCCTGATGCCGATTTCAACTGTGCAAACTTCACCACGACATAAATACAAGATCATTTTAAACTCAAGTTTTATTTGAATTTCCTTTTGTTTTGGTTTGGTTTTTTTTTTAACATTACAGGTTCACCTTCTTAACATTTTGCTGCAAAAAGTGGAGGCTGGAAGCTAACTTGAAAAAAACCAACACAATCTGAAATTCACATGCAAACACATGCTTACAGAGTCAAATTTAAAAATGCCTCTAACTATTAGGATATTCAAAACAAACAAAAAAAGGTTAGTAAAAATACTCTAAAACATCCAACTATTATGCGCTGTTGTTATCTGAGTTCTGTCATAAAGACAATATTTCAGCAGATTTAGACAGATGAGATTTCTAAAGGGGATTTTTAATTTGTATTTGTTTTTAATTTGGGGTTTGGATCACAGCAGCAGCAACAATTTGTTTTGTTTTGTATTTATGGCTCCACATGTTTAAAATGGTAAATCTGCACTGACCTATTAGACCACAAAAGTGAAACTAGCTTCTGTATTCTCATTCCTTAGCTGGAAAAATAAACCCACAGCATGCATGTATAAAATAAATTAAATTTTTACAGCTTTCAGGGTTGGGAACCAAAGGCTATGCAAGTATTTTGGATTATCACAGTCCTGGCTTCAAAAATAAGGAAATGGTTCTTTACCAGAAAGTGATTATTTCAAGACAAAATGCATTTTTCTAGCTGATGCCTTTCATTAAAATGGTATCATTTAATCCAAAATGAAAAGGGAATTTTTAAGGAGCTTAATAAAATGTGCACATTTCTTTGTGAATGAAATGGACTGGAATACAGAGAGATGCTGGTTTGGTTTGAGATCAATAAAGATGCCTCAGTCTCAGAGATACTTCAGGGTTAGCACCAGATTGTCCAGTGTGAGCCCCCTGCTCTTTCATACCCACCTGTTTTTATTGGCTTTGCTGCTCATGACAAATAAAAAATGTTTTCCTTCAGTCCTTAAGCCTTAAAAGCAAATAGAGATTGAGTCATATTTGACTTAACACAGAAATGTGGATGGGACCTGCTGCTTGGCTCCCCGGTTGCAGCTCTGAAGAAGGGCTTACCCGGGCAGGGCAGAGCCTGGGTTGGGTCTCTCTCATAGCTGGACTCATTATTTGATGACAAATTTGTCTTCTCTGGCTAATTTCTAGGCCCTGGACAAACATGTGCATCATTTTACTCATTCAAGTTGCTTCATGCCCCAGGATGGAGGGCGGTAAGTTCCTAAGATGCTCCTGAGAGGCAGCAGATGAAACCATAGGTTGACAATAACAGCCCCACACCCAGGTCCAACCTGGACTCTTTGGGGGTGGACAGAAGTGGTCATTAGGAAAACAGCCCAGTTTTACACCATGAGCCCCCCAGAGAGGCAGGAGGGTCCACAGAACCCCTCACAGGGCCAGAGGATCAGGCCGAGACAGCAAGTCAGGCAACACCCGTTGCAAAACTTCTCATTTCCCTGCAAAGTCCTTCTGAAACGTATCTTAGGAATGTCCCAAACAGTACTTGCTGGGAAGGTGCTGACAAATCCAGGGATAAAAAAAAAGGGAGCTTTATTGCAAGAGGGTGATGAAAGTGGCACTGACCACAACAAGGGAGCCCATTTCATTACAGCGGCTGCAGCACAACCTCCGTGAAAATTACAGGGAATGCTAAATCAGCCCTGGAAATGATTCAAACAGCAATTTGCTCTCGGCATGACCATCGCGGACAGGGAAAGAGAGCAAGATGGAAGCAATGCTCTTGTCCTTTGTCCTGCAACTGCCAAACCTCAGGGTCTTTAATGGATGTAGAGACAGGGCAGGAAAGAATCACAGGTCAGAGACTACCTTCTTTGAAACATGCGCAAAACTAAAGCACTTGGGTGGGCTTTTTCTGGCAGGAATAGGGTCCTGTTTTTCACCCAGCTCTGGTTCAGAGATTGACACATCTGACCTGTGGAAGACATATGTTTTTTCAACTATCTGCATTCAGAGTCCCAGCAGAGCTCAGCATCTCCTGAGCATCTTCTTTGTGCCGAACCCAACCTCCTGTGCCAAAGGAATCAATGATTTTTGCTGCCTTCCCCAACCCTGAAATATCCCTTGGGAATATTAGAACAGAGCACACAACCATCTCACTGCTGACAGAGCTTCTCCCTCATTGCCCCTGAATGATGACATCCCATTTCTAACCCCCTTTGCTATTGATTTGTGTGGTAAACTGACATAATTTGGCTGATACACAATTTTCATTTCCCCCACCACTGATGAATAGTAACATCCCCTCTCTATGCTCTTTTTTTATAAAAACTTAATAGTTTGGGAGGAAAAGATGACCTTGTAGAGGTGAAAATCTCTCTCCTGTCGTCCAGTCTGGTTGAACCTGGGGATGGGGATGGCTTAGCCCCTCAGCAACACTCCACACGCCCTACACAACTGGTAATAATTTTGTGATCAGCCTGTGACTGTTCCAAAAAGTAGGAACAAACGAGTTAAATCACAAATCTAGTGCACTTCCTATCCTGTCTATTCCCAAATAACAGCACATCAGCAGTGCCAGAAGACACATGGATGATAAGTTACTAATAAATTCATTGTGTTGCTGATCTTTAACGGGCTAATAAAAATACTCCTCTTCTTTTAACAGTGAGAATCTTGCATAAAAAAAAAGGTAGAGTTTGAGAAAATATTCTGTGCTTGAATTGTAGGAATGGTTATTGTAACGGTCATAAATTGCTATAATTTTGCTTTAATCAGATGCTGATTGCATTTGTACCATGGCACCATCTGAGTTCTGTGAGGGCGGCTGCCGAGCTGCACAGTTAACAGGAAATCACTAGAGGTCACTTTGATTCCACCTAACACAACAAATCCTAAAAGGTCTGGGGGTTTGTTTCTGCCCTATTTTTTTTCTTTTTTTTTGGGGGTGAGACACTTCTTAAAAGCAAACTCGTTTTGCACATGTGTATAGGACTTGTATGTAGAAGCTCCTTGGGTTGAATTTTATTCTGGTGTAAAGAGTGAAACTTTGAAGAAGTTTATAAAGCTGTGTCTATATTCATCAAGAGAAAATTTGGCCTTGAGTTTCTTTTTTAATATGAAACATCTTCCACTGGATTTGATACTCCTGATAGCAGATGTCATTATTTAACTCTCAATAAATAGTTCTGTCCTGTCAAAGTCCCTATGAACAGGAAACGAATAGCTTCGATGTATAAATCTGCAAGAAGATATTCTAGTTTTGCTCATTATTCAGTTATACCCAAAGGAGAAATAACATTTAGGTGTGTTTCATTCCTAGCTTTGGTTGATAACTAAAGTACAGACATTTCCTTGCTAATGAAAAAAAACCTAAAAGGGAACACCTCGTGATCAGGCAAAACACTTTCTTGATGCAGAGAGCAACTCCAAGAGGACTCCAAACATGACCTTTTATTACATTTGTAAAGTGACAATTTGCTCCTTGGGAACCTATAGCATGAAATCTGACTTTAATTTTGGAAATCTGGGCTCGCTTGGGCTCTACCCTGCCAGCTCTTCTTGTCATGAGGTCACAAATACCTGAGCCCCAGGTGAGGAACGCACAACACAGCTCCCTCTGGAGTGGCATCAGTGCAGTCCAGATGCCTTGATGTTCAGTCCCTGACAGAGCAGGGGCTGCACAGAGACAGCCCCCCTGTCCTGATGAGTTGCAGCATCCCGCCCATTGCTGAGTGCAGTTGGTTTAATCCTGTTTTGGGAAAAGCAAAACCCCCTTGCATGTCTGGGATCTTGGTGGTGCTTTGGTCCTTCTTGCTGTTCATACACCAGGTTTTGCTGCAAACTGGTGCAGTGTCTGCCAGTGCCCACCAGCGAGGTCCCACAGAGCTATGGCTTTTCTTCTGCATTTGATGGTTTTCAACACCTGCTGGAAGGCACCAGGACACCTGATGTATCTGCATGACCCCGGGCACTGGTGGGTACCAGCTGCATCCCTCCCACGGTGGCACTACCAGCTCAGTGCCAAGCTGCTCAGCACTGACAAAAGCAGGACACCAGAGCTGAATTGAAATTAAAATGCTTCAGAAAGGCTTGTCCCATGTCCTGTGCTCAGTGCAGAGGATGTTGTACTTGTGCTTGGGAGCCAAGGAGCCAAGCCTCTCCCAGAGGTAGAAAGCAGCCCTGCGTGTCACAGCCTTGGTTGCGCAGACCAGGGCAGTCACTTCCCATAAATGAGCCCTTTCACATCCACACACCACAAAATAAAGGCCTGAGTGACTCCCCAGTGCCTCCATGAGTAACTCGGGAGCAGTGGGAGGGAGAGCTGTAGGCTGTTCTTCTGTGTCTGATGCCCAGGACAGCTCCTGGCATCAGCACTGAGTCACTCAGGCTGAGCACCAGAGCATAGACCCAGCTGTGTCATGCCCACACTCAGGCACTGGTGACTTCTTCTGTCCTTTCCATGACTTGCCTAAAACCTGGGCTTTGGAAGGCGGGATGTTCCCAAGATTCCCAAAACTCCCAAGGAAGAAGTCCATGCTGGGTGGCTCTCAGGGCAATCCTCCATCCATGCCCTCTCTCCTGGGGGAGTAGAGAGTCTTGGTGTCCTGCCTCACTCCTAGAAACACATCACTCCTTTCCTTTGACAGTACACAGATTAAGGGGGGATTTCCAGGGACAGCTCTCCACAGGCTCCATGGTGCTCCCTCAGCCCCCCCCAGCTTTTTATCCCCACAGCACTGTGTGTCCCACTCCAGATCACATTAAGCAACGTGATGAGCACCTCTCCCGTGAGCATCTATCTTCTCCTTTCCTTTCCCCAGGGGAAAATGGAGTGGGAATAGTTTTAATTAACTACACTGTACGTGCACAGTGTTTATACCAACACAGACAAGGCTGAACAAGTGTGCCTTGCTCTTGGAAAGAGAGGCACTGAGGTTTGTGGCCTCTCTGAAGTCCTGAGCTAATCCTGCAGTGGAGGACCAGCTCCAGAGAAAGCTCTGGCCTTGGACTGCACTGGGCTTACCCCAGTATTGATGCAGAGAGGAGGGTGAATATGTCTAGGCCCAGAGCTTGGTCAGTCTGCAGAGCTAAGGGAAGTCTATGTGCACCTCACACCAGGACCACTGGATGAGTCAAGGATGCCCCAAATGTAATCTGGAACCTCATGGGGAGCCTCTGTGGAAAACAGAGGGCTGAAGTGACATTTTGGGCAGGATTCAGCTGTAAAGTTAGGACACCCACAGTCAGACATATTTGCGGGTGTCTCAGCTCTCTCATTAATCCATAGAGATCTTGTCCATCCAGACTCCTCCAGCCAGCCAGCAGGTACCTACCATGGATGTAGATGGAGATACAATCAGAAGCCAAAATAGTTTCTTAGCCTTGACCTGGCTAAAGCCTTGTGGGTCTTCCTCATGACTTACGTGTGCAGTGCAGAGTTTGACCATGCAAAAGCCAGCTGTCATCTTTTTCAAGGGTATTTAAAATGGACTTAAAAATCCCATAAGAAACATATTTATTTTAGATAAAAATACGGTTGATACTGGAAGTTGTGAGAGATTTAAAAATTAAACACACTTTTTAACCAATATTTAAATATGAGGGCTTTCAAACAGTCTGACAAGCAAAGGTTCTGGGTCATCCTTCGGTTTCACCATGTGCACACAGAGGAGATCCCTCAGTGACAAACAGGGAGTAGAGGATACCTCAATCACTGTGTTTTTCATCTTGTAGACCCCATAGACCAGAGAAAATTGTCCTTTGAGATGTTTTTCTTCAACTCTCTGATGAAGGCAAGGGAGACAAAAACTACTTGCTCAAAATCAGAAGAAACCCCATCAAAGGGTCAAGAACCAAAACTGGTTCACTCAAAGCCCAGCATCCTTCTGGCAACTTGTTTGCCTGTAACGAGGGATTTTTTTTCACTGCTTTCCCCTTCCTACAGCTATTTATAGTTTCACTTCACAACCAGTGGTTAATATTTTCAAAGTAGGCAAGCATGTGGTATCCCACACAGAAGATGTGACTGATTCTCCTGTGCTGCCTAAGAAGTGTTGCCTATGATATTCAGTATCTTTCTGCAAGGATCAGTGCGAAGCCATTGGCAGAAGGGAGAGGGCAGGAAAGAACCTTGTGAAGAAGGTTTTGCTGAGGCTACCATGCTCTGCAAGGCTGTGAGTTTGCAAAGCATCTTCTCCTGAAGACGCACCATGTTGGAATTTCATGGATTTATTTATTTTTCTACTAAATCTAACCCTCCCTGATCCTTATTCCTGAATACATGGGTTAAACCTTATTGCACTCTAGATCAAAGACTGGTATTTTGTGCCTTCTCCTGCACTGTTGTGTAGTGACAAAGTTCCTGGTAACTTAAGTGGGAGTGAGGCTGCATCCTGGGAGACAAAACTTAATTGAGTGTAATACCACAGGGCACATAAAGTAGGACAACACAGCCTGACCTCATTTTGCCCATACATAACCCTACTGACATCAGTGGGAGCTGCACATACGCAGTCAGGAGATGACATTTGCCCACTCTTGGCTTCTCTAGGAAATTCTTACTTGCCTGATAAATTCTATTATTTAATGGCACAATATGAGAGCGACGGATACACCAGGTAAAGCTGAGCAAACACAGCTCACCTCCCCTGCCTGTTTGAAGCTGTGGAAAGACTTCATTTGACGCTGGTGGTTGTTGGATTGAGCCCACAGTACACAGTGATTCATAATAATTTTTCTCAATGAAAGCAACCAGGTTGGTTTGTTGTTATTTGTGGGGTCACACGTTCATTATTTGCAAATATTTGAATGGCAGTTGGACTTTCTGATGCCTGTGAACCCCATAGCTTCCACTGGTGTTAGCACAAAATGGTTATTCATACAAATACTGTGCCAGAACAGACTTGTTTGATACTGTACATTTATTATGCTCCTGTTTCTAGAAAAACTTTGCTGAGTAGAAAGGGCATCATTTGGCAAAGCCAACAAAGCTTGCACCAAACCGATGACTATTCCAAGACAATTGTTCATGAGCAATCCTGAGACTAATATTTATTTGCATTCATCACAGTCTAATTAAAACCACTGCTTACTGCTGTAGAAAACAGGACAGGGCTGACTTAGAGAGAAAGGTGAGCTGGGTGAGTGAGGTTTCAGCTCTCTGCTCAGTGAGGGCTGCAGGAGCAGGAGCAGAGCTCAGCAGAACTCCGAATGCCCCAGATTTTGAGCCTGGGATTTCTTAAAACTAATTTTGTTTTAACTCTTTGGTCCCCTTCTTCTCAGAATGAATACAAAGAGAATATAAAGGAAGACTCTTGATAGATGGGGCGCACTGCTGTTATATTGAGACAAACTGTTAGCTTATTTAACAATACCAGTTACTCAGAGGGTTGGAGCCCCTCCACACTTGCAGACATGTGAGACCTGACTGAGGATCTCCTCCAGCAGCTTGCTCTAAGCAGTCCCCATATGGAGTGGGATTAGACCTGGGACCACCAGAGGCTGCTTGCAGCCTGAACTGTTCAAAAAAGAAGCCCATGAAATGCTTTAGTTCTCCAAATTACCCAAAGCCTGAGCTGTATCCTGCTTGTAAATAAGCTTCCTCCAACCAGAGAAACCCTACAACAGGTCTGCGACATAGTGCCTGTCTGTCGTGATACCAAAAGGATTGTGCTCTAATTGCATACAGATGCATCATCCATTCCCTTGCAGAGAACTCCATCAAAAGACGCAAAACTTGGAATGCTGCAGCATTCCCAAGTATATTTTCCCTCTGAGCACATCCTCTTTCAAGGATAAATCCTGGTGTCCCAGAGAGCTGGTCCAGGCAAGCCTTGCCCCAGTGGTGGGGTGAGGAAGGGGTCCTGTGCTGTTCCCGGAGCTGAGCAAGCTGGGCAGAGCTGCACGAAGCACATGCTGTTCTCACAGGATTCCTGCTCCTCTGACCATGTCCAAACCCCCCTGCCCCTGGGCAGAAGCCAGATGTGAATTTGGTGGCCAAGGGACACTCCTTGGTCACGCCACACAGAGCATCCCTTGTCACCTCTCGTCCCCAGTAATGTGAATGGACATTTGTTTACACCAAACTGAGCAAATCTAACATTTATTTCACATTTAGATCACAGGACATGGAAACAAATACTTTTACCCCAAACAGACTTCTTGACCTTGTGGTTTCACTCCTGATTTGCAGCAGTATTTGTGCGAAGAACTGGCTTGCTCTCACTTAAAAATGAAAGGAAAAGAAGTTATTTAGGGTCCTGCACTCTGCTTTAAGGTAGCAGCACAACTGCCTCTGCACTCAGATCAGCTCTGGATGCCACTCTTGATTTTACTGGAACCAGGACAAGATCATTAAACTCATATTTCCTGGATTTGCTAGCTTCTTTTCAGCCCTGAAAACCAAAATTATTTAAATACGCAAACCTAAACACCCCAAATGCAAAGTATTAAAAATTATATTTAACAATCTTGGCACAAACAGTGGCTGCGAGGCTCATCCTGCTCCCATCAAATCTGAGACAATCCCAATGCTTGTAAAGATGCATTTTTTAAAGATTATTTTTTCCCTTCCAGCCTGCTCAGTCCAAGGATCACATTAACTCTGTTACTTTGAAAGCTCCAAAGTGTTCAGTACACGGAAAACTGACCTTTTTTTCAGTTAAATTTGCACTGGTTTTAAGGCAGAAACCGCTGAAGAAAGAATTTCAAAAGCTTAAGAAAGCTAGTGGTCCCTTATGGCTTGCAGTAATGAGTAAAATAAAATGCTCCTCCTGGTCTCCTTCCCCCTGTAATTGAAATAGATGCTGTACTGGGGCTGCAAAACTGCTGCCCAATTATCGCCCAACTGGGTGGATTTACATTGCCTGCTCAGCCTTGGTGTGGTGTGAAATGCTTGGGAGGGCCAGTATAAACATATTTATAGCCTGGTAGGGTATGCTGAGCTCTTAATATAAGGATAATAATATTATATATGTATACATACATGTGCATATATATATATAAAGATACAGCTAAGCAAACTTTCACATGTGAGGGCACAAAGAGCTGCTGGCTGTGGCATGGAACAGCTCCCTGCCTGTGAAAGACCTGCTTTACCCCAGTGCTTGTGCTTGGATTTTAATTGCACCATGGATGTGATCCTCTTTTGCTGGCGCATCCAAGCTTCTCCTTGGCGTGTTTACCTGGTGTCTGAGCACCGGGGCATTGAAAGACCAGACAGGTAAACACCAGCTAGTCCCTGTCTCATTAGAGTCACTTCTCACGTTGGCTTGGGTGGGGGAGGCACCTGCTGGTGCCCCACAAACCCCTTCCAAATGAGTTGGCTTTGCAGAGCCCCGCAGTATTTCACAGGTAAACGACAGACTGTCTACGTGGCTCTAGGTAGGAGAAGAGGGAGGTTGTGACCATCATGTGAAGCGACACAGACAATTCCTCACGTGTTTGAAGAGTCCCATGCCAAATCCCACAGGATTCCCCCTCCCCGTTTCAATGTCATCAGGGTAAAAACCACAGAGCTGAGATTGTGCAGTAGGAATGCTGTCACATATCAGACATTTCAGGAAGTCTCTGTAATTTCTTTAATTATTCAGACAACAGAGCACAAGGATAATAGCTTCAAGTACATTCTTATACATTATTTTAACAGTAATAGATATGTATTTAGTCATAAACTATTCTGTAGCCACCACTATGTGTACATTTTATACAAACTATTGCCATACTCAGACCCTGAAAATGGACAGTGACATCTCCAAGACGTTTTGCACAATGTTTTGACAGTACATCCTTCATACGAGAGCTGTAGCTACAGTTTGGGTTGGCCCATCTAAGGAAGCACTTCTAATGCACACCACGGAGGGGTGATCCAGATGAGAGGCGTCGGAGGAAGAGATGGAATACACACATGGTGAGAGGAAGGCAGAAAGCCACTTGGAATATGTGCAGTGGAGAACATGGCACAGCACTTCTCTGCTTGGCCAAACAGGTTGATCCTAGTGTAAGGCAGCATCTTAGCTTCTCTCCCACCACAAAGCTCTGAGCTCATCTTGGCCTTTTGGTGAAGATCAAATGCAGCAATGTCTGATATGATCCCTACCAGACACATACCCTACACTGACACAAGCATGGGCTCTGTTCTGATGGCTCATTCACATCTCAGTTACGACTCAGACTGAAGCCCCCAAGCCAATGGCTTTAAGTTTGATCGCTGACATCCCTAAACACCTCCACTGCCCGACCTCTGGAGAAGGCACATTCCAACGCGCTCATTTTTCTGAGTGTAAAGGCCTTAAAAAATGTCATCTGCCACTCAGAGACAGGGACAAGAGAGCTCAGATGCCCAGACACTGCCATACATGCAAAGACCCGGCTCTTAGAGCAGGGACTCATTTGTTCCACAATCACATTCTCACATGCCCCAAACCAGCTGCATTGTCAGCCCTCAACACATCAGCAGACCCCAAAGACATGGAGGTGGCAGAGTCCGAGCTGGGGTGGGCAGCAGGTCCCCAGCACCCACCAGGCAGTCCACAGTCCCCCACGATGCCCCACATCAGGAGGGCATTAGGGTGGCTTGGTTCCTGTCCTGGTGCTGCAGCATGCTGGTGGTCACACCGAAGTCTCATCACCCCAGCCATGTCCGAGCTGTGGAGGTTGGAAGTGGTCCTGGACTAGAGGTTGACAGGAAGGAGAGACCACATCCGTCTGTAAGGGCTCGACACAGCAGTGCTCATGCATGGGGCTCAGCCACCAGCTCCTGACAGCACTCCAGAAACTCCTAGGATTTCAGCATGGTCTACACCCTCTGGAGATGGCCACAGGTAGGGACATTCTGGGAGGCCCTGGAGCTGCCGTCCATCCCAGCAGGGAACATGGCTGTGTCTCTGGAGCAAAAGGCTGCCCGATGGATGAACGTCCTAGATCGGTGAGTAATGGAAACCAAAGGAAAGGTGAGAAGACATTCAAGGAAAGCTCCCTTCCGGCACAGTCCTGTCACAGACGCGCACACACATGCACACACAGTGTTTTGCAAAATTTTCAAAGGGTTCCTGGAAACCACCCGTGGAGGAGCACGTGGTGCAGCAGAACCTCACTGATCGGCACCTGTCAAGGATGATCCCCTTGGCGGGGGTTGGGGCTGGGACCAGGCAAGGGATGCAGTGCTGGCCACACCACCCAGCTCCTAAAACACATCTCCAGTGCGTTCACACATCGGTGGCTCAGGACAGACTCCTGCATTACAGCTAAGGAATGTCTCTCAGCATAAATGAACAAATCTTTATCCTTTTCTTTGTTTTGCAAAAATGGTGTTTTGCTCTGCTCTCGGTGGCCCCAAGCCCTGTGTTGTTACTCAAAGTGGCCAGTGAAATCTGGTGGCCATCTCCTTCTTCCAGCATCTGCCACATGAATCCCTGCTAACTCACCAAAGTCAGTGTATCTCCCTCAGATTTCCATCTTCTGGCACTGAAATTAAAGCCAATTAAAATCCCGGTGCTGCCACAAGATGAAGGCAGTTGCCTGCCTTTACATTTACACACTTCAAAGGGAAAACTTGATTTAATATCCTCAGAAATCAATTTTAAGAGCTGTCTGCAGTGTCCAGACCAGGCCAGGAAGTGGACACGGAGCTGGGGCTGGAGCTGAAAGAGGGAAGCATCGCCTGAGTGCGGATGGGGAGCCAGGGCTCCGGCAAAGGGAAACCGCGTCTCCCGGTCGCTCGTGCAAATAAGTGAGGTTCTACTGTCAGTACAAGAGATTCCAGGTTATGCTCAAATGTGATGGATTCTTTTTGATAATTAAAGTACCAAAATTAAATGTCATAAGTAACACATCTAAATAAAATAACGGGCACTCCTTTTGGCATCATGTTTCCTAAACTAATAAGCAAAAAGGAAAAAAAAAAAGATGGGATGCACCAGGAACTCTTAGTTATTATATACTAACCAGACTGTGCATGGCACATTTTATTTCTATAAAACTATTAAAACTATTACAAAATATTCAAAAATACATTTTAGTAAATTTACAGCAGTTATTTCTCAATTTATTAATGCAAAACATCCTTTTCTCCCCTCTGTACAAACTACCATCTCCATCGTCACAGAATTGCCGCCATGTGCGTTTTTTAAAAAATATTATTTTCTAATAAACTTTTTTTTGAAGTTAAAAATAACAAAGTTTCTTACGGTTTTTGCAAATAAAAAGTTTGTGTAACAGTCTTGACTTCCATGGACGTGGCCAAATGGTGTTTTTACAAAGCAAAACATGGAAAACAATACAGGAAATGATGTTACATTTGAAACTATTTAAATTAAAATAATATATTCTCATATTTTACACTATTTCAAAAAACGAAATGTGATTCAGTTAAGTATTGATCTCTCAAAAAAATCTAATTTACAATTCTGTGTATAAAAATATAATTTACGGACCCCCATGAAGTTTGTCTTTTTTGTGTGTGTCTGTTTGTTTGCTTGTTTTTTAGACTTGCTGAAATGACGGAGCAATGTAATGGAGAGATGGGAAAGTACAGAATTTTGCTTTCTGAAAGTCAGGACACACGTGACATGTAGAAAAATAGACTCTGCGCAGTTTTGCTTGGCCTCACAAAATAATTTTTTCCCGTGTGAGTACAGTTCACATGATAATAAATTATCAAAGAAACTATTTAAGGCTCTTGAAGGTCCGGTTCATATCATTTAAAACATCTATTCAAAATACCAAAGAAATAAATATCCAGGAGAGGAGGAAAAAAAAAAAACAACAACCAACAAACAAAACAAAAGAACAAATAAAAATATATATATATTTATAAACTAAACAGAACAGAACTTCCCGGGGTCTTTGTTTCCCTTAAAGTCTACTTTGGACTGTCCTACTTAATTATTATTATTTTATTATTATTATTATTTTTAAGTCTTAATCCGTGCTCTCTTTTAAAAATAGGTATTTTTTTCTTTTTTTTTTCTTTTTTCTTTTGGGTTTTTCTTTTCTCTTTTTTTTTTCTTTCTCTTTTTTAGTCTCCTTTCTCTCTCTCTCTGTCTCTCACTCTGTCTCTCTCTGTCTCTCCGTGTCTCTGTCTCTCCCTCGGAGGCCGGCAGGTGGCCAGGGTGGCGCGGGATGCTCTCAGCTGGACGACACCACCATGCCCAGCGGGTGCAGAGAGTCACTATCCAGCACCCAGCTGCCGATGCGGTAGAGGAGCCGAGAGTACCAGTGGATGCCGGGGGCCGTGGGGTCACCCATCGGGGACCCCCCTCCGGAGGGGCAGAGGGTGGCCAGCATCCCCTGGAGCAGGCGGAAGGGGGCGAAGGCCCAGTGTGCCCAGCTGTGCTCCTCCACAACGGCGTAGCAGGAGGCCAGCATGCGGTTGATGAGGATGGTGCCCTGGGCGGTGAGCGGGGCGTAGGCCCCCGACGCCTCCTCCCGCAGCGACACGCTGTGCACGGCCGCGGGCAGGAGCTGCCGCCCGCCCTCGCCCAGCACGAAGACCCGCTGGCCCGGCCGCACGCGGCTGGCGAAGAGCGCCCGGCTGCTGGGGGTCTCCGCCTGCGACTGGTTGTGTTGGGGGGCCACGAAGAGGAGGTGGGCGGCCGTCAGCAGCAACCGGGCCCGGGGCTGCCGCGTCTCGATGACGTAGAAGAGCTTGTGGGAGCCATCCTCCCGGTCGAGGAAGGTGAGGAAGTCGCTGTAGAGCAGGCGGCCTTCGGTGTCGGCCACCAGCACCCTGTCTCCGGGTCTCAGGTCCTTCACCAGCTTGGTACCGCCTTGCTCCAGGTGCACCGTGGCCGAGCCGGGGAAGCAGCCCCCAGATTTGGCTGCCACCGAGTTTTCTGTGCAAGGAGAGAGGCACAGCAGGGTTAGAGGAGGCACAAGCTCAGCTGGAGCATGGGGGTATGAGGGGACACGCTGCTTCCCAAGCCACCCTGACCCACCCAAGAAGAACAGGTGCAGGACGCAGCCAGACTTCCCTCTGACACATTCCTCCATCCTCATCTATGAACATGCCCCATTTGCTCTCAGTGGGTCAAGTGAGAAACCTCTTCCTGACAGATTTGAGCCAGTGCATCTCCCTCTGGGTTAGGAGTTAGTTTCCTCATTAAGGAAATGGGCCAAAATATTTCCAGCAAGAAAAATCTTCCAGAACAAATCTCCTCTGGAAGAACTTCCCATTTGGCTACAATTTACCCTACACTGACATCTGATGCCAGATAACTCGCAATCTTTCAAAGCCGAGTGCTTTTGCTGGCTTAAGGTTTCTCCTCTAAGCAAGTGTCTGTGCTTTCAGTGCTCAGGGTCTCCACTGAGCTCTTACTCAGGGAGGTCATTTAGGAAGAAAACAGCAGGGAGCAGGAGGAGACTTTGCTCCAAGGTGCACATGGATTTGCCCATTGCCCCACCGGAAAGCAACAGTCAGAGTTTCACGAGTCCTCCTCCATCACCCTGTACATGCCCCCGTGTTGTCTCCAGCCCTCTCTGGTCTCTTGCTTGGCATGGTGGCTACTGGTGCATGTCACCCTCATATCACCCCTGTTTGGCATCTCCTGCACTCTGGTTCACTCCTCTTTCCAAAAAAAAGCCTCTCCCACCCCAGTAGAAGAAGGATGCTGTTCCCTGTCCCAGAGCTTGGGGTCCCCGAGTAGCTCCACATCTGTGCCAGGCTCAAGCTCCTTCACCTCCTCCAGCTCTTGGGAGTTACTCAGAGTTTAGATACTCTATGCTGTCATCAACTGTAGCTGTTTTCCAGTGCTACTGAAAGGAATCTCAGATTTAAAGAAAGCAGAAGTAGCAATGAAACTCTAAGTCTGTCTTGCTTCCCTTTCTGGAAGCACAGGCACCTGTGGGATGGTGGGAGAGAAACTCTGCCGTGTTCCAGGCTGGTCTCTGTCTTAACAGAGGGACTCTGCAGTGCCCCTAAAAGGTCTGGTTTTCTAAAGATGGGGTAGTAGCCCGTGCTATGCCACAGTAGCAAGTGTCTTTGCTACAGCTGTTGACATTGTCCATCCCTCCCTTGCCTTTCCCTGGTTTCTCCCAGTTAATCCCTACAGCAGTTAAGAGACCTGGTGATTTATCTCCCAAAGGTGGACAGGTTTTATATTTTGCCTCTGCGGCTGTTACTGAAACTCTTATGATTTAAATAAATCCTTGGAATGTCTCCTAATGACTTTCTCAGGAAGGACAGGAAGGGTGAAAATTAGACCGTTATTGATTTGCTAATGACTTTATCACTTCTCCTTCAGAAATGAAGCAGTTAGATCTCCAAGGCCTCCCTCTTCAGGGAGGACATGGCAACAAACAAGCTATGTGCTTTATGTAGAGGCCTCTGCTAGCAAACTACACCTTCCTACAAGCCGGCAGTAAAGGTCTGGCCAGAGCTTTGTTTGCATATTCAGGGACTTGATGAATAGATCTAGTAGTGTAGCAGCTCTACAAACACGCCAGTGAATTGGCAGAGGTGTGAAAATCTGCTTCTTTGAGCAGTGCTTGTTTGGGTTCTCTAATTAAAATCCAATAAAGGATCAGCATTGTCATTCTGATTCATGTAATAAATGCAGACACTCTTGGAAGAGAGGACACTTCCATTTTTTTCCCAGCTTCTTCCCCCCCTTTTCTCCCCCTCCCTATTTGTTCAGGTGCAGAAACCCTATGTGCCAATTCACACACATACTCTCCAAAAAACCCAGGACCTTCCAAGCACTATTTGCACAGCAGAGCCACTTTTCCAAGGCACTCAAGATCTGTATTTGAATTTTAAATGTAGAAGCTTGCTCTAAATACTTGCTGTAGCGCATTATCAATGTCCCTTTTACCACCCCTGCCTCTCCCTCCTCTGTTCTGGTGACAATAATTCAGGCCTTGGGGGAACTCTTCTTTGCATTCCAGTCTCCGGGATCATACTTTTTGCAAACAGAGATCTAGATAAAGAATCTTCCTGCCTGGCATTATCGGGTTTAATCTTCTCATGAGATGCTCTGTCATGAAATGAGGTTTGGACAGTTTAAGATCAGGCTGAGAGGGTGGAATTCAAGCCTGCTCCCTTCAGCCTGCCTCGTACAGTCACACGACCCTGCGTGACACCCTCTAAATATTGCCCCCAAGTCCGTGTGTGCCGAATCTCAATGAGCAGCTTGGGGTTACTCCTCTCCTATGAAATGCCCACGGGGGTGGATTAGGGGATGTGCTTGGGCTAAGGTCACCACACACCACAATCAGACACCTTGTGCTGTAAAGCCCATCTTGGCTGTTGAAAGGGATGTTTCATATCTCCACACAGCTGACAGTTCTGCAGGGCCTCCTTCTGGCTAGAGAGGACCCAGGAGCTGAACAAAAGCAGTAGCAGGCTCTCAGGACAAAGCCCCCACGGGCCGGGAGAAGTGCTACCTCGGCTCAGCCCCTGGGTATCTTCGGGTTGGAGTGGGGGAACGAACCCGTCCTGCAGATGAGCAGACTGGTTTCCCTGCCCTGGGGCTGCTGGGTTCGAAACAAACGGCTATATTTAAAGAAAGCCCATTATTTTCTTTTGCAACCAAGTGTTTCTTGACACATCCAGCAGGCTGCTGGGCTAGAGGATGCTCTTTAAAAGCTCTTTAGATGCCATCCAAAGGCATCTAAATGGGTGGAGGGAGGCGGGAGGGCAGGGGGCTGGCACTTGCCAACCGATTTGTTCCCCAAAAAAGTGTTAAGTGTCAGAAAAAGGAACTCTGCGAGTCGAGGATTTCTTGCGAGCTGTTCCCGGGTTGAGACAGCGTGTGGCGTTGTAAGCACAGGGGAGGGGAGGGAAAAAAATTGTGTGTATGTGTATCCCTATCTGGGAATTTCCTAGCGGCTACCGCTGAAGGAGGCTGGGGACCACGTTACTTGTTTATTTTCTTGGCCGGCTCCCACTCGGAGATTAGCGCTCGCGAGTAAGGCGTGCAGCCAGCGGGGCGGCTGGAGACGGCCACGAGTGTTTGTGTTGAACATGCTCTTTGGATGGGGAAAGCATCAGATCCCACGGGGGGAGGAGAAGGGTGTGTGGCTGCGGCGCAGCGCTCGTGAGAAGGCTGGGAAGAAACATCACCCAAATAAAAATTCTGTGTAAAAGTGCTGCAGTAGCTGGGCTTTCCTTTTTTCTTTCCGCCCTCACTCGTTCCTTACTCCCACCCCTGCGCCGGTGGGGCTCCGCTCCCATCCCCGCGGGACCCCCGGCGGGGAGAGCCGGGTGATGGGGACCCTTCGGGAGACAGGAAGAGGGAGCTCGGGCGACACCGGCCAGGGCAGAGAAGGCTCTGGGGGGCTGAGTCGTGGCCCGCGGGTGTCCCCTCATCCCGACGTGTCCCTGGCAGGCTGCCTGCCTTACCTGCTTTGACGGAGCAGTGGATGTGTGCCTTGGACTCGTAGTAGACCCAGTCGAAGCCGGCCTCGACGGCCAGGCGGGCCAGCATGCCGTACTTGCTGCGGTCCCGATCTGAGGTGGTGATGTCCACGGCGCGGCCCTCGTAGTGCAAGGACTCCTCGGAGTGGTGGCCGTCCTCATCCCAGCCCTCAGTAACCCGCAGCTTTACCCCGGGCCACTGGTTCATCACCGAGATCGCCAGGGCGTTCAGCTTGTCCTTGCAGCGCTGCGGGATACGGATAGACAGGGAAAGGTCATTATGGGGATGCTGTAGCCAGGGGCAGATCCCCACTTCGTTATCTATACCCCCTTGGGCCGCATCCTACCCTCCCTCCCCAGCCAAATAGGCGGCAGCCCTCCCTTCCCCCCAAAACGCGCCGCAGAATGGGCTCAGCCAGAGCTGAGCATCTTCTCCCCCGTTGCCAGGGAGGGATGGGGAAGCAGGTGAGGAGGAGAGTGAAACATGGGGACACGGGAGGAACAGAGGATGAAAAACTACGAAAACCCACAGGGACAGAGCCGCCCCCTCCCCTGGCACCTGCTGCGGGGACAGGGGAAACCCCCCCGGCCGCACCACTGGCGCTGGGGTGCGAGTGTGGCGGTTCAAAGCCACCTGCACGGAGCAAATTCCTGCCGCTAAGTGCCCTGTCCCTTCCCGAGAGCAAAGTTTCTGCCGAGAACAAACACTCGCCATATATCTCGGAGTCACGGATTCCCCCCCGGAATGTCTCTCCGAGTCTTTTCAGCTTAATTCTGTGTTGAAAAGGGCATCAATACATGTTAACAGCCTTTATGTGCTGGAGGGAGGGGTGTTTTGTTTTTTTTTCTCTCCCTTCGCCCATCACTCATTAGAGCCCTCAAAGCTGCATAGGCTGGGAGCATTCACTCCGCTTCAAACATACGTCGGCGCTCGCCTACAAAGCCGAGCAAATCCATACAATAATATAGCTCTTAGTGGGAAGATGAAAAGCAAGGGAGGGCCAAGGAGGGAAGTTGAGCGAAGCAGGGATGCTATGCAAGCTAGGAGCCTCTTTGTGTGGAGTGAAATGCTTCCAACTCCGTGGAGAAGCACTGCAGGGTTTTTCATCGCCCCTCCGGAGCCACCGATCTTCCCCGGGCTGAACTGGGCCCCGCAGCACCGGGGTCCCTCAGGGACCGAGTAATGAGGGGGGGCAGGATGGGGAGAGGGAGGGGAAAGGGGCCTGCAGCACTTGGAAGGAGGTGAGCTGTAAATGAAGCCCTGAAAGTTTTGGGGGGATTCCTATCTTAGACAAGGGGGGGAGAATAGACACAGCGCGATAGGAGAAAGGGCTCTCAGCCCTCCAAAAGAGGAAATCAGCACCAAAAGCATTGAAAAGCGCTTGACTAAAGGTACAGAGTTAGAAACACGCACGTTGCCAGCCTTCTTCCCCAATTTTGAGAGGAAAACAACTCGTGGATATACCCGATGAGGTTCGTTTGATGCGATGGATGAAAGCCAAGCGGGATGCAGTAAGCTGCTCTTCCCACACTTTAGCTGGCCTGACTGGGATTCTTGGCCTCCTGCAGGACCCTTCTCCCCAGTGTGCTCACAGCACACCTAATAACAGACCACAAAGTCCCCCTTCACAGCTCCCAGAAAGGCAAAGCCTCTCCATTACCCCGACGACGCTACTTTTCGGGACGTGACAAAGTTGCTCAGCAAGAAAGTTCCCTTGTGTCTATTAACAGACATAAAAGTGATACCAGCGACACACAGGTACCCGAGAAATATAAAACACAACCGTGAGCTCACTTTGGACTCTCTGGCCTACCGTTGTATGTAGAGAGACGGGTGTTTGGGTTTCAGCACTGTTCCCGGCAGCAAAGTGCAGCGGCACAAGTTGAGTTTGATTTATTTTATTTTTTCCTTCTCTTCCTCTCACACCTGAGAGGATGGATACGCTCTTCCATTTATTTACAGCGGGAAGGGGGCGAAGGATCAAACGTTTCAGTTACTGATAAGGCGACAGCACTGCGCGACACGGCGATGTCTTGCGCCGCACGGGAGGCAGCGGGAGCGGAGGGGCAGGACAGGGATGCGGGCAGTGGTGAGGGCAGCGCCGAGGGACTCTTGCCGCTCCGGCCCTGCCAGCACCAGTTCCCGGCTTCAGGGGAAATAAAGAAGAAACGGCCTCCTAAAGGACTTTCTTCCCTTTTATACTGCCTGAGCTGGATTGTCAGAGTCAAAAGCCGTGAAGCCCAGACTATTTATTAATTCATTGGGTCGTGTGCCACAAATCAAGCCCAATTCTGTTCAGCCACCGTGAAGCTCAGCAGGGCTGCCTCCACTAACGCTTTGTGTGGAGGCAAAGTTGTTCAACAAGCCCTCTCCTGCCAGCTCCTAATCTCTTCACAAATGAATTGCTTGAAGGAAATACTTAACAGGTACCTGTCAGTGTAAACAACCTGGTGGGCTTCCTAAATGCCAAGTTGATCTCTAAATTCCTCACATCACGCACCGGTTGTGTGCCTGCATTACACGAGATTGCTATTTTTTTCATACAAATTCCAGCTTTATCATACTGACCTGGCCTCCTTATCTCTCCCCCGAATCCAGCCAATGGCTGGGGTGGGGGGGGAGGGAGGGGAGGAAGGGGGAGCCCTTAGCAAACTGCTGGTGTCACCTGCAAAGTTGAGAACCTGACTTACCTACCTCTGTTTGCGTTCGCCCCCCCCCCTTCTGGAGTTAATATTAACTAGCGGCTAATGCATTCGGCAACCACTCTGCAAGTTTAACGATTCTGTTCAGGAAAAATCTCTTCATGGTTGAAGGGCTCCCGAAGCCGGCGTTTGAGGGCTGGGATTTAACGAGAGGTTGCTGGCTGAGGGAGAGAGAGAAGGAGAGGAAAGCAAGGCAGGGAAACCGGCGGCAGGACGGCACCTCGGGTCGCCGGGGGCCCGGCCGTGCCCAGGGAGCTGTGGGCAAGGGCAACCCCTCCGCCCGCTCCCCAACCCCGCTCCATTCCCCTCTCCCTGCCTGGCCGAGGGGTGCCGTAGCCCCGCTCTCTCCCTGCTCTCTCCCCAGTCTCGCTCCCCCATCTCACTCCTCTCTTTGCCGCCGGGTACCCGGTGCTGCTGCCTCCTCGTCCCCGCTGCTCTCAGCCCACCTCCCCCCCATTGTGTCTAAGGCACGGCAACAAGCACTGAAGGAGAAGGTGGGGGGGGGTGCAGAAAAAAAAAGTATTTGTTTTCGTTTCGTTCGTCTGAGGGAAGTTGACAGAAGGTCAGGAGTTCAGCCGCTGCCAGCTAATGCAGCGGGAGCGGCCAGCCGCGTAGCCGGCGCGGCGTGCCCCGGGAGAGCCGCGGGGCCGGGGTCAGCCCCGCAGCCCGCCCCCGGCCCGCAGCCCATCGCTCCCGACCGCGCTCCCCGGCTCCCCCCGCGCCCGCCGCCCCGCTCCGCCGCGCA
The DNA here is from genome assembly GCF_003984885.1 of Neopelma chrysocephalum. NCBI lineage: Eukaryota > Metazoa > Chordata > Aves > Passeriformes > Pipridae > Neopelma > Neopelma chrysocephalum. The sequence goes on along the minus strand of NW_020897732.1, from coordinate 8,241,801 downwards.
CACGCACCGGCGCAGCCGCGCAGGGAAGGGAGGGAGGGAAGGAGGGAGGGATGCACCGAGCCCCGGCGGGAGCCCCGTCTCCCGCGGAGCCGCCGCTGCCGCTGCCGCCGGGCTGCGGAGGGAAGGGTGAAACCCGAGCCGCCGCGATCAATACGCGAGGGGAGTAAGTGGAGCTGAAAATGCGAGAGATTCGGCTCCGGAGGCAGCGGGGGCGGAGGAGCCGCGGGTGCGCGGAGGGGCGCGGGCCGCGCCCGAGCGGGGACCGGCCCCGGCCCCGCTGCGCTCCGCACCCTGCGCGGGGCGGCGGCCGAGGGCGGGCGGAGGCGCCGCCGCGCTCCGAGGTGCGGTGCGATTTAAGGTGGTCGGGAGGAGATGGTGGCGGCCGCCGGTCCCTCGCCTCGGGAGACCCGACAACGTGCGGAAAATCAGGCCGAGGAACGGGGAGAGTTTGGGAAATTCCACCCCCACCCCCCCACCCCCTTTCCCCGCGTCCACTCCCCGCCTAGTCCTTCCAGGCGAGTCCTGCTCTAGCACTGAAGGTGGGGCTTAAATGTATTAATATTAAAAAAGCGCTGTTGACCTATATTTGGAGGAAACCCATTTCCAGTGTCTAGATTGCATGTAGTTTCTGAAACTCCGGAATTGGCAGAGCACTTGACTTCACCGAGCTCTCTGTTGAGCATGAATAATAATTATGAGGTGACTCTCGGAGCGGTTCTCTCTCTTTCTCTTTCCCTCTCCTTTCTCTTTTTTCTCTTTTTTTTTTCTTTTTCATAATATGGTTCCGCAATCCGATTCCACCCGAGATCCAATATTTACCCAGTTGTAAACCTTGTGCCATCAGATTTTTTAAAACAGAAGGTGATGCAATGCCGATAAGTTGCAAGTCCCTCCCCTATGGAAGTACCAGAGCATTGGTGGCGAGCATCCTTAAAGAAATATCAATATATTTACGCTCTGATGGGCACAATTGCAAATGATGGTATTGCAATACGAGCTATATAATACTGAATCAGGAGAGGAATGGTCGATCCGGCTTCAGCTGCCTTTTGTGAGTGCACGACTGCATGCCTACTAAATTTAGAATATGCTCGCGAGAGAAATAATAATAATAATAATAATAATACTGAAGGTTAAAGTGAAATGAAGAAAAAAAGAGAGAAATTAAATAAAATATATATATATATAAATCAAGTCAGCAGGCGCAGCAACCACGGACTACGTTTGTAATAATGAGTGGGTGGCCCGGCGGTCACTATACAGTTGGGGTCCTCTGAGCTGTATGCAATTCGTTTGATCAAAGTGCATCCTTGGGGACAAATGCAAACAGCAATCTCTAACCAAGTTACAGGGAACGCCATGGCACGGTAATGACTGTAAGTACCACACAGATTCCCCCACCAAATATCTAAATAGCTCCAGCTCCAGCCCCTGCTAACTTGTCTGGATAGATGGTATTAACATTCAATGGGGGAAACTAGCCGAGTTTGGAGGGGCGGGGGGAGGAGGGGGAGAGGGAAAGGGGGGGCTTTCAAAAATACTAAGACAGATGCGTCCTTTAGGATTGCTCAGAGAGGTTAACAAACACAAATACAGGTATCTCTGTGGCTCTACCTGAGTCATCAGTCTGTCAGCTCCCGTGTTCTCTTCATCCTTAAAAATAATGTCAGGGTTGTAATTTGGGGTTAGTTCTTTAAATCTCTCGGAGTTTCTTGTGATCTTCCCTTCATATCTTCCACTGGCCCCTAGGGTCTTCTCTGCCACATTGGGAATAAACTGCTTATAGGCTAAAGGGGTCAGCTTTTTGGGGTGTCTCCTTTTTCCAATGCCCCTGCCTGGTCCACAAGTCAGCCCAGAGGAGACTAAAAGAGCGCAGATGAAGCCCACCAAGAGAATTCTTGTCAACAGCAGCATTTCGTCCATTGAATCCAATTACTTCAAAGCTCTCTGTGCCTATCCCTGGCTGTCTCTAGAGCTCTCTCTCCTCCTATGTCCTTGTCTGCTTTCTGAATCGTATACTATCCACCGATCCCTAGCAAGACAGGTGCTGGAATGGCAGGCTTTAGGTCGCTGATAACGGAACACATCGGAGTTTGGTCGTGAGACAGCAATCGAGAGACAAAAAAAGGGTCTGATTTTAATGGTAGCAAAGCAAGACGCTTGTGAGAGGAGTCTGCCTTTAGTTCTATATTATAGCTGCCAGGGCCGAGAGCTGATTGGCCAAGGCGAGACAAGCTTGTCTTCTGATGTTTTAACCCTCAAAAAGGCAACAAATTCTTGAAAGATTTTTTTTTTCCTTTTACCTGAAGGGCTTGGAGCTGAGAGGGGTGGAGATCGCGCTTTCTTGGGATAACATCAATTACACGCTTTTTTTTTTTCTTTTTGCCTTTTTTTTTTTTTGTCAGAAACTTTCTTGGCAGAATGGTACATTTGTCAGCAAGAGGAACAGATGCCTCTGTGAAAGAGGGGAAAAAAAGTAAGATTAGCAGGCTACCTCAGTCCAAGTCAAGATTCTAAGGGCAGTTACGGTTAAATAAAATGCCGAATTGTCGGGGAGCCGTGCAAATAGAAACATATTGGGGAAGTATTAACGCCCGGGGGGGAATAATGCCATTTCAGAGCGCACCCACCTAAATGGCTTTGTAACAGGTTTCTTCCCTCTGAAAAGGGAGATTGCTCTCCTTCCTAAAGACATACTTTTTAAAACACACTCGCCTTTTAACTGATAAATGACCACTTTAAAGGCAGAATCAGGTCTGATGCGAGGCGGCAGTTAGATAAAGTTAGGGTGTCTGACTTATGTATCACACAACTGCAATGAGGCACTTTTTTTTTTTTTAATAAAACAAGGACTATTACCCAGTTTAAAATAGTGTTGTATCTTCGGAAGTGCATGAAAAGTCAACTGATTAAAAATAGATGGTCTCCTGAGCACGCTGGGGCTATATTCTTTGTTTCTTTGGTCAAAGTCGGAGAGGAGCGTTTTAGACTCTTACACCTCCTTGCGGGGTGTCATTAAGTTTTTAAGAAAAGCATAGTGCTGAAAGCATCCGCAAACACAATTATCAGGGATCGATCCAAGCAAAGTGAATGGAAAGAGGATAAGTTTAATGTTAAATTAATTGTTATCTCACGCAGCGTGGCAAGTGTCTTTATCCCGATCTCCAAAAGCTACTAATCAGACAAAGGTGTTGAGAGACGGGCAAAATTGCAGAGATGGGGCTGATAGAGCAGGTTAGACAGAACAGCAGAGTCCCATATGAACAAACACTTCTCTGCCTGTAAAGTACTCATTTACTTTTGCTCCTAAGAAAATACAATTTGTCCTAGGATCTAGAAACTTTCAGGAGTTTTTTTAGGGGTTCTTAAAAATTCCAGAACGGCATGCTGAAGTAATTCAAAGTCCTATCTCTCAGAAAAACAAAACACATCCAAAAATCAACTTTATTTAAGTTGTGGGTATTTAAAAAAAAAAAAAAGTTCTTTGGGGCTAACAATCATATGGGATTTTTCCCGTCTGTGGCATCGAGCTGAGTAATCAACTTAAACCATGTGAAAATGCACTTTAAAATTAGTTTTTAAGTGGTAAAAAAGTTATGCATCCGTAAACTGTAACAAGCAGGGCAGCATGGACTTTTCAAGGGACAGTGGTCTTTTTAGGTAAACTTTAGAAAAGAGCCGAAAAAAGTAATCTGAAGCTCTCACACTGGCTCTAACCGGTGCTCTTCCCTCTTTTTTAGCTTATACTTTTCTTCTGCTGTTTATGTTTCTTTGTAGAGTTTCAGTGAATCATTGATTTCTCTTTCCGAGCTTTAAATTGAGGAGTTTTGACTTGGAAATGGGTAAAAAGCTAGAAAGTCAGCAGCTTGGCTTCTAGGTTGTTATCAACCAACTTAGTTACAGAAACAAGTTGTATAACAGCTAAATACCTGCTTCATGCTATTAAAAAAACAAACTTAAGTTTTATCTCGCCGTCTGCGTGCATGCGAGAAGACAGATACAAGGAATATATAATTTATACAAAAGAGGGTATGTTCTTTTGATGTGGTTGCTTAAACAGCATGACTTGATATAACAGTTGATTAAACAGCGCCAAGGAATAAAAGCTATTCTTAATGGTGTGGAATACTGCAAATCTTTTATCACCCCTCTTACCTTGTCCCCCTACCCAAGGAAAGATGATCGATATCCCAGGCACTAGACGGGTGGACATCGCAGTGAAGAAGTCTAGAGAATAAGGATAAACTCCCTCATTATCAGATTGCCATATGTACAAAGCAGTCACCCAAAGATTAGCAGGGAAGGAAACGCAAAGAAGGAATTAATTAAATGCAAGTAATAAATGCGCGGGGCGGGGGGAAGGGAGAAATCAAGAAAAGTTGTAACTGTGGGAAGCTCGAAATCCCCCTCCTATCAAATTAGATGTGAAAGAAAGCAGAGCTGGGGGAGCGGGGAGGCTCTGCTCAGCCTCAGCGCAGGCTGGAGGTGGCCGCGGCCCCGCCGGGAGCCGGGCGGGGGGAGCCGAGGGGTCCAGGGGGGACACCGGGGAAACTGGGGGGAACTGGGGGGAACCGGGCCGCCGCTCCCGCCCGCCCCGCCGGGCCTCCGGGATGCCCCCTGCCTCTCCTACCCGCGTTGAAGCTTCTCTTCTTCCTTTCTAATTATTATTTAAATGCCACCGCTTCTGGGGAAAAAATAGCCCCCAAGCCCCCTAGTCCCTGCTCAAAGCAGCGCCGGGGCGCGTTTCCCTCCGCGGGGATCCTGACCCTGCCCCGCCGGCCCCAGCCCCGGCCCCAGGCTGCCGAGGGGGAGATCCGTGCCCTGCCCTGCCCACCCCACACCTCAGAGACAGCAAACACCCCCGGCCGGGCACCGACGGCTTCTTTGGAGGGTCCACAGAGCACAGCCACTGCTGTCCCAGGGGTCCCAGGGCCCCTCAGGGCTGCCCAGCTCCAGGGTGACGGGGAGGCCCCTGAATGCAGACCCCCTCCCTCCACACTGCTACCCGTAGAGCCAGGTCCCCCATGGAGCTGCCACCAGGTTCCCTGTCAGCCCCCAAAGCTCTGGCAGAGCGATGGGGAGCCCCTTGGGTCATCCCCTGGTGCCTCAGGGCACAGCACACACCACAGTCCCGGGAGCATCCACTGCCGACCCCACAAGTCCTATTGCAAGCACCCATTGTAGCCCCATGGCCCAGAGCTCCTCGATGACACACAGGCTCTTCCAGTGGCTCTGCCAAACCTCGTGGCAGCTGCCAGGCTTCCCCCCACTGTGGGGCCATGGACAGGGCTGTGGGGCAGCACTGTCCTGGGCCATCCCTGTGGGGCCTGGGCTGCAGTGGGTGCACCCCGCCTCCGGCCAAGCTCTTTGAGAATCTCACTTATTATTTATCTTCTTCTTTTACGAAATTTGGATTTGCTGATGGTTGTTTGCTCTGCATAAAGTCAGGGAAGGGTTCAGACTGCACAAGTGAGGTTGCTTGTTGGCCATTTGAAGTTGCACTAATATATTTTGGTTGATGAATCCCAAAATACAGGATGTTTCCCTCAGAAAATTTGAGATGCAAATGCTGTGTGGATATTAATTACTTATCATCCTTAATGGCCATCTTTTTTTCTCATGCTTAATATATCATTTTTTATTAAGTTATCCATTTTTAGAGCATGAAAGCTTCATTCTTGTAGCCTCTTTGCACCTCTGGTGTTTGCCAAGATATTTGGGATCCAAGCAATCACTGACAGAGAAGTAGATCATGAATAACTTCAGCAAAAACAGAGGTTATGATTGAGTAAAACTGGTATAAGTGGAAGGAGACTCAGGCAGGATTTTCATCTGAAGCTTTGTTTGATTCTTTTATATACCTCACCCCCTTTCATGGCAATGTTAAACTATTTCATTTAAAGGAATTGATACACATCCCTTGTTGCCTATCCTGGTAGTATTGCAATATCTATCTTGAAAATCAGCTTAGAAATTTCAGTCCAGAACTACTGTCTAGCTGGCAACTATACCTTTACAATGACAAGCAGAACAAGTCTTCCTTGGAATATCCTTCTAAAAACCCCCAAACCCTGGCAGCAACAAGAAAAAATCAGCTCACAGTTTTCCACCCATTTTGGTTGGACTGCAAAATTCAGGGAGCCACAGAGCCAAAACCTGGTATCTGCTCTGCTTTGCCCTTAAACTGGTATTAGTCTGTGAGTACTCCTGCTACAAGAAAACAATATTTTGTGTGCATGGAGAGGCAGAAAATGTTTGCTTTGCAGAATAACTCTGTCTATGTGCGTTGATTTTGCCATTTTCATATCCATCTGCTTGTGGATTAATGCTAATCATTGGCTTGACTATGGTCAAAACAGCCTTTCATCATACATGCAAAAATTACTGTAGGCAAAATGATTCATAAGACATTGTTATCTATGTTTTATTTCATATTTGCTCCTGAAGGAAACTTTAAAGCAGAGTTTCCCCCAGGTTTCCTTATATCCTCAACAGTGCAATATGTAATGTCTGATTACAGGTTTATAGAGAAGCCCTTACATTTCTTTTGTAGATATTTTAATTTCTCTTTGAATAACCCAACATTTTCTTGTACCAAAAGCCCCAGATAGGAATGAGTATCCCTTTTTTTTTTCTCATTCCTGGATTGTGATCTGCATCCTTTTTCAGCCACTTCCTTCTAGTCATGAGTGGGGAAAATCCCAACCCAGGTGTTTCTGTCCATGCAGGGACGGTGGGAAGGAAACAGCCACTAGGGGAGCTCGATCGATGTTGGGAGTAGCCTCTGAGCACCTTCCTCACAGCTTACACAGCTTTCTGCACTCCCCGGGAGTAGAAGTTTGAAAGTAGGTGTTAAATTCAAAAAAGAAAACACGAAAAAAATAAGAAAATCAAACCAAAACAAAAACCCTCAAACAACAACAACCCCACCGCAAAACAAAGCAGCAACATACCAAATGGGCAAGTTTTGGAGCTTTATATTTTTATTTTTTTTAATAACAATTTTATAGCCAAGTATCCAAAAGTTATTTTCTTGTTGCTCTGTACGTTGAATTCTGAGGCGAGAAACAGCCACAACACACATTTCTTTAGTTTCTGATAACCCATAAAATTAAGAGATAATGAAATGTAGCTGCTTAAGCACCAGCCAAGAGTACAAGAATATCTCATATTTAGTTCCAGTTGTAATGTCAACTTGCTTTGCTGGTCATTGACAGGGGACTTAGATCTAAAGTTTGCATCACATAAACATTGCTAAGAATAAACCTTCAAAAGAAATCATATCTTTTTCTTGGTTTTGTTGTTGTTATAAAAATTGTTACCCGGATTATTAATGGTTAGTATGTTGATTTGGATTTTGGTTGTTTATCTAAGGAATTTATCTGGGCAATAGAGTCAATGATCATTAGAGGTCGTGGGTGGAGGAAAAGCCAAAATAGATCTTTTTCTCCATGCAGATCAATACCAGCAGGTTCTTACTTGGTTATCTTTAGGTCCCACCTATTCTCAAATGTACTTCTGAGTATGAAGAAGCTATTTATTCTAACACACTTGCTCTTATCTCTTTCGGTATGAAGGATCACTGAAGCTAGTAAAATATTTAGTGTAAATAAAGAGCCTATGTTTAATATATATGTATACTCCCCACAAATGGTTAATGAAGGAATTACCTTCTAGCAAGATCTACATTTTAATATACTGTTTTCTGTTCAGAAAGAAAAAAAAAGGTGGATATATAAATAGCATAGTGAAATGCATGTAATTTTTAGCTGTCTGACTCGCACTGTCCTTGCATTTTAGGGGAAAAGTGCAGAGTCATATTTTGGAATATCGAGTGATAATACATCTCTGAGTCCATATGATATGACATCCAGACAGGGGATGCTAAGAGAAACCTGAAGGCATGAGATCAATTCAAACTTAACTTGCTGGCTCTTGCAGTGTGAGGTTGGCTTGCTCAGAGTACACAAACCAACAGACTGGATCAAGGCTCTCTGTTTGGGCAGAGATCAGAAACAAAGCTTGCCCTCTAAAGTCCACCTCATAGCCTGATCCAGCCATGGTAACCACTGTATTCACTGGGCCATGGTAGCAGGAGAGGTATGTGCATGATTGTCTTAGTTTTTCTTGTTTCCTTACATTTGCAGACTATTTTTGAGCATAGTTTACATGTTTTCTTTCTTTTTTCCTGGCATATTTACACCCCAGCTTTTTAAAATGCTTTGTTCATGCCAGTCAGTTTAGCAATGCGCTTGTTAAAACAGTTCCTAATATATTGTATATGACTGAAAATGACTTAATTGTTCTATTTCTTTCTGACCCCAATAAAAAGTGTCCCTGATATTGTTTGAGTCTCTCTCTGTTCACAAGCGCCTACATATATGTCACCGGGTGACTTTGAAACATTTCTTAGATACATCAATTCAATTGCTCTTATTTATTTATTTAGATTTGTAATAATGACAGTAAATGGCCATCTGAATCAATCTGGGCACTTTGCAGTCATTAATACTGCAGCATCAATATCACATAACACAATTATAGTGCAATAAATTACCCATATGCCTCATCTGTTGCCCAACCAAAATAAGAGCTCCCTGTACCTATCACATTGCTCATTTATGTCCTTTCCCTCTAAAACACCTTGATAGCAGAAAACAGGGCTTTGAAACGTTCCTGAAAGCTTAACAAAACCCTGTCCTTTCCAAGGGAAGATGTAGATATCAGGAAATGGCATGTGGGATGCTCCATCAGCTAATATGTCCTTATGAACAGAGAAGGGCCCAATCCTCAGCATAGTTAACTCACAAAGTTACTTATATAACACCAGGAAACCTCAGAAGGACATCTTTCATTGATCACATCTACAACTGGATTGCGTGACAGTTCAGGAAGACTTATGCTCTCCCATCTCAAGCCACGTGGGGCTTTCAGTGACAAAAACAAAACCTTGAATTTTGTGTAGAAACCCATTCAAACTAAAGTCACCGGCACAGCTGTGAAATCACTGTGAAGCCAGAACTAGGAGCAGACTGTCACATTGCACATCACTCTCAGTTATTATCCATATTGGTTTCAGAAATAACGTAACAAAGTGCCCAATTCAGCAGCTTAATCTCCAAGCGTGGAAGGACTGGATAACTGCAGAAAGACTGGCACCTAAACCCCACTATTCTCTGACAGGTTATGATGCAAGGAACTCTTTAATGCAGCTTTTTTCTGGGTATGCAATGGCAGCATTGATTGTTTTTACATCAAGTGTCTTCCTGGAGCATCTTTTCTGGGGGGACAGAGGGAGGGAGGGAAGGAGGCAGGGAGAGAGGCTTCTTAGGTGCAAAGGGTCCTTTGTGCAACCATGAAGCTCAGAGCTCCTGTGCCATTGTGTCACGGGCTGGAAGGGGAAACAAGCTGAACCAATGATTCTGCAAAAGCAGTAGCTCGAAGCCTCAATAATCCTGGGATTCAAGAAATCAGAATCCTTTTTCCAATTTCCCACAGGATCCCCTTAGAAAACCCATTAGAACAGCAGACTTGACCCTGCTAGGCCTTGATTCAAAGTCCTCTGGATTCAACTGGAGCCTTTCTGTTGTTTTCAGTGGATTTTGCATCACTTTGATGTTAAGTCCATTACATTTGTGTTGCTCAGAGCAAACTGCTCATGGTGCTGTTAACAATTCCTCAGATTCATACATAAAAGCAGAGAGGTAACAATGGTTTTATAGCATCAAAGTAGCATGCCCTGCTCAGTTCCCCGGTGAGATTTCTTTGGGTAACTCAACAAGCAACTGTACAGGGTAACAAACTGTATTAACTATTCATGCTAGAAGGTTGTGTCTCCTTCACAACTGCAGCAGTATTGCCCAAATCTGCCATAACGTGACAACTAATCTATTGGTCAAATTTGTTTGTAGAATTAATCAATTTCAATCAGTAATTGCCTTTGGGCAACAGTTCAATTATGGCCTCATCTTTTGGTTCTCACTATTGTAAAAACAGCTATGTAAGTTTTGAAGAGAAATTTGCCTCATTAATGCTCAGAATCAGGCAGTGTTGATGTTGATGCTTATTTTATTCACATAACCATGTTTTCTGCACATGACTTCTTTGTGGGCATGGAGTAACAGTGCAGTGACAATGCCACAGCACACAGTGTGCCCAGCTATATGCAAATTAACATTAATGAACAAAGAAAGCCACTTTTGAGGAGTATGATGTATCTCTCAACCCGGTGCTGGAGTTATGAGATCTCAGAATCTCTCAAGGTTCAAACAAAAGATACTGTTTTTATTTCAGCTCTTCCCTGTGTTTATTTTTCTGTATGGAAGAAAAAAAAAATATTTGCTGGAGGTGCAGAGTTTTCTTCAGAAGAAAAAAAGCACACTCTTAAAATATTCATAATAAAAAAAAAAAAACAAAAAGCCCCACACTGTATTACTTCACTCAGCCTTTCTTTAGGAAAGCAAAATAAATCATAATTTATGCATGGAGGCTTGAAAATCAAAATCATCATGAAGTAGCATAAGGGCAGCCTGACAAAATAAGGCGCAGACCGTAGGCTAGAAAATTACCCACCATGTAAACAAGGTGACACAGACAATTGGGCACTGAGAACTTAGTGATTTTTGAGGCAGGGGAAAATGTTTTGCTGATATAACCTAAGGGAATTTTGAAATCACTCCAAAATGCACTACCTGAAGACAGGCAATTTTTGGAATGCGTTCATATTATGTCATTATATCTAAATATGCTGAGCAAAGAGCAGGATAATATTTCCCCTTCCTCTATGCTGTGAAAATGAATTCAATTTGGGGCAAAATTACTCAGCCTTAATCAGTATTTTCGTGCATTAGTATCCAGTTGAATCTCAGGGCAAATCAAGTAGGCTGCAGACACTGGTGCAGCTTGATATCGCTATTTTTATTCATTTATGTTTATTGTAGCAAAGCTTAGAAGCCAAGAGAGAATCAGGCACCATTTTACTAGGCTTTACTCAAACAAATATAAAAAGATCTCTTCTTCAAAGAACCTGCCCTTTTATTTGTACTGTTTGTACTTCACCTTATCTGCATGAAGACCCATTGAAGTAATGAGAACAATTTACAGAATGAGGCATATTAAGATTTCCAATCTGATGTAGCAAAATGAAACTTCATAAAAGTCCTCAGCTGGTCCTGATTGGGTGTAGTGTGAGAAATACCTCTCTTGTCTTGGCTGGAGGTCTCATCCACACATTTTAAAGCTTTCTGGCCAACCTCATCCCCAGATATTGCTGAGGTAATTATATTCAGAGTGTTTCAAAAAGGACTGGATACTTACATAATTGGAGTATCTCTGCTGAGTAGACAGTTTTAAATGATGTGTGAGCTTTAGTAGTTTCTGACAGAAACTTACATCGATTATCATGAGCCAGAAGGAATCTATCTGTTTAAACACCTTCTTGTGTAAATACCCATTTTGAGGATCAGCCAACAGTAGTCTCTGAGCCTGGCCGGAGCCAATGGAGAAGAGGTTTTGAAGACCCCTGGTGATTTGGCAGCACAGTGATCCTTCTTAAGCAATGAGTTGTGCATCAGCAATCTCGGTACAAGATCGAATTGCAACAGCTTCATGAGTCACTTCATGGTGACTGTGAGAGGGCATCCTCACTTGTGGCAGATGTACAAGATGAGATTTATCACAGAGTCATAGAATAGTTTGGGTTGGAAGGGACCTTAAAGACCATCTAGTTCTAAACCCCTCTGCCTTGGGCAGGGACACCTTCCACTAGACCAGGTCGCTCAGAGCTCCATCCTGTCTGGTCTTGAACACTTCCAGGGATGGGGCAGCCACAGCTTCTCTGGGCAACCTGTTTCAGTGCCTCATCACCCTCACAATAAAGAATTTCTTCCTGGTATCTAAACCTCCCTTCTTTCAGTTTGAAGCCATTCCTCCTTGCCCTACACATCCATGCCCTTGTCATAAGTCCCTCTCCAGCTCTCTTGTGGTCCCATTAGAAGGTGCTACAGGGTATTCCAAGAGTCACCTCTTCCCCAGGCTTAACAACCTCAACTCTCCCAGCCTGTCTGTGTAGGAGAGGTGCTCCAGCCCTCTGATCATATTTGTGGCCTCCTCTGGACGCACTTCAGCAGGTTTGCGTCCCTTTTATGTTGGAGACCCAGGAGCTGGAAGCAGCACTGCAGGTGGGGTCTCATGAGGGCAGAGCAATGGGGCAGAATCACCTCCCCTGACTGGCTGGCCACCCTTCTTTCCATAGAATCATAGAAAATCCTGGAATGTCCTGAGTTGGAAGGGACCCACAAGGATCATCGAAGTTCAGCTCCTGGTCCTGCACAGGACCGTCCCCAAGAGTCACACCACGTGCCTGAGAGCGCTGTCCAAAATCTTCTTGAACTGTCGGCCTTGCTGCTGTGACCACTTCCCTGGGGAGCCTGTTCCAGTACTCAACCAGCATTTTCCTAATATCCAACCTAAACCTCCCCTGACAGAGCTTCATAATTTTGATGCAGCCCAGGACAGGGTTGGCTTTCTGGGCTGCAAGCAGACATTGCTGGGTCATGTCCAACCTCTCACCCACCAGCACAGTTGGGTGTTATGGAACAGTCTGGGCCAGCTCATGTTGCTTGGTAGGTGCAGTAAGCTGGGAGCACGAGTGGCTAGCTATGGTAGGTGAGATGCAGTGTGGTAACTAATTCAGCCTTGTCACCACAGGGCTTCTTTGGATCCTACAGATCCATAAGTGGGTTTTGAAAACGTCACTTAGGTAGGAAAATGATGCCTGAGTTGTTTGGTGAACCAAGAACCAGACTGCGAATGGCAAGTCTTAGAGAGGAAAGAAGCAAAAGAACCTTCTTTTCTCTAGTCACAAACACCACATAGAGAATGGATATCTTTAATTTATGCTTATAAGATATTATCAGCCTTCAAAAAAAACGCTGCTAAGATGTTAGTGTTCTGTACATGACAGCCACCTAGAAAAACAAGATTTTTTTTATTCTTGCACTATACAGTTTTTATGTCCTTTATGCATTTATTATACATTAACATAATTACTTTAATTTATTACCTTAGTAAATGTCAGAGCCATAAGATGTCAGTGTATTATGTGTATTACACCGCATTAATTCTATTCAACAAAGAACCTCAAACAAATGACCAAACTAAGCATCAAGTTTCTACTTCACATACGCATTTTTGAGAGAGTATTGTGAAATAAAAAAATGTGCACTTGTAATTAAATGCCGCCTCTGCTTATACCTACGTACTTCTGTTATGATCCATGCAGACTGAGACCTGTAAAGCCATGTCCAGCTGGCTGGGATGCTGGAAAGCCCCAGGTTGCTAGTTCTAATCCTAGTTCTTTTAACATATTAAGTGACTGTCACACCATGACTTTAAGACAGAGTTTTCATTGCTTTTTCTTTTTTTTTCTAAAATAAAAAAATATTAGAACCCTCAAATTTGCTATGTAAAATCCCCTTTGATTCTGCTTAGCACAACTAGGGGATAGAATAAGAAATGATCCTAAGAAGTTTATCTAGCTTTGCTTCTTGTGCCAGATCAGGATCACATCATATTTACATTTATAGATGGCTTCACTATTCAACCTGCAGATTTTGGAATGAGTACATATTAGAGGCACTGGCTGCAACACTGTGCATCCTCTGTTTTGCTTCATCAAGAGGGAACTCCAACATCTCCTTTCCACCCTTTGCAGATTCCCCAGCAGCAGGCGGCTGCTGACCATGACCTCCTCCCTCTTAGAGGAGGGCCGAAACGTTCTTCTGTATCCTCCTCAAACTTGGTGGTTTTGTGCAACCTTCTTTCTCCCCAAGGAAGATATGTAACTTCGTGTTGAGGATTACACACTCGTATTTTTCAAATGAAAGTATTGCGAACACTGTTCCTGATCTGTGCTGGTAGAATTCACTGGAATCACTCCATAGAAGTCATGTTTGGTTCATATACTGTCAATAATTATAAGAGTGATATCCTAACCTGGCATATTCACATACTATATAGTTTCAAATATTTGCCTCTGATTATGTTAGTGCAATGCATTGACAGGCTCTAAGAAGGCAGAGCTTGTCTTGACAAAGCATCTGCGCTCTATATTTCCATAAAATATCCCCATGAATTTGGAGAGGCCCTCTTAAAAGAGTGCATAGTTTCTCAGATCTATGCTACAGAATTTAAGATGTAAGTTATTCCTATGCTTGTTTTTCTATAAAATACCTACAAAACAAAAAACACTAGGGGTTGAGATGAAGGGTGATGAAAGCAAAAATACCAGGTAACCTGTTTTTCTCAAGATTGGAAAGTAAAAACAGCATTTTTTCATGCTGTTTATCTCACTGTGAGGAGACCACTTTGTGGAAGGATATCTGCTGAACTTATGGACACCTCTCTGTACAAACCTCTTTCCTTAGGACTCTATTACACCAGATTTTCTATATGTGCACAGCCTACATAATGCCCCAAGAGAGTTATTGGAGTCTAATATAGTTTATGTGAGATCGTAAATATTTCCTCTCCAATGAACTTAATTTACTTTCACATTTGATAAAGACTTCCCAGAACTCTTTATAGATAATTTTTCTGAAATGCAGACCTCAACTAGAAAGATGTTTCTAAGCAGAAAAAACATAGATTGATCAAACTCTACAATTTTTCTTGACATAGAAACCCAACAACTTTTCTCTGATCATTTTTTAAGTAAACATGGCTTGCTTAAAAAGTAATTGGAATGTGAGGGGAATTTTTTCCTTTTTAAATTAAATGAATAAGTTAATTTCCAATCCTCCCTCTCTCATATTGTTATTGGAATGACTGCAATCTCCCAATCCATTACCTTTTGGACAAGACAATTTGCACTTGTTAGAGTCCATCTTCTTGCCAGTGCTTGAGATGCTACCAGTACTCTCAGCTCTGATCATAACTGAAAATCTAACTGCTCAGCTTATTTTCCTCTGAGAACTCTGTTATGTTCTTCCTTGCTGAGAAATGCAGACCTTTTGAACTTAAGACATTTGAAAAAGTAGTATGACCAAAAATGCCGGTTTTTTCCTTTCTGAATCGTGAATTTTCCTTAGTCACTCTCAGTTGAAGAGTGAGAAGAAGCATTTACCCCTGCTGTATAACAACTTCTTCTCAATTTTTAGGCTGCCAATTACCAGACTGAGAGGGACCTCTTCTGGGACTGTATTTGTGTGATGGTGTCGATCTTCGGACTCAATGATCTTAGAGGCCTTTTCCAACCTTAATGATTCTATGATCTTATCTTGTATTGGGGTCTTATATCTATTTTTGACAAGAGATTAAACACATGAAAGTTCAACCTTGCAAATGCTTGTTGCATGATCTAAGCAGTGTGGGAGGATGTGGCTTGGCTCAGGTGAGGCACGTCTGTCTCCATGGACAGACAATAAGGCACAGGTGGCAGTGACCTGTGGGACCTCTTCCCAGGCAGGTAAGTTGTATTCCTTTGGCCCATTAACATCAGCTAAAATTGTAATTTCAACTCCACAACCTCATTTTGAGGCCAATCATGAAACAAGAGGCTATCACCGAAAATGTGTTGTAGGGTAACCTGTTTTAAAGCTTTTATCTTCTTTCTGTTGAAATCTCTTGGTGTATCCTGGATCCAAGAAGGTGAGCTGAAATATGCCTCTGTTACTTGTGTAATTTGTGAGCTTAGTGTTATTATGAAGTATTGTGCCCTGGGCTTTCTTCAGTAGATTTTGAGGGAAAAGAGAATCTCACATGAATTACTAAAGCACCCTTTAAGATGAATGCCCACCACACTTTTGGAAACTATGCTTAATTTCATCCTCTGTGTGAGTGTTTCAAGCACCTTCAGGTTTTTGGGTGAATGCTACGACTAATTTAAGATAGTTATCTCGGTGATGTATCTCTTCAGTGAACTACAGCAGAATTTCTCTTTGCATGAGCTTTCCACTAGAGCTGGGTCATTAGATTTTAGTCACGAGTGGCCAGCAGCTACGAGGTTTTTCTCTGAGCAGAGACTGTCAGTCACATCAGATTTTATTCATTTTGTGATGTGGATAAGCATCCAAAAAGTAACAAGCTGAGACCAATAAACTCACTTCATTTTTAATCTGTGGCAGATTTGTGGCTTTTATACCGAAACACCAGGGCTCAAACCAGCTGGTTTCACCACATTCTTGGTGCTGCCCCCTCCTTTAACCCACAGTAGCAGAATCACATGTAACAATTTATGAGCTTGTGTTCACCCGAGAGCTTGTGTTCCTTTGCTTACTGTACCTTTCTATCTGTAAAAAAAAAAATTAAATAAATATGCTTAAATGAGTCAGTGATTATTGAACTGGGAAGTAGATCCGAGTTTGACAATTAAACGTAACACATCCATATTGGGGTGTGGGAAGTAAAGAAAAAACAACAAAACTTTAACATTTTCACATGCCAGAAAAACTAGCTTTCATGTTCTTTAAACAGAAGAAAGGTAAGACGTGTTTGGGAATAAAGACATAGCCTTCAAATTCACTCTTCAAGTATACTCTGTTACAGCAGCATGATTCCTTTTATGATTGTATCCATCATGCTGTCAAAAAAAGAAATCTTATCTTCACTCATTACTAAATATACAAAGAGCTGGGATTTCCACTTGGCAAATGCTCCTGTTTACCTGAAGGCTCGATTTTACCTGCACTTTGATAAAGTTCATTTGCTGAGATAGACTAAACTTTTTAATCCTTAAACTACTGGAGTTTGTAAACCAAGTTTTGCTCTGAAGTAAGAGGCATGTGCGTGGAGTAGCTATTTTCCTTAGGAAAATTAAAGATTTTATTATGGAAGGAAGCCAAAGGGCCCATCTGGATCTGTCCTGTCTGAGTTGTGAGTTATAGCTCCTGTTTACAACTGCTCTGCAAAAAGAAGTCTAGGTGAGGATGCCTTCAGTAGTCACTGTCCGCCTTGTCTTCTCAAGTTTTTTGTCTTCAGGAACAGTCTGTCAATAATGGAGACAATATCTTGGCATCTGTCATCCCTACTATGCTTAGACCTTTCTAACCTTCTCATTACCAAAACCTTACATTAAATACACAAAAAGATCTTTGCCACTTAAAAAGACACAGAATGATAATGAACGTAAACAATCCTCTCTGAACATGTTGATGTGGATGAACTTCCTGAATCTATGTATTGCTCTGAATTCCCTTGATTGTTTCTCTTTCTGTTGCAACCCTTTAAAACTAAATGAACATTTATTAATATTATTATTTCTGTTATAACAACAACCACAAACCATCAATGAAATCATGGTCCCAGTTTTTTGAGCTATGCTTAAATGAGAAATCACAAACAACTCTCTACCTTGTTATTTAAACAAACACAAGAGGGAAAGGGTGTTACTGTAACTCAAGTGCAAAAGTGATTTTCACGGTAGAGGTGACAACATTCCCTTAGATCTGAGACTTTACCATCCACTTTAGTTAAGTGCATCTGTGTCTCAGGTTGGCAGAGCTCTATGGCCTGTACATCTCTATCTCCACAATCTCTACTCCTGTAGATCATTTGTTCTGTCTGAAACCAGTCTCCTTTGATTTGCAGTCTTGGCAATATGTGGATTTTTATTTTTTTTTCTGTTTGTTTTTTTTTCTTTTTCTTTCTTACATTTCATTTCAGTATTGTCTAATTTCCTGCAGAATTCAGTCTCTAAACTTTGCTCTGGAGACACCAACCACTACAGCAACCTGGTCCTTCTTTGCCTAACACAGAATTGCTCCAACAGTTGCTGCCACTGAGGGCAGTGCTAAAATTCACTGGATTGAAGAGTAAGACCAACATTTCTTCTCTTCAATATTTCCTTCTTGTCCTTGGTATTAGCTTCTATTATTTAGTCTATATCTTCTACAGCATTCAGTCTCATTTTTCTCATGTTCTTAATTCAGTAAGTTAAGCCCAGCTTTGGAGCACTCTAATGACTGTCTTTCCATGCAGGCACAGCCTGGTTAATTTAATCGCTTGGCTCATTGGTTCGTTAAGGTCACTGGCATACCAATATGAGCAATGATCATCCATATAGTAATCCTTTTGAGTTCTCCCCTCCTATCCTAACCTGATTTCACATGAACTTTATCTATAGGCCGGTTCTTCATGAACAGAGTGACCTCCCTTGAACCAACACTTACGTATGTTATGTTTTGCATGGTGCTATATCCAAAATTCAAGAATTCTGATGTGCTTACACATGATTTCTCTGTAGTTATGACTCTCTTTAATTAAACAGTAGCTTTCTAGGTGTTCCCCTGCAGTGTTCCTGATTAATGTTTCCAGTAACTTCCCAGCTTATGAATCAAAATCTGCAATCTGTTATCATTTATATACTACCATTGACTGAAATTCTTTTTCTCAGCTTTGCAAACTCTAGAAGATTTTGCTGTGTAAGGTGTATAGGTGCACACATAAACACACTCATACACACAGAGTCAAAATCTGCAACTCAATCCCAACTTGTCCCCAGCTGCTTGGCAAACAGAGTTCATTTACCTTTTAATGACCTGCAGTACGCTGGGTTTTTGCTGATCTCCAAAACCCAGGAAGATTAAAATTAGAAGAAGAACTATGTATAGCTTAAGCTGCGTGTTCCATTTAAGTTTACCCACAAATATTTGGTTGATTTTCAGTGAAGGGGATTTCGTATAGAAATCCTTGTGGAAATCTGGGTTTTCCCCACACCTGGCTACTTCCATGTTGAGTGGTGTCTTTCCCATGGGACAGCAGGCTGTTAGAATGATAATATCTAGCAAACTTCCTTTAAGAATCCTGACATGAAGGCTCTTAACCCAGGAAAGGCTTAGAGGGTACCTTTGTAGCATTCTCACAGAGAGTTGCATCATTCTGTTTGAGAGCCAGGGTGGTTTTTGGCAGGTGCTGTGGTGCAATCAGACAGTGATCATATTCAAAGGAGTCCCAGCATTTCCAGGTATTTCCTGGAGTAGTGCACTTCTGTCCTTTCCCCACCCCGTGACCTGCAGTGGGTATTGCTCACTCCTGGGCCCTGCTACTACCTGCCCTGGTGAAAGTTTAAATGAGGAAATTGCCATTATGTAGACGAGTTTAGAGCTGTTTTTTCTAAAGGGAATCATGCTAAAAGTTGCACGACTTCCTTCCAAAATTCAGTAACTTCGCTTGAATGCTGGCTCCCTGAACAGATGTCAGCCCAAATATCTGAATGATGTGAGCCCTCAGTGGCAGAACTTGGACTGAATTTTTCCCACCATAAAGTGTAACAAGAACTTGAACCCCTCTCAGCACCTGGGTGAAATCAAGAGCCAGAAGACTTTCCACCAAACCAAACCAAACCAAATCAGAACACAACAGGAAAACATACTTGACAGCAGTCTCCACTTGCACCTGGGATGCAGAAGATCACAGGAAGGTCTTGCTCTGCTTGATGGAGAATGGAGAGTGAAAATAGAGTTTCCCATATTTCCAGTGTGTGTCCTAGGCCCTGAGCTGTGTGGGGAGTGAATTTTCCTAGTCTTTCCTCTGAGAACTTGATCATTTGAATAAATAATTCATCACCATAGGGACACTATCCACTTCTTTTTTTTTAATAATCCTTCATTATGTCCTAGCCATTAGGTTATTAAGACTTTTACTCTCTGTCTCATATACACGTGAACATGTTTTATTTTTACTAGAACCTCAGCTCTGGGCTTGTGTTGTCACTAAAAAAGTGGGATTTTTTTTATTTACAACCAATGTTTTCAGGTAACTGGAGGCTTCCAATGGAAAAATATTTGATCAAATCACTTCTAACTGTGAGCAGGTTTATGTAATTAGGAAAGAGAAAAATGCCATGTCATGTGACCTAACTAGCCTGTGTAATTCATATTTTCAAATTAGAAAGCCAAATAAAGGAGAACTGTAGAATGGAGATATGTGTGTATATATAAGGTTGCTAATAATAATAATATTTGTAGACATTTTGATTGCATGTTTCTTCACAAATTTTGTATATTTCTGTGTTTTTTTCACTGGGAATGACAAACATCATACAGATAGATGATGTGTCCTCCTCTCTTTGCCTATTCTTTGGGTTGAATATAGCTCTTTGAAATCAATTGTTTTGTTTTGTTTTCTTTTCTTTGCTCCTGTCCTTAATGGGACCAAATATTCCACCCACATTCTTTACTCTTGCAAGATCCTCAGGGTAAACCAAATCTTGGTTCTATTCCCATTGAGTAACATACTCCTTGAGCAATCCCATCAGCTTCTCTGAGACTATTTGGGATTATCCAATGGGAGCAAAAGCAGGTGAGTCTGGCCCCAAGGTACTTACACACCCCCTGGGTCAGTGGCACCTCAGTTTCGGTCAGTGCCTTTGGGTGCTCTTGCATTTCAGCCTTTAATAATCTGTTTCAATTGTCAGAGTGAAATTTTAATGAATAATCTATTAGGTACATGTAGAAACCCAATCTGTGACAGCGTGATGGTATTCAAGAAAATGTTTTCCTGCGGATGCTTCACGGAAGAAGAAAGGATGAACTCATCCCAGCAACTATTTGCTTAGTTCTTGGGGGATTTACACTTCTGCGTCAATGGTTCAAAGGTTGTCTGAACTTGCAGTGGACTCAAATGTTCTGCATTTACATCCAAGAGTTATTTTCCTTTGGAGAGCGATGTGGGTACCCTACTGCCTGCTTGGGGATTGTGCTGGGCTTGTCATTCTCGGAAGGCTTCTCTGTTTCTGCTTTGTTCAACCAAATTGTTCACCAATCTGGACTGAAGCTAGGGATGAGGTTATTTAAAGAACACGCTTTAACAAGAGCAGCAGAAGGGCCTCATGGTAGAGAAGTCAAATCACAACGGATTACTCTCACCTGACTTTATCCCCTTAACGCTTAGTTATCTAATCTAAATGGGCTGTCTAGAGTCCCCTATTGCCAGTGGAAAGAGATAGACAGCAGTGAATGGCCTTCTGGAGGTATTTATGTCTCTCTGTGCTGACTATAGGTGGAGCCCAGGCAACTGGTTTATAGTAAATGTCTAACTTCTCATGGGCTATAGTTAGAGATATGATAAGTGGATCTCACCTCTAATTTCCAAAGGTCTCATCTTCTTCCATCAGTGACTCAGGAGAAAAATAATAACCATGTTGACACGGAAGGAGTGCCTACACTAAAGGAAAATATCAATTTGTTGTAAATCCTGATCTGGGCTGAGGGTATCTCAGTGGGATGGAGCTGGAGCTGGTCACTGGGTTCACTAGGGGGAGCTAGGAAGAAACCTGTCAGTCTCACAGCAATAATGGAATTCCCACTGCAGAATTATTCCTGAGAAGGTACTTGTGGTGGAGAGTTCTTCCGAGGTTTCTTCTCCTCCTGCTTACAGACATGATGCTGGATTCGTCATATCTGATTTTTCAGCCAGATTACAACTTCTTGTCCATTTGATCTCCAGCACTATTTTTGATTACCTTACCTAGATAAGACTTGACTTGTGTATAGAGAAAAATGTGGTCCAAGATAAGCACGTCTTTGTCTACAGAGAAAAAAACAACTACAATGACAACAATAAATCTATCTGGCTGCAAGACTATGTTTCTGTCTTGGAAAGACTTTGGACACATGAGCACTGAAGTACCTCTAGGGTTATAGGATGTATTACACATGTGTGTGTGTACATGTGTATATAGTGATAAACATGCCCCATATCAAGATTTATAATTCTGAGGACACATCAATAGAAAAGCCTGACTGTTCTCGTTTCTCCCTAAATCATCTATTTTGGTGGGGTGAGAGGAGACAAAAATCTTGCTACTGAGATCAGTGCTTTAGCAGCCTCTGTTCCGGATTGCTGAACTCAGATGAGCGTGAACTTTCTCCAGGAGCAGTCCCAGCTCTGCGGGATGTAGCTGGTTTCTGTGAAAGTGCATGTGTGTCTGCAAAACTGATATCCCAAAGCATTCTATTTTTGTGCTGCGAGTTGCTGTGTTGAGATATAAAATGTTCAGAATTATTTTTATTGGACAAACACAAGCGCTGAAATCATGAGGTTCTGGCAGGCTCCAAGCTCTGCCAGCTTAACACTTCTTTGTGCTTGGCAGGCAAAACAGTTTTTAATATTTTAGTTTTACTTTGCTATTCCCTGCACAATGGAGGTAGTTCTTAGTGACTTTAAGCAAAAGGTAGGAAGCATGCAAGCACTACTGGGAGACTTTTAACTGAATTGAATCTAATAAACCATTCTCTGATCAATTTTAACAGCAATAATGCAAATTTAATTTTGGATGCAAACTTGTATAATTTGCTGCAGCTCGTGAGCCAGCTGAATTACCCCATATTCTGGGTGTCTCACTGTACTGCTGAATGATTCAGATTTATTTGCAGTGCTGCTTGGGGGATCGAAACCTGCTCTCTGTAATTCAATTGAAAGGCCCAAATAATTCCATTGTTTTGAAGGAAGTTATGCTCTGTTGACCTTGGACCTTCAGTCCCTTTCCTGCAACATACAGGCTCAGCAAGGCAGGTTTAGTATTTACTTCGTGCGATGAGAAGGGGGGTGGTAAGGAAGGAAAGGAAAACCTGGATCATCTCCAGCAGTAAAAGAGGTCCAGGTAGATCATTGCCAGGTTCTTTTCTGCAGATAAGCTTAAATAGGTGTTACACCCAGTGAATGCTACTGTGACCTGCAAATGCCACAGTGTGACGGAGCCCCATAAAAGAGGTACAAATGAGAGGGAAAACAGAGAGAAAGAACCAGTTCCTCTCTTTTCTTCATAATGATGGTATGAATTTGGATTAATTTTACCAACATTACTACGAGACTGCAGCAGGACTGCTGAGCCAGGGCTGTGTTCTAAAGACAGAGTAATCTACCCTTTTAGAAGTTGCTCTTGCAAAATATTTTCTTCCTGTGATGTGTTTCTCTGCCTCCTGATTATTATTTCTTGTGTATGTCTGACATAGTTGCACAAAATCCAAACTGAAACCACGGCCTCAGCGAGATCCGGGCAGCTTGGTGAGCTCACCGTGGCTCAGCAGTCAGGCAGGACTATGGATTGTAATTTACAGCAGAGTCCAAGCTCTGAGCAGCAGATTCAATTTTATAAGTGCCTCTCTAGTTCAGCTTAGGTAAGAGTCTCTGGAACAGACATCCTCTACATGTCCTATAAATAGAGAGTGGTTAAATGTGCTCCCTCAGTACACATCATTGATTGCGATGCAAAGCACATACTCGAGAACAGTCAGCCTCACCCCCCTCATCAGGTACCAGGGAATTTATTTATTCCTTATTGTCATTACAGGCAAATAAGAGGTTTGACCTAATGTAACAGAGAGGTGGAAGGCTGATTATTTTATTTCCACAGCTGTTGCATTGCTGTGTTTTACAATATGTTTGTAAGTCATCAGCATAATGGCACGTTATTATGGCTGGTAAATTATATCTTCAAGGAAATACATTTTAATTTACCTAAAAGGAATACGAATAGCTAACTATCTTATCAGTGAAGTCCAAGAACAAGGTCCACCCAGATACTGATTAATATCAACTGTATTGATTTTATTACTCATACTTAATAAATGACATTGATATTCTTGAAGAGTGCAAACATTTGCTTTGTTGTGCTATTGTCTCAGTTGGAGTGTAAATCTCTCACTTTCGTGATTATTGTTCTGGTCATTGTTTCATGACCGGAGGCATTTTAATGATGATTTATGGGGTTATATATAGTTGGACTATAAACTTCTGATTGCAATTAAAAGCTAGTTAATGAAAACTTTCAGCTTAAAGGCAGTGTCTCTTTATCACTGAAAACTACAAAGGATTAAAATGTGGTATTTTGAAAAAAATCAATAAATAGTTGGTTTTATTTTTCTCTTTCCATACTACAAGGCAAAAGAACCATCTAGAAATCCACATTTTCTGCAGATTTTCCAGGAGAAGAATTTTAGAAATATACTACTCTAGCACTCCTGAACAGCTACAGATTCCTTTCTCCGTTATTTATATGCCCAGTGCGTGCTCAGCTGAGAGAAAGAGAACTTCTCTTGTTTTGTGAGAACCATGGACCAACAGAACAACCTGGGGTGCTCCAGAGTGCTCCTTGCTGAAGTAGTAATGTAAATCCTGTAGTTCCTCATGAAGAGGAAAATAGCTTTGATGCCACAATGAAAGCATCTCCTTCCATTTTAAGGTTTTCCAAGCTAGTTTCCTCATGTATTCTATTTCCATTTCTATCAGTTAGTAGTATTTCCATGTATGACATTGGCCTGAGATGTTGCTGTCTACACATGAGAAATATTGCCCTCAAAATGCTCCTAAGTATATTGTTATTTGATTACACTGCCCAACATATACAAAAATTTTGTTGAGTTTGCAAGGTATAAGCAGTGCAAGGAGGTGTAGACAGTCCAGGAGTGCCATTTAAACCTCTGTATTTGTATAGGTGTATGTGTGTGTTACACTGTCACACCACTCTGGCTTATATGGGGGTGCATGAACCTACACTGCTCAAGAGTTGTTTCACTGTCAGTGAAATGAAGCTGCTATACAGCTCATTATATAATTGTGTGCTGTTTGTTACATACTTCACAAGTGAAATATTTTAGAATTTTCTGAGTCTATAGAAAACCCAGAGTCTCACTCATCACTTTTCCTCCTTTTCTGTCTCTTCTCTCTTCAGCTGTGTTGGCCACTGAAGAATTTTGTCATTGGTGGGTTGGGCTAGAGGTTGGAGGGCTGGTGCCTCAGGCTGAATTCGAATTTTGCTTAACCTTTTGCTGGTGAATCCTGTAAGTCTTGGTAGGAACACTGCCAGTACCCAGTCCCATATTGTCCACTCAACATTATTCCAGCCTTGTCGTCTACAGGGATAAGATTTTAGCCCTGGCAGTTACAGCAGTTTGTGATGAGCTATTGATAGGGCATATGGACATTTCTGATATGGAGACAAACCAAAAAGGCACAGAGAGGTCGAGCTTCTCCACAAGCTGTCTACTGCTTAAATCTCTTAATTCTACATTTTCTCTTGCAATAGGAATTTCACATAGGTTGGTGTAATTTGATATATCCCTGCCAAATACTAATGTTCCGTCTAAACAGTGGAGATGCCAGAGTCACGTGTCTTTCCTCTCTTTCTGTTTTTAGAAGACCACTAGAAAAAGCTGTATATACCCCAAAATACACACATAATTCCTCTACTTTATTTACTGTGTAAAAAAAAACAAAGACAAGAAATTGTGCTTTTAAAGGTGCATCCCTGTCTCAAATATAGGTTTTGTATTAAGTCTTCCCAGTAGCATATTTATATTGTATTTATATTATCCATTCTCAGAAGCCTTTTTAATTTGCAGAAGAATAGGTTTGAATGGGAAGGATCTATGAAGTTAATGGCTGCTCAGCTCCTCTGAACCTTGCCAACTTGCGCTCTCTTTCTTGGGGAGCTTCCAAAGAACAAAATTCGACAGTTGTTGGTGTCTCCTGTTTACTTTTTCTGGACAATATTTAGCACTGGACATGGGCTTGAAAGGAAATTTTGTGAGATGATCAGAAGAACTATCATGATCTAGTGATCAAATAGTTCAGCTGATTGTCTCTTTCTTTTTCCCCTTCCTGATGATCACTGAGTCAGGAGGGATCAATGCTGCACTCTCCTTAGTTTGAAGCTACCCAGAGCATATGTGGACTGTGTTGTTAAGACTTCCTGTTCCTTATACTTAAAGATGAACAGTTGTTTGAGCCTCAGAGCTGTGGGAAATTTTCTTTTCTGTCTGTCCTTCCAATATCTTCCTTTCCAAACTCCTGCTGCCTCCAGAAAATTCCGAGTGGGCTCTTTTGATTGACTTTCATCTGGCCAGAGGATTAAGGCCAGATTCCGAAGAGCTCCATTAATTGCAATTCTAGTAAGTTTGTTGTTAAATAATCAGGTGTATTTTAAAGTCAAAGCACCCAAGGGAAAGAACACCAGAAGTTGGTAGATATATAAGTAGATAGATAGGTAGGATATATTTGGAGGTAATGCCTCTATACCCCTCACTCCTTTTGGGAAGCCTCTTTGTCATGGTGTTTTTCCCACTGCTGTAGCTGAAGGGAAGGCCTTTCAATTACTATTATGGGAGAGAGGCATCAAAATGAACTGAGGTGGTTCTTCACAGGTTTTTCAATCCTCCTAGGACATAAAGCAGCCTGATGTTACCAACTGTCAAGATCTTTACCAAGTCTTTGGGACAGATTCGTGTCCCAATGGACAGGATCAAAAGGACAGGTCCCACATGAACAAAATATTGAAACTGCAGTGGAGTTTGATGGTGTTTTAATTAGCAGCTACGAGAGTCATCTAGGTAAGAATGATATGGGTTGGAAGGGGCCTTAAAAATCATCTAGTTCCACCCTTCCTGCCATGGGCAGAGACACCTTCCACTAGACCAGGTTGCTCAAAGCCCCATCCAACCTGGCCATGAACACTTCCAGGGATGGGGTATCCACAGCTTCTCTGGGCAACCTGTGCCAGTGACTCACCACCCTCACAGTAAAGAATTTCTTCCAAATATTTAATCTAAACCTACTGTCTTCAATTTAAAGCCATTACGCTTTGTCCTAATTAAACTTTGATGATCCAAAGGAGAACTAGACTGGAATGAAGCTGAACAGTAAAAGCATCAGATTGGAAAGGAAAATAACTTTTTCTTCACCTGCTGAGGTTTGCAGTCCAGACTTGTGATTTCTGTAGCCTGACTGACAAATTTTAAACAGACATAGCTGCTGATACAGGAGGATAACCCCACAGAGGGTAGTTATGAAAGCTGACATTGATGCTTCGGGTTCTGTGAATGCTGGGCAACCACCTTAAGACTTTGCAGTGACAGCAAAATTCAGGGCACAACATATGGGGCAGTCACAACCTTAGACTCAGAGGCAGTCAGATACATGAACAGTTCTCAGGGGCTGAGGCTTAGCACTGTGTTAATTGTTAACACAAGACTAGGGCCATATATATTCTGTTCCTGATCCACTGTGGGACAAATCAGTGGTGTTATGGGACTGCACCTGTACTGCTTTTTTCTGCTGGAGTATTGTATGTGCTTGGGCTGCTTTGTAACAGGAATTTTTAGGAAAACTTGAGAAACAGGCTTCAACATTTGTGATGTGTTTGTAAAACTTAGGCAATTTGCAAAATGCAATTTGTCTGGTCCTCTTCCTCTTTCATCCCAGCATGAATGCAATATGACTCCATGGCAGTGAATCTCTCTGCTTCAGCTGCTCTGTTTTAGAACATCTAAATTTAATGAATTGTTGCTGTCTACTGGATTTTTAGTAACAAATACTGTGAACTGACACACTAAGTGAAGAACTAGATGAAACCTGCTGTACAGCTACAAAAAGCTGAAAATTCCTTTTATACTGTGGCTATAAATTCGCATTAACTTTTCTTAAATAATTGCTATATGTTGCTATTTTGTGATTAGTCATAGGCTCCTGTATAAGCCAGCACAAATGAAACTAATATAATTAATATAATGAATGTAATGACTTAGGCAATAAATACCTACAAAAGAATAATCTTAATAAAAGTGCTAAAAGAGCAATATGGTAAAGAAAGTCTCTGTCTTCACAAATCAAACAGGAAATAATCTTGGAAAAACCTGAAAATGAGTACAAGCGCTACTGACTGTTACTCAGAGCAAAGAATTATTGATCCTTGCCTCCTCCTATTGATTTTATGTCACTTCTGTGATTTAATCATGTTTTCCTTGTTATCTCTTTGCAGTCTTTCTTCTATTGTCTGGTATGAAATCTCAGCCAAGGCCTTTCAGCCTGTGGTGATGGATGAAAATAACTTTGCCTTCCATTTGCATTGTTTTAAAGAAATGATTAAACAATCAAGCTCAGGTGATCCTTGGACAGGATTATACAGTAAAAATGCATCTCCTTAAAATGAAAATGCCTCCTCCTTTTCCTTCCTCAGAGACACAGAGAGGTTGTGAAATGCTTCTGTAGACAATCCAGTGTGCAAACCTATGCAAAAGGGTCTAAGAGCTTTGCTTTTGCATTAATCCATCTATTCGTTTCTTTCTAAAATACTGTCAATTGTGTTTCCAATTGTGTTAGAGCTTCTGGCCACTGAAGTCTAAGGGAACAAATTTGCATGTGGGAGAGACAAAACTTGCATTTTATTAAAGCAGTGCGGCTACTGCCATGCAAACTTCTTTCCAAGATAGTGCTGCGCTTTCACTACAAAGTGCTCAGATTTCACTTTCAGGATAATGGCTGCAGTGAAGAGCAATATTGGCCTAATTCTTGACTTATGTTTAGAAATATACGTTTATGTTTTCATAATTGTTTTGAAGTAAAAAAAAAAACAAACCTAGAAAATATAATTTCTTTAAAAGAACAACAATAAGCTACATATTAAAACCCATATGCAGTGAGGCAGATATGAAGAGGGCAGCATTTAGATATCTGCTACTCTACAACTCACTGTTTTCAGAATATAAGTATTGATTTCTTTCCCAATTTCATTAGAATATGTTTTGTACACATGGTTGCACACAACTAGCAAAACACTGTATTTCCCTCACGTGCATTGTTAACATTAGATGAAATTGTTAACATTAGATGTTTCTTAATATCTGGATCTATTTCCATAATGGAATACCTTTTTCACTCTTTGTATTAAGATTCCATTTAGGAAGGGTTCAGAGAGGTTTAATATAGAGTCAGTGGATTTATGAGTGTGTTACATACATAATTATTATGGATGGTTATAAGCACATCAAAAGGAAATATAATAGATGTTTGTGAGCTCTGGTTACATGAAACCTGTTGGACTCTAACAACTGAATCACCATTTATTAAACATACCTTAATAATCAATCATAGCCTTATTATAGCTTTTAAAATAATACTCCATTATTTATTTTTCCATTTGCATCTGGACTTTTTAACCTAATCTGCATAGGCCATAGTAAATTCCACACTGTGAGAAGACTGTGTTGCTAGTGGATGGGAATTGCAGAATATTATGCAGGTTTACACCACCCAAAGGTGTAGTCCATGCAAATATATATGTGTCTGTGTCTGTGTATATATATATATATATATGTATAGATACTTATGTTCTTGTTTAAACCTCTTAATGAGGTTGTGTTACATGGTACGTTGTATGAAGAACAGAGACAGGTTTTGCCAGATTAATTCTTTGTAGACCAAATTATTGCAAGAATCTATGAGACCTTTTTGTATACAATGGACCACTCAAACCCTTCAGCTCTCCTTTTTGCACCTTTGAGCTGCAGTAGAAAATATGTAGAAGAGTGTTTTGGGGACCACTGAACTTCTGCCCGTCAAAATGGGCAGGGGTTGGTCTTATGTGATGTGGCGACCCAGTTGGCTTTCCAGAGGACTTCTGTGGCGAACAAAAGGTCAAATTGGAGGCGGAAATCAGAGTGGGTGCGGAAAAAAATCAACACATAAAAATGCCACTGTGCTACTTGTTGCCCTATGACAAAGATAGTGTGGGAGGATGGATTGGAAACGCAAGTGAGACCTTCCCTGGGCATCCGCAAGTTGTTCTCTGCAGCAGTGCAGTGTAACTTCTGTGTTCTAGTTAACAGCATGTGGTCCAAGCCCTCAAATATAAATAGTTGCTGGTGACTCATTCAATGTAATTCTTCAGCTATGTCAGTGGGACACAAGGTTGGCCTTATGGGTAAAGGCACGGCTTTCAGGCCGGAAGTGCACGTTTTATTCTTGCCACTAGCCGCAAGATAAGTCATAAGGAATTTCTTCAGTCTTTCCATTTGTAATTTTGTGAGAAAATTTTACTCCCTTCAGAGAGTCTTGTGACTTCATCTGGGGTCAGCAAAGCATTCATTTGCCTATGGCAGGTCTGCCAAGGACTGCCAGGGGCCCCAATGCCCATTTTGTTTATGCCAGGGTCCTCTGAAGTTCTAAACTGGGTGCTGCTGCTGCTGGCAGGATAAGGCTGTAGCAGCTTTCCTGCTGGGAAATCTGCTCTTTCCTGCCTCTTAGGAAGAAGCAGGCACAACTACTCCAACTCCTTCCACCAGATCTACTCCCATCCCTGGTATATCCCCCGCTTCTCTAGCACTATTTCTCATGCAAAAGCATCCCTGCCTACCTCATGCTCCTGTTCATCCTTGATCCAGCAATATGTGATTTCCAGTTGGTGCTGAGAAACACAGTGCTAATTCAGGTCAAGCTCTTTTGCATTGTGACCTCTTGTGACCATAGACTTCCTTGGGTACTTCAGGGAGTGCTGTGTTCTGGAAAAGCAAATGCCATATAAAGCTATCCAGTGCATTCAGGAGCTATAGATTATACCTCTTATTTTCAAGCACATTTGGAAAAATATAAATTAAATAGCACCATAGAACTGTTCAGCTTTGGCTGGGAAAAGATGCTTCATTTTTACAACTGCTCATTATATGTGCCTATGACTACTTAAAATTGTATAGACCACAGGACAGCATCAGCTTTTAAACCTCAATTGCCTTTTCAGAAGGAGAATGAGATCACTCAGATGTTGAAGTTAGAAGGGTTTTCACTCAGTCTTTACTGCTCTTTGTATTACAAAGCCTGCATAACGTGGGCCTGACGAGCACAGAGCCTACGCTCTGCAAGATGGTTACACAGTGAAACCTGAATCAAAAGTTTTGAAGTCAAATCATCAACTGCATCCTTGTCCATTCACTCAGGGAAAAGTAGGATTTAACATATAAGAATGTGGATATTACAAAAAAATGCAGTCTTAAGAGCCTTTTAGGTACAGTCAGGTTTTGTTCAAATGTGGAGAATAATGACAGTTGATTTAATTTGCAGTTTTTTCAAGCTGAGACTCCCTTACAATTGAAATTTGCTTTGATTTAGGTGTGTGCAGTGCATGTCCCCTGCACGTCTCCTCTCCCTGTGCCTCACTACTCCTGAAGGGTATCATTCTGAACTGGGAGTCACATAAGCAGAAAACCATGATCCGAGGAGAAGCTTTGCCCTGTTCCAAAGCAGAGCTTAAGCTCCCTCTTGTTTGATATCAGATCTTCAGAGGAAGCATTTCAATAGCAACCCACAGCTTACTCCCATATATTCAACAATTAGGTTATTGACAGTGTTAGACTAGGGTAACAGATAAAAAAAGGGCAAATATTTTCACTGTGCAAGAGAGAATGCAGTTCCATTGTAAAGCTGAACTCCTCTCATGCAGGGGAAAGACGTGATATATAGTGAGAAAGCCTCACAGTGCATGTATCTAGCTGCCTTCCCTAAAAGGCTCCTCACTTGATGTAATGTCTATATAGCCGCTATTTTTTGCAAGTTCATTTCAACAGCTACATCCTGATATCGAGTTCTGTTATATTATACTGTTGCGCTAACACTTACACGTTTGTTTTTGCTGATGAACGTCTCCTAATATTGAGTTATGTATCAGGTTATTGCAGGAAATCTGAGTGAAGATGTAATATTTCACATGCTTGCCTTAAGAGGAAAGAACTGCTAATATCATGA
This sequence comes from Neopelma chrysocephalum, assembly GCF_003984885.1. Lineage (NCBI taxonomy): Eukaryota > Metazoa > Chordata > Aves > Passeriformes > Pipridae > Neopelma > Neopelma chrysocephalum. The sequence continues at coordinate 8,210,292 of NW_020897732.1, read as the reverse complement.
ATAATTTCTCACAATAGAGATCCAAGCTGTCAGCTCCAACTATAATATCTGGGCCCCAAGGGAACTCAGGTTTTCATCTGGAGGTGTACAGATCCAAAGGAAAATTTGGCAGTGTTATCTTGACAGTGGTGGAGAGTTCTACTTCCTTACTCCAGAGTTCCGTTAAATACATCAATAGATACACCATATTATGAATTTTTAAGCACCTCTCCAGAGACAGTACTTAATACAGAATATTTGAGGACTCAGCCTCTGCAGGGTTTGTTTGGTGCCTTAGAAATGTTTCTGCTGGGTAAATTTCTGTGGGAGTAGGGTTCGGCCCTTTATTTTAATCTGTCTTCTTTCAAGATGAATGTGTTTGTTCTTAAGGTTCAGGTGACATTGGCAGATTCTTTAGGCATCTCCACACACCATGGCTGGAAGATACTATAAATTTGTTTTAAAGCATAAGATTTTTTTTAGCGTTGACCAAGACAAAATTAATTTTTCCACTATTTTCAATGATCTTACCATTTTCCTTAAAAAAATGAAAAAGTTACACAATGAAATTACTTCCCTTTTTGAGGAGAAATGAGAAGACTGTGTGTTCTTAAAGGGAACATGAGTGCAGAACAAAATCCTGGGACACCATCAGTGTGGACTGTGAGTGTGTTAAATGTTGTAGACTGGATTTCTCTGAAATGATTCACAGATGTGAACAACCCAGAAGTGCTTTCTGCCCCACTTTTTAACAAGAGACAGAAGCCACCTCCAGCAAGAAATGGGATTGATTTTGCCTGGTGGGGTACACAGCTGAACATCATGGATCCTTCAAACCCTACAGAAGACAAGAGGACTCTGTGGAATGTTTTGTGCTTATAGGTTTGGTGGCGACCTCAGACAGTGTCAGAGGTGGAAGAGTCCAACAATGGTCATTTGACAGGTTACAGGATACTGAAATCATTCCTACTTTATGTACAAACAAATACAGGGAACCCTGACATTTAAAGAGATTGAAATAAAAAAGAATTTGCTTCACTTGCCCTAGCAAAGGTCTTGCTCTATAACCTGAAGATCAGCTTATCCTGATATCTCAGTAGGGGAAGGGAATTTTTTTAAATGCATGACTTCATAGTATATAAAGTCAGGCCCACCATTAAGCTTAATATGCAGTATTAATTATGTCAGAATTCTTTAAAGCAACAAAATTCTTCCCAGTTCCGACTCAATTAGAAGAACTAGCTTCTAAGGCTGGGGAAAAAGACCATTTCAAAAGCCAGTATCTTATCTTGGTATTGGGCACTGCTTTGCCTTCAGCCTGTGGGTCTGCTGCACAGCTGATGTAAATGTGGTAGATTTTTCACTTGTTTGCACCAGCTTATTCTGAAACTAGCTGCTGCATTTAAAAACAAAACAAAACAAAACAGTGATGACTGTATTTTTGGTGCATGTATGGAAAGCATGTGAAAATAAGCAAAGAAAATGAACTTGCAGCTAAATTTAAAGAAAATATAATCCTCACAGCGCAGTAAGCAGGAACACACAGCACTTCTGCAAGGAAAAAGCTTTGCACTCTGATGTAAAGATCAGCCAAGGAGAAAATGGTTAAAGAGGCAGTGAGACTCATTGGAGAGGCTGGTGACTTGATGGCAGGCGCTCAGAGGCGTCTCACATATCCACATGACATTTCTTGAGCTAGCAAACATGGCAAGGGCAAAACCATGTTTGCAATTCGCAGGTAAATAACGGCCATATTAAAGCTAATTTATTGCCTAAGGTATTTCTGCGTGTCAGTATAAGCTTTCAAGCTAGGCTTAAACTGCAAAATTGGATACTGCAAGCAGAGCTGGTATGTTAGAACAGAAATTACGGTGCAAATCCTGTCCACTCACACCAGGCTTCCTGCCTGAGTCACTGAGGTCTTCTTGTCAGCTGCATAAAAAACAGCTCAGAGAGACTGACGTGGGCACATTAAGCATCACTGCATAATGATGGCAGGTGGATATTTTCAGTCTGGGCATACTTGGTGTGAGTGAACCTGTATCCAAGTCTGTATGGGATAATATCAAACGTTTGACCACTTCCTTGGGTATGCCAACACTGTCCTCATGGTGTCTGACCAAGCAGATGTGTTTGAACCATATGTTCTAGCTCTTCTTGCCAATCCAGAAATGCACATCTCTGAGAGGTTCAGGGGTTTTTGATTTGGTCTATCAAGATGTGTTTGATGTGATAGCACTGTCTGTTTGGAGTCGCTTACATGTGATAACTGCACGCGTTTGCCTTCAAATTAAACCTTGTTTCAGCAGATTTGCTAACAGTTGTGATGTTTTTTCTTTCACAACATAAGGAGGCTGCTTATGTGTTGGAATAAGAAAGATGGGCCTATGCAAATAGTAGCTCCCTTATGCAAGGAAGTGTACTCCCTCAGGAACGGTGAACAGAAGTGTTAGAAAGAGGAAACATCTACCTCTTATTCATAAAACGTAGAAGTTGTCCTAAAATGTAAAATCCGGATTCACAGTGGGGAGTTAGGCTTCTAAGCACTATTGATTTAGCAGGCAAACAGGGCTGGTACCTGGATAGATTTAGCATTACAGCTTACATTAAGCAAAACATGCCTAATTGAAAGCAAGTGCCTTATCCTATTGCAATCAGTGGGATGTAAGTATGTGCTTGTGCTAGACACGGAGGGAGAGACTGCTGAATTGGTGCCTGAGTGAGGGACAAAACTGGTTTATTTATAAGCACTCTATTTATAGCTTTTGCTGTGTTGGAATACACTAATTCATTTTAAGTGCTCTATCTCTGCGAATGAGCTCATAGCTCCCAAGAAGGTGAAGTTTTCTGTCTGTGCTGCCTTTTCTGATGTGGTCCTGCTCTTATTTCCCTGGCTGTGGAAAATAACACCTGGGAGGGAATCAGAAAAATAGTCATGTTGTGTAACAAGCTGATAAATCGAGAATATAAACTGGAAGGACAACAGTATGCTTTTTTCCATGGGAGAGCTGGGCTGGCAGGGCAGAAACAGCATTGTGGAAGGGCTTCATTGAAGAGATCTTGATGCAAGAGGAGCAGGGCATGGTGTGGGACCCGTCCGTGGAAATACCTGGGAGGACTGCAGGGTCAGAGTGAGCCCCGGCACACAACACAGAGCACATCTCTACTCTGTGTCTATCATCATGGGCTTGCTGGCATTAGGGCAAAGGCGGCAGAAAGTACTCCCTGCCTGTGTCCAGGCAGTCACTGGGAAACAGCATGGAGGGGGATGATGTTCTGACAGCCCCCAGGCCACCCCAAAGCCCTTCACACAAGCCTGTTTACTAAAGCCTTTCCATGCATTTGATGATTTGGCCCACAGACAGCAAGATGTGTAGTCTACAGCACAGTTCTGCTGAGCACCACTTGCCTGTTGAGTCAGCCAACAGTAGGCTCCATCCTGGGAGAAAAGCAAAGCCTCAGAGTGAGATTGGCTGTAAGGAAGGGGCCATAAGGGCAGTCTGCTGATGGGCAGCAGAGACAACCCCTCCATCTCCAAGAAGCTGTAAATATAAAACCAGCTGAAGCTGAGGCTGGAGGAGAAGCAGGTCATTTCAGGATTTCTCTTCCTCCCCTTTAAACAGGAGCTGCATATGGAGCCATTGTCCACATTCCTGGGTACATATGCACGAATTTCAGGACATCTACTTCAAAGGATGCACCCCTGGAAGAGGGAGGAGGTGTGTTTGTGTGGGGCAGGCTCCTGACTTGCATCTCTTCCAGGGAGCTCTGAGTCATTATTTGATCCTGGTGTGCCTGGATTCTGGGCTGCCCCCATGTTTCGGGATCAACTCCTTCCTCATTTGTGGTCCTCTCCTAACGGCATCTTGATTTTCCAGTTTGGCCTTCATCTAAATTTGAAACAGGACCAACCTGTCAAATCCCATCCCCAAGCCAGACAACCCCCAAGAAAACCCCACATTCCTACTTTATTAGTGGACATGTTTTTAGGAAGTCCTTGTGGAGATGGCATCAGAAGCTCCAAGAGAGGACAAGCAAACGGAAGCAGGTGACAGAACTATATGCAAATTTCACTATATAACCACAGTCTTGTGTTTACAAATCACACAGACTCACCTTTGATCGCTTTCTCTTAAGACCTGAGCCCATAAAAGGGAGTAAATTAGACATGGCAAAACATGTGCTTTCCCCACACTTGTTCTTTCCCAGAAATAGCAAGAAAGCAAAGGTTAAAAAGGACTCAAATACATATATATATGAGAGTTTGTAATATATTTTTAAAAAACTATTGTCAGAAGTTTAGCTAAAGTGGCCTTCTCTCATGTTTCTCTCCTGAACACAAAAGAAATATTTTCGGGAGCACAGAGGATTTTTTCAATGCAGCCTGCTCTTGGCTTTATCTTTATTTTCTATCAAGTAACTGAAAACGAAACAAAGATCTCAGACATAGGTACATCTTTAAGAGAATTTGCTCACTCTTAACTTTGTTTGAATGGGTAAACCTCCTCACTGTTTGCCCTTAAAGCTATTCCAACAGAGAGCTGTTTTATCAACACTGGCTGCTCAGTGAGGAGAGGCATTTTCCTCCACCTTCAGAGCAGTTTTCTATGCCACTGTTGGGGGGTGGGAAGTTGACCTTACGTGGACCCTCAAGACAAAACCAGAGGTTTTAAGCAAGTGAAGAATAGGCAAACACTAGCCAGCAGTTGCCATATACAGAGTACACTGCTAAAAAATCCCAGAAATCTCACTGATAGAGCGTTACCCTGTGACTGGGTAGTGCTTCTCCCCTTGTAATTTATACATGTGTCAATAGGAGATTACGCCTGTAAGTACAGACTCGGCAAACTCACTTCTAGTGTTTATTATGGAATTTTTGGAGGAGAAAAGTAAAAGAAGTACTGCAGGTATTTTCACCAGTCACAGTGCCTTAGACTGATGAAGCTGCCTCTGGAGCTGTTTTACAAAAACCCCGAAACAATGAGTTTAAACAAATTTTGTAAACAATAGACAATTTTCTAGGCTTTGTGGAGAGTGGTCATAGCTAAGAGCTTAATGTTAAAATTCACAGAGAATCAGATCTGCAAGAAATAGTCTGCCTGCAATTATTAATTGAACACAAGTCCCTAAATCTGAGTGTTTCTGAATTTTGCAAAGTGTGAGAAGCAGGTCTGAATTCTTCTGACACATAAGTCAGGGCTGTAAGAAATCATCAACAATTAAACAGTGGACTTAAAAATAAAACTAATACCTGCACTGCACAGATGTTTTGATTTGTCTCAAGCCTATTGGGAACAGGTTCAAGATAAACTACATTAAGCTACTATTTAAACTCTAGCAAGAATGTCCACAGACCTTTTGCAGTGATTTAATGTAATAAATTGGGGGAAAAGAGGTATGGTAAACTTCCTTGTCTTTTCCCAGCAATAGGTTTGTGGTTGAGGTACTGAAATGGGCTTTAGGAAATCTTGATTCTATTTCTGGCTCTGCCAAGTAATTTATCCTCTCTGTTCTTCTGTTCTTTCCCATACAAATAACTGCAATTAATAGATCTCTGCCAGGCATGTAGAAAGGGTGAAACCCTATTTGCTTAAAGACCAGTTGACGTGTATTAGAGGAAAACCATAAACATGTAGAGGTGAAGTATTTCAGCATACTACCTGTTACCATTCAAAACATTCCAAAACCTGGAAATTTAACACGCTCTGTTAGACAAACTGAAGTTGCTAACTGCATTGATGTGTTTTGTTCTGCTACAAGAAAGTGCTGAGAACTCTGCTGTAGTGCAAATGTTGTCCCACAGCAATCCAGGAAGGAGCATGGTAGTTTGGTGTTCAGATGCCATAAATCAGGGGTATTCACACACTTTCACATAAAAAAATAACTCACATCTCCATATTTGAAGCTTTCTCATGAATGTGAGGATTCTCCAGTATATTCCAATGTTTTTTTGCTGTATTTCAGGGATTCAAGAACTAGTCCTAACATTAGACTGCATATAAAAATCACTACTTCAGAATTCAAAAAAAAAACAACCAACCAAACTATTTTTAAGCTGATTTAAACACAAAAAGTTATAAACCCCCCAGTTGTCAAAGTAATTTTTCATCCTCATCCCCCCCAGCTTAATTTTAAAAATCGCAAAGCCATCTTAATTGTTTCCTTTATTTTAATTTTTTTCATTGTTGAATTCCAACACACGCAATGCAAACACGGCAGTGCTGTGATCTAGAAAGTGCAACTCTCTCTTCATTCAGCTGAGATGATGTAACGTGCTGCTCAGCCTCACAGCTGTATTACATAAATACTATTAATGATGAAATGTGAGCTGGGTGCTAAAGTATTCTCTTAGAGTAATCCAAATAACACGGTTTCTTTAGACATTATCTAAAATACGGCAGGTGAGTCTCCCACCAGGAAAAATGTTTCTCAGGAGACAGGATCACGTACTGGTAATTCTTACTTTATTTGATCTGCTGGTGAAAAGTATAGAGAGAGATGTCTTGGTATGTGGAATCCAGCCATGACCATTTGGGGTTGGGGGTGTGGTTTACTGCAAGATATCTTAATACAGCAATGAATAAAATACTTTTTTTCCCCCCCGAGTTTGCATAATATTAGGGACAGCCATGCAAACACAGGATCTACTGTTATCAAAACTCTTAATCAAGGGCCTAATAAAAACTCTCCATAAAGTCAATGGCGTTTAGGAAGTAATTCATCTCAGCCTGAGCGAGACATTTACAGTAAGTCAGATGAACTGGTCCCTTTGCTTCTGGAAGCAGACAGACACCAGGTAAGCTATGAATTGTGTCTGAACTGGTTTGGTGGGAATTTTTAGCTTTCAGGTCTTCCATGTGAACTCTTGCTCCTACAGAAATTGCTTTATGGTCTTTGTTGACTATATGGAGGAAATGGAGGAAATGGGATCTTACATCTAAAGGGCTCATTTGAAAAGCTTGTATATGCTCAAATATTCACGCATCACACACAGAGGCAATAAAATCCATAGTTTGAAAACACATTTTCAGAGCCCTTGCTACCACAGTATCACTGAAAAGATGCTGTCAGCTCAAGTACTGTAAACATCAGTATTTTATCTCTCTAGATTCTCAAGATGGAAATAATGTAAAAGAAAATTCATTTTCTGTTAGCTTTTATTATTTTGTTTAGATAGGACAATGATGAACAGCAGAATCCTCTGTCTTTTTGTTCACAAAAACTCTTTTTCAGTCACTGCAGATTTGATTTCAGGCTGGACTGGGTGGTGCTCCTTCAGAATGACTGCTCTCAGTGGGATTTTTTTTTTTTTAAAGTCAAATCACATCTATTGATTTAAGAATTTACCACAGTGAGTTGCTGGGTTTTTTATTAATATTAATTAAACTGATAATGTCTCCTTAGTGCTGAGTAGGAAAAGAACATCTTTGTTTTGAAACCAAGCTCAATCAAACACAAATCCCACTACGAATAGAGGAACGAAGCATTACAGCAGCCATATGTTTATAAATGAGTAATAACCTTTACATCAGCAGAGTCCTTCACCAGGAACATCACAGATGGCGATATTTACAGTAGTTGTCTCTGAAGGGCTGACACCTAGGGTGGGTGAGCCTCCGTTAGCACAAGCAATCTTAAAATGGCATATTTTGACCTTCCAGGCCGGACAATGGAGGAGTTTCATTTTCCAGAGATTTTTTTGCCTCCCTTCTGTCATCAGTTTTGCCACGTTGCTTAGTGACCTTCCGGCACTTGACCAGTCGGCGATTTTCAGAATGCAGGAAAATGTTCATGGAGAACAATGCCAACCCAAGTGCCAGCTTTCCTCAATACCCTGCTTTTGTATCTGTACAATCCAAAACCTGTAGGAGTTGGAGAGATATAACGCTGCAGCAAGTAGGACTCTAAATCAGCTATTGAAAATTCATATGTTTTGATGAGATAGCACATAAAACAGTGACTGGCATCAGGCCACGGTATGATTGCAAATGTTCATATTTGTTGGCAAAAATGGGTCTTCTATGACCTCTCAAGGTCACCTCTCCAGATTTCTCTCCCTGAGTCATCAGTGGCAGTTTTGTCAGTGTGTGCATGCACACAACTATGAGCTCTTCTCTTTCTCCTCTCCTGGCCGAGTGCCACTTCTGAGCAATAAAGTTTCCGGAATTGCTTCTGAATATTGCTTGTGACACTTGCCCCACTCCGGCTCCTGCTGCTTGCAGAGAGATGGCAAGAGAGTGAGCAAAAGCTCACCCACATGCAACATCAGAAAGTCAGCTGGCTGCTGGAATGCCACGCAGTCTACAAAAATGCCATGAATTCAGGCGTTCTGAGATCGAGAAATTCTGTCTCAGGAGGAGCAGTGTCTTCTGAAGAGGGAAGGGGATTTAGATGCCTGAGGCACACCGAGATGCCTGGTTTTCTGGCAGATGCATGAGGTGCCCTGGTCTTGTTTGAACAGTCAAGGTCTGCCAAGGTACAGTCTCAGTACCCACCAGGGCTGTCTGTGTTCTCAGTGGACAGGGCACAGGTGCATTTCTGAAGAGCTCACCTCAACTCCCAAGCCTGCACTTTTGTTGCCTTCATGGACGGGTGCATCTTCCCATTCAGTCCTTGGACTGTCACTTTGCAGTGCTTGTTAGCTCATGATGATGTGGTGGTTTCAGGAGTACTGAATGCAAATGACAGGGTGGTTCCCAAATCCTGGGTTACCCTGTGGATGAAGACCCTGTCTGGACACCTGACACTCTCTGTATTGGTTTCCTTTGCTGCTGCACTGGAGGGTCCAGCTGGAATCATCCATCTCGCTATTGGAACTGAGCTCTCAGGAATCAAGTCCTGGCTCTGCCCTTTTCCTTAAACACTGCAGTAATTTAGCCCGGGGTCTTCTCCATTTTAACTCTATTTTTAAGTTCATTGGATTCTATTTACACCTTCCTTTGTCAGTGAGACATCATTTATCTCCCCTTCACTGTGGTGATGGGCTCAGAAAACGGATCTTATGACTCAAGCTGTACATTTTCATAGTCATTTCATCCACATATAATCCAGCTCTGAGTTCCTTACTCTCCTCTATGCCTCAAGGTAAAACACTGGCCCTTCCAGTGAAATCAGCTAAGTAGAAACACCATAACTGCCACAGGTCCCCTGATGGTACCTTTGACTCCTCCTGCAGGGTTTCAGATTTAATGACTTGGAATGGGTAGCAGATACTAATGGTTTGCACATCTGTTACACTACAGCTGGAGAGTGTGTTCCTGAGTTAGAGCCTTGTTTTCATGTACTGAATGTAGATGGACAAAAATAAAGGCTCATTAAATATTGAAAAGAAAGGTATCTTTTTTAGTCAGAATACTTATGTCTCTTCTAAAAATCAAAGTTTATAAGAAAAAAAATCTCATGTCTTCCTTCTGATATGAAATTATCGTCTTTAGCAACGGAACATGTCTATGTTGTTTTATGTTGTCTCTATTTTGACTTCTGCCGCTCATTGAACTATTCCTCATTGTTGATTTTTCATCTCTCCTTTCTCCCTGCCCTTTTTGCTTCAAAAAAAATAAAGCTACCTTGACTCCTCATGCATTGGAGGAAGTAAGGAGACATCCACAAGAGACAAAGACAACTGCAAAAGAAACTTCCTTTACAGTTTTCCCAGTTACCTCAGAGATCTTATATGACCTTCCTCCATCTTGTGGTAATGTAAAATACTCTGGAGGACTCAGTCATTTCACTGGCAGGAAACTCAAATGTGCTGCTCTTTCCAGCTATTCCCATTGCTCCAATAAAAAATGTTATCTATCTGTTAAAACCTTGCAGGTCTAGAACGCACTAAACAACAAAACATTTCAAAAAACACCTAAATCATTGCACAGCAGAAGAGTGCCTCACTTTCCGTGCTCCTCTGATGAAAAGTGAAATCACTGGGTTTTGCTTTGTATTTTGAGACCTTGTGGTGTTATCTTCTTTGAACCTTCGGCACTCTTTGTTTTTTGCCATTGAAGTGACACTTCAGGGACAGCTGTCCTCACTAAAGTTCTCATTTTCCTAATATTACATCAGTCTGTGCACAAAGAGCACCTAAATGTATTCGAGCAAGTGGCCTTCCTTATACAGAGTACAAACAGGAAAGAATGAAAATTAAGTCAGATCCTTGAGAACCTGCAGTGGAGTAAACAAACACAACAAAAATATTACCGTGACAATCAAGGAACGCTGCCTGAACTCAGTGGGAGCTATCCACATCCATCTGAGCACAGGCTTTGACTCGCCTTAGCAGTAAACTTTAGACATGAGTCTGACCTGGAAAGTTCAAGGGTTTTCTGATTTAAAGTTCTGGTTTGATCTCATCTGCACTCACAACAGCAGGACAACAACTCCTGTTTTCCCTTCTTTGTTAAAAAGGTCACAACTTGCCTTGGTTTTCTAAAGCTTGTTCTTGGAAGAAAACATGTAGATAAAAATAGGAGAAAAGAGAACTGCATATAATAGAAAATAATTGTTTTATCTGAGAGAAAATGATGCTTTATCACAATAGCTAGTTTTACTGCACAGACCTTGGTTTTTTCCTTCTCTTTGTACAGCAGACAGAAGATGGAATGGGGCTGACTGTGAACATGAATATAAAGGTATGCACAGATGTAGGACTTTGTGAACTGCATGGGGTAAGAGTCTTGATTAGTGTTGCTGAGTAACAGATTAATTCCCTTAGCACTTTCCCGTAAACATGTCTGACTGTTTATGCAGGCAGGAGCTTTAAACTGAGCGCACAACTTGAATTCTGCCTCTCTCGTCCGTGTGAGCTGACGTCATCTGTTTCTTCAGTCCATTTCTGATTTTTCTACTGTACCTGTCCTTTCCCTCAGCAGGGATCTGTGCTCCAGAGTGCCTTGCAGGACCAGTTTGCCAAGGCTATGTGATCACAGCCTAGCTTTGCCTGCGTTTGCTTCCTCCCAGTGATCCAGGGGCACAGCAGGAGTGGATGGTGCCGTGCAGTTGGATGCTGAGCAGCCGTTCAGGGTTTCAGTACTGAAAGGGTTAGGGCTGCCTCCACTTCTGCCAACAGGAATCCTTCCATTGATTTTTCATAGGAGCAAGTTCAGGCCCTTCTTCAGTAAGTTACTGACACAAGTATCAGTGTTGGTAATAGTGGCTCTGCAGCAGATGGAGCGCTTCAATTATCTTGGGCCCGTGATGAATGAGTGCTATTGACAGCTGCTGCAAAATCCATAGCAGACTGAGGATGCACAGACAATTATGATATCGCTGGTAAACATATGGCAGGATTGGATCTCCTAAAAAACCTACAAACTCAGGCTCTGCTGGCCCTGGGTTTGGTCCAGAGCCAAGTTCTAGGTTGGACTTAGCACACACCACTGTAAAATCCCATAAGGGTGACAAACCAGTGTCTTAGGACCTTGGTATTTTGAGCTCATTTTGCTTTTGTTGCATATTGTCTCTGGGTGTTATTGGTGCTTATTTGGTGTGACAAAAAGGAAAATTTTCCTATAATACTGCTAAAATGTATGTTTGTATTCCTTTTAACCTATTCAAATTCATCGCAATACATACCTACAGAATACTCTGTGTTTGAGCGGGTCTGTCAGAAGTAGAATTTATTCCTTTACTGACCAAGCCAAGCAGACAGTAATATCTATTATTTTAGCCAGTTGCCTGCAGTTTGCACACCAGCCAGTGAAGCAGGAGAGCAGGGTTGGTTTTAGCAGCTTTTCTCTTACTGATTCCAATCTCTTCCTCACTACAAAACCATGGTGGATGTGGGAGTACTCTGGACTCTTGTAACCATCTCCCATTTGCTCCATCTGTGGCTCCTTAGTATTTCTGAAAAGGGTGCTGAGATGGCTGCACACCCACCTTCAACCTCCATGGTCCCTTTGAGCACAACTGTGACTGTACCACCAGGGTCTGGAGAGTTTGTGACCCCCAAACCTTCCCCAGGCCCAGTGGTTCACAGAGTTTTGCCTTGTTGTCCTTTCCAAACTCTTTCTTCAAGGAGAGGATAGTTTTTCAGTTCCTTTGTTATATAATTGCTCTATTCCTTTGGCACTGTTAACTATATTATGTGATTAACAAACTGATGCAGCAAAAGCTGCAAAAAATGCAATAAATGTCCCATCAGCTCAGGGAATAAAAAAAAAACAACAAAAAAAACCCCCAGGTTGGATAACTGCTTTTACCTCTATTTGCTGAATTAACATTTTGAACTGATCCTCCTGCAATGGGCTATATTCAGAACTCTGTAAAATTTGCCCTTCACATACACTTTGCTTCTCTGATCACTTCACATCTCAGTCCCTCCCTTGAAAATGCACTGATCTTCATTCTTGCCATATTGTCCCTAACACTTAATTATCTCATTGTCAGCTGGCAAAGTTATGAGATCAAAGGCTTGAGCAGGCAACCACTACTCTAAAATATTAGAAAAATAGCCTGAGTGATCTTATCCAATTCTCTATTGTTCAATAATTTGGGAGGTACTTTTGGATCCTATTATCTACGTTGTCATTTGATTCTTTTTAATGCCAACTTGTTTCTTAAACATTATGAATTATGATACCAGGTGCAAGCATTTCTCAGCACAGACCACTCTCTGAAACACATCTTTAATTGTATCAGATTATGTTTTTATTTTGTTTTTAATAAATAAAAATATGTGAACACACCTACACAGGCAAGGGATGTATGAGCTTGTTTGCTTCCTTTGAAACCTACTTACATGAAGAGAGTTCAAAAGCTTGACTCAGACATCATGCTCTGCTTGGGGGAGGCTGAATAAAGAGGTGATGAGGGGTCAAAGAGGGAAAAAAATCCAACCAAAATGGCTCTGTAGATGACCACAGTAGATGTGAGGGTGTGTATTTGCACTGGACTCATAAGAGATACCCCTCTTTGTCTGAACTGAGTGCTTGATGTTTAAATACTGGTACCTTATCTTGGCTACTAATATGTGGCATCTCCTTCCCCTTTGTTCATGGCACATGTCTTTCCTTTGGTTGAAAGCAGGAAAGGGATTACTGACAGTTGAGTACTAGGTTTAAAGACCAGAGAAAAAGTCTTGTGAATTCAACCAGTATTTGAAGAAGTGTCTTGCCATTTGAGACCATCAGACCTGTCACCACAAAGCCCAAGCAACAAGACATTTCCCTTTGCCCCCAAAATTAGAAAAGCCTTTTTGCCATGCAACTGGTAATATTTTTTCTCCTCTCTGTGTGAGGCTTGTCCTCTCCAGCCTCTTCCAAAAAACAGAGGTGTGGGGCGAGCCTGCTATAAAGTATTTTACAGACCTTTTCTTTTCTTAAGGAAAAAAAAAAGGCTGTAGGGGAAGAAACAAGGAATAGCCTACTTTTTGGGTCTGAATCCTGTCACAGTGAAATTTGAGGAAGAGACTAGATTATGCAGTGTTTTCAAAATGCAATAGGTACATCTGCAAATAAAACAAAACATTAAAACCCTAACTTAAATCCCTCTGCCGACGCAATATAAATGTATAAAGCATTTGCTAAAACCAACTCAGGAAGAGCCAGAAGAATTGGGGACAAAAGAGAGAGAAGATGTGTCCAGAAGACCATGGCACTACTTCCCTGCAAGGCAATGCCTGCCTCCTGTTGGCATTGTGCATCATTTCCATGGTGGCACATGAGCTCATCTTCCTCTTAGGAAGCGTGTAGGGGTTCAGCATAAATGATTGTTTGAGATTTGAGGTTGTTTGAGATTGGTTAGGGTTTGAGATCCTTACCAAAGTCATATTAGCAAAAACACCAATCTGATGTAAAAATATGTTCTGTTCCATCTGGGGTCAGATTGCATTTGTTATCATTTAAATTTAAAATGAGGCTAGAGAAGATATAAACCCCAGATATTCTAGGAACTGACACAGCCCCAGGTCTGACTTTGAACAATTTATCGCAGAGACTAGAGTTGTCAAGGGATCAGTCATAGCCTGTAGCTGAAAGTCATAGACTGTGCACAGGAGAAATCCAAATATGCAGGAGGAAAAAGGAAAAAAAATCTTTTATATTCCATTTCCCTGTAAACACAGGATCCTTGTCCTTGTAGAATTTTTTGCATTTCATCAAACTAACTAGGAAAACCCCATAAATTGTCCCCACGGTAGTAAGCTGAGACCAGCAATTTATTTTTCCTGATTTTTGTGATTTTTTTGTGGAAGGTTGCTGATAGTTAAGATTAACACTGTATCCACTTGACACCTAAAATGCATTTTCATGATGAGGGCTGTTTTTGCCACTCACTGGTTTTAACGGTCTTATCACATAAATGGTCACAAAGGGGTTTAAGCATAATGTCCCTATTAAGATGTATGAAAGAAGTTCAAACCCCTGCTGGATTTATTTTTCCTCAGCCTGTCTGGCTATAGATTCGGCCAGATCCAAGTGCATTGATTTGCAGAGCACAGATAATCAGGATAACCAGAAATCACAGGCACTTCAGGGCATATTTTCCCCTTCAAATCCATTAACTTTACGAAGACTTTCAACGTGACTGACTTAAGGGGGATAATAGACTTGTGAACTTAAAAAGAAGTTACCTTGTTGCTGAAGCAGTTAATGAGATGCCTTAAACCCCAGGAACTAAGCAACTGCTTTCAGTTTGGATTGATTGTGACAGGGAGAAGAAGTGCCACACCAAGCCAAACCATGGCCCGTGGAGAGGTGATGTGCACCTTGCTCAGACCCAGCACGTGGGGTGATGGTCCCGCAGAGGCCAGCACATCTCCTCAACCCACCACGATGGTTCCCACACTACTGAGGATGCTCCTGAGCTTTTAGCACGAGCGGGGCTCCTCCAAAATACATGGAGTGTGCTGCAGTGCCTCGGTGGCTGTGAGTTCCCAGAATGAATTTGCTTTTTAACACCAGGAGATAAAAGGGAGCAGCCTATATCCACTACATGAATGATTTTCAATAATTTGTTTTGGGATATGACTTTAAACCCCTCCAGTGCTCAGAGGGTCTGGACACAGTTTCTCACCACAACCACAGTGCAAAGGCGATTCATCCCACAGTTGGTGTGCTCGGCTCAGAGGATCCCAGCTGGGTGCTGCTGGCTGGCCTTCTCCCCATCCGCATGTCTGGACATGGGTGGAGATTCATTAACTCTGAGCTTCTGTTGGAATTCCTCTGCTGTGCCAACCTCCTGCTATCTGATCATTTCCAGCAAATTTATGTGGCCAGTCACGTAAAATTACGGCAAACTCTGACAAACTAGGGCAAACCATTTATTAAACTCCCAGATGAAACAATTTACCGTTTCTACAGTCATTTAAATATAAATGGCTTTTCTTGGATTCTAGTGAAAAACAAGGTAAGCTGCAAGGAATATATCAGTGACATATACAGCTCCACCGATCGGGTTGATGTCTTTTACTAAATGATGTCTTAGAAAGCATTTCTGTGTGGACTTCACTTCTTAATGTGGTTTATGACCCCAGAAGCCTTACAAACTTCTCACTGAGTGGAAAGCCCCCTCTCTACCTGACAGTACAAGACTGATGCTCATTTACTTTATGTTGACCAGCCTATATGTTAAAACCAATATCCTCCTTCTATTGCAGTATCTTTTCACCTTACAATTGTCAAATCCTCTCGGATTAATTTTTTTCAGCAATCACAAATGCTGCAGCCCCTACCTGGATTCAGTTCCAACTTTTATTTTGTTTCCTTAACTTTGTGAATAACTACCTATTCCCGTAACAGTAGCTACAGAAATCCGTCCTCATCCCAGTGTTGTGCTTCTGACAATGGCCTGTAGCAGGTATTTCGGGGAACAGCGCAAAAGCAGAGCAACTGTAGAGTGTAGAGGGATACTTTATTCTGGCACACCCTCCGAGTAGTCTGTGCCTTAGGGGCACCGTGAGCCAGAGATTGTATCTGCATCTTTGCGTTTTGTAACGCTCGATGAATTTTTCAGCCAGGAATTTGTCTAATTGCTTTTTGAGCCCATTTATATGTTTGGCCTCTACAACATCCTGTGGCAGTGGAGTTCCGCAGTTTAATTATGCATCATGTGAAAGAAAAATATATTATTTTTAATAATAATTTGTTTTGTTTAAAATCTGCATCTTGATAATCTTATGTGATACCCTTCCTTGATACCCCCTTTCTTGAACAGTAATAACTAATTTAGAACACACCATCCCTTTCTTATATTTAGAATACTTTCTCTTCGTATCTACTATCCCACATTTATCACCTAACTTTCATTTGACTGTTTTTACCAGCTGGTCACTAATTAACATGAAATCCTTTAGCCATATGTCATAATTATTTTTGCTTTTAACTTTACTGTTTGGTTTTTTGGTTTCTTTTTTTTTTTGGTCGTCTTACTGCTCACATCCTTTTCCAAGTTGTTTATGAATGTTTTGAAGAGCAGAGGTCCCAGGACAGATCTCTGTGAAACTCCACTGATAATCCCCACCATATGACCACACATTCCTACTCGTTTCTCCATATTTTTTCTAGTTACTTGTTCACACAAGAATTTCTTTACCGGCAAGTTTTCACTTTCCCTAAAGAGTGCCAGTGAAGGACCTTGTAGAAAACATTAGGGATCTAAGTGCAATGTGGGAACAGCCATATTCTCTGCAACTCATATTGCAGTTCTCTCATCTTCTTTCTGGTCCCTTGACAATCCACACTGCAGGTGAGTCAGTTTACACTTGTATCTAATTTGGCCCTTGACATGCAAAGTTTGACCTTGGGATGCAAGAGGCTGGGGCAAACTCATGTATTTTTGGCTGAGACATCTCAGAGTCTCTCTCTTTTATACTCCCAAGTTACCATCAATCTTCCCACTTGAAAAAAGAAGGGTGCTGAGCAAGATCTTCAGAGTTCTAGCCATCTCAGTGTGGTCTGCCTTACTGGGCAGATGGGCATATCCATTCCACTGAGCTTGTGTCTCCTGCAGTGTGACATCACGGACACCCTTCACTTCAATTTCTTGAAGGAGAGAGGCTCTGAGAAAAAGATTAAACTCTCCCAAGGGCACAAACTCAGATCTCACACTGTATCAGTGAGCTGTTATTTATGCAGTGGCAGCTCACTGGCCAATATGAGCCAGGATCCCTTGCAGTGGAGGCTGTTGACTACAGATACTCTAATGCTGTATATCTTGCACCATCATTTATGGATGACAGCACCAGTAGAGATGAGCATGGGGGAAAGACGTGTGGGATCTCTGATTCATCATCCCATTCTCAAAGTATTCTTGCTGGACACTATGCCTTTGGGCTATTCTTTTTCCTATTTACAATATTCGTATTGCAGGCTTGGTTAGAATTTCTGATTTGCTGGCTCAGGCAAGCCTGTTTAGTTCTCAGTTGTGAAACAAATGCATTTTAAAATCAAAGCTATGTGCTCTCCGGCACCTCCCAATAGATTTCAGTCCTCTACAGAAAGTGCTCCAGATCCAGGCTGTTTAGTGTTTGGATATACAGAGAAACTTCCCTGAAAAGACAGTAGACCTGAGAAGGGATCTTTGATAGATACACTGTGTATTCATGACGAAGAGAAGATAGTAAGGGTGAAAGGAGCCTCCTAAAAAACATGTCAGGCAGCAGTATATTGTCTGCTTCTCATAGATGGGATGGTGCAGGAGAATATTCAAGTGGGAGTGAGGTATGGGTCAGGAGAGGAGGAAAGAGCTCTTCAGAGAACAGTGGAAGGGAGTACTGCAGAGACAACATGGGCCCAAGCATTAGCTTTTTTTGAGGTGTGTAGCAGTTAATTCTCCTTATATGTAAGTGGAAATGGCTTCCTGGGTTTCTCTTGCATTCCCCTGGGAGTGAGGACTGGCAGTGTCAGGCTGTGGTACTGGGTTCTTCTGTATGAACTTCTTCTGGAGAGACTCCAGAAGACATGGCAGATTCAGCTGGCTGCAGTAATGCAGATGGTGTTAGGGACTTTGTTGTTTCACCTTTTCCTGAGTCTCCAGCATCTTGTTTTGAGTGAATCAAAAGCCAAATTTTACTCCGAGTCTAGAGGAATTCTGGGCTTGTCTAAAATGGTTGGATGGGCCTTGATTATCTGTTCTGGGCTCTGTGAGTACAGGGAATATGCAGCAAACCACAATCCAGGTGGATGACTCTATGATTCTCGTGTCAACACACTTCAGCTATGCACATAACGGAAAAAAACCACATGTTGTATCTCAACAGAGTTTCCTCACCCTCAAATAAGAAGAAAAATTCTCTAAATTCCTTGTCTTCTTCTGTGTGCTACCATCATTATGCTTGTCTGGCTTGCCTTCATTTCCAGGAGCCATAGGCAAATGCACAGCGTCTCACAGCAGCACACATCTTCTGGCAGACTCAGTACCCACTGATCCTTCAAGCCTGACCTGTTTCTGCACACAGTTCTCGGCAACAGCTCTCTTGATTTTTGATCCCTGAGGCCTTCTCTAGGATGTTGATTAAGCTGAAAGACTAGGGATAGAATTTTAGAAGTAGACCAAAAATCAGGAATGTTCTCTTTTTTCCCTCCCAAGGTTTCCCCTTATAACTCAGGTTATGAAGTTTGCAGGGACCCAGTAGTCTATCCAGCTGTGAAAAGAATTAGTCTTTCATGCTACTCATTTTCCCAGGCTGCAAAGATGATTCTCCTTTGACACTAATAATGAAATTGTTCTGCTACATTTCTGCATCTCATCCTGATTTCTCCCACCGAAATAGAGCTGTCCCTTTCTTCTTCAGGCATGGCCATTTTTGTCTTCCCTTTGACCACATAGTAAGAAACTGTTTCATTGCTGCAAATTGACTGATCATTCTTCTTTCAGAAAAAGCTGAAACCCTTTGACAATTTTTATGTCTCTCAAGTTTCAATAAGCTAGATATGTCTTTAAAATTAACTTCTATTATTTTAATTGAATTGGAATAAATGCCACAAGAAAAATAAAGTATTAACAACAACAACAAAAAAAGAACCTTCTTGGTGTGGTGAATGAGTTCTTATCTCCAAAGCACATCCAGCACTATTTCATACCCAGTCCCTGGTTTAAATTCCAGGTGCAAAGCATGGGTAATCAAAAAGTTTTTCTTAACTCACCAGAACATCACATTCCAGACCTTAACTGTATGGTGACTGTGGTGTCACAACAGCTCTTCAACTTTTGGGCAGTTCAGTGAAATATATTGAAAAGTACAAATTAGCCAGAAGCTGAAACCTTCTCTTCACTGGCTGACATGCCCGTCCAACAGTGTCATTATTCTTGATTTTCTTATCATTTCCCTGCTTCATGTTGGTCACCAGGACAGTGAATCTATTCTGCTGAATTTTCAGAGGCCAATATCTTGGTACTACACCTAGAAGAGGCAGGCTTGGGTATTCATTACATGGGAGTTTTTTATGATTCAGCACTTAACTTTTGACACTGTGACGCTATTTCACCTTTGTTTTTCTCCGGTGCCAAAGGACTTTATCAAAGATATGCAACCATTTTTAACAGCTATTCAATAACAAAGATCCTGCATTCTGTTCGTGTGCATGAGCTCAGAGGAGGGACTTAGAGGCTCGTGCTTCAAGATCTAGCATCAGTAGTCTGATAAGGGCAGTGGCTACATCATCTGCGTTTGAAGTAGCAAGTTTAAGTCACAACAAGAACCAGACATTCTGCAGCGGTGAGAACGATTAGTGTTTCTTCCTGTGAGGAGGTGTAGTATCAGGAATGAGATGTCTGCTCTGTGGTCAGAGAGAGAGGACTCTATATAAACATTTCTGATGAAAGGTAGCACAAATGGCTGTTATTTTTCCTCCATGGGCCCCTTTGTAAGACATCACTTGTAGATCAAGATAAATAATATATGAGTGCATGAGTGCAGGCATAGATCACACCTTCTCAGAGATCAGATGTTTCTCTTCTGTTAAAGGTTTCAGAACAGAAATAAAAGACAGTATTGATGATCTTACTGGTCATCATGTAATGTGCAGTTGTGCCCTGAAAATTAAATACATAATGCCTTTGGGGTGAGGTCAATGAGTTAACCTCACATTAGATACTTGGATCCAGTGAGCAGAAATTAACCTATTTGTTGTCTTCAATCATAAACCACCTTGATTTCAAACTTTGGTAACACTTACAGCAGTAAATAAAAATCTGTAGATCTCTCTCTCTCCCTCTTAGACCAGCCAATACTATTAACCACATCTTCTACTTTTATGTTAGTGTTCACGTGGTGCATTTGAAAGATCTTTTTAGCTTCCTGGTGTAACATTTAGATGAGTCTGACAGTGCTGGGGAAACTTAGGGTATTTGCCGTCATTTGATGAGAAGAAATAGAGGTCTCATCTCTTTTTTTAGCAGTGAAGTCCTTTTCCTTCACCACTAGAGCTGTTCCCCTCTTCATCAGGGTGTCACAGACACTGTGGTGAGAAGTATGGGGTGGTTGTGGCGATCTCTGCTGGCCTTGAGTTTGTGAAATGCCCCGTTTTCCATTCATAATCTGTGTAGAGGACAAGAAGCACTTGATTGTCCCCAGTGTTATTTCTCACAAATGAAATAGTTTCAAACAACAACAAACACTGGACCTTGAGCTTCAGGGACCAAGGAGGGAATTTCCCTTTGGTAAAGAATTGTGTGCTCACACACAAAACCCCCCACAAACACATATGGAACATAAGGAGTATGCCCCACAGATAAAGAAAGACCCCCAGATGGGACAGCATAGTGATCCCAGGTGACATGTTGAATCATCCTTGCCTGAGTCTCAACCAGCATACCTGGTTCATGAGCTCAGGTCATGTTGACCTCCAGATTTTGGAATTGGGTAGGTATTTTCCATGAGATCAAACTGCAAAAGTCAGGATGATTCTTCATCCATTGTTTCCCAGAAAGTGGGTGGGAATCATTTTGGCTTATCCCTTATTATAGCAGGGGTCTCAGGCTCTGGTTTGTGTTCTTTGAGTGACAGGAGGTCAAATGAGATAATCTGGTCGATTCTTTTCTTCTTGAACCATAAAAAACTGTGAAATGGGAATTTAGAACATTTGGCTAGTATTCAGTAGAAGAGTGTTGTTGCTGCCATAATTTAAAGGGAGTTATGATGGAAATGGATGTAATATGCCCTTGAGAACTCTGAGCTTTTATACTCAAAACAAATGATAGAGGTAAGGCAATGAGCAAAGACAAGCTTCCCTGCAGAGATCCTGCATTGCCTGGAGGTAGGGTGTTTGTTCTTGCCCACCTACAGGACCCCAGCAGCCTGTAAACTGGAGCAGCTATGCTGCAACCAGCAAAATCATGTGAATTCCCAGTAGGAAGATAATTTGGTCCTTCACATGTGTAGTTGTGCCTGACAAACTTGGTGGCCTTCTATGATGGGCTTATAGCAGTGGTGGATAAGGGAAGAGTGACCAATGTCATCTAACCGGACTTGCGCAAAGAATTTGACACTGTACCACACAGCATCCTTGTCTCTAAAACGGAGACATGGATTTGGTGGGTGGACCACTTGGTTGTTAAGGAAATGGCTGAATTGTTGCACTCAAAGAGTTGCAGTCAAGAGCTCGATGTCCAGCTGGAAGCCAGGGAACAGTGGTGGTCCTCAGGGGTTCATATTGGGGCTGGCGTTGCTTAACATCTTTGTCAGTGACATGGACAGTGGCATTGAGTGCACCCTCAGCAGGTTTGCTGATGGCACCAAGCTGAGTGGTGTGATCGACACACTGGAGGGAAGGGATGTCATCCAGAGGCGCCTGGACAGGCTGGAGAGGTGGGACTGTGTGAACCTCATGATGGTAAATGAGACCAAGTGCAAGGTTGTGCACCTGGGTCAGGACAACCCCAAGCACAAATACAGGTTGGGCAGAGAAAGGATTGAGAGCAGCCCTGGGGTACTGAAAGAATTTGGGGTGTTGGTGGGCGAGAAGCTCAACATGAAGTGTGCACCTGCCACCCAGAAACCCAACCACATCCTGGGCTGCATCACAAGAAATGTGACCAGCAGGTCGAGGGAGGTAATTCTGTCCCTCTACTCCACTCTGGTGGGATCCCATCTGGAGTGCTGCATCCAGCTTTGAGGCCCCCAAAATAGGAAAGACATGGACCTGCTGAAGCGAGTCCAGATGAAGCCATGAAAAGGGCTGGAGCACCTCTTCTGTGGAGACAGGATGAGAGAGTTGGTGTTGTTCAGCCTGGAGAAGACAAGGCACTGGGAAGACCTTATAGAACCTTCCAACCCAAACCCAAACATGGGAAATAACAAGAAACTCCAAAACACCAACTGAAGGTGGTAAAAGCACTGATTTGTTCAGGCATCCAGGCAATATTGATAGGAAAGGAGTGTCAGGGAGAATGTATGGAGTAACAAGTGGCAATAAGGAAATATTTTTCCTGGAAACCCAATTAAAATTAAACGAAACACAGTCATCTCCTTCTTTAGACGAGAGAGTACAGCTGGCAGCTCTGAGAGTTGGTTTTTTATGACAGTGTTTAGCAGCACTTCTCTTATGAGAAATAGCTAGTAAAATATTCACCTTCTCTGTGGGACTTTACGCATCGGGGCCAGGATTCCTCATTAAGCCTGGTCCTTGGTTTAAAGTGTTTTTCACCACTCTCTGGTGAGGATAAATCTCAGCTAATGGTGGATTTGATAAGACAGCAGTTTTATGATCCAAATACATTGCGTT
This sequence comes from Neopelma chrysocephalum, assembly GCF_003984885.1. Lineage (NCBI taxonomy): Eukaryota > Metazoa > Chordata > Aves > Passeriformes > Pipridae > Neopelma > Neopelma chrysocephalum. Next base: position 8,187,658 of record NW_020897732.1, on the reverse strand, counting down.
GTCTATGAATATAGCCTATTTTTGTCAGTTACATTGGAAAGAAATAAATTACTCATCAGTCAATCCATTATTATTATAATAAGAGCACGGCACTACTTAATTGCATCAGTTAAGTGGATATGACTTTGCCAATGCTCATAAATGCCATTACATCAATCCACAGAAATGGACCTGTTGATTTATTAGATGATGATGGACAAAGAAGATGTTGCAATCTCTTTTATAATTTAACCTGTGCTTAAGACGTATAGGTGTTTAAGGCCAATACATGTATAGTTATTACCACAGAGAGGGAAAGGGAAAAGGGAATTGTAAACCATAACAACCTCTATCAAGTACATGTCTATTTTGGTATGTGTAATAATCCTGAACATGCATTTATGTAACACACTGTATGGTACTTAAGCTGCTCTGGGCTATGATGTACAGTTAATCCACATTTAATCAAAGGACTGTGGCATATGATTGAGTACTGTAAATTTTCTCTACCATGGAGAAATACAACTGTAGAACAGCAGTTCCACAGATGAACTGCAGCCATGTGGACTATCTAGCAATAATAAATTTCTCAGAGGAACTCCAGGTCCATCACTGATGATTTATTTACTGAGTGCCTGTTTTCATTTACTCATATATTTTTGACAACAAATCACTAGCTAGTAGTAAGCCAAAGAGTGCAGTCCCAGGATATCATTACAAGGAATAAGGACAAATAGACTGTTGTTGTGATTTGATAATGCACTTGCAATAGCTCTTCAGTTATTTTTGCACTATTTCTTTTGTCTGCACAAAAGGCCTTCTGCACACTAGGTAAAAGTCAGAAATGACACAAAAATGGAAGTCATCCCAACCTTTGTGAAAGTTGCTTCTATTTGCCTTTTGCTCTTAACTGCCTCACTGAAACAATCTGTGTTTATACCTTCTTCTGTCTTCTATCTATATTTTGGGACAAAAGTGCTCTTTGAGAACAGCCTGATTGGGGAGTTTTAAAAGGTAGTCTTCCAGCAGCCTTCTTCACCAAGAAGAAAGGCCAGGTTTTCTCAAGTGTCTGAAACTCATTTAGGAACCTGACTAGAGCAGTTATATTCAATTAATTCCTCCCAGACAGAGCCATGGAAGCTCTTGGTTGAGAAGCTCTTAAAAAAGCTGCAAAGTGTGTCTACAAACACAGATTGTAGTTGTTTAAAATTCCAACTGAGAACATTTGTATGAAAATCTGCATAAATTCTAAAACTCAAATGCAACCTTAAATAGCTGACAGAAATGAGAAATAGGTTGAAATTTAATTTGTTTCAATTAATTAAATATTGAGATTTGATATTTTTACTATTTGCACTTTTGACTCCCCAGCGGGTATAATATTATATTAGGCTTCTCAATAAGTCTTCTAATTATAATGCATCATATGAAGCCTAGAAGGTCAGCATCTTATTAGAAATAAAAATTGAAACTTTGATATAATACTGAATGCTGTAGCATCTGTGAAGCTGCCATGCCTGTGTTATCAAAAGCCAGATTCTTGTGCTCATTATTCAAGCTGAATAAATAAATTTTTTCATGAGGAGCTTCCTTGAAGTCAGTGGACTGTGCAGTAAGTCTCTCTTTGCCATGATTGAAGGCACCGGGCTCTGACCTCAAATAAGGAAAAAGATTCTGAGTTTGCTGAACCTTTGGACCATATTGCACAAGCTGATGGAGTTCCTGGTATGCTGACAAAGGAGAAACCTGCACAACAGCAAAGATGTCTGAGTTATCTCAGGAAGGATGAGAATGATCAGTCCCTTTGAGAGCTGCTCTTTGGGCCACACAGCCCTTTTGACCTCCTCCTGTGGGAGGCCAACCAAAGGAAAGCCACAAGCACACTTTCATGGGCTGCTTCTCTGACCACCATCCTTACCAATAAGGGGAAGGGAGAGCATCCTTATGTCCTTCCCCTCAGAGGGGAAAGGCACTGCAGCCCTCTGAGCTCTTACTCCACTGTTTCAGGCAACACGGAGCCTTTTCTCCCCACCAAGGGTCTGAGTCTTCTGGTGGAACCATGAAACCTTGGATAAAGTTTCCAAGGAGCCTGCTCAGACCAAGGGCTGTCCCTGATCACATTCTCCAGAGAGATTTTATCACATTGCTGCAATGAACGTATTTCTGGTTGACATTTTCAGGACAGCCCCAAGTGATCTGATGAAGCATATCAGAAAACACAAACCCAAGAGCCCATCAGGTACGTGTCAGAGGGGGATCTAGATCTAGCCTGGATTAAAAAGCATCTCTAGTACACTGACTTTGGGAGCATAACTGACAGCAGGATTTGGCCCATTGTTTCCTGGGAAAATTAATGAGCTGTAAGAAAAATATCTGACCATCATTTGACTTATCAAAGCCATTGTGACTCCTTCCCTAAATAACATTAAGATGAATCACCTATTATTTGAGAATTGAGAGTCACGGTAGTGACTGAAGCCAAGTTAGGAAAATAGCGCTGCCATTACTAGCTTTGCAGGATTGAACTTGACTTGGAATCTGGGGTTTTGCCCTGACAATACCACAACGTTTGAAATCTTATTTACTTTGTGGGGTTTCTTTTGTACTAACCTACTCACTCTAACATCACATGAAACCTTTAATAGGTGTCCTACATACACGGAATTTATCGTCAGCTGCTTGAATCCTGATCTCATGAGCAATGGTGCAAATAAGAATAAGGGTGCTGCAACCAGTGCAGAAATGTCTGGGTTTGTTCTGCAAAATGCAGTCACTGATTTTTACAGTAATTAAATTGAAGCTGCGTGTAGATTATTTGCATTACTTTGGGGTTGCATTTTGTTTGATCTTTATTGCTTTCACACATTTTTTAGAGTGGCTTTTCTATGTTCCTTACTCTCTGACTGCTTCAACTGCACAAATGGATAAATATGGGAACCCTCTGGTGGCCAAAATAATATCTGTAAATCCCACTCAGCCTTAACCACCCCTGCACAATATAGGGACAAGGTCAAACTCTGCTGGAGTTGTATTATTAGTATATTTTATCACCTTTCTCTTCTCCTGTCTGTGTACCTTTGTACGTAGCCTGTATGTCTATTGCCTCTGTTACATAAAATGCCCTGCATTTATCTAGACAATTTAAACAACATGTTTTTTATTGTGGTTGAAGGTCTGTTGGTCTTTAATTGCTCATCACATGCTCAGTGATTGGGGCATTTCAGAACAATTAAATTGTGAAGAAATGGATTAAAGAGTAATTAGGACTGCCTATCACGTATTCCTCCGCGCAGGTCAGTCCAGACGTGGACATGCTTTAAGATAATAGAATACAGAATCACAGCAATTTGGATTGGAAGAGACCTTAAAGATCACCTCGTTCCACCCTCCCTGACATGGGCAGGGACACTTTCCACTAGACTAGGTTGCTCAAAACTCTATCCAACCTGGCCTTGAAAACTTCCCAGGGATGGGGCAGCCACAGCTTCCCTGGGCAACCTGTTCCAATTGGGCAGCCTCACCACTCTAATAGTAAAAAATTTCTTCCTAATATCTAATCCAAACCTACTCTTTTTCAGTTTAAAGCCCTCATCTTTACGAACAGATGAAATTTTTCATCATCCCTCTTCCCCCCTAATATTACTTATAAGTTTAAAACACAAAAAATATGAGCCCTCCAGTGGCTGGAAAAACACCTGGTAAATCTGGGGATAGTGATCAGGGGTTAGGGTTTGGGACAATTGAGCATCAATGAATTGGCATAACTTGTCTGCCCACTGTGGAGAGGCTTCTTTTCTACACTTCTGCCATGAGCAATGTCATCAGGCCTCCAGCAATGAAGACTTAGATGTCCCCAGCTTCTACCGCAGTGGCATTTGGATTTTTTTTGTCTTGTCAGCTTATTATGTTTCCTAATAAAAATGTGGACTCCTCTCAGTTTGCTTTCAAAGTGCAAGGTAAGCCCACAGGACTGTCACATTTTTCTTATCAATCTTCCCTGGAAGCTGCAAAAGTTTATGATTTCTGCCAGAGATCTATGGAACACAGTCTTCTAGTGCCCTCCAGTTTGTCAAATGGATGAAGGTCTGGTATGAATCACCACTTTTCCATTTTGTGCCATTGTACAATCAATACACACTCATATAAATGAGGATGCAATGGCCAAGGCTCCAGAGGGAGTTGGGCCCCACAGATTGCTGCATCAGAAAGTGGTTGCATCAGATTCCTGCTCTTTTTTGCTGATGATAACGTAAATTTTATTGCTACGTTGACAAATTTGGCCCACTGAAAGGCTTGTGACAATTGGGACAATCAGCATTTCCTGATCAATGGGTTGCTTACATTTTTATTGCTTTCTTATGGGGAAATCAAATATTTTGATTTTCATATATTGATTTAATTATTTCTTGAAAAAGAGTTTATTCAGACCACTGTATACTAATTTATGGCCATAAAAAGCATCAAGGAACGTGCATATATGCTGTTCACTTAGATCCTAAGGTCTTTAGTGTAAGAATTGTACAGCTTTGCCTTGTAATATTCTGCAACACCTACTGTGACACAGATCCTTTGCAATGCCAGATTCTACATGCGTTGTGGTTTCTTACTTGACATCAGCTACTGGGTATCAATCATAGAGTGATAGAATCGGCTGGGTTGGAAGGGACCTCCGAGGTCATCAAGTCCAACCCTTGATCCACTACTGCCGTGGTTACCAGACCATGGCACTGAGTGCCACATCCAGTCTCATTTTAAAAACCTCCAGGGACAGAGAATCCACCATTTCCCCGGGCAGCCCATTCCAATGCCTGATTACCCTTTCTGTAAAGAATTTCTTCCTAATATCTAACCTAAACCTGGCACAGCTTAAGACCATGCCCTCTTGTCTTGCTGATAGTTGCCTGGGAGAAGAGACCAACCCCCACCTGGCTACAACCTCCTTTCAGGGAGTTGTAGAGAGTGATGAGGTTTCCCCTGAGCCTCCTCTTCTCCAGGCTGAACAACCTCAGGTCCCTCACCCTCTCCTCATAGGACTTGTGCTCAAGTCCCTTCACCAGCCTTGTTGCTCTTCTCTGGACCTGCTCCAGCACCTCAATATCCTTCCTGAACTGAGGGGCCCAGAACTGGGCACAGCACTCCAGGTGTGGCCTCACCAGTGCTGAGTACAAGGGAAGAATCACTTCCCTGGACCTGTTGGCCACAATGAAGCAGTAAAGGGCATTCTTCATCTGCTCTCCTTTGCCATCTGAAATTTAAAGACTCTAAATCTAAGCAAATGAATTTTCAAACTCAGTTAATGGAGAAAAGTAGGCACCAACAAAGAGGAATTAATCACACTTCATGTTGCATACCTAAGGTAGGTCAGGCATCCCCGAGGAGTGAGCCCAGGCACTGGACTGCTGATCATCCTCATGTTAAATTGTTGGCCTGTTCCCTGAAAGGGTATGTGTATGTGCCAAACAGCACTCCCCTAGACATTGCTTGGGCGTCTTTCTGGGGAAAGATGACCCTAAAGGCTGTCCTGGGACACAACTGTCCCAGATAAAGGTTCACCGCTGCACAGCTCTTCACTATTGCCATGCAGTATACCTACAACCTCTGTTTCATACCATGAAAACACCCATCTGAAAGACTGCAGCACAGTCCTCATATAATTTCTGACACTTGCAACTGAAAAAGATGATGTCCCATGGAGGCAGAAAACAAAGCCCAAAGGAGACCTAGACCCAGTTCCACAGGTAAAGCTAGGCCTTGCTGCTTGGTTTCAAGGTCAGCCTCCTTTGTATTCAACAATCCATCTTCCCTTTTTATAAAATTGTATATAGGTAACCAGATTTTCTTTTTGGTTTTAAAAGGTAGTATTTTTGTCATAACGACTATATGGTCACTTTTTTATGATTGTATTTTATCTAGGCAAATACAAAGAGAGATAAGCAAAGCCCAGGAGCAGCAAGTAGGCATAAAAGGACTACATCAAGAGAAGCAATACTTACTGTTCTGTGGATGTAGCAGTGCTGCTGTATCACAGAGACAAACCTCTTCAAAGGGAACCAGAGAAGCTACAGACTCAGCTCACTCAGCCAGTTCAGCCTTTGGTAGCAGATAAGGGCAGGGGAAAAAAGCAGCCATGTATTGACTGTTTCATTAATGTGCTGCTCCTACAGTACAGGGAGAAATGCTTTGTGAACATACCAGTATCTTGCTGCTGTCTGCCTGTATGTCTGCAGTGTCGCTTTGTTCTGAAAAATCATTGCAAAAAATGTCACCTCCTTGCACTCCTGGGCTCTCATGCAAACATGGATGCAAAAGGGGATAGTGTAGAATTTGCCTTTCGAGTCCTAGGCACCTAGGACTGGATGTATTGCTAGTTTCTGCTCCTCCCAAGGCATCAGTTGCTTCAGAGAAGCTAGGTTGCATAGGATCTCTGAATTCCTCAAGACCTGGAATTCAGGAGGCAGTTTGGCCTGCAGAATGCCCTTTGCAATGGCAAGAGACATAAAAAAAATACCCCATCCATCTATATAGTCCTCACACTGGCTGGACAGCATGAACAGTTAGAAACAAATAATTACACACAAAGTGAGCACACGCAGCCAAGCAGCCTTTGGGACAGAGCCCATGCACAACCCTGCAGCGCCATTTCTGCAGGTTCTTCTGCGAAAGGAGTTGCATTTAAGGTCCATGTTGAGGCAAGCAAAGGGGAAACAGTTTCTCATTTCTCAGCAGCCTGTAGCAAATTGATGGTGTTTTGGTTTCATGGCTTGGGGAGGAGTAGATGAAGGCAGGGCACAGCACCCCGGCAATGTGGGCTGTGTTCAGACCACCTACAATAAATAGGTGCCTCGCTTAGTTGTCATGACTGTTATGGCAATTTAGTTCAATAAAGCAGTGAGCACACCAGACGCCTACAATCCAGGTCTGCCAGATCTTGGCTCCCTGTGCAGACAGTGGATGGGAGCAGTCACTGTGCCTAAGTTAGGCACTTGCAGTAGGAGGGTTCAATGAACCCCCATGTGCTTCTGCCTCATCTGCAGAACTATATTGCTTTGTACTCAAGGAGGCTATGTAATGTTGCCAGGAACTGATTAACATCTGAATCACGTTGTCCTCTGTCTGTGTGGCAGATATAAATAGGTTGCAGTAGAGGTGGGCTGTGTCCACGAGCGCTTGTCTCCTTAGGGGATGGTCTTATCTACATGCACACAAAGTAGAAGCCTGAGCCTTCTCAGGCAAACTTCCAAGATATTCCCCTTGTGGTGAGGAGCTATCCTACTGATCCCATGCTGTGGAATTGCCCCTCTGACCCCTTGTCTCAGAGGCTTTACTGCTGGCAGGCACACTGCGACACAGGTCTCCACCCATCCGACCCACACACGGCTGGACAGCTGAGGAACTAGCGAAACTGCACCAGCTGAAATTTGCTTTCAGTTTATTATCTATGTAGTGTCACTATAAAGGTCTGAGCTAATCTTAGCTGCATAATGGGCTGGTAGAAAGTATTCTATTTGTTATGCAAATAAATATTTGCTTCAAATGTGGTTTCCCAAAGTATGGTCACCTTGCACGCATCTGCTTCCAAAAATGCATCTGCTTTACAACAAGGTAGTAATTATCCTTTCCTCAAGGGGGTTCAGTTTGAACCTACTATGTGTACTAGACTGCTGGTGAAGTTTTTAATTTTGGTTTATGATGTTTGTAGTTTTTGGAGGCACAGGATCAAACGCTTGAAATGCAGTATTCATCTGATACTATGTACCAACCCCAAATACAGGTAGGGTTTGCTTGGTGGGCTTTTTTCTCCTTCAAGAAGAGCTCTTTTCTCCTGCACATTTTTTTTTCCCTTAAAACATCAGTCAGTTGAGTGGACAGATGTAGAAAGCAAGTTACTTCATTTCACTGGTAAAATACCTTAGTGGAGTAACACAATAGCATTATCATCCTTCTTTTTTACTGGTTCTTCTTTTAATCTGTGTGTCATAATAGTGTCATTAGAGGGTGACTTCATCTTTTTAGCAGGCTATTTCTGCAGTACTTAATGTCTGTTTGATCTTTCATTCAGATATCTATTACCATACGTATCTATTATAAGTTGAAAAGGTTTTTAGTCTGACATAACATTGGAGGGGAAGAAATGTCAGCTTCATTAAACCTCACAGTTCTGAGACTGGAGGTAAATTACTTATTCAGCACATTTTTAAAGAAACATACTGAAAAAAAATCTTATGAAGATATGTAGTTTTTCTTTATTTATCTTCCCTCCTCTCTTTAATCCACCTATTAATGCACTTTGCTTTGCTTTCTGTAGAAAGGGAGCAGTGACTGAAGCAGTGTCTTGAATGAAGAAATAAAGCAATGCCTGAGACCAATTTCTGCTGGACTGAGCAGCTCAGTGAGCTCAAGGCTGGGAACAAGAGGGAGGAGGAGGCTGGGGAGTGACATTTTCTTTAGCTTCTCACATGCCACAGCCCCATATTGCAGTGGGTGATTCAAAGGGTCCATCCATAGCTCTGCACTCCAAGGCAACACTGTTCTGCCATGATAAACTTGGGAGGGGGGGGAGTGGTGGTGGTGTTAAAGCAGCAGAATACTGCGTGAAGTCCCAAGGCTGTCAAAGCCAATAAGGAGACTCCATCTTTTTTCCCTCTTGATCCATAATATCAGGCTGACAGGTAACCTGTGTGAACTGGGGTCTGAATCAGCAATAAGCATAAGCATTTCCACAAATTCCAGTGCAATGACCATCCCAGAAAAGCAGACAGAATGCCCATCGGGGTGATGTCTATATTTATGTGGCTTGCTGAACTAGGACTGCAAGAGCACAGAAACAGTGATGGCTTTTCTCCCAGGGTTTGAGGCTCTTCATCTGCCGAACAACGCTCAGCAGTGGCAGCAAGGCTGATAGTCTGGGCATCAAACAGCACAAAACAGAAGTCCTTTTGAAGCAGGGAAGTGCAGAATGCATACAGAAAGGCATGAGAAGGAGGCGAGCTCAGGGGGCTGAAGCTCAAAGGTATTAGCACGCACTGACTACTTACTCTTATGTAAACTAATAGCTGACGCCTCCACTTTAGGTTTTACTCCTTTGAGGGATCTGGCAGGTGTGTTTAGGGGTGCAGAGGCTATGCTTTAGATATGAATTGCTTTAAGTATGAATATGACTAGAACAAGGGTATGCCTGCAGAGGCCCTGCTGTAACTCCCTGTATAACACCAGCACCGCCCTTTCATTCAGCTTTCAGCGACATGTGCAGCAGTGTCTTGGTTGTCTTGACTAAAAGAATGATCCTGTGTGTTTTAGCTGGATCTTCTTTGCTACAATCCATAACAGATGCCATTGGTGTTTTTGTTACTATCGCTGCTTGATGGCTTTCTGCAACCGCACTTCACATTCCTGAAGCTGAAAGTTTTGTTCTCTTAGCCACCGAGAAACACTACACTCTTATTTTGGAGTCTCCCTGCATTCCAAGATAGCACCGGTAACAGAGGACACACAAGGGTCAACAGCTCCTCATCCAGCAGCACAACCTCATTCATTGCAGCAAAGAGGTTTTCAGAGTTTGGGAATGCCCTAAAGAGCTTTACCTTCTGTGTCCCAAAATGGATGTCATTTGCTCTTTGTTCCTAGGCAACCCAGGGAGACGCAGACAGCTGTTGTCAAATATTCTGCACCAAAATTGTCCCTTTTTGGCAGTGAAAAATCTCACTGAGCCCACTTAGGGTCTTGAATTCACACTGGGCACCTTTGGGTTTGTGATTAGTCATGGTACGTTTCTGCCATTGCTAGACTAAGGCAAAGCTGGCAGCAAGCTTAAAGTACTGTGTGTAAATTACATTTGCACTAAATTGTTCCAGAAACACCTTACCCTTTGGAGCAACTGGGAAAATGAAGGTGAGAACTTTTAGCATTAGCCGTGTGAAATTCTACCCTGGATTTTGTTTCTATTAACCTGACGACTGAGATTCACAATTGCAAATGAGGACTGTACTTGGCCATGGATAATATAGACAATACTGAGATTTAAGTGCAAAAAGAGAGATCAAGGTGTTTTGACAGGATGTTTTGAACTCCTGTAACATTTTTATCTCGTTACATCTGAGACGTGAAGTGCGAACAGTTGACATACACTTGGTCTGAGGAGTTGTCACCAACTTTCAGGCAATTTTTCCCAAGTGTCAAACTTTTATAAGCAGCTTGTGAAGTTCCTCTTCAGAAGCAGCATATAAACCCGGTCATCTCAGACAGAATGACCGTGACAGCAGTGACATCTCTATTTACCTGTTTCTATTACTAGAAATCAAAGATCTCATTTCCAAGTTACCTGTAGCAATATGGTGTTATTTCTTCCATGCAGAGATATGGGATAGATAATTTTTCAGTTCCTTTCCAGTCCTGCCACTGTACAGTCTTTTTCACCAGCAACTTTTTTATTTTCTGTTAATTGTTACTCTAAGAGAAATAATTTACTCCAGGAGAAGCTGTCCAACTGTTATTGCACATACCTAACAGCTTGTTAAATAAGGGCTGGAAATGCATGATCTAGCATTGATATTTCTTAATTTTTGAGAATTTCTGATAAGCATTATTTTTAAACAAAGAAATTAGTTTAGAACAGCAGCTCTCAGTCTGTGATGACACTGATAATCTGGTTTAGAACACCAAAAATCACCAGTTTTTATACCTACGTCTGTCCTTGTTTCTAAGAAAGGTATCCATCCCCACAGCAGTGCCAGCAGGTCCTCACAATTCTGATGCAGCATGTAGCAGGAGATTTTCTACTGTTGTAGATATACAACCTCTTTGGGTAACACAATCTACAGTGATAAAATTTCTCTCCTGTCACTGTCCACATGGAAGATTTTTTTTCAGCCTAATTTTGGCTGCTGCTGCTGTGAATTTTTCATACTGAAGCCAATATAGCTCTTCTGGAAGAACATTTTGAGCCAGACCCAGCCTCCATAAATCAAAGCATGCCGAGCCCACGTTAGCTGAGCATCTGGATGGGGAGGCAGGACATGCCTTTGGGAGTTACTCTGCCTCTTTGCAAGGCAGCCAGGAGACTGAAAGTGAAACTTGTTCATGGGAGCTGCACTCTCACCACATTTTTATTCCCAGGGGAACCATGTGGGGCTGGCAGAGGGTCCAGACTGGACCCATGGTGGGAAGAGCACTGACAGGCAGAGGAAGTCAGAAGGGAAAATCACAAAATCATGGAATGGTTGTGTTGGAAGGGACCTTGAAGATCATCTAGTTCCACCCCTTCTGCCAGGGGCAGAGACATCTTCCACTAGACCAGGTTGCTTAAAGCCCCATCCAGCTCGGTCTTGAACACTGCCAGGGATGGGGCAGTCACAACTTCTCTGGGCAACCTGTGCCAGGGCCTCACCACCCTCTGAGCAAAAAATTTCTTCATAATATCTAATCAAAATCTACCCTTTTTCAGCTTAAAGCCATTACCCCTTGTCCTATCACTCCATGTCCTTGTAAACAGTCCCTCCCCAGCTTGGTTGCAGCCTGTTTTAGGTACTGGAAGGTGCTCTAAGGTCTCCCGGAGACTTTTTCTTCTCCAGGCTGAACAACTCTCTCATCCTGCCTCCACAGAAGAGGTGCTCCAGCCCTTTTCATTGTGTCCTCTGGACTTGTTCTGACAGATCCAAGTCTTTCTTATTTTGGGGGCACCAGAGCTGGATGCAGCACTCCAGGTGGGATCCTACCAGAGTGGAGTAGAGGGACAGAATCACCTCCCTCGACCTGCTGGCCACATTTCTTGTGATGCAGCCCAGGATGTGGTTGGGTTTCTGGGTGACAGCTGCACGTGTCATGTTGAGCTTCTCACCCACCAACACTCCCAAGACCTTCCAGTACCCCAGGACTGCTCTCAATCCTTTCTCTGCCCAGCCTCTATTTGTGCTTGGGGTTGCCCTGACCCAGGTGCACAACCTTGCACTTGGTCTCATTTACCATCATAAAGTTCACACAGTCCCACCTCTCCAGCCTGTCCAGCTGCCTCTGGATGACATCCCTTCCCTCCAGTGTGTCGACGACACCATTCAGCTTGGTGTCATCAGCAAACCTGCTGAGGGTGCACTTAATACCTTGGTCCATGTCACCAACATGGCAACGTGTGAGAACACAAGGCAGAAACCTGAGAACAGCCATGCCCATGCACACACCTATGAATAACTGGCATTTTATGTATTCTCAAACTTAGTGATTTCCCAAAATACAATATGCAGAAGCCACATGAGTTGTTGTGTTGGCACCAGTGTAGGAACAACAGGGAGTCCTGATTTCCAAGTGAGTGGCCCAGGGAAGCCCTTTGGTCCAGGGTCAATTCCTAACCTTTGTCTCTCATTAAAATATCATTCAAGTGCTAAAAACGTTCTTCCCACTGGTTATATCATTATGAATGTTTACTCTGCCAGTACCTGGAAAAAATTGCTCTCTGAGGTAGAGCCAAATACATTACTAGATCTGCAAAAGATTTGACAGTGAAATTAATTAGTTAATCTTTGTAAAGTGCTTTGAAGATGAAGAGTTCACTATGAGTTTTAGGTAATGTTATTATAGGTTAGTGAGTAATTTTGTGAATTTAAGGCACAGGGGTCTCTTTTACAGTGTCTTATAGTATGGCATTCACCGTGTCTTTGCAGCTGACCAGTCTTGTCCTGTTATCTTCTGCACCCTTCCATCTTAATTCTTGTGCTGCCTCTAATCCTCTAGTGTAAGCTCCATGGGTCAGGGACTGAGTTGTTTGAGGGGCAATATCCTTTGGGCATTGAGAATATTCTGCTAAAATTTGTTTTCAGCAAGTTTCACTCCTTGCCATCGCTGCCCCCTTTCCTGGGAAGTTTGCCATCTGAGCCTGTTTTGGCAGGTGGTTACTTCTCCGCCTGAACAGACTCGGACCCTGACATCCCCAATCTCCTGTAACAGGGAGCCCAATCCACTCTGGCTCGTTGCCCTGGGCCCCACCTGGATGCTCTCTGATCTGCTTGTGGAGCTCATGGTTGGTATTAGGTCAGGGACTTTCCTTCTGCTCTGTGTTTGTGCAGAACGCAGCGCCCTGGTTCCCCACCAGACTCCCAGATACTGTTGTAATGCAGGTAATAAATAATAACAACCTTTAAATCTCTAGTGCAAATTACAGCCTCATGCAACACCTACGTAATTTGGTATAATATTAGCACAGTAGCTACCTTGGGAGAACTATATTCAGATAAGAGAATACACAATAATAACCCTTCCATCTGAAATCAAATGGAATTGTTTAAATGCCTACAGCTCCCTTTCTGCCACCATGTGTTTAAAAGACAAGAAGGAGCAAAAAATGGAATTGAGGGTGAGATAAATAACCAAGACAAAAGGAATCAAAAAATAAATAGTAAAGCATAATAATGATGTCATTTCTCCTGTATAATACACAAAAATTCTTCTTAAGTCTGAGTCCTCCTTGCACCTAGCCCTCCATGATTACACTGGAGGAGATGAGCCCTCTCCCAGTGTTTATAGTCTGAGGTTCCAATCTTGCAAACATTTACATGCATGGTTAACTTTATGCACACAATTAGTGCAATTGAAGTCATGCCACTTGCAAGACAAGATGCAACAAGTGAGTGTATCAAACGCTAGGTGGGAAGAGGGCGGCAGACAGATGAAGGGGTAGTAATGATAAGATCATGTGGTTACCTGGGCTAACTCTGCACGCTCAATGACTCCAAATGCCTTTTTTATTTTTGAATCATCACTTAAAAAGTTTTCCCTGTCACTCTATAACTGCTTATTGTGACTCAGAAAATGTTGGGCTTACTCATGTTCATATAGTATGTAATTAGTGGACTTTTTCATTTTCCCTTCATAGAAATGATATCTCTCCACCACTAACTAACCCTACTTTAAAAATAAGAAAAAAAAAAAAGACTTCAAGCCTTTCTCATTTAACTCTTCTGCTTTCCTTCACTCTGTGTATTAACCTCCCCCTCTAGATACCTTCTCCAAAAGAACATCTTCTAGTTTCCTGAGGCTTTTCTTATCTTCATTGCAGCTGTCCAAGAGTCAAGATCTGAGGAACAGGAAGGCAGACGCCTCATTGACCAAATATAGCAGATAGCAAATATAGCAGACCCTCCTTTTCATGCAGGGTCCTGGGACGAGGGCTGCCCTTGACAACAGCCTGGCCTTGAGCTGTCCCTCCCAGCTCTTACCAACCAGCACAACATGGGGAAGCAGACCATGAAGTCTGGCAGTGCCAAATTTAACTGAATATCTGGACCAGCCAGGGAGGGCAAAATAGCATTTTTCAAAGACCACCTTGTTCTCCCTTTGCCTTGCCCTTTGGGAAGATGGGACTGGCCTTTTGGCAGCTAAATCTCTCCTTGGAAGATCTTCTATAAAGGCTTTGAAAAGTCAGATTCAGAAAAGTCACCCTATGCCCCTCCACACACACTGCTGATACACAAGGCACATCTGTGGAGCAGGTAAGCTGTTCAAAGTTGGATGGACTTGGGAAGACAATTTAGTTTACACGTAATATTGTTATCACATAACTCAGAATAATTATCACATTTGTGTTGTATTTTCATGATATTTGCTTCACTTAAATTGTTGTTATAAAATAATTTTATGAGTTATGTTGCTATACTCTGCGGCAATGTAAGGGAGTTTTCTGAACTCAATGGTGAGGCCATGTGATTTAATTGCCACACTATTTGTTAATTAGTCTGGGTGAAAATGCCAGCACCTGAGTGTGTTTAGAGAGTGGGCGGTGAGAATTTAGCTTTCTGTGAAGTAGTTCCAAATGCCAGAGAGCTTGAATTTGTGGTTGTGATTTCTTGATGTTCTTACTTCTTTAGCTCTACCAGCCAAATAGCTAGCATTCAAAGTTTTCATGGGCAGAACTTTGCTTGTGTATCTCATGCATCTGAGTTGAGGAATGTTGACCTGATTCATCACTGGATCACATCTTGTGTAGTGCAAGTGGGTTTGGATCACTCTCGGACCAGGGAGGTGGGATTTTATGCCACATTGTGAGGGCTTGAAGGGCTTGAAATAGAGGGGTCACCACCAGCCCCCTCAGTGTCTAGCCTGTCATAGCTGTAGAGCAATTTGCTTGATATCAAAGGTAGGCTTGAGTTCATGTAATCGTTGGGCAATTTTTGGTGATCAGGTGTATACCTTGCAAACTCTTCATATAGTCTTGGACCTGCAGGAGAATCTGAATGAGGCAGATATACCAGATAGCAGAGATAGTGTTGGTCATGCATAGTTTGTATTAGATATGGGTAATGATGTATAATAACACTGGCTTTTTCAGAGACATGTAGCGCTGTTAATGAAGCTTCTGATGGGGCCCAGGGAGCTACAGGTCCTTTGCTGGCTATTGAACTGGTTTTAAGAAGCAGCAGCCACAAGGCTGTCAGTCTTCTCAATGTTAATATGCCCAGGCCTTGAGCTACAAGTTATGTTTTACATTATGTCTGTTATTTCTGGGCTAAGAAGTTTAAAGTTCAAACATCAGAAGAGTTTTGTATTTCAGGGAGCAGTAAGGGTATGCCACACTCTCATGTTCTTTCTGATGTTACAAAGTAGACTATGAGCTGGCAGAGTCAGTCACAGCTTTTAAACAGGATGGATGAGAAAGTAGCCATGCTTCTGTCATGTTTTGGAAATACAGGATAAAACACTCCCTACATAATACATGTTTTGATGACTTCAAGGCTTAAGGAAAACAAACGGATCTAGAAAGGATCTCTTTGCTGCATCATAACAGAGAAAGAACAGCCTGGCAGGAGAATAACTTGAGGGAAAGGAAGTGACTAACCCAGTGGTGGACTGATGGCTGCAGGAAAGGTCGAGTGGCTCAGTGCAAGATGAGGAAAACGTCCTACTTGCAAGCAGTCTCACGTGTACACACTCAAGCTTATCTGTCTCTGGTTTAATTTTCCTGAGTTACTATTTTCAGCCCACCATCCCACCATAAAGGTGTGACAGAATGGAATGGCTAAAAAATATCTCTAAAATCCACTCATTACAGCAATTTTCTTACATCCACAGGAATGGTCTTCCTTTTCACAGGAATAAGGGTAAACCCTGTGTCTACCTCATCATTGTCTTCTGCTATGTTGGCCATAGATGGCAACAGTAAAGATGACATAAAAAGAAGTCACTCACACTAGCAGGTGGGAAAACTGCTGAGTTCTGCACTACCCTAAAGGTAATTATTTCACTGGCATTTCAGAGCAGAGTCTGCTTATATGAGAGGGAAACTGCAAGTCACCTGTGCTTAATATTTAAGTTCACATTAATTTATACACAGTGGGCTAAATCGTGCTCTCATTTATATGCACGCTGCCCCACAGTGATTATGCAAGAGGAACTGAGTGGAGAATTTGATCTAGGGTGATTTCAAAAATAGCACCATGAAATTAAGTTGGTATAAATGCAGAGAGAGTAAACCTACAGAAGAACATAATCTAGGATGTAAAACAGCAAGTTTGGGCGATGACACTGTCAATGAAAACTCAACACCTGGACAGGGTCCCTGTCCAAACAGAAAACTCTCCCAAACATGCTCCAGTCCATCAATCTTATGCAAAGCCACGAGTAGCAAGAAAAGGGCAGGATGCTCCCAGGCATCAAGAACCCTCGCAGGCTAGCAAAGCTCCAGCTGAGGAGCAGAAAAAGAGAGAGAGAATAGGCTGTTTAATCACCCTTCAGATAAGATAATTGTGGCTCAAATTCAGAAGTGTAAGGTAAAAATTCACTACATGCATGAAACTAAAACTATTTCATTTCAGGAAAGCTGGCAGAGTGTTTCAACAGCTTCCTGTGGCTTAGCTGCTATGACACAGTAGGAATAACCTTTCTTCAGACTGGGTCTTAGGAAGTATTATGTTTCATCCTTGCTGAGTGACCTGCATTTCACAGGTCAGATGTAAAAATTATCCAAGACTCAATTTTCTCACCCCTTAGCATGTTGAGGGTTTGTTAGTGTACTGGGTACTTGGCACCCAGTGCTCACTCACCCTTCCTCATTCACAGAGCTTCCCTGTGTGTCTGACCACTGGCCAAGAGGATATTCCAGATCCAAAACCTGCAGAAAGGAGAGCTCTTCCCTTCCCTTTGGATCAGACAAAGTGGTTCTCCCTTTGCCCTGCAGGCACGGGCAGTGCAGCCAAGGAGGCAGCCAGACATCCTGCTCCATCTGTGATGTGGGGTGCAGGGTAGGAAAAAGCTCCATTCTTAACTCTTGTTCCAACTTGTGACTATTGGTGCCAGCAAGGGCAGCTATCTCTAGGGGTGGCAGTGCCTAGGAAGGTTCAGGGCATTCTATTAACAGGCAACTGAGAAAAATCAGCATGAACCTCAGCATTAAATTTATTTGTGTTTGTGTGGCGTTTCCATCAGGGCCTCATGTCAAAAAAAGACATTGAATTGCTACTCTGGCTCAGTCATGAGAGTTTGAGTTGCATATCCAACCTGGGATCCCATCACAATGGCAAGTGATGGTGCCTCAGAGAGTATTTCTTATGGGCACTGTGCTCAAATAACACTTCTGCGATGGGGTACCACATGGTTTCCAAATTGAAAATATTCTGATGGTGGAATAATACTTCTTTTCCAATCTTTGATATTCCCAGGTGCATAATTAATTTTTATGGGGACATAATAACATGGTATCCTACACACAATTACAATGTGTGAAGTCTGTAAATTTTTTTTTTAGATCCTTTAAAATAAATTGAGAAATAGCAACAAAGCATTTGGAAATTTTACACGTTGCCCAAGGTACTTTCTTGAAATCCAGCAGCAGCAGCCATGAGCACATGGGTTAGGACGTTGGATATTTTCTATTCTGGTATC
Organism: Neopelma chrysocephalum; assembly: GCF_003984885.1. Classification (NCBI taxonomy): domain Eukaryota; kingdom Metazoa; phylum Chordata; class Aves; order Passeriformes; family Pipridae; genus Neopelma; species Neopelma chrysocephalum. The sequence continues at coordinate 8,169,820 of NW_020897732.1, read as the reverse complement.
AGTGCAAAACCAGAGAGAGGGAGCTTTACTGGCTTTTATGTTCAGGACTTGTCCTTATAAGTGAGTGTCATGAACCACATAGTTGTACATACAGTTACCAGCTACACAACAGCTTTGACACAGAGATCACATTGTGGTTTTTTTCAGTATAGCTCACAAATGGCCTAAGAAATGATAGCTGTAATTCTGCAAACACTGAAATTGGTGGGGAAAATTAATTATTTAATGGAAGTTTTAGAAGGGAACTGCACCAGCATTCAGGGCATTTTTGAGAACCCCTTCTGGCACTTGGAAAAACAATGGTTTGGGGGGCTTTTTAATTTTTTTTTCAACTTATAAGTTCAATTACTTTTGGTTGGTAGCACTAAACAATCAGAGAGATTAAAAATAAATATTTTAATTTCATTACATTTCAAGTGATCTGAACACAGTTTTCTTACTGAGAAAGGGGTTCTCATAAAAAAAAAAACCCAAAATTCATTTCAAACTGGACTGTCGTCTTAAACCAGCACAAATATTTATTCCCCCACTGCCTCTGTGATGTAGCTGTGGTTTCAACTGACTGCCATTACTGTTTTTTCATGGATATTTAGGGGTAGACTCCTTACTTAACATTTAATTATGCAGTCAGGTGCTTGCAGGACTTCTTTACAAACTCCTGAGCTGCCTTGTTCCTGATAAGCTGTGTAGAAGTTGGGGATCTGGAAACCTCTGCAAATCCCTCTGCCTGTGTACACTGGAAGGACCTCAAGACATTTAAAGATCTGGCAGTATGGATGGGATTCATCACATCTAACAGCAGCCACCAAAATGGCACGTGTCTAACCTAAGTGAACCATCTCACATCCTAAAGGGGAGCTCGGCCCTGGCAGAGGGCAAGGCACCCTCCCTGCAAAAGGCATCCAGCTCTGGACACAGTTTCATGGAGGTTTCTGACTCTTTCCACTGACCTCAGGTGCAGCTGAGATCCATGGATTAGACAAGAGGCTTAACTTTTACAGACCTAATTTATGGGAGATTAATCCAGCACTAGGGTGAGGTATGGTACTGGAGTTATCCGTACAGTACTGTTACAGGCACATGTAACTGGTAGCTAGCACTGCCTGAATGTTTATTTTAGGCACTTTTAAAGTCAAAGCTTAGGGAGTTAGGAGTAAAAGTCACTGACTTTTACTCTTCTCCTTGACCTTTATCCAGCTGAAACCTGTAAAAGAGATACTTGGTGCTGAAAACAAAAATTCCCAGTCAAGGCAAACTCCTAGCTGCTGAAGGTTTTGCGTAAGATCACTATGGGACCTTCAGGCAGGTAAACAAGTCACAAGGCAGCTTAGGTGTGTGTAAAATTACTATGGATCTCTTGAATTAAGTCCAACTCATCTCCTTTTTATATCAACATAGGGCCCCATAGGCCCAAGGCTGTGCTTATGCTTTTCCAGCATAAGCATTTTTCTGTGCACAAAAGCTCCATCTGACCAGAATGTTATGGATATAATTTCTAAAGCTTTTTGAGATCCCTGGGTTAAAGGCAGTGTATAAATGCAAGTGGTACTATTTAAACTGCTGCACTACTAAAAGTAGAACTTCAATGACACACAAATACAGCTTTGATAATTATTTGATATGATGGATTGGTTAATAATTGTCTTGCAAACAGTCAACAGACTAAATTTACCTTAGACCAGTCTTTACATCTGAGGCTAGCTGTCCTCCTCACCTTTCCTGGAATGCCAGCTATGATGAGCAAGCTATTTTCAGTTTCTTATTAGGAAGCTGCCTCTGGACCAGTTCCTACATTACTTAGCATTTTGCCTGAGTAGCAAAATCAGGATCTGGCCATAGAAAACCTGTTTTCTTGGCACTTTGAGCCAATTCCTTATCAGTGTAGTTACCTCTAATATCTGCTCTGTGCTGTCTGCAGTGGCCTGTGTAGGCACACCTCTATGAAGATGGAGTTGTTGTGACACTTGTCTCATGAAAGAGCCTCTCCTGTTCTTCACTTTGAAGGTCCACTAAAAGGTGTGTCTGTGATGACACATCTGCTCTGGTATTTTTTTTTCTTCTTTCTCATATTAAAAAGTACCGTGATAAGTTCTTGTCGCTGTGCCAGGACGTCACTCGATACATGTAGAGGAGAAACAGTTTAAAGCTACTTGACTAACAGCTTCCTCTGTCAAATATGACATTAGAGTTATGATTGTCTCTTTTTTATCTCCTCACTTTGATGACAGGCTTATCTGAGGTAGCGAGACAAAGAGCGAAGTTGATTCAGCCTACCATGCTGTGCAGGTGAGAGTTTTGAGAACAAGTACAGCTGTTCGAAGGGCAAGTCCTAGTGCTGAATGACAGCTGCTTTCATCAGAAGCATGGCTGCTTGCTTTCTTTCTTTCTCTTTCTTTCTTTGTTGTTTTTTTTTTTGTTGTTGTTGTTGTTGTGGGTTTTTTTGACAATGCCAAGAAATTCAGCCGGGGCTTGAGGAAGGTACAAGATTAAATATCAAAATGTGACTGCTTGTGTAATAGTGTCAGTCTGAGCTACTGGCTCCTTTTGACATTCTTAGATCAAATCAGATGCTCTTAGAAAATCAAATGTGTTATTGCTGATTCTGGTCAGGAGTGGATCTGTTTACCAAACCCATGTGTATCACATCCACTGTAAGGCTGCATGGAATACTAACATTTCTGATTTGTTGCTAGGAAAGGGTTGCAGATTGTTCGGTTCTGTGCTTTTAGTGAGGGCTTTCCAAGATCACGCTTTTTTTGAAGAGCAGTGTGATATTCCTTCCTTCTCTTCTTCCCTGCCCCCGTCACTCCCTGCCTCTCTACCCCACCTCTCAAAACCCACTGTTAGTGATTTGATAAGTTTATTAGCCCACTCTTCAAAAGCCCTCAGATAGTGCACGTTATTGGGACTTTTGACGTGTGGCTATTTTGAATTTCGCAGAACACTCCCATATGCAGATGCAGCATGAGGTTTTGCAAAAAAAGCACTCAGCCTTTATTGCATGAACAAAATCTCCCATGTAAGCAAGCAAAGAAGTATGTGCTTATCCAAGTATTTATCTATGCCTGCAGGTATTTGAAGTTTGTGAAGGAGTGCAGGGTTTGTACATGCACCGGTTGGACTATACGTACATGTTATTAAAAGCTGAATATAACTAGGGCTCTCACTCACTCTGCCTATCCAGGAAGGAATATATATATTTTTTAAACCTCAGGTTTTCTTGCATTCCCTGAACAGAACAACCTGATTCCTACCTTAGTATTTTCTTTCTACTTGTCTGCTATGTCACAAGCATATGACCACATTCATGCTTTTTATTATTTCCTCTTACTTTTCTTCAAAGATCATTCAGGCAATCTAACTTCCTGGAACTGAAAGATCCTGGCTGTGTAACATTGGAAAGTCTTGAGGATAAAGACGTTGCTTTTCTTTTCTGTAATACACATCAGCCAGGTCTCTGTAGAAGTAATTTTCCAGTATGGTTTTCCCACCAGCAGGAGACACTGCTTTTTCTTCCATGAAACATGTAACAGCCTTGGAGTTTATTTTAGGTGAAAACAATTATTCATGTCATCCAGTAAAGGCACTGGAAATAAGAAAAGTATTTGTAGCCACTACAATATTCCAGTATATGGTACTTTTGCAGCTATTGATTGATATTCACTGAAACCTAGAGAGAGTAGATTCTATTAATACCAAATCTACCTATTAACCTCTATTAATATTAAAACAGGACTGAAAGAATCATGTGAAGAAAAGTCAGAGGGCTTGTACATATTGTAGCAATGTCTAATATTTATACAAATACCAATTGCAGGAGAAGAAAAGAAAAAATGCTATTTTCTGCTTCCATATATGCATTATAAATTGTAACATTACATTATAATAAAGTTATGAACTAATACACTTGAGGAAGAGAGTGAAGCTGTGAAACTATTTGTGTGCATTAGGAACATGCTCTTTCCCACCCAGATCCCACCACTGAAGTCATGTAAGGGAAGCCCCATACTCCATGGGATCCTATTCTCAAATTGAGGGCCACTAGTGCCATATGCTACATCTTCCACCTCATGCAAGATCACAAAATGTAAAGGGATATAGGAAAAGAGAAGCACGTGTCTCATCTTAAAACCCCTTGGAGCAAGAGCAAGGCAGGGTTGCACAGTGATTAGGAGTCTAGAGCTGCAGATAACCAGCTCAACAATGTTTTAGTTCCATTGAAATTTGAGGTACTGGGTACCTGGATGCTTTTGAAAAATCTCAATATGCCTCAATTTGCCCTTCTTGACACCTAAATATCTTAAAAAAATATGCCCCCTTAATTTCCAATAGAGATTTCCTAAATTAGATCCTTTCATTATTACAGCCAGAGTGATAGCAAATTGCTACTGAGGAGCTTTTCACCGTGGCCAAACCCAACAATAACAATAAAAATCTAATAATCCAAGCAATCGACTGCGTATTGAATAATTGTTCTGAGCGCACAGTGTAAATAGCACAATTCTGGACATACTAAAGAGAGTGAAAGATTAAAAACCTAAATGAACACAGAAAATGTCTGTCACGTCAGATACATCAACTCTGTCAGTCCAATACATACACTTAATTAAAATGGTTCAACCATCTGTCCAAGAGGGTGCATGGGAAAACTTTAATTGATCGTCTCAGTTTTTCCAAGCGATCAGGAAATAGGGCTAAAGCTAGCTCTCCTGGAATGGATTTAAGAATTATAAAACTGACAGTTGGGGAATTTTCTGCCTTAGCTATTTTAAGCCTCTCTTATTTCTCCCCACAACTTTGACAGAATTGGACGATTCAAAAGTACAGATGCATCTGAAGTACCAAGAAGGCAGGTGAATGACGTCCCTGGGTGACAGCCAGGCCTTGTGCCTGAGGGGCGATGTGCTGTGAAGAAGGGTAGGTGTTTTCCTGCCCTCCCTGGAGGGCACTGTGGTGGAGCAAAGGAAGCTTTCATTTTCCACTGGGGCTCTCCAGGAGCTCAGTGATGGAAACAGCTGAGAGGCCACGCAGGATCCCTCACTGCTTTTTTGCCTCTCTCACCTCTTGATCGGGCATTTGCTCTGTAAAAAGATGCAAAGTCAGAGCTGTGTTCACCTGAGTGTGGCCACCTCACCTGGAGCTGTGCCTAATGTGGCAGATCCTAGGATGAGATTCAGGTCATCTAACTTCACCTACCTAAAAGGTGCCTAGTCTCATCTGGTCACCTTATAAAATCAGTGAAAGAAAGGCCCCCTCTGAAGGTGAGCGAAGCTGCTCTCTGCAAATGGTGCTGCTGAAGGCCTCCAAAAAGACATTAAGTCCATATGATTGTTTTCCCTAAGAGACAACCTGTAATCAACCACTGAAGACAAGAGACCATCATCCATGCTTATCTTCATGGCCACTGGCTTTTCCAGATCAGATTCTTCCTGCTTGTTTTTTCCCAAATTCAGTCTTGGGGTTACAATCTAAAGTGGCTTGCTTATCTCCTCCTTTGCAGCCTCCACTGCCCTCTGCTATTTATTTACCTCCAAAAGATGAGGTTCTTCTATCAGCCATCCTCACAGAAATTTCCTCAGGGACAGTTTAACCAGCTTCAGGGGGGAAAGTGCTATACAGATCTTCATATGAAAATATCTGTATGAGGAAAAAAACCAACAGTGGCTATTCTCTTGCTCCTAGGAGAATATTTGCCAGGTGGCCCAGGTCTCTCCAGATGATACTCTATTGTCATTCACCAGTCTCTGAAATAACAGCCTCCACTGATGAGGGTGAAGAAAAGCTCCACAGAGCAATCATTGAAGCAGGGATAGCTGACACAGAAGCAATCCCTTTGTAATCACCCTCTTAGGCCCTTCAAAACCTGGATGGCAACAGCTCAAACCTTTATCCAGGGCCCTCTCACCAGCCTCTGTGCTGTTATCACGGCTGCCTACTCTCACCAAGACACACTGGCTCCAGCGGTATTTTATATTCCTTGTTGTGGGAAGAGGCTTATGCCTCCCCATTGCTTCACTAACAGCTAGGGGAGATGGCTGAGCAAGTTGAGCAGTGGTAGGAGCAAAGCGAGTGCTCCTTCAGCCTGCTCAGTAGCCTCAGGAAACAGCAGGGTTGGGGCACACCCTGCTCCAGCAGGGGAATGGAACTTCAGAAGACTGCCTCTATCCCTTTAGACCACAAGCAATCTTCCAGTCCATTCAGGTGTTTGCAAAATGGACAGACTCCAGGAATCTTTTGTATCTGTCTATGAACTGGATGCAGTCACACTCCCACCGCACGCATGTGCTGGTGGGAGTGTGATGGCACTGCCATGGAGAGCTTCTGCAAGTTGAAATGCACACCAATGCTTCCCTGAGTGCCTTGGGAACCCAGCTCTCTCTGTGGCTGGCTGCTTCAAGACTTCAGGTTCACAAAGAAGTTTTAAATGTTTGTTATGTGTGTGCAGGGAGTTCAATGACTGGCTAATGGATGTCAGGTGACCAGCAACATGCTGAAAACAACCAGCGATCAGAGCACTTTCAGAAGTGTTCTTATGTTGTGAGGTATAGCAATGGTTTTTACACTCTTGTCCCAGTCTAGCTGCAAAAATCTGAGGAGAGAGCAGTCAGGTGGAAAGCTTGTGGGGAATGCTCATGAACTGGGAGGTTGTGCTAGGTTTGCTTCCCTGATGCTCCAAGTAATGTCTTCTGACATTGCTGATGCGCCCTTCATCTGGTCTCCAGCTTCCATGCCCATTCTTCCCTCTTCTCCCACCATTTACCCTTGTTCCAGCTCACTCCCAAGCTGCTCTCTCTGCCCTGAGCACAGAACTCAGCCCTGTCTCACATAACAAAACTGTCCCTAGCGTTGCTACCAAATGAGCCTAAAGCCACACATGTATCTTTTAGCAGTGCCCACGCCCTGTGCCTGACCACCCACTCTGTACCTTCTTCTATACCTTCTTCTATAGTTTTCTGAGACTCCATGAAAAAAAACTCACTGTTGTCCTGCCCTGGCTCTTTCTGGTTGTGCTGTTCAAGGCACCAGACGTCAAGGTGTTCACCCACCCAGAGAGATGCTTTGGGGGAAGATAAGACATTTTGTCTGTGCTTGAAAAGAGGACAACTTCCACTCCTGAACATCAGCCCTTGTGCCTGTTGCACTGTCCCACCAGCTCCCAGTGACAGCACAGTTCCTCATCAATTGTTTCTTAACTTGGTGGCCTTTTCCCAGCAGGGTCATAGTATCTATTTGTGTTCACTGAGGCAATGTCTTCTAGCCACATCAAGCTTAATGCATTGTTATCCTAAAACGATTTTCTCATTTCATTTCAGGAATACAATTGTGCTATTTGTTTAGAAGCTCCTGCTTCCACTCACAGTAGCTACTGCTTGCTGTAAATTACACTGTATTATGACATTTCATTTTTCTGATAAAAAAATGAATTGTCACCATCCCAGTCTTCTGGTGTACTGCTTAAGTAGTTAAGCTCTTTGGGTAAACTGGGGAGAGTTTACAAGAAGACATATCATCCTTAATATTTAAAATACACTTTAAGAGGAGTGACTAATTGTGTGGGAATAATGTCATCGCTATGTTTGCATTATAGTTCTATGATCAAAGAGAGACTTCTAAGATATAATCTAAGCTCACTGAAATCCTAATGAGAAATTACATGGGAATGTTGGTATTTCAACAATCCACAAGAGTAGCTGAGCTCAATTATCCCGATGTCATAAGGGATTTGTTTGGATAATTGAGACTTCTGACCATTGAGACAATGTTCATTGTAACTAATAGGCATGCAGGGATAAATCTCTATTTTGAGGAAGAGGGAATTGTACACAGCTACAGCTTTGAATAACCAAGTTGTGCTGTAAACCCAGCTTGTATCCCCATGGATCCATGTGGTTAATAAATAAGTAACAAGGCGGGCCTGAAACTCCTCTGAAGGATTCGTCAATTGGTTCGTAAACACGATCAAGTTAGTGCAGAGATAAATGGCTCCACCTGTTACCCAGCCCTGCAAAATTTATCAACTTGAGATTAAAATCTCTTTGCCTATCCTTATGATGAAGTTCATAATTATGAAAAAATGTATCATATATTACTCGCAAGTCAAAACAAATACTATTCCTTAGATTAGTGGACCAGCACAATTACACAAGTCTGCCTAATACTTTCTCCTTGAATTAATTAACAGGGTACAAAAAGGTAGTAAATTCTTTATAAGGGTGAAGCCTTTTTACACTTGGTAAAGACATTTCTGACTTTCTGGGTCTCTTTGAGCCAAAGTAGGTATTGGGGCCAGCTGGACAAGATTCACTCCCTGCTCCCTTGGTTTCAGAGTCATCCCAAGATAATAGAAAGCATGGAGATGGGAACAGAGATATGGGCAAAGAACTCGCTGTGTTTCTATCTGAAGACTGTGAAAATAGGTCAAGTAGGTTTGTTTGTCTGTTAATGAAGTCTGTAAGAGTTTTCCCATTTCTTTTTTAGGAGGAGGTTCTTCATGTAACACCTAATAGCATCTGACTGGCTTAGAAAATGAAGCAAGAGCTGAAATCTTTTTTAAGAGCACCCTAGGATCACAGATCTCACTGAATGTTAGTAAAGGCTGTGTTCACAATTCACCTCAACATTTCTAAAGCCTCTGTTTTAAGTAATGAAGATTTTAACTTCCTTTATTAGTGCTAACAAGCCAACAGTGTAGAGAATAAAAAAAAAAACAACAACACACAAAAAAATGAAGAATATCTTTCTGCCACTTTACATCCATGACACTTGTATGTCTTGTGTACTGCATGAACTTCTTGTTATTCCCTGTCTAAGGTGATAAGAAGAGGAATAAGAATTACGGGAGGAATTAAATAGCTTGCATACAAGAAGAGACTGAATAGACAAGGTTCCTTTAATTTGGACAAGAGAAGATAAAGAAAGGATATGATAAGAGATCTAAACATACATGAATGCTGTGAGGAATAGAAAGAGGAAATAATGAGTCACTATTTTCGCAATGGCAGCAGGTTCAACATTAAAAAAGGAAGATTTTTTTTTTTTGCACAATAGAATTATACTAACCTGTTGTTACAGGGTATGGTGAAGCGTGGAAAGGCACTAGGTTCAAAAAAGCTAGAAAAATTTCAAATGAGACAAAATGGAGAGTGGTGGCTATTAAAACTGATGATCCCTGTGCAGTTCTGGGTAATGGAGACCTTCGTCTGACGACTGACAGAACTGGAGATCAGATGACACGGTACCACTATGTTGTACTTTGTTTCTTAAGCTCTTTCCTGAATATCCACTCCTGAGTGCTGCTGCAGGCAGCAGAATACCTTTCTGACCCTGAGTCTATGCCTGTGAACTAGAAGGTCAGGACACAGGCAGGAGAGCTGCCACAGTTGGTTTGTTAGTCTTGTCCCTGGTATGGGTTTGACCTGGGCCAGCTGTGAGAAAACTTTGTTACCAAGGAAATGCACAGGAATAGTTTGGGATGTTCAGACCAGCAGTTATTCACAATGGGCAGTTTTAGTGTGGCCACCTGTTTGGAGGTAAGACTCTGCCTTCATGGAAAGCAAGCTGGGCAGTGCTGGTTGGCCTTGAGGCCCGGAAACGTTCCCTATACAACTTAATTTTTGCCTGAAAAGTGTTGGCTGTCCTTACATGACTGACCACAACAGAATATCCTGTAATACAGAGTGAAGGAAACCTCTGAATGTGACCTTCTGAAGGCTTCTTTCATAGGCACGAATTTCAATGGGAAGTAGAAGATGTTACCGAAAAATGAGTTCAGGGATTTTAATCTATAGAAAGGTGACCTCAGAATCCCTAAGAAATGACCAGACTTCAGGAGGCACAATCAATGAAATGTGAGTGTCTCATGAAGATGGAGGCAGCAAAGTGTTATTTAGAATATGTGCCACATTTTTTCATGAAGAGTAGGAAAATAAACGAGTCCTGAATACATCCTTTAATTTCTTACTTGAATCAGTTTGAAATCATAATTAAAATCACAGCTGATTAAACATGGATTTATCTGGTTTCCTAGTATAGGTTCAGAAATTACCGTAGGCAGTATATGGCACAGCACCAGTGCCACACTCTAAATTAACCAGGGGAATCTGATTTTGTATTGTGTACCACTCTACTATTAAGAGGATGGACAGACATGTTAGACAGGACTTGTTCCCACTTGATTGATCCTGGCTCTGTACTATTTTGGAAGTTAAGTACTTTAACCTTTATCCCATTGCTACTTGGTGTGATGTAATAGTAGAGCTCCTAAGTGCATTTCTTGTCAGAAGCATCTTAAATCATGCACAACTTAATCGAGCTATTAAAAATAAAGTTTCTTCTCTTGCTTAGTCTATTTTCCATCCTGAATGACTGAAGTCCGCTAGTAGAAGTCAATCATATTAGGGAGTGATTGGCTTCTTGCCTTAGTTTTCCTCATGGAACCACAGTTCACCTTCTCTTAGTGTTCTTCCTGGGGGTCTGGTCAGCCAGGCTGCATCCCAGCAACAGACTAGAGGCATCACTTGAATTTCTAGGGTCATATCTGGAACTCTTCCCACTACAGACTGACAGAGTTTGGCAAGGAAGAGGGGAATGGCTGAGAATTCACAAAGTCTGTGTGAAGCAAGCAGTGTCCCACTGGTGGACTCTCTTGTTTGAATCACTTTCCATCCTTCAGTTTTCATGTTGCTTTTCTTCTAAGGCAAACACGCCGTAGATCTCATTCTGCACCATCTCATTCATTCTTTATGAAGGGCCATGGGGGAGTATATTCAGATCACATGCAATGGCACTTTGCATGGGAATTGGTACCTTCAGTGTCATCTACAGTCAAGAAACTGGTAAGACAGAGACTGGATTCTTGTCCAGTCACCTCAGAGAGACAGACACAAATTCTGAGTTATATGTTTAGTCCAGCTGGTATAGGCTAAACCTCTATTTCTGTCTGGGACCTGAATAGGGCATGATATCACCTATTCAGTTTATGATTCATGGTGCGTCTTAACTTTCTGACTTACTTTCAAAATAATGCTCTTCATGCCAGATTTGCCCCTTTTCTGTTCTAGTCCATAAGGTCATAATGGAGGAGATGCATCACCCTGGAGATGGCATCATTAGTTTCCACTCTGGGGTCAGTAAGAGGCTCGTCAGAAGAAGGCACCAGATACTATTAAGCCTTCAGTTGTCATGGCTACCTTCCTTCTGCCTCACTCTTAGAATTGCCTTGGGACCTTTAATGGAGAAGACACTGGAAATCTTGCATTGTTGCAACTGCTTTTTAACAGATTGTGAGATCCCTGGGTTTCTGCACCTTCCCTAGGAAGGTCCTCGAGTTCCCATTGGTCATTCACAACAGGAAGCAAAGGATGAGACTTGGCTGAAAGAACAGCTGTGAAAAGAGAAGAGAAAAGGAGTAAAAGGCAGAAGAAAATGGGTGAAAACAGAAATACATCAGTAGAGGACAAAGGTGTAAGGCTGAGGATCAGGAAATAATGCAGGTTGCAGGAGAGAAAATGGGGAGCAGGTTGAGAGAAGAGCAAAAGAGATCAGAAAAGAGAAGTGAAGAGTAGATCTTCTTCCTTTCTGCCAGGCTGTATCACATAATATATGAAGAATTAGTATTTCAGTGTTGTACTGCAAAGATCTCTTCTCCAATGCTGCAGGAATTGGCTCACGTCTGGCCCTAGATCCCTCTGAAATCACATCTGAAAGACAAGGTGAGATCCCTGCACTTTTGCTTGTTTTCCCTAAGAGAATGAGGGAAGACGGGGGGAACCTGGTGCCCCAAATGGCTTCAGACAATCTGAGCCCATGAGCTGCTTAACAGGTTAAGCAGAGAGGACAGGGAGAGCTTTGCTCCAAGTGTGCTGTCCCCAAAGAGAGGCACATATAAATGTGCAAGTTTCATGCCTGTTGAGGAGCTGGCTGTCTGGTATTGCTGTACATGAACCTGAGGAAAAACAGCAAGATGGGCATGCTACACATGTATCACTTAGCCTAATCCAATATAATACATTCCTATACCTTTATCGAAATGCTTGTTATGCATTTTAGGATTCAGTAATGAAAAAACACTATGGGTGTTCTTATTCAATCATAAATTTTTACAGGTTATGTGGATTACATGAGTATAATTCAGTAGTAACATGTTACAGATTCATCTCTTTCCTGGAATAAGCTTTGGGCTCTCTCTCTCTCCAGCAAAAGCACTTAAGATATAGGAATTCTTAAGCACTGAAACTTTAAGCATTGAGGTCACTGGGCCACTCTGTGTGTCTATGCACACATTGCTTGACAATGGTCATAGGCAACAAGCAAGCCCAGTCAGTATAGATTACCTCTCCATTTTCTCACTGGCTAATGCCAATGTATTCCCTTGGATTAGGTATAGGGAAGCCTTAGACATGTTTTTCTCTCATAGGACAAACATTGTCATTTTCAACATTGCTGTAGAAGTGGCAGGATGCTGAGGCACTCAAATATTTGTGACTATTTTTTTTCATGAAGGAAAGATCCTCCATTGTGCATTTAATTTACCTACACGGTATCACTGAACAGAAAGTGCCTCTGAGTGTGCAGGATAAATAAAGGACATGCAGACTGATTTTTAGACTTGATTTGCTTGTTTGTTTCCGATGCTTGTTCTGTGATTGAATGATTTTTTAATTTATTTTTTATTAGAATATTAATTAACAGCCATTTATTTTCTTGAGATTTGTTTCCTCCTCAGAGACAAACAGTGTCTGCTGCCTTTTTCTCTTAATGTATGAACCATTTGCTACATGCTTACAAAATGATATCAAGTGTAAATCTAGTCCTGATAAGCAACCTTGACAAGGAAATTACTTAGCATTCAGTGTTCATAGGAAGGGAGGGTGGGAGAGAAAGAGAGAGAAGGAAAGAGAGGCAAGGGGTGAGATCTCAAGTGAAATCAGCACAATGTGCTCTTTTAGGATTGGTTCTAGAGCAGATAAGCTTTCTGTTCCTCCATAAAAAGGTCAAAGAGTCTCAGCATCAAAACTGTATTTACCAAAGTTTGCTGTCATTTGGTGAATTGATCACACATACAGTAAACAAAGCTTTGTAAATATGAAACCAGATTAGCATTTTCAGGTTTCTCAAATGCAGCATTCTCTATAAAATGGTAGGGCATTTTTCTTAGACATTTAAATCCTATGCAAATAGTTACAGCAAATATATGAATCAGAAAAATGCACTTTCAACTGCAGTGACCACTCCTTTCTGTATATCCTTTTATTTGAAAATAGGCAAACACAGGACTGAGTTATTTCTATTTGTTTTTTCTGTTGAATGTTTTTAATGGTTTGTACTGACGGAGGAAAAAAAATGATGTTTAGTTAAAAGTTGATACAACCCACAAGTGGACATGTCAAAACAAGCTATAGAAAGTTACTTTTGATGTGTTTTATTGAGATATCTATGGTACTTTCCAATTGCCTTATGCCAAAAAAGGTAGCTCTGCTCAAAAATTATTTCTTTTGAAAACCACAAATACAACTTGTCAGCCTTTTAAATGTGCTTCAGTATATTTAAAGAGATCCTTCTTAAGCTACCAATTGTCTACTGCTGGGGAAAAAAGACAAGTAGTACAATAAAATCAGGTCAAAACTCTTTACATGTGGTACTTGATTTTATTCAGGTGGTGATATCAGGTCACTGATATTTGTATGTGTACCCACGTATGTTTTTGTCTTCAGTAGATGCATATGCAGGAGTTAAAAAGTAGCAGTGCAGAATGGCAAATTATTATCTCTGTGACTGCTAGTGCTCTGAGACAAAACTACAGAATATCTGATGACACTCGGGTGTCCTTTCTATTTTAGGATTCTTCCTCTTACAGAAGAGAAGTAATCCAACCTGGAATTTTCCAGGATTTTCTGTTTCCTCCTGTTTTAATCAGACCTTAAAACTGCTACTGAGAAGAAAAAAAAAAAAAGAAAAAAACACACCTCATTCTCTTTCCGTACACAGAGATATGGTTTTCCCCACCTTAAACATACATGGTTTGAGTTCAAAGGCTCAGCTTCCTGAGTGATAGTGAAGGTCTGTTGTTTAGCCAAAGGATCAAGAGGATACTGGGCTCTGAGATGTCAGAGAGCGTGTCTAGGCAGGGGTGGGAGGTTTCTCGGTGGAGGTGGGAGGGATGGTAACCTTGATACTTAATTACCCCATCTTATCCATGGCTGCTGTAACCACAGATTGAGAAAATGGGAAGAAAAAAAGCCTAGTGAAATGGATTGTGACTTTTACAACTAGAAAGCGTGTGAGACTGGGTGTCTGTGCATTCCCCTCCTGCTGTGGTGGAAAGCTGTTTGCCAGGGCCCTGCCTCTGAGGGAGCAGGTCCAGCTCCTCCAGGAGCCTCAAGAGAGCCACCCTCACCCTGGGATGCTGACGGACAGATGAACACACACAGCCCTGCTCAACACCACTGGGGACATCTGTGGCAGGTGTCAGCAGGGCTGAAGGATAAGCCAGAGGTGATGCCCAAGGAAGAGTCGGACACCACCAGCCCTCCAGGAATATTCGCCACAGTAGTGCAGGCACAAGCTCAGACTGAAAAAAAAGAAACTTTCAAGGATAGGAGCTTCCATGGAAAGCTCTATAGACCCTGAGATGTAGACTCCTTCAAAGTGAAAGACCAACTTTTTCTGAAAAACATGGATCTCAGAGCCCTCGCGCTGCCCAGGAGCCTCTACCTGAGTGAATGGGAGACACTTGGGCCTGGTCACCCTGTAAAAACTCATGATTAAAGTTGGACAAAGGGTTTATGGCATGCAAATATCAGTCAAGGAAGAGCTTCCCTAGTTTATTCAGGGCTGCGAGTCATGGGATGAAGCTCTAACTCTGCAACCCTTTTGCCCCTGTCAGAGGGTGGCCCACATTCCCAAGGCTGAATGGGCAGGTAGGCTGTATCTATATGCCAGGAACAGACCCTGACATGAATAATCTGTCTGTACTGGGGGTTTCCTGGCAGAGGAACTATCAACCAGTGTAGAGCTCAGGTGCATATATCCGTAATTGTGAGAAGGCAGATGAAGATCCCACAGCACAACAAAGGGTCACAAAGATTCCCCAATAGAAGGCCAATGGACATGGCAACTTAGAAACCTATAACAGATGGTCTGTATCCTGAAGAGCTTCCTACAAAAGAGACATGAGACAAAGAGAAAGGAAGTAATGGTTTGAAGGTCCAAATTAACTCCTTTACCCTTTGTATCTCTTTGCTGTTTGTGCCCAACAATGTTCTGTTTATCAGACTCCTGGTCTCCACTGGATTGGTGAGTCCTAGCAAACCCTCTTGCGTCTTCCTCCCATCCACAAAACTAATCATGTCAGTGCTCTCTGGAAATGCATAGACTTTTAAGGGTCTGTATATATATACATATATATATATATATGTGTGTCTCTGTGTGTGTGTGTGTGAGTGTGTGTGTGTGTGTGTGTGTGTGTGTGTGTGTGCCCTTGCACAATGAGCCCTGCTTTAGAAAGAACTAGAAATAGCTAAGACATAAAAATCCATCATGAGAAGAGGAAAAATTGCAAATGACTTTAATATGTACAAAATAGCTACCTGTGTTTTGCTGAAACTGTTACCATAATATATTGCAGTGTCTGATAACTTAGACAGCTTTTAATGCACTAAGGTGGTGTAACTTTCACCATTTCCGTAGAATCAGAATTGTTCAGTTTGGAAAAGACTTCTAAGATCACAGAGCACAATGGTTAACACAGTACTGCCAAGTCCACCACTAAACCATGTCCCTGAATGGCACATCTACACATCTTTGAAATACCTTCAGAGCTGGTGACTCCACCACTTCCCTGGGCAGCATGTTCTGATGCTTGACAACACTTTCTGAGAAGAAATTTTCCTAATACCCAGTCTAAACCTGTGAGGCCATTTCCTCTTGTCCTATAGCATTCTACTCGGGAGAAGAGACCAACCCCCACTTTGCTACAACCTCCTTTCAGGTAGAGAATGATAAGGTCCCCCTTGAGCCTCCTTCCCTCCAGGTTAAACACCCCCAGCTTCCTCAGCCAACCCTTATAAGACTTGTGCTCCAGACCCTTCACCAGCTTCGTTGCCCATCTCTTTCTCCCACCCAACTTGGCGTCATCTGCAAACTGACTGAGGGATCCCTACTCAACTCCCACATCCAGATCATCAATAAAGACATTTAACAGGGCTGTCCCCAGTACCGAGCCCTGGGGAATACACTTGTGACCAGCCACCAGCTGGATGTAACTCCATTCACCACCATTCTCTGGCCCCAGCCATCAAGCCAGTTTTTTACCCAGTGAACAGTGGACCTGTCCAAGCCATGAGCAGCCAGTTTCTGCAGGAGAATGTTGTGGGAAATGGTGTCAAAGGCCTTAAAGTCTGGGCAGACACATCCACAGCCTTTCCCTCATCCACTATCTGGTCACCTTGTCATAGAAGGAAATCAGGTTTGTCAAGCAGAACGTGCCTTTCACAAACCCATACTGGCTGGGCCTGGTCCCCTGGTTGTCCTGTATATGCCACATGATGGCACTCAAGATGATCTGCTCCATGACCTTCCCTGGCACTAAGGTCAGCCTGACAAGCCTGTAGTTCCCTGGATCCTCCTTCCAGCCCTTCTTGTAAATGGGCATCACATTTGCTGACCTCCAGTCAGCTGGGACCTCCCCAGTTATCCAGGACTGCTGGTAAATGATGGAAAGTGGCTCAGTGAGCACTTCCACCAGCTCCCTCAGTACCCTTGGGTGAATGCCATCTGGCCCCAGAGACTTGTGCATCTCTCTGACTGATGTAGCAGATTGCTGACTGTTTCCTCTTGGATTATTGGTGCTTCATTCTGCTCCATGTTCCTGTCTTCCTGCTCAGGGGGTTGAGTACCTTGAAAATAGCTGGTATTATTATTGAAGGCTGAGACAAAGGAGGCATTAACTACCTCAGCCTTTTCCTCATCCTTAATCACTGTTTTCCTTGCATCCAGTAAAGGATGGGGATTCTCATCAGCCTTTCTTTTGCTCCTAATGCATTTATAGAAGCACTTTTTATTGCCTTTTACAACAGTAGACAGATTAAGTTCTAGCTGGGCTTTGTCCCTTCTAATTTTCTCCTTGTATAACCTCACAAGATCCATGTAGTCCTCCTGAGAGGCTGGACCCTTCTCACAAAGCTCATAAAGTCTCATTTTTTTTTCTTTTACCCCAAATTCCAGACAAAGCTCCCTGTTCAGCCAGGCCAGTCTTCCCCACCAACTTGTCTTTTGGCACATGGAGATGGTCCACTCCTCCACCTTTAACATTTCCTTCTTGAAGAATGTCCAGCCTTCCTGGACTCCTTTGCCCTTCAGGATTGCCTCCCAAGGGATTCTGTCAACCAGGCTCCTAAACAGGGCAAAATCTGCCCTCTAGAAATCCAAGGTTGCAGTTCTGCTGACTCCTGCTCCTTATTTCCCCAAGAATCAAAACTCTATCATTTCATAGCTGGTTTACTTTTTTATTAGCTGCTTTGTGTTTTATCTTTTGATAGATGTTGGTGGCTTTTGTGCCTTTGAGCCCCTTGAAACGTAAATCTGCTTTATAGAAGATAGAACTATTATGACAGGATTAAGAGCACTGTTTTCCTCTTAATACAATAATTTATTAAAATACTTTTTCATTAAATTGCAAAGTGCATGTTACTGACTTTTTTTATTGCAAGTGAAGACTGTATTGACACTATTATTAAAATGTGTTCACAAAGAAGGTTGGGTTGTACTGTAAAAGTGGCATTAAAAGAATACAAACAACTCAGCAAGAAAGAATTTAAGCCTTGATAAATTAATCTGTATATGGCATGACACCTAAAGGAGAGTGAAACAGCCTTAAACACATTCTTAAATAAGAACGCCTATAACTTTATATCAGTATCTGAGGGAAAAGGGTTTGCAGAACACAAGTAGATGTAACATTTACTGTAATGTATTATGCCTGTTGACTTCTGTGAGTAAGGATTTTGTCTAGCATTAGGTGTTAACAGGATTGGGCCTAACCCGGCTCCTCACGGTAGCAAAGCGTGCTTGCTGCAAGCCACTGTCTGTCAAAAATGAGCAACTGCCAGCACATGAGTGAGGTTTGGCTCTTCTGTGCAGCAAGGAATTCGGAGGACATTGCTATTTTTTGACAGTGGAAGGAACCAGATCAGGTTTTAACTTGACTGCAAATTAAGAGCTCACTGAGCATAAGAAGAATACTCCTGCAAAGAGCAAATAAGCTGAGCAAGAAGAATTGTGTGCCTGATCTTGCAAGGAGCCTATTAATGGAGTCATTAAAAAAAGTCATGCTCTGCTATTGGTGAAAGCGTTGCCCATGACTCACGGGCTGTATCAGTACAGCATGTGGTTCTCTGCCCACAGCCAGTGTAGTCGGTGAGCTTGACTTCTGTGCAAGTGTTTCACTGCCATTAAAAATCAGCCTGTCTGCCCAGTTACTCTGGCTGTCTGCAGTTACCCCTGGCCAACCCTCATGGATTTGGGATATCCAGGAGATAAATTGCTCCCATCCTTGCTACTGTGCAATCTCACAGTCGGCAAAGTAGGTAGATCCAGCTGTTAAAGCCAGCTGTTGAAAACCACCTCTGATGCCTCCAGATCCCTGCGATATTGACTCCTTTTCTGGGAGTCATGCCACAGGGCTTGGCTCAGCCAGCGTTTCCTCCTTCTTGCCTGTTTTCTCCAGCGCAGCGCTGGAAATCCCCACTCAGTTCCCCTCTCCCCCAGCCCACGCCCCCAGGGCCAGCGTGCACCCATCCACCCTGGGTGATACCTTCCACCCAGCACTGCTCTCTGTGTAGCTTCACAGATTCCACACTTCCCAAGCACATGAGTCTGCAAACTCATGGGTGTTTGTTCTATGTGTGTGCATGTGAATGTGTTTGTGGGGGGGCTGATCCATCCCTCAGAAGGAAACGTGGGTGAACCAGACTGGCCAGGAGCTGAAGCAACATGGATTTCATCAAATGTGGAATCCTTACATCTCCTTGTTCTCTGTTGTCCGCTTCCACCTATTTTGATCACTGGCTGGTCTCCAGGGCAGAGAGAAGGTCAGAGGCCCTCTCTGAACTACACATCTATGTGCATCTCCATCTGTTATCCTTATAGCCATGCAACTCACTTTTAATAAAGCTTGTTCTTTGTACTTCAGTAAGGCCAACATAAAATGTTGAGAATCTGTGAAGCTACCAATAAATTGTAACATTTAAATGTAAGGAGCATCCATTCCATTAATTGTATTTGCTGCATGGTCGCAAAGTGTTTGAAATAGATTCTGATCACGTGCCACTTCTTGATCCTTAAGTCTTAAAGGCTTTTATAGAAAGAGAAGATAGATATTTTGGAACAAAATCCTAATTATGATAAAGCAAGGTTTTAGAAAGTCATCACTGACTATGAGACACAAAACAAAAAACAAAATACGGGGGATTCTGAAACGTGGTAACAAAACTTCAAAGTAAGTTCAACAAGAAGAACAAGTTCTTGATTTGATGAATCTCTTAAAGCTTAAGACAAGAACTGATAAAATTGATAATTTTTTTCTCATAAATATTAAAAATATTTATCATTTGTCTAAAACAAAATAGTTTTATTTTGATTATTAAATTTTTAAACTCTCAGAAACAAGGAAAATCCCCCACATCTATAGCAAACTTAAGCTATATAAAAGTCAAGTTAAACTTTTAAAATACAGACAAAAATTTGTTTGATGGAAAGTGCCTTTGATCAAAAATGTTTAGGGAAGTTTTGTTCCACCTGGTAGCCAAGTAAAGCAGACATGTATTTGTTATTCCTCATATGCTTCACATGTCAGACTGGGCCCTATTGTTGTCTATATATGGTGTAGGCACACCTGTATATGTAAAATGCTAGATGGTGCAATAAAGTATTTGTGAAATGCTGCTGGTGATTGGATATATGCAGGATGCTGATCATTATAATAATCTCCATGCACTCATGCCTGCATTCCTTTTATTAAACTTTCTTACAAGTTTCACTATTAATTTCCAAAGACTCAAAGGTAAGAACTGAGAAAATACGAGCTGTCTGCCTACATTTACCTTCTAAGACATGTTTCTTTTGCTTTTCCTGCACGAGTGCAGGACTCGATGGGAGAGAAATATTTTCAACAACTGTATTTTTGTAAGTTTTAAACCTTTCAAATTTACTTTTACCAAGTAGTCTTCCTCTGAGTTACCTGCCTGAAGCTGAAATATGCAGAAGAGGACAAAAAAAAGGTGCATCTTTCCTCTTCCTGAGGGTTATTGCACTTGTGTGGAAGGAAAGCCAGTAGCATGGGCATGAACCTCAATGCTCCCAAACTCAATTGCTTAAGAGCTGGTCAATTATGGGAGGTTACAGACACACTCTGTTGTAAGAGTGTGCAAGAGTTTTCATCCCAAAGCATCCCTTTTGGTAATCTACTGCAGCTGATGAAAAAGGAGGAAATTTTAAAATGGTGTGCTTAAGGAAATATGAGAAAAAAAATAGTCAACTCTTCCTTACCTTTACTTAAAAACAGAAATTTGATGAAAGGGATGAAATTGCTGGTTGGGCAGGGCAGAGAAGGGTCAAAATGTTTCCACCATCATTTTACATCCTAGGGGGAGTGAGGGATGGGAGAGGACCAGGGACATACATGGTCTTCTGCACCACCTAGATCCATGGGGTTGCAAAAATGGGAGAAATAGTTATAGGGTCAGTCAACAGACTGCTGGCCACCTCTAGTGGTCGCAGGTAATTCATACTTTCTAGAAACATGCTCTTGATATGTATGAAGGCATTTGGCACTGGCTTACTCCCTGAAATCTGGGAAAGATCCAAACTGACTTGCTTAGGGAGGCATTAGCAGTGCTTTCTCTGAGCTGGGACAGCCCCTGCTTCAGTTTCTCCTCAGTCAAGAGGAGAAATGGCCATTAAATTTACAGCACTCATGAGTTTGATGGGAATGAGAATGAGTTCTCGAGCAAGCCAGAGAAGTGTGCCATTTCTACCCTTTACTTTGCTCTCAGTGGGAACACTGCAAACAGCCTGCAGTATGGAAATGGCAAGGTGGACAGACATTTGGAGACATGTACAATAAAGGAGAGCATTAATTTAAGAGATTCTGCCAGAGTGCATCAACAAGACTGACTGCACTTAAACAAAAGGGGGCAAAAAAAGGCAGAAAGATAGAGTCCATTCCCAGTTTGTGGAAAAGTAGGATGGTCTGAAAGGAATTGTCAACTTTGGTGAGAAAGAGAGCTGCACACAAGAAAAATGTAACTTTCAAATACACAACCACATGAAGTCGGGTATGCTTAATGGAGGGAAGGACTATATTAATCTGTTTGAATTGCTAATTGGGGATTTAGTTGGCTAGATTGGGGGTTATAAGATTAAGGCTTTTATTCTGTGTTTTTGTTCTTTTCCAAAGGTAGGAATCCTCCATAGATCCCTGCTCTTGGGAATCTAATGCCCTCAAATGCACAACTCGGCAGCTGACGAGCAAGCTGATAAAGCATTCCTTGCAGATACTTAATGGGTACATTCTGTATCTCCGTCTGCATCTTTCTGTCTGCCTATCTCTTTTTTTTTTCCCCTTAGCACACTTGGAGGAAGGTAAGCAAACAAAACAAACTGAAAGAACTACCTTTTCCCTTCATGTTTATAGTTGCTTTTCCAGAAGTCATTTCCATTTATGGAAATAACTTCTCTAAATTTCTCCCATTTCAAGGGTCAAGATCCCTATTTTATTTCAAGTTGCTTCAGCTGAATAGGGCAAAATAGAAAGAGCCCACAGGACACCAGGACACACTGCACACCTTGGATGATGAGGCAGCTTCATGCAAGGCAGGTCTGACATGGCAGGATGCTTCCCGCATTGCTGGGTCAGCTCCATCACATTTTAGGGCACAGATAGCAGAGTTCACTGGAGGAAAAGCAGTTTACATTACCCTCCAAAAATACAAATCCTCACCACAATTGTTGTGGCACAATAACTGAAATAATAATAAGGGTGTGGAACAAAGGAGAGCCTTTATTGTAATGAAGATAGCAAGGGGCAGTTTTTTATTTTGAGATTGTTAATTTTTGTACAAAGGGAAGCTGGTAAGGTTGTGCCATTTGCATATCTTCCAGCAAAGAGCTAGGACATTTTAAAATCATTGGCTCATTCTTTAAAAAGGCAAATACAGTAAAAACATATTATGTAGTAAAATTACTTCAAAAGTTCTCAGTTCTAAAATATATACAGAAATCCTCTTCAGAAATATTGTTGCAATTATTACCTGTATTTCCCCAAAAGTAAAGGCAACATAGCTTCATATCATCATAACTCTTTTTTGTAGCAGAAATGTCAGAAGAGACTTTTTTTTTTTCCTCAAGGAAAATTACTTTAAATTCTGTGTTTGGTGAAAATGAGGTAACTGTCTTCAGCCAGTGGGTGAAATAGAAATTCTTCAGCTAGTTTCTTATTTTCTTTTGTAGGGAGCTTCTCTGCTGGGTACAAATAACTGCCAAAACTGCCAAACTCATTTGTATCTTGCTGCTTGTGTACTTCAATTGCCCAGTGTTTTGCAACTGTTCAAAAAACTGTGACCATACTTATATAGGTAGAGTACTGCTGACTCCCAAATTGCCTCTTTACACTCATTTTGTACCTGTAAGAATGCCTATTTATGGTGCAACTGTAATGCTGAACTGGATTTAAGATATTAACAAAGCTGGATCTCACATTTTTCCTGTGGGGTCCAAAGTCTCTATACTCTTTCGTGTAGGCATATTTCTACCCTGATCAGAGCCTTAATGAAGTCAGAAAAGGACCAGAAATGCTCAGGGATGCACCAGCTTTGATAGTAGATCAGGGACCCAGCAGGCCATGGCAACCTGCCCACTTTTAATGGAATGAATCTCATAGGAAATTTTGCGTAAAATTCATTGTCAAAACAGTGCCAAGCCAGATCCTTCAGTTGTAACAGAAGAATCAAAATATGGCTCTGCGGGGAGCTGAAAGGACGATAGATGCTGCTGCTGTGTGGCTACAAATGCCACATGATGCAGTGAGAAGCTGAGAGGGGTATTTTCGAGAAATTATTGTTAGAAAGGCTGTGCATAATATGACAATGGAGACAACTCAAGAAAGTTTGGGACACAATGAGTAATACGTAGATGAAGCTGATAAACAGTTTCAGAGCTGGGAACAGCACAGGAATCCTTTCCTTGGTGAGAAAGGTTTTCAAATCCTTTTCCTCTTCAGAATTTTTGGATTTAGAGGCTCTAGTGAGTTGCAATGCAAGTGACGTCCTTTTGCAGTATGCTTTAGCTCCAGAACATGTCCACCTTGTTGAGATGGAGCTTGTGCTTCTTGAAGACTGAAGAAGAACTGCGGCACTTCTGCTCAGCCAAATGAGCTGTGCCGGGGAGAATCAAATTGCTACTCCTGGAAGACACTTGTCTTCACTGATACAAATTTTAAAGCGTCTTATAGAATTCACTCATCACCCCACATCTGTCCCCTTGTCAGTTGGGCTTGATCAGTATTACTCGGTTCCTTTGTAGAGATTTAAAAGCTTCCCATTCTTCCTTTGAAATGTGGGAATAAATCGCATATTGGGTTTTGCAAAGTGAGTGAACGGCCCCTTTCAACTAGTCAGCAAAAAGTTTCAATAGAGGAATTAAGGCCGATGGAGAAGGAAATGTGATTCTGGGCTTAAAAGTTGTTTTTGGTGCAGACTTCTAGAAACCCAGTGCATACATTCATTGTGTGAGTAATAATGGAAAAGAAATGTCTTAAACAAATACCTTTTGTAGGATAAGTTTAATGCCACAATCATATTACTTGGGTTGACTGCAGAAATGGGAATGCAAATGATAAACCTTTCCCAACAACACTAATCTGAGAGGAGCTCTCTGGGAAGAATAGCTTCTGAAATATTGTACACAATGAAATATTGTGTCCTTCTCTACCCCCAAGGTTGAGGTCTTCTTCCCCTCTTCGGGCAAGTGGCACTAGTCGGATTACAGTGCAATCATAACAACTAAAGATGGAAAAAGCTATTGGGCCATTTAATCTCTTCCCCTGCTAGTAGAGGATTACTCCTGAAGCACGTTCTTCAATGCCTCATCCAGTGCTGGGTGACTGGAGCAATAGGTTTCCATCATTTTTTAGGGAGATTATCTTTTAGATAAGACCTTAATGACCTATGTCCTAACTACTCTGCTAGAATCCTCAAAGCAGGATTCCTCAAAGTTGGGCTTAAGTACAGCTGTGTGCATGCATTTTCCTGTATTTATTTTTAAAATCAAACTTAGAACTGTCACAGTGATTTTGATTAAAGTTTTTAACAGCTCTTTGGTCAGAACTCCCTTTTCTCCCACAGCTGTGTTACATGTAAAGTAACTATTTGGCCATTTGGTTTCAATCCATGTGTAAGTACATGTTGGAGGTTCCTCTGCAAGTTTTTAATTTGTAAAGAACTTCAGGATCTTTAAAACTCCAATCATACGTTAACGGAGAGTTTGACTAAAATTTTCTCTCCAGTTCATATGGTGTAATTTGCTCTCTTAAAGAGCTGTAGAAAAATTTGGACTTATTTACTGATTCATTCATTGCTCTTTTTAAATTTTTGGTCTATGTGCTCAGATTTTTTTTGGTGTTAAGAGTTGTTCTGTTATTTTGTCAGCAACTCACATCTTGCTCACCAAATTATAATTGTGAAGTTATGGCTATTTTTAAATCTAAAGCTTGGTATGATATTTTGTTTTCCTACTCCTTTACTGCATTTCCTTCATATTATTTTTACTATTGTGCATACCCTATTGTGTGTGTAGGAATACATATAGGGCCATCAGTGTTCTAACTTCTCTGCTGTGTTTTAAAGCAAGTGCCCAGAGAACTCCAATTCCGTGGTCATTAGAAACTTGTTTTACTTTGAATAGGAAGAGAATACCAACATAAGCAATATAACATACAATAAAGTAATGGTTCCTTTCTCCCCTAGTGAAGAGAGGTCAGATCTTCCTTCCTTCCTCAGACAGTGGAGCAGTCAGATTATTAGTGTATTCTAATAATGAAAACAGGGAAGAAGTTAATATATGTATGAACTGTCATGTGTTTAAGCTTTAGACATGTAGGATCAGGATGTAAATTGATACTATACTGTTGAAGATTTGATGAAAGGAAAAGGTGTTAGGTGCTCAGATTTAACAGGAATCTTTTTTATGTCGTTCATGGGTTTGCATCTGGATCTGCAGTTATTTATTAGAAAGGAGGACTGGTCCTTTTTGTTCTTATAATAGAAAATATATTTTAAGGAGGATTAGATTGTTCAAACAGTTTCAGACAGACACCCTGCCAGAGAATAAGGTCATATGGGATTGTGTCAACAAATTGTGATGGTCTTGCATGTTGAGTGGCCAGAGATTTGTAAGATGGAGCAAAAAGGATGAAAAATTCAAGGTCAGTAGCAAGTTGGTCAGATAAATTATTTCTTTTTTTTTTCTGAAAAGGAATGGGAAACTATATGTGAGAATGAAAGTGATTATGAATGATGTCTGCTCATTAGTTAAGGTGACTGTGGTTTGTCCATGCTGATTCTGGCTTGTTAGTTTGTTTCTTTGACACTGCAGAACTCTCATGAGCTTTATCTGATAATTAATTATGTACAAATTTTCACCCAAGTCTTTAACAATTTTGTCATTAAACGTATGAAAGAAAGAAATAATTTTCTATTATTAAACATCCATTTATCTAATACAGACTTGATCGTTAAAAAGAAGTCCAAGGCGTAATGCCACAGAAATTTCAGATAGCTGAATTTTTCATAATTGAACGTGGCAATTTTCTAACACTGGAAATCAGGAATACCAGGAAAATGGGTGCCAGCAATAGGCAGGACTGATTGATTTCATTACAGGCTGCTGAGGCAGGCTGAACACTTGTGTGTAGAAGCTGGACATGCAGCAGTAAATAAATAGGAGCTTTCTTTGGCCCGGAGGCCAGCTGGCGCGGCCTGGCACGGCTCAAACCCACGCGGCTTAATTTTCTCCGTCCCCTAGAAGAGCAGCTTCATCCCCTGCTGCTTATTGGCAGTGGTCCTTGATCTACACTAACCCCTGAACTGTGCCCAGACCTTGTCAGGGAAAAACGAGACACTTGGCAGAGGTCAGAACTGTGCCACGCGCCGCGCCAGCAGCGTTCCCAGCATGGGTGATTGGCCGGAGCGCAGGCGGCTGTCCGGGCTCTGCTTCGCTTTCCAAACCAGGCTGCAGTCCTACATGCCCAACCTCATACTAAGCTGCACATGCATGATTTTATTGACTGCAAAACTATAGAAGAATAAATAATTTTCTTTCTTTTTCTTTTTCTTTTTTCTTTTTTGAAGCTATGATGACTTTAGAGGTATTCCTGACATAACCTAAGAGATAACAGGGGAAAGACTGGGAAACTGGAGAGAGCAAGCAAAGTGTATAAATGATGCAAGAGATGCTTTGCTTAGGATATATAAATAGAAGGAGGAATCCAATGAAAAGCACATTAAAGCAAAAAAAACCCAGCTGGACCTAGTTTCTTTTTCCTAAATTGTATCTTCCAGGAGAAAATGTTCCCAAGAATGTTAATAATTTTTCTCAAATCTGCTGAAAATACTTAGCAAGTCTGATTAAGTCAAGGATAAATTTAGTTATCCCCATAGTTGGTTTGATCTCAATTGCATTTTTGATTGCTTGGTTGTAATTGCCATTTTTATTTTATTGTATCTCTAATAGGTGCAAAGTTTCTTTTAATTTAGTGGTATCTAACTTACCTTGCAGTGTGTTTTGGTTCTAAGCAATTTCAGTCTTAAGCATACTTAATTCCCTTCTGAGATCCTCCATCACTAACAACACAAGATCAAATAACCAACTAATTAAAATTTATGTCCATCTTCTATTGAAGTCATCATTCATATCCCCTTGAGTAGGTGATTTCTGACTGTGTGATCCCACAGGAATATTTTTATGTCTACAGTAATATGTGAGTGTGGAAATGTGGAGTTTATTCTGTTTCATTCCTGTGTAAATGGAAAAGGTTTCAATTAAAGGGTTAGTATTATTTTTTTTCCAGTTTTCAGATATACTGTGCAAAGATGTAGCTAAATTTGTCTTGCTTCAAGGAATCAGTGTAAAGTTCTATATATATCATTTTCTCGTTAAAATGCACATCAGATAAAATAAACTTCATCTTTCAAAATCCACCTTTTTTCTGTTATTTCCTTGTAGGCACAACTGTTCCCCTGGAAATAGGGGTGCAAATCCTTTCTGACCTGTAGTATCCCTCTGAACAAGTTATTTGCAGTGCTGGGTCACTGGTCATCTCTTCTGTGGGTGAAAAATTGCCTTAGCTTGTATCTAATGACAACTTTACCTTCCCAGATATTTTTATGTTTGCAAACGAAGCAAGGCTGTGGCTCAAGTTCAGACTAGACAAGTTGGTCCCCATCATCCACACTGTTTCATTGCACATGTCCACCATACTGGGCATGTCCCAGTGCCCATGAGGGGATGGTGTGTGCCCATGGCTGTTCCCAAGAGGCAGTACCAGTGAGACTGCAAACTGTCTGACTTCCTCCACCTTATACAGTACTCTGACACTATCCCAGAAAGATTTGTATACCCTAAACACATACTCACATGACATTATACGATCCAAACAATTCTTACCAAAGGCTTCATGCTATGAAAACACCACCCTGATGAGCAGCAACACAGCCCTCACAGCATTTCAAACATATGGAACTGCAGAAGCACACACAAAGGATGATGACTGTGTCTTAATGTCCCCATGGGCAGCGTAATATGGTCCAGAAGAAATCTAGGACCAAGTGCTGTGCAACATGGATTTCACCAGGTCTTGTCACTTGGTCTTAGGCCTGTTCTATTTAGCAGGAATTTCAACACTTCTTTAGCCATACAGATACAGCTTAAGACAACATTTAGGAACTCTCCTTCCCACATGAGGGCAAGGAGTGGGAATGGCCTTTCCTCTCTGTGGTGCACTCACTGAGTACTTGCTCTCCTTTCACCCAGATGGAAAAAAACACCTGAGAATAGCTTTGCAAACATACAGACCTCTGAACCAACCTCTAAATGGAAAACCACAGTGGTGCAGAGCGGCTTCCTGTCAGCCAGAAATGCTGATTACAAAGGAAAGAAATTAGAACAGAACTTTGACCAAAGTGAGTGTCTAAGAAAATAGTTGTGCATGCAAAAGTGGTTAAGATGAAGCAAAGGGCATCGTGGCTTTTTGATAAACTGGGTTATCAATAGTTTTTTTGAGCTAAAATTAAAAGTCTGATGATGCACTATTTGATGTGCTAAAAGTCTGATTTTCACCACTATTATTT
Source organism: Neopelma chrysocephalum (assembly GCF_003984885.1). Classification (NCBI taxonomy): domain Eukaryota; kingdom Metazoa; phylum Chordata; class Aves; order Passeriformes; family Pipridae; genus Neopelma; species Neopelma chrysocephalum. The sequence goes on along the minus strand of NW_020897732.1, from coordinate 8,141,420 downwards.
ATGCTACTCTGTGGTTTATTTATTTTTATTTAGATGTTTGCAATGATTTTTATGCTGCATTTCTACTGAGTCAGGTTTGTTTTTGAGCACATCCAGTTGGCGTGAAGGCTTTCCAGTCAGGACAATTCCCAAGTACACACTGTCCTCAGTTTCAACAAAATAATTGAAAGATTCTCTGGGACTGTGTAACTGCTGGAGAAAGTTTGTACTGCTGGTTGGTGGTGTTCATGATAGCTAGATAGTATCAAGTTATGATTCGTAGTCCTTGTAGATGTGTCTCTCACTGATCATCCAGGATACACTGTTGAGATCAGAAACCTGGGGGAGGGATGTGCCCTCAAGCTATGCAGTAAGTGTGGGAGACCCAAGCACGACACCTCCCTCAGTCTACAAAGGACATGCACCCTCACAGGGTGAATGAAGCACCCTAAAATAAAGGTCTAAAAAACATTAAATTGTTTCCATCTAGAAGTGGGACTACAGAGAAAGTAGTGTTGCCTACCTTCTGGATGCTGAAGCTGGGTGAGATGAATCTGACCCTTAACACCTTGCCTGTACATTGATATAAGGTGTGTTTGCCTGGATCATTGCAGGTGAACGCAAGCTGTGCTGTTGATTCTCCATGCTGGTTTCCTCCTGATGGTGTATTTGCTTTAGCACTGCTGGATATGACAGGCAGCGTGCAGAGGCAAGGCACACACCACAGCAGGGCACCCACAGAGCTTCCAGATCTCTGGGACAAGGAGATCACACACCTCCACATCTGCCTCTGGACACGTGGTGCAGCCTCTGGGCATGGGGGAGGAAGAAGGGGTGGTGGGCTTGGCTGCTCAGGGGGTAGTGCTGCACTCCGTGTCCTTGGGAAGAGTGCTAAGTAATACCAGAGTCTCTCTCAGGTGAACCCACACTTGCACACCAGACCTGTCAAAGCCCTCAGAGCTGAAACAGAGAAAGGAATGGCTTTGCCAGAGGTCTTGCGCCAGGGCAGTGGAGAAATGAAATGCTGTGCTCTGGGGTCCCACTGCCATGTACTGGTTTTCACATATTTGAACTGAGAGGAGGCAAACTGTGCTGTATCTCTACATGGATTTGCTCCTGCTGGCTGCTCTGTTTTGGGTCTCAGGCCAGGCCACTGCTCAAATTCATGGGGCAGCAGAGAAAGGACCTGCAGACATAATCAGACAGTGTGTAGGAACAGACACCAGAACTGCTTGTTCCCATTGCAGAATTGGCCAGTTATAAAGGAGTTGCACAGGGCTTGAAGTTCCTCTGACCCCACAGGTTTTTGATGCTGGTATTTCCAATGCAAATGGCAAAGAAAAATTCGTGAGGATCCTGGTGATTGCTAGTCATCTTCTTCCCAAGTGTATCAGTTCTGTTCTGAAATTACTGTGGGATTGATGGAATTTAGGCAGGAGGATATGACTGAATGCTTCTGAAACAAGAGAGAGGACGAGAAATACCACATAGTAGTCCTAGGGATGTATTTCTTCTCCAGCCTCCTGTGTGGGGCCATAATTAGAGATCTGATTTACCATTATTGCATGATTTATTTCCTTTAGTTCTTGCTTCCACCGAGTCTAATAGAATTCTCATGTTATTAGATAACCCTCTCTGTGAGCTGTTGTATAGATAATGGTTTCATGCCCCAGACCCAGGGCTTTAATTTTCACGAGTGCACTTAAAAAAAACAATCAGGCAATGAGTTATTAGCCAAGTTATTAGTCTCAATTGTGTCACCATTAAATAGTTTGGTTGCTTTTTTAGCTACAGGAGCAATCAGCTGAGTGTCCTCCTGGTCTCCTGGCTGGGGAACAAGCCTGTTGATACTTCACTGCAGACCTTCAGAGGGGCTCACAGCACTCGGGTGCCAGTGCTTGTTGGCCTGACATGTCCAAGGCTTGAGATTAGCACATAAACCAATACTTACACTCTCTAGAGTACAATGGAATGAAAGCAGATGCTTTTTTAAGTAGAAATATACTTGAATACTTGGCTCAATTTGAGGAAAAAAAAGGAGTGTTTTCTGTGGCATTTTCGCTGGTGAGCATGTTGATCCAGTTCTTCAACCACAGCATGTCCCCAGAAGAGCCACTCCCAGCTATTGGCATGGGCTTTTCCATTTTGAAATTGTATATCAAGTTACCTGGGCTTTGGGAGTCTGATCGTATCAGAGCCAGAGTCCACTGTGAAGTGAAGGGCATTCGATGCGTAATGGATGTCGTTCGGCAACGGAGCGAATCAGGCTCTTAAGCTTTTATTGCATCCCACAACGTGAAAGTGGAGAAGTCCGAGTTTTATTTAGCTCCATAAAATATTAAACCTCAACAGTGATGGAGTTGATAAAAATCTGTATTTTGTAAAAAGCTTTTCTTTCAAGGCTATCCTTTTTATGATTAGCCTGTACATTCTCAGAAAAAAAAAAAGGAAAAAGAAAAAAAATAAAAGCAATATCTATTATTACCAGCGAATGATCCAATAAGTGTCTTGGGTATTTCTGCCAAACTTCTGTGCAGGTTCCTAATGAGGGAGATATTAAGTTAAAATCAATGTGGGAGTAGTTCTTGTAGACCAAGGGAAAGTGTGTCATTATTTTTGCTGGCCAAATATAGTATCATCATCCATTAACTCCCAAGCTGAAAAATATCCTGTATCTCACTGGGATGCTGATCAAGTCATGTTCTTGTATATGATTTCTCTTAAGATATGCCTATCGTGTATTTCAGGAGGAAGATTTATGGTAGGAGAATCAAAAAGCACTGGGAAATTTTGTGTTGCTAAAATTTTACCTGTATTATACAAATCTACAAAAAAATAAAAAGGAAAAAAGCCATGACATAAAAAACTGTTTGCTGCAGGCTACAGAAAGTAATTTTATCCAAACAGACCATTCTAAAACTTTGAAAACTAAACTAGCAAAGTTCTCTGGGAAGGTAGATCCAAAGTCTCAAGAAACATTACAAATCTGAAAGTACAAGAAACAAATACTCATTGCGAGGAAATTCAAGATCTGATGTTCAAGTTCAAGTTAAAACTATGAAAAGACAATATAATCCATGACTCATATGCTTTTAAGGAGCTGATGTTCTAAACAGAGCTAGGTGATTTTTGTCTTGTGTCCACAAAATACATTTTAGGCTTGTGTGAAACTTGATGGATTTGGATTAAACTAAGTGAATAATTCTGACTGCAAAAAATTTTCAAATGTGTGGTTCAGCTCTGTTGAATAAAAATTCATTATGGGTGCTGCTTATGCTCTGAAGGAAGAATTTAAAAAAATTGCTCAAGAAAAGTATAAAAAAAAAGTCCTTTCTCTCTTCTATATTAATGTCATGGTCTGTGGATTTATGTTTCTAGTTTGACCACACAACTGAAACACAGTTATTCACCCAGCTCTGTACTTATATCAATGTAGAAATGCTATTGACAAATTAATGTCATTGAGCATCATTAAAACAGGATATCTCAAATCTAAAGCTTCAGCTCACTTCAGGTATAGGAGCAATCACTGAGAGTCAGAAGATTTAGAATCCTAAGTGAGAGAGAGAGAGCATATAAAAACTACCTTGTTTTCAAGGGAAACAGTAGAATGTGCTCCTGGAACTTTTCATTTAACAAAAGCAAAATGCAGCTATTTGGAAGGGCCCTGACAAGCTATAAGTGAAGTGAATTTTAAAGTCATGCTGGGTGAGGGTGCATGGGAGGAGACCCCTATGGAGCCACATGAAGCTCTGGTCAACAGAAACGTGGGGATACAGAGCACCAGGCTCTGCCTGTGGGAGATGCCAAACTCCAGACCCTTCTCTCTGCCCTCCCACAGGCTGCTCAGGGAAGTGTCTCTAGTAGCAACCAGAGAGTCTGTCCTGGAGGGAATTCCCCACATGTCTGACAGTGGCCATGCTCCCGGGTTTTGCAGCAGCTCCTAAGGTTTGCTGCCAGTGAAGTCCTCCTGACCCTCCAGGGAAGGGAGCCTGGGCGTGCACAGGGCAGCCCTTTACAGTAAACGCAATCCCCGCTCTCCTTAACCCTCTCGTTTGATAATGATCCACTAATGGAGAGAATTAAAGTTGGCAGCCTTTGCCTTGCAGCTGTTCTCCACTCCCTCCTGCTGAAGACAGGCTTTGGGGAGCCAGCCTGCCATCAGGAGATGCTCCTTCCCTTAGGCTCTGCCTCCTCCTTGCATCACACAATCCGAGCCCTGTGGCTGTCTGCACGGCTGAGGCACCCAAACGACTGCATTTATCTATTTCAGTGTTGTTAGAAGTCAGGCAGGCTAATTTTGAAGCTTGGATGTCTCAGAGTTTCTGCCAGAAAGTAAAGAGCATGCTATGAACTTTACATTGCCTGCTACCAGAATTGCTTAAATTTCTGTTAAATCTTTGTCATTTCTTTTTTTTCTTTGCTGGTTACATGACTTTTTGAAAAGTCCTTTCAGTCGTATTATAACATTATAAATCACCTGCTGAACGATTTGGATTCAAGGTGGTTGATTCCTCACAATTTCTGCAAGATCAAAGGTATGGCTGTCCTCCAAGAGCTGTGATGCTTCACATCAAAGTTCACAATGAAAACTATCTCAATTTTCCTCTTCAGCATTTGGATTTGACTTTATGACAATAACATTTCAACTGGAGTGTTCAGCCTTCATTTGCAAGAGGACACGGCTGTGCAGGTTAGCATGGCAAAGGCAAAATCAAATGGAGCAAATGGATCTCAAATCTTCTGTTCCTTGAATTTGTGAGCCTGTTCGAAAAAGCGAACGTCTTTAGCACTGCTATAAATATCCCTTTGGTAAATGCCCTGATATCTTTCAATCCATGCTGATCCTTGTAATCACAGCTGCATTGTTCTGGTCATGTCATTGAAAATGCTTTTGACAGAACAAATGATGATCACCTGTGCTGGAGTTTGTAAAAAGCCTAAGATCAAATCTGTTATTTCATCAAGAAAAAACAACATTCAGTTCATTTCTTTCTCTCTTTCATGTGCAATGCTTTTCACTGGGACACAGAGTTTTTTCACTAGCTTTTTTATTCTTTTTCTCCATGAGCCTCACAAAACAAATAACTGGTGAGAAGTTCATAAAAGAATTGCTTTTACTTGCTTCAGGTGCTGACGGCCTGGTGTGGCTTGTTATGTTGGATTTTCTTCTTAAAACAGAAAAAAAAGGTTTAGGGAATGGATTCTGTTTTGCTTGAAAGTAGGAGTTCTGCAGATGTGCGATGGCTGATATTCCTCTACCTATCCTTGTACAGCAGAACTAGACTTTAAAGTGTCTGAAGCTGGTATATTCAGAGAATATCAGTCATAAATACTTTTATGTCTGACTCATTTAAGCTAGAGTTGTAACTTTCACATTGCCACGTGCCTTTATATTATTGAAGTTTAAAGGAATTCCTTTCGAAGCCTAATTTTGGCTCATGATGAAAGAAAATCAAACAGCTTATTTGGAATTACATTAAATAATTACATTTGTAACCCTTTAAATGCTAGATATGCAAATAAAGTGTTATACGGTCACTTACATAGCAAAGACTTAAGGCCAAAATCCCCCCGTCTTTCCCCCCTCCCCAGTCCCATTCCTGTTTCTTCTTCCAAAGTTACCTGAAAGAGAAATCACCCCTAGCAAAAATGGTATGATTGGGTAAAATAGAGTTTAATTCCTGAAAAAAAAAGTTCATGGGAAAGGACTCAGTTCTATACCCACCATTTCACTGGACATCATTGAAAATTCAACTGAACTGAAGACTCACAGGATTATTCCCTTTTTCTCATGGTACTTGCTATGACTCTTGGTACTGTAGACTTTTCCAGGTGCAAAAAAGTACATCTGAGTCACAGGTATCTCTGCAATGAAAAATAGTCACAGATCCTGGAAGGCAATAGCTGCTGTTTGCCTCACTGAAATGGGCACACCAGTGGAGATTTCAGGAGGCAGGATGCTGAACCAGGGCAGGGAGACTTGTATTCATGCAAAATACATATGAATTCAGCAGCTACTCTCAACCTATGTTACACTTCCCTTGTGTTAGCTGCCCTAGCAATGCTGATGCTATTTCATACTTTAGCATAGAAGGAGCTATAAACTTAAATTCTGCGAAGGATCTATGCCCAGCTGAGTCATTTAAGGTAATTTAGGAATTTCTTGTATTTATGCCCTTTGCTCCAACCCCTTTTAAGGTTTTACCTATTTAGGATCTGTCATTTCACTCAAACCATTAAAAAAATTCACAATACAGAAGGACACATTTCCAAAATATTATGAAGTCTCTTTTAGAAGATCTTGTTTGTATGGTAACTTTTATTAACTTAATTGCTGTACGCAACTAAAGAGACTCAGAAAAATTGCCTATTTTCATGGGCTCAAGTACTTCAAGGAGAACACTGGGCTTCATTGTATTAGAGCATTTTTGGCTTCTTCATTGCTCTGAACCACGACAATTTGTTGTCAAAATATGTAAGCAAGTATCATAAAGCCTGGAAAAAGGAGCAAAATTTTCTCTAATCTCAAGAGAATTGAAAATCTCAAGAAGATTTTAAATCTGGGCTATGATTCAGATCAGGGTGGTTTTGTTTGGTTGGTTGTTTTTTGTTTACATATTTTTTTCTTTCTGTTTATTTGATCCAAAATAATCTGTCCTTACAAAGTTGGGGATTTTTTCTGGCAAAACTCCACCTGTCTTTTGCTGGTTTGCTGGAGCTTGTGTTTATGTACCACGAAAAAAAATGTCTGCCTTCACTGAAAGCTTTGCCAGTATAAAAATTGCAATATTTGACCCTTACATACATGACCAGGGATGGGCAAGAACTAATTCAGGTCAAATGGAGAAAGGAGTTTTAACCTTAAATAATTTTAAGAACCACCTAAATGAATGAGTAAGTATTTAGCAATTTTTCCTATTTTTAAAACATTTGGGAAAAGAACAAAAAAGGTAGAGAAAACTGTAATTCTGAATCAGAACCAAAACTGTAGCACTGTGAGAACTATAAGAGAATAAATGTATTTTTATGTGCTTGTTACCGTGTAGTTACTTTTTGCTTAGATCACACAAATATGATCATTGCTTAACTTTGTCATTCACTTTCTAAATATTTTACAAAAGGGAATAAACCACCTTCATTTTTGACAGAGTGCTGTTGCATGATAGGGCCCTCACAGTTTGTTTACGGCATACCAAAAGCATTCTGTTAATGAAACATTTCAAGGCTAATGAACCAAAACCTTGCACCAAACAGACAGCGGCTGCAAACCCTTTCTTGTCTGCCTTTGTCAGAGTTCACGTTTCAGCTGTGCTCTCTGCTCCACCCACTCTGCAGATAAAACAACACATCAAGTTTGCAAGATTAGTTTTCCATGAAAAAGCTGCAGCAAGTCATACCATTAACTCTTTTGAGGCAAATATGCTCATGTTTTTTGGGCGAATTGGCTACTACTGCTGTCCTGTTCCCTTGAAGTTTTGATGTTCTATTGATGAGCCTAGAGTTAAGGTCCAGAAGGAATAATAAGAAAGTACCTTTTGAAAGATGGATTTCACGTGTACGGTACACAATAATGGTCTAGTGGTTCTAATTGTATGAAATCAACTCTGTTTTGAGGATCTGATTTATTTGGAAGGGAATGTTTTATGGTCAACACTTCCAAACTGAGTTTTGACCAAAGCAATCCAAGCTCTTCATCCTGCAAGTCTGTAAGCAGCCAAGTAAACATCCTAGGCAAAATCATGATCCAAGGCTAAGCACTAAAGGCACTACTCTGAGGATCTATGTTGTCTTCCCTGTCTCTGATTTTTTTTGTAGCCTCAGAAAAGTACTCTAACAAAGACCTTTTCTAGCTCTGTAATTGCAGAGTATCTGCCAAAGGCCCTCCCCGAGCAACACCTCAAGTGAAAAAGATGTATCATCAATCAGTCTGGAATGAAAAGTCATCTTCATTCTACTCCACAGAGTAGAAGTGAGGTGTCTGCCAGTCACCTTTCAAATGCATGGAGTAAGAAAAAGGTGTAACCACAGAAAAGACAGGTGTGAAGGAAGATATTCTAAATCTTTACTGGTTCATGGTGAAGACAACCACAGTCATTGTGCCTAGCTCTGTTAACAGCCAAAAGACCCCTGATGCTGTAAAAGTCCTGTGAACACAGGATCAGGTTTGTGCTGTTGCTGCTGCCCGTCTCAGGTCATCATCCCTGCGGTGCTCCTCACCTGGGGTATCATCAAGAATCCAGTCCATCTTGTTTAGAAGGGAATCTCCTTTGTATGTGAATCCTAAAACATATGTATTAACACAAACAGCTGCTTATTTTGATGAATGTAGGGTCAGTAATGTGATCTAGAGCAAATACTTGAAGCAAGTTGTTGTTGAAATCCTGGTATTTCACTGTTGTTCACACAAGTCAGTGGATTGTCTGCTTCAGAAGAAGGTAGAGTCATACACCAGGTACTTTAAACATGTTTTTTGAGCAGGGTCATCTATATCACTGGGCTGTCCTAGCACAGCTTGCCACACGACTGAAGACAGAGCACAAAGATGTCAGCCAGTCTCTACCATGTACAACAAAAAGGATTTGGTACAAGGGAGTTTCAGAGAAGAGTTAATCAGGAAGAAAAGTCTGTGGTAGAAAAGTGGATCCCAGTGGTAAATAAGAGACTCACAGTCTTTATTTGGCATAATTCCATTATTCTCTACATTCAAAAAAGGATAATTTTGAAAACACAGTTGCAGGTGAACGTTCTGTGTTCCATCATCCAACTGCAATTATAGTTATGACTCTGACATAAAGCTATTCCTAGGCCATTAAGCTTCATTGTTCTAATAAAGTTACTTGTTCTAATAGAAAAAAAAATAAAAAGAAAAACCCACAAAAAATTATCTTCGTCAGATCAATAAATTCTTTGAAAATAACAGCTGTGTATAGGCAATAGCTACTGTATTTTTAAGAACACTCATATTCTTTCAGGCAGCTGGAAAGGTTATTCCTAACTAGTTTTGAATCTAAGATAATCATCTTCACCAGCCACAAGGAACAGGCCCTGTCTGGAAGCAGAGAGACGATATCTTCAGCCTACTTTTTCTCCCAGGAACGTGTTTGAGTGTGGTTTTTGGTTTGGTAGTGGAGTTCTCTGATGTGTATCAAATGAAACATAGAATGTTTTTTTTATCACCATCATTTGTAGATGTGGTCCAAGTTAGCATTGGGTAAATGTACTACCTGCAAAACGAAATATGAATAAATTCACCTGTTTACTCTGAACTCCTGTTATTCAGTTGCTCGATCTTTTTCCCAGGCTTTTCACCCCATAAACATGTGAGGTGCCTTTAGTGCATAGTATATGCAGATGCAATTTAATAATTACTTTTTCTTTAACTGAAAGCAATGAAATCCCACTGTTGTGAAGAGGAGTAGATAGTAGTCATACAGCATGTTGAATTGCAGGCAGGGATCACAGCCTCCTCAGCATGCAATAGAAAAAACCTCTTTAGATTACATCCAAAGTGATCTTTCAAGTTGCTACTCCCTGGATATGTCCTTCAGGAATAAAAAAGTAGAAAGGTATGAAATCAGTGAATGATGAAGAACTAGTGCTGTTTACAAAGTGCTGTTTACCTACTACTCTCCAGTTCTTTGTCTCTCCCACAAACCCTTGCAGGAGATACTCCTGCCATTTGCTAGAGCTGACAGCCACTCCTACCAGGCTACTGCAGCAGAGACAAGCTGAGAGTGAGCTCTTTTAATAACTTCTGCATTTGGAGAAAAGAGAGAAAGATTATAGTTTTTTTGATTTAGTTCTTTGGTGAAACAAGTTTTGTCTGAGTCTGGCAGAGTTCCTGGGTTTCTGGCATGAGACTTTGCTTTATCCCATTTCTTTTCTCATTCTTCTGTTGCTGACATTGCACCAGCTGACAAACCCCCAAGCTAACATGAATGCAAATGCCAAGGACACTACTGAGGAGATATCCTGTCTTTTTTGACACAACCCTCTGTATTTTGGATGTATTGGTAAAATCCTCTTCAATACAGTGAAAGCTGATAGCACCCTTGAGATAGAGAATGAAGATCTGAAATAGGTTATTTTATGTTTCTTCAAGAGAAATTTTCAGGGAGCACATAGATAGGACTTATCATGCAAGGGGATTCATTTTAGCACAAATAAATGTCTGCATTTTGCAAGGCTACAAAAGCAACTTGAGATTTTCCTCTATGGGAGCCCAGAAATTGAGACAGCACAATATAGTCAGTTGCTCTCCGGTCTGTCACTCTTTGACCTCCAATTTCAAAAGTGAGTATTGATTTTGATTTCCCAACTTGAAACTCCTTAAAAGTGGCATGCTTTAAAAAGCAGTAGTAGATTGAAGGAGGTGATCCCTCAATTTCTGCAAATCAGGCCTTTTCTAAGTGGCCAAAACTACTCACTTTGGACTGCTTAGATCAATACAAAACCAAAAGTTTTCCAAATTACTTTACTCATGAATAAAGGCTGATGTCAGGATGTAAATGCACTACAAGTAATCACAAAGCACTTCTTATGTGTGTTGTATATTTGCACTTAGTCCTGAAATCATGAGTATTTTCAAGCCATGTTAGTACAGAAATAGAATATTGGTATTGTTTTACTGTGAAATCTTTTCTCATTTTGCATGACAAAGGCAAACAAGATTAAGTGTGTCAAATCATTTCCAAACACTTCTCCTCAAGCTCCAAATAACTCATGAAAGCAATACATACAATATTTTTAACATAAATGCTGCAAAAAAACCAAAGAGTGAATATTTTACATCTAAAAGAACTCTGCCTCATTAAATTGATAAGTCATTTAACTGAGGAAAATGTAGATGACATTTATTTGAAATGTGAAAGATATTTTACATATTGTAATTTTTTAATGATATTCTACTGTGTAATAGGAATCCGTAATTATCTGTCAGAGCTACTGACTTACCTTTTTTTTCCCAAAAGCTACTCCATAATAAAGTGCTACTATCATAATAGCTATTCTACTTTTCTCTATGAAGTTCTTTCCCACTTGGAAGAATAATAGGTATTGAATATAATTCTATAGAATCAGCTTCTGTAGGGCTAGAGCAGGTGTTTAACTAGAAAAGGATAATGTTTAAAAAGGATTAAAATTGAAACAGGAAGTATTTCATGCCAAAAATATTGTGCTTAAGGTTGCTCATCATCTTAAAGTTGATGTTTCAGACAAAGGTTTGCTTTCATTAGGGGGGGGATGATTTCTGTATCTTATTATTCTTTCAAATACCTACATAGAAATGCTAGAAAGCCCAGCCAAACAGGTGGACACACCCCTTATTTTGGCAATTTTGTGAAAGTGACACCTGGGCAAACATCTGGGCAGCTGAATCTGTCAGTGCTAGTGAAAGTCAACCAGAAAGGTCAAAAATGCTGTAGACAATTGCAATACTTTGATTTAATCATATGTTTAGCTTACAGCTCTGTGGCAGGCTTGTTCAAAGAAATGCAGTGAACATAAGTGGGAATTTGATAAAGTGAAAAATAGAAGACAATCCATGGAGAAGGTCCTGTTTTAGCCTGGCCTTTATCTGCCCAGCCATGTCAACTCAACCCACGGGTGTCCCAGGGGAAGGAATTCAGGTCCTACCACAGACAGGTGAGGCTGGGGCCTGCCAGCTTCTCCTCGATGGCTTTTAGTATCTGGGGAGGCTTGTTTCCATATGGGACCAGATTCTGAAAAAGATAATAGACTCTCCAAAAAGTAGGGGATCACTTTTCTGTTCCCAGCTCTAGTAGCAGGTTTTGTTCTTTCAACATCTATATTGTTGAAAGACATATTATCTATAATGTGTGTGAACCATTGTGTTCTAAGGCACAGCAGAGCTGGAGGCAAAAAGACTGAGACGGTGATTTTGCTTTTTCACCTTAGAACTACCTGAAGTCCACAATGAAATGAAAACTTGGTAGCCTTAAACCTTCACGGTCTTTCCATGACTGAGGTTCCTCCAGAGCTGGAGAGAGACTGAGGAGCACAGGACGTGCAGCTTCCCTGCACCATCCTGTATGCCTCAATACTCACTAAAATCTCCATCATGGCTTATCCCACTGGACCAGGATGTTCCTTTCTCACCCAAAGTGCCACTTGGCTAAGCCATGATGCCATGTGTGATGTCTGTGAAGCAGCCACATGATTTACCTCTACCTTGCTTACTGTTGTCAAGCCTCTTGTTATTTTTTAATTAGTAGAGCAGTTTTTCAAATAGTAGGTAAGGGGATGAAATGACTGGTTTTGCAGAAGAAATAGATTTGATTTCTTTAATAAGAAATTTTACTTTATTTCACCTTTGGCAAATCATGTGACATTTGATGAAGAACACAGCCCAGGCCAGAGATCTGACCGTATTTTAAATTTTTGATAGAACTTGATCATAAATTATAACCAAAGGGCAAATATAGTCTAAAAGGGATGCTCTTTGTAGAGCAAAAGAGTAAAGCAAGCAAGAAATACTGTTTCTGAAAACTGAACTTCTAGAACCCTTTTTACTTTGATCTGTTCTTTTCACCTCAGAGCTGAGATCAGCAGCTTGGCCACCATGTTGTCACAATAAGGCACAATGAACTCCCAGAGCTACTTACATGGAATTCAGTCCTGTTTTTTCCCACAGACACAGCAGGTACATTCCCCTCCTCGTGTTGCATAGCACAGAACACTACAAGTGATCAGTCTGGTTCCAGCAAAACTCTGCATGACCAAGACAGCACGGTCTTGCTCTTAATTAGCAGAGAAGCACTGCTATGGAATTACTCATGGAAGAGGAGGCTTCTGAAATCAGGATGCCTATTTTGATATATCTCCTGTGGTGTCTTACGGGCAAGAAGGGAAACCAGTTCAGTATTTGAACGGATGTGATCTTATGAATGTGCCACATGTCCCAAGATGCTTCCCAGCATCCCCAGTGGTATGTCATGCTTTCCTTCACAGGGTGACAACCATGTTTGAAATACTTCCCTCCCAGCTGTTAAATTATGAAGGTTATGACTTTCACATGAGCCAAGCGATGGACGTTCCCCTTCTAAATGGATGCCTAATTGGTGCACGGATTCATTTGCATGAGTTTTCAGTTTTCAACAGGTGGCACTAAAGAGCCAATAAATGATTCTCTTCCCAGTCTCCAGCATGCAAACTCCTGGGCAGGCACTTTTATGTGTGTTTATCTATTTAAATATGGTATTATAATTCCGACATAATTAGTCATCTAATTGAATTGCATGACCACATCCATCCAAGATATTTGCATGTACAATTAATTAGGATTTATCTAAAAGCACTCTTTTTGTTCTTTATTTCCTACAAGTTAAATTAGTCATGGATGGATTAGATGCTGATTTCATTTTGAAAGTGTTACCATACACATATTTGGAGAAAAATAAGTCTGCAGAAGGGGTAAGCAACAGACTGGCAAAAAATTCTTTTTCTTTTCCTTTCTATGTTTACAATGCTACCAAAGGCCAATGCTCTAAAGCATGGCCAATGAGGGCTGGACTTGCTGTAGTCCTAGAGAAGTAAAAGTCTGTAGCATCTTCTTCAGACTCCTTCATTTTAGCAGAAATAAGATTTACAAAACCAGAATGGCTTTGCACATACTACTAGGCTTCAATCTTCTTTCAGTGTAATTTTTACTTAAACTTACGTGTTCCTGATAGTTATAATACATTTGTGAACTTGAATTCTTGGAAATAATGGACAGAAAAAGAAACTATTAAAGACTTCCTGGGAAACTGCCTTGCTTTCATGCAAAACATTTGCATCCATCTCAGTCACAGGAGCAAACGGAGACCCACTTCGAGATGCGTCGTGCTATGCCAAATGGGAAGTGAACTGAAAGGAAATGGAACACTATGAATGGCCCAGAAACAAAATATTATCCTTGAAGAGGTGTCCAAACTGATGACAATGGACCAAAATACCTCAGAATCAGGAAGGGCAACATGGTTTTGGTTTCTTAATTGTATGACAAAGCTTTTTTTTTCTGCACAGCTTATGTACTTGCTTTATAATTGGCTGGTACAGGACAGTGAAGTTCTTCATTGACTTTAATTTTGTCATCCAGTTTCAACCAGTGCAGGATGTACAGGGTCACTTCCAGAAGAATAAGCACAATTAAAGAAAAGCTTTGAAAACCCAGCTGAGCGATCTGTGATGAATTATAAATACAGCTGTCAAAAACAAACAAACAAACAAACCAAGATAGTTCATTTTGCAACTAAATATATCGCCTTTCAGTCCTGGAGCTTTGAGAACAGTTTAGTCTTGAAAACTGTGTAGAGAACAGGGAAAATGGTACCAAGATAATCTGTGGTTAGAAACAATTTCACAAGTAGGATAGAGCACACTAACGTGGCAACACTGCAGTGTGAAAGGGAGGAGCAGACCAGCATTCCACATTTCTGGGCAGTCTTTGAAGTGACCTTTGCTTTGCAACTCTTTCTTTTAAACAAATTATCTCCTGTACCTCCTCTATGAGCTCTCTTAGTCCACAGCTTCTCAGAGGCCTTTTGTTCTGCGAATGGCTTGTGGTGGGGGAAGTAATAGATCGGTTTAAAATTGTTCCTCCCTGAGATCTCATCTCTTTTCTTTTACTCCAAATTGCTTTCTTTTTCCCCTTTTTTTCTCCTTTATTTTCTTTTCTGTAGGATGGGTATATTTTTGTCAAGATTTTCTTCTTTTAGAAAAACCCACCCTAAACTTACAGAGGAGTAAACAGTGAGTCTCCAAGGGGCACGCTGGCTGCTGATCACATCTTTAGCAAGTATTTCTGTTCTGGGTGTTTCTCACTGTTACTGTTTTTAGAATCCTATTAGAGTTAGGCCAGATGGATTTTCTGCTGGCAGAAGTGCCCACTGTCTGTCTGAAATAGGTGGGGTTTTTTGATCTCAGAAAGTTAGTGGAAGGAGGTTTCTTCCTATAGTTTATAAGGTATCAGTAAGTAATGTCCATCTCAACCTTTCATTAAACAATGCATTTCTAATTGCAATGGGCTTCACTTCATCCTGATCGTTACTTTTATGTTTAAGTGCTTTGTTGAACAGAATGCAAGCAGGCTCAATTCTTTGCTGAGCTGTGGATGAAAGAACTGCAGCCAGACACATGTGTGTGCAGTGTGAGTGTGTATGTCTGTATTTAAGCTGTGACAAATGATGGACAGCACTATGTCTGAGAGATATATATCTGAAGGATGATTATAGCTAGGGCAGAATTAGAAGAAATAGTTGAGAGGTTGGAACAAAATGAAAAGAAAAGGACTAGAAGGAAATTAATCTTCCTTAATGTCTAGGTCGTTTAAAATTCAACAAGTGAGAGTTTTTTAATGTAGTGTAAGGTGCAATTTTTGAGTGGCCCAGACAGTACTGAAGCATTCTCCTAACAACCTGCTGTCTGTCTACTCTGTAAAACCTGTCCTCCCATCTACTGAAAATCTGCTTTTCTCATTTAATTTTATAAGATATAGCCATCTTTTGCAGATACTTCTGTTTTTTCAAATACGCTGTTGTGTATAAAAGTTATGAGCTTCATGACCTCAGTGGAATCGCTTTTTCGTGACTTTGGAGTGCACTTTGCCAATTGCCAATTCCCATCTGATGGTGACAGATGCAGCAGTGCTAATGACATGTCATATACTGTATGTGGCTTTAGATGCTCCACGAAAACATGAAAGGTCCAGAATCCATATTTCAACAACCTGACAAAGCTTCCGCTGAAACAGTGGCCTGCAATTCAAGCATCTGATAAATGTTTGAAAGACTCTAACAAGCAAAAAGTCAGGAAACTCTACCGATGAAACATTTTCAAAAGATAGAAAAACTATAACACTGAGCTTAATTTTTTTGAACTAATTGATTCCTATTTTGTTGCCGACTAAAGGGATTGAAGTTCTGCGAGCTAAGAGTGCAATGTTTAGATCTGTCTGAAAAAAATTGAGAGGTTTTACTTTGACAACAATTTGTTATCTGCCATTTAAAAGGCAAGTAAGGCAATAATTCCCCAGGTGCCGACTGGCAAGAGGTCAGATTGCTGGAAACAGAAGGATACTGAAAACCAGATGAGAAGAAGGGGAAGTCAGTAGTGTCTTTACTAAAATCTAATTAGGAAATAGCATCTTTTCCTCTGCTTTGGAAAGAGCAGAAACTATCAGTGAAATATCAGCAAACAGTTTGGCATCTTCAAAGATATTAATTAAGTAAAATTTGGAAAGTGCTTTGAAGATGAAAAATGGTAGGGAGTGCTAAGTATCACTATTAGCAGGACCAATGTGTCAACTGATGTTGTCTGTCTGCGTAATATTGGGTGAACACTTGGGTAATTAAGGTCAAATGAATAGCCTTGCCTGGTCAATTTATTGGATAAAGTGGGTTTCATTTCTAGCTGAAGGAAGATGTGGTATCTGTGAGACTAACAGACCTGGAAAGTGAATGTCAAACATATTTCATGGCTTCATGAGCCAGCAGTAGCAATAGCTGTTTCTTACTTTGTGGGTCTGTCTTATACTCTCCAGATACCATGGTAGTTTTCCATAGCATTTAGCAGTTTCTAAACTTGTGATTAGTCATTTGACATCATGCCTGCCTTCATTAAAGGCTTGCATGCCTTTCTGAACTAAGACAATACCTCATTTTCCAGATCTAATTTTTCCAGCTTACCAATATTTTAATACTAAAGCATTTATTGAATTAATTTGGCAAAGGTTGAGGTAGTGAAGGATTGCTACTGCTGACCAGGAGGTGCTATTCAAACCTCTCTCTAAAGTCTGCAAGTGCACTTCAGCCCTTGCACTATTACTCCGGGAAAACTTGTCATGGACTGAACCCAATTTGCTACAATGTCCAGGATGTAAAAGAGAGGTATATCATAAGCTTTTGTACTCCTCTGTACTTTCGCTGTACCAAATGGAATTTGAATAAGTAACAGATAATCTGCTAAGTTTCAATGTTTATTTTTAGTTAACTTAATGAAATCCCCAGGTGTGCAGTCAAACTACAGGGGAAAGCAGGTCGGAGGGGAGCAGCCCCAGCCTCAGCAATGGGAACGTGGTCTGGTGCAACATGGGCAGGAGCAGCAAACAATGACTCACAGCTCAAGACCCAGGGAACACAGTCATGCAGATATCCCAGTAGGAAGGCTCAGGTTTCTCAAATCCCAGAATTATAGAATGGTTTGGGTTGGAAGAGACCTTAAAGGTCATGTCATTCCAAGCCCCCTGCCATGGTCCAGGACACCTTCCACTGGTTGCTCAAAGTCCCATCCTACCTGGCCGTGAACACTTCTAGGGATGGAGCATCCACAGCTTCTCTGGGCAACCTGGGCCAGTGCATCCCCAATCCTGAGCATCTCAAATGTTTGGTTCTATATGCAAAATCAAGTTAAGAGACAGCTTAAACTGTCCCACATAACAGTTCAGAAAGCAGGAGGAAGACTTGTACCTGAGCTTTCAGTGTCAGCTGGGAGACAGACAGCAACAGTAGATGATATTACTGATATGAAAAGGGTTTAATGAGCTGAGAAGTTGTTGCAGATACTTCTTTTCAGCTGCAGTTGTTTCCTTCCATCTGTATCTAGTGCCAGGACAGTGTGGACAGCCATAGCTCAGTGCAACCACCTGCTTGGCTTTTGAACAGTTGTTTTGTCTTTGGCCTGCAGACTCAGCCCTCCATTTCATAATTGAGTGGGTATTCCTGATCATCCCTTTCTGCTAAATGTTTTTCTATTTTATTTTTTAAAAATGGTAAAAATCTCCTCAACACATTTCATGTAGCAGAGTACCAGATGAGCACCACTGAGAAAGATTCAGGCAGAATGGTTTCAGTCTTTGACAACGAACAAAAAGCTAAACCAAGCCAGGTCTGAAATACTTTTTTTTTTCTACCTAAATGCACTGTCATCCAATTAATACTATAAAGGTGTTCTGTAAAAATTCAAAAATGTTGGATGCCATGGAGCTTGAACGAAACAAGGATGGGACGGGCCTGTCTGTGTTAGTTATGACAGTTCTGCACACAAAAAACATGATAAGAATATCCACAGTGGCCAATAATGCAAACTAAACTGCCTGGAGATATACCTAGAAGATGAACAACTTTCCATTTAGCATATTTTGCTGATTGAACCCAAAGCAAATCCTCAGAGCAAAGCAAGTACAGAGCATGAGACCATAAATCTTCAAGTCCTTTAATGGATTTGTAGGCAAAGGCTTACAGAGATGACTTGGGCATCCTGATAGAGGCAGTGAGAAAGACTGTTGGGAGCCTTGTCACCATATTTTTTGCCTCTTTGTGCTTTACCTGAACAAATGAACATCAGGATACCTTCCACACAGTCAGACTTCAGATGCTAACATTAAAAAAGCCCTCACTGAGCACTGAAAGTCTTGGCTTTCAATCAGCATCTGTATTTTGGATTTCAGGGTATCTTTGTGAGGAATCTGCCTTCACAGGAGCAGCTCCCCCAGCCTGGCTGCCTGACAGGCACAGCTCTGTTAGGCATTCTCTGAGCACAGAGATGCTCTTAGATGTACAGCAGAGCACAGTCCTTATCTCTTCAATGTGTAATCCTCCTTAGAGCTTGTTGTACACCTCCTTCTTCATATCCTGGAGGTAGTAGCATGTACAGATGAAGGATTTCAGACCTACACTTTGAGTCCTGCTCAAATTGACTTTTAGAAACTTGATGACTCTAGGTTTTTTAGTTACGAGTGTTGGACTTCTCTCCTTTCCATCATAGCTAAAAAAATCAGCATGTAGGGTGAAGAGAACCTATGGAGAATAAATAAGAATAATTAAACAGAAGGACAGAGCCACCCACTATTAATATCTCCTATTGTCGGTGTCCTAGTCTCACAGTGAGCTGTATCCAGCAAGGCAAAGGATCAGTAGCTCATTTAGCATTTGTCATACTCCAAGGATGAGTCAGTCTGTGGCTTAACTAATCTGGCACAACGCAATGCCAAGTTTGATCAGACTATTTCATTTCAGACTATTTCAGTGGTTCAGCATTATAGAAAAGAAGCACTAAAGACTAAAAGTGATGTTGACTCAGCCATTTGGCTCTTGCTAGTGAACATTAGTGATTTTTGAACTGCTTAGATTCCACTTCTAGTGAAAATCCATTTAGACAAAGTAATTTACATGCATTTCTCATTTCCATATGAGGTTTGAAGCCTTTGCCACAATGCTACCAAGAGAGGCAGTTCAGAATGCAGTCATTTATCCCTCCTTTCTTACCATACACAAATGATTTTGTCTCACATAATTGCTTGATATCAATACTCAGTGGATATATTTTGACACATGACAGAATATAATGGAATTTCCCAGAGAGAGGAGAGAAACAGAATATTCTATTAGGAAGAAGAGGATTTTTGCATTGGATTGATTACAAATTTTAACTGGTACATCAAGAACATTTCATCTCCTCTGATAAATCAAAAACTGCCTAATCATAGCTTGTAGCAAGTAACAGGCTATTAGCTCCAAGACATTAAGGAAGAATTCCAGCTGTATTGAAGTCAGTGGTAAAACACACATTGATTTGCATGAGGTGAGAATGTCAAAAGCAGTAACAGCAAAACAAGCACTTCAGCACTTAAATGTTGATTTCATCGGCCACAGTGAAAAAAAGCTTCAGGCACCTAGAGCTGAATTCAGGCTGCAGGTATTGGTGACATCATCTTAGTGCCTAAAGGTTCACCAGATAATGGGGGATTGGGTCTTTATAGAAAAGTGAAGCAAAGTGTCCCCAAAATGCAGTCCTAGATGTCTTTGAGCAGTGGGGAGCTCAGCCAGGTCCAGTCTCCCTCAGTCTAAGGGGACCAAACACATCTGATCCCACAGAGCACACTGGCTTTGAACACACCAGCTGGTCATACTGGGCCACTCTCTGCCTCTCCTTTTTGACCTATTACTAGTGAAAAGAGTAAAAAATTCAAGTGTATTTCATCGGGAGAGGTGAGAACATGACAACTCTAGTGCCGTGATTGAGAACTATCCAGAGAGAGACCTCAGGTTTGGTTCCTGGCCCCAGAGCTTTTTCTGGATGTTGTATTAGGTGTTAGGCAAACTACAGAATTGCTCTTACTTTGAGGATAAGCAACTGAAAGCCTGAAAAGTTACAAAAACTTAGTTGAGACCCTACTTTAAAGCCATAGCAAGCTAGTGGGAGCCTCAGACCCAGTATTTCTCAGTGACTGGACTTAAGTAGAGTAACGTTGCCAGTGTTTTTGTACGTTCAAAAAGATATTTCTGAACCACTTACTTTAGACTGAACAACCCCGTGACAGAGTAATCAGATGACAGCTGGGCTAAGGGACATTCTGCAGATGTGTTACCTTTTCTTTCCAGGCTTCCCAGACTGTAAGGGTCTTTCACAGAGCAGGCACTCAGCTGCTGTGATGATGGGCAAAGGTGTAAAGCGCTAAGGTAGGGAGATAGATGCTGGAGGAGCAACCTCTGCCTTTTCTTTAAGTAATTATAGTCCTGTCTTTATCCTGGCACTCCTCACAGAGCCTGCATTTACAAAATGAAATTGCCTAGGAGGCTGTACATTTTCAGCAAGCCATTTAAAACTGCAGCTCTGAGACAGCTAAGTGTCTGATTCTGGGTGGTGCTGAGCCAACCTAGACGAGATGTTGAGGTTTTTACTTTGGGATGTTAAGGGATTTGGCAAAAGATATATTTGCCCAAATAAATACTTTTTTTTCACTTGAGGGTACTTGAAAATTGAAAAAAATACCCTTGATTTCTGAAAGAGAAGAAAAGTAAACGTAGTCTTACTTTTCTTCTACTTTCAATGTAAAGTACAATCTTGTTATGCAGGGTCTGTAGTCAGGATTCTCCTAAGCTCAGAACAGTTTTGGATGACAGCATCTCCAAAAGTTTTCTGCCTTACTGTCGGGCTACAGGGGAATTTTGGGGAAGAAAGAGCAGCTGAAGCAACGCTTTCTCTCTGTCTCTCGTACTCAAGGTGTCCACTGGCTGCAGATTTAGAACATCTTCCAAACTGAACAAGACAGAGATTTCTTATGGTCTTTGTCTCATTGACAAGATAGAGCTTTACTGAAAAAGGAACAATAAAAGGGAGAATGAGGCCCACTGCATTACATCCAGTCACCTTTAGAGTGGGAGTGCTTCCCATTGCCACCCAACTGCTCCACTGAAAATAATTTCTGAATGTTGCCAGTAATTTCATCTTTCTTATAATGAATGAGCCAGTTTGGATGCAGTTCATGATGTAAGAACAATAGAAAGAATAGTAAGGAAGGTAGAGAAGGGAAATACTTAATTTTCTAGATAGGGAGCTATTAAAACAGAGGAAAAATGAATGACCCATAAGCCTCAGTTCTTTGTATCTATAATCCATGTAGATATATCTTTTAATCTATATTTTATGTATATTTTACAAATCTCAGAACTTTGCTCCAAAGAGATACAGTTCCTGGATGTTAAATTTTAAGTACTGCAGAAACGTCGGGTCAAAAATGCTGCAGTGCTACATTTTAAAAGGAATCGGACAACTGCAAAGGCTGTGGTCTTCATGAGCAAATTAGAGAGCTAAAAGAGTTTATCCACTTTGGGTAAAATTCAGCTCACATATTATAGTGCCTAATTATTGGTTTATGTGTGGTTGTTCACATGAGGAATCTACCTAAGCTTCCACTGTTGTCAGTAAAGTTCAAATGTAAAGTTTAGTCAGTGCAGGCTAAAATGCTATTCAGCTCACCCTGTGTTTGGTACCCACCTGGCCCTCCATACCTCTGATGAGGATTTGGAGCCATAGCGTCGGAAACAGGTTAGTACTGATTATTCACAAACAAAATGTTTCATTTAAGTGTCTGGCAAACTGCAATTTTCCAGAACATTTAGGTATACAGAGAAACTGATATTTCAACTTCTGGTCTCAGTTCAAGGTAGAAAAACACCACTGAAATACCAGAATTACTTCCAGAGCATCAACATCAAAATGCCTGGCTGCTTTGCTCCTGGAGTCATCTGTGAGCTGCATTTGTTCCTCTTGGCAAACTTGTTAGTAGACTCGAGGGATACCAAGCCAAACAACTTTAAACTGCTTCTGCTGGTTTGCTGAGGGCAAGGTAGGGGATTTTGGAAGTACCTGATTGATCTGTGGCTAAAAGAAATTATGCTAAGTTTGGCTGTGCCCATATTCACCCATATTCACTGAATATCAGTCTAGACTATATTAATTGGTGGAATCCATTGTGCAAGCATCTGTCCACTAACTGGGAGAAAACACATTAAAGTTACAGATTGGTTAAGCCCCCGTGTGAGGTTCCTAATGAGAATAAAAGTGTGCAGACTATATTCCATTTCATGTAATTACCAGTTATTTGAACGCTCAAGTGCCCAGTCCCTCCTTTGACTGCTTCTGTCTAAATTTAGCTTTAAAAAAAACCCCAAAACAACAAACCCCCCAAAAAATCCTTCCTTAATTTGTCCAAAATGTTTGGTCTCGGCTTCAATTGCCTTTAAATCCTGTCAATTAAAATTTATAAAGGAGAAAACCTGCTAATAGTGAAATGAAGCCCCTTGCGTTCCAAAAGTGTGCAGTAAGTCTTCTCACCCAATTGTAATAAAATTTGCTGTGGCATAGTTTTTGGGATCAATACAGCAGACCACTGCCAATCAAAGAATTTTCTACTTGCTCAAAAGTTAACAGACTTTTAACGTCTTTGTGTTGCACTGAGGACAGTCTGAGTTACCACAGAAGATTAAATCTTTAATTTTACATTACTTCAGCCATCTCTATAGAACAAAGTGGGCTTTACCTGTTGAATATGAGGCTTATGTGAGCTGAAGTGCTCTTGAGACATTAAGAGGCAGTCTTGAACAGTCTCTGAGATTTAAGCTGAGGGGAATTCTAAAGGGATTACTGCAGCATTTTACATAAAACGAGAAATAAAAACAGACTTGAGCAATGCATGATCATAAACGCATTCCTGCTGTGATCAAGAGTTCTGTTCCCATTGCTGTTCTAAGACTAAAGCAGGAAGAACTGTCAAAGGGCAACCATACTTGTAAGGATTTGTACAAGTCCAATTTATAATGAAATTAACGGGCTGAGTAGTTTTGAAAGATTTGTTAAAAAGGGAGATACTTTTCGTAGTCTCTACAGCCCAGAGGTGAGAAATACAAGCATTATTGAAATACTGTTTTGTAAAAGAGGTAGGCTACTATATGGCTAAAAACTCATACAAAAATAAGCCATTTTAGCAAAAAAAATCACAAAAATTTTCAACTATTGGTTACCCTTTTCTGCAGAAAACAGAGGCATATAAACTGTGAAGATTTATTTCAGAAAGAAAATGAATATTGAGTGGCTCGTGTCTCCCTTGCATGCACAGTGCATGAGAAAATAAGTAAAAAGCAATGTGTTCTTGCTAGCTGCGATTCACCTTTACAGTACAGCTCCCTTTATGCAATAATGGTGTAAAAAGGCCTGTACTGAGAAAGAAATCTGTCTGCATTTGTGTGATTCTGTGAAATGTGCACACACAACACAGTGTAGTTAATAAAGAAGAATTAGGATAAAGCACCAGGCATCTGTCAGTAAATACAAACATTAGTTTCTTGTCACACATTCACTACCAAAGAAAGATATTTGCTCTTTATGCCCGCAGATTCTCAGGAGGTGAAAGTCAGGGTGTTGTTCCCTATGGTGAAGGTACCTTGGCAGGTGTTACCACTATAGGTCCCCTCGGTCCTCAGGGACAGTAGAAAGTACAACCTGACAGCCTGGGTCAGAGACGAACAAATTTCCCAATGCCCTGAGCCACAGATCTGAACCATCACATGAAGCAAAGCCACAAAAATGTATCATCTACATATGCTTGAACATGAAGAGAAAGCTTCAGAGAAGTCCCTGGGTTCGAGAGAACAGCTTCTCTGAGTCTTCCAATTGCTCTCCTGTGAAGTGAGTTTGGGTTGGATGTTCCATGGATCCCAGGATAACCAGTCAGATGCTGTCAGGAGCATGTCGTGAGCCTTATGTGTGACACCCTTGGCCAAGGATCAGCTTTACCAGCAGCCCCCACTCAGCAGCAGAGCACCATCCTTAGGCAGAGCACAGTCCATCATCTGCTCCTCCCCACCATCCCTGAGCTCAATGTTGGGCAAAGTGTTGAGTGCACTGAAAGACAGGCAGGGCCAAGGTCCACATTTTCTTGGTCCTGTGCAGAGCTGTTATTTCTCTGCTGGGCTGTTCTCTGTGATGTCCATAATTTGGTTCAGGTGTGGAAAAAGTAACATATACCCATTTTTTTTTTTTGTTCCTAGGCAATCCTCAAGGCTGGCCTTCAGCCTTTGATGATGATCCTGTGTTTTCTCAGTGTTCCCAGTCTCAAGAATTCAGAATCCCACTAAACCTTTACCTATCTCTCAGTGCTGTAGGTCTAGTCTCCCCTATGGGCTGTGGCAGCAAGCCATAATTTTATTAATTATTTCACTGGAAATACAGGAAAGCATGAAGTCTCTGCTAGGAAATTGTCCATTTGGTTATGTCATCCTTCTATCTATTAGAGACTCCATTATAAACACAAAATAGCTTAAATTTGTGGAGAAGACATAAATCTGTGAAAATTACCTTACAAAACTGCTTTGAATGATGGTTAAATTTGTCCATCATTAGACATTGTGATTATTAAATCTCAGCAAATATTTACTTGGGGGAAATACCATGGAGAGATTTCCATCTCTATTAGTATGTCTAAACTGCAGAAATCCCTCTGTGGAGATCTCTTCTGTTCAATTAAAAAAAGCATGAAAGGAAATAAGAATCACAGAAAAGAAGTATCTGATAATTGTCATACAATAAAATATGAAATATGAGTAGAGATCAAGCACACATTTTGAACCATGCTCATAATTATCATAAACTTTTATGCTGCGTCTTGCTCTTTATTGTGGCCTCACTGTATAAAATACAGATCAGCTTCAATTAGAGTACTTTAAGAACAGATGGTCACCTTTCAATGTAGCTTCTCAACTATGCAATATACTACAAGGATAAATATTATATTTAAAACATTAATGCTGTGTATCTGTGGTTATCCCAAACTGTCCCTAAAATAGCTCAAATAGGTAGTAGTGAAAGCAAGTCAAAGAAGGCCTGTGCTCGAGGTGGGAAGTGAAGAGGTTTGTGGTGATCTTAACATATGAAGGTGTTAAATCCATCCTGGTGGAAACCCTTGTGCCTTTCACAGATGAGCATGGCCCACACCTTGTGAAACTCTGTTGTGCTCAAGGACTCCAGCTGGTGTTCATGGTCTTTACAAGATCTCAGCTCTCAAGTGAAAGGACAGAGACACCCTCATGGCACAGGGAGCAACACGTCTGCAGCTCATGGCCTCTCTACCATGTGGGACCCCCAGCAAGCGTCATCACCTCCCAGTGACATACTGACCATGTGCCACGTGACCTTACATCTTCTACCAGGTTAGTTTTGTCCCGCTTCATGATCAGACACAGCAAACAGGAAAAAAAAGGAAGATAAATTGGAGGGGGCTGTTCACCTAATTTCCACTATACTTGAACTCATGGCGAGCTACCATAGCTCTGGGCACCGATCAGACCAGAACTGTGGCTTTGTTGCAGTCCCAGACTGTAACATTTAGATCTCAAATTAGAACTGTGTTTAAATTAACTAAAATCAGAAGTCAAATGCAGCAGATGTTAACTGCGCCACGACCAAACTGTCCCAAAGAACGATGTCATTACAGACACTCAAATATTATTTGCAGCATTGTCATAGATTTTTAACAGCTCTTCCTCTTTTCTCTCCTGTTTTCCAAACTTCTCTGCCTTTTCCGGGATCCCTGGTCATTTTAGTCAAATGAAGGGGATAAAAATTCTGAATGGCTGCTCACAAATGGTATTGAATTATTATCTTGCCTTGGATCAATGGCTACCAAAAAGTTATTTCCTATTTCTCAATCACGCCACCTTTCAGACAGTGCAAGCATTTACCCCTGTGGAAATACAGCCATATAAATATTCGACAACTGTAAATATTTAAAAAGAACTAGGATATTCCACAGTAGTGAGGAGAACATACCTGAAGGTTCCTGAGAGCAGTAAGCACCTAATGAATTTAGCTGGTGATTCTGACATTCTGCTGTAAAGTCATCCCATTGTGAGCTGAAGATTAGATAGCCCAGTCTGGGTTGTGTTTATTTAGTTATGTTGAAAAAGATATCTCAGTTGATTAAAATATTTTTTATAGATTAAAGACATTTTTGTCATTTTTAATGACTTACTACTAGTACTTTATAAAAAGTATTTGAGATTGTGTTGACATATGCTTTAAAACAAGAAAAGTTTAAGTGGTATTTAATGGATAACTTATTACAAAGAAGGAATTCTCTAGACCTGCTTTACCTTTAATTCACATTGTTTGGATGGAGCACTTTTTTCACACGATAAAGCACAACGTGTACAGCTAGGAAGAGGTGATTCGTGTGTCCAGAGAGCAAATCAAAGTCCCCTGCAAACAGGGGAGGGCTCCAGTGGTGTTGCATATTCAAGGGAGATCAGAAATGCCAAACTGTACAATGAACATCACATTCCACAGAAATCACCCCGGGTCCCTGAGGAGTCAGATGGAGCCACCTGGACATCAGCAATATCACTGTTGTCTTCATGTCCTCACTGTTGTCCTCATCAATCAGGGGCCAAAAGAGGAATCATGGCTTAAGTGAACAAGGTCATTTTCCTGGATCTACATGTGTGTAGTCTAAATACCCAGGACAGACAGAGAGGAGTTCTCAGTGAGTTCCTCCTGCCAGAGCTGTTTCTCTGTGCCAGAAAGCCCAACCACAAAAATGACCTTGTGCATAAAGTCCATAATCGACATCTTCCTCAATATTAGTTAGATTGCCTTTCACTCATGGTGTGGCCCCATCGTTCTTCTATACCTGGCTACATGATGGCCCCAAAATATTCTACATGGTGCAGCTGGAGTTTTATTTTGGAAGTGGTAGTTGTGAGCATTAACTACTTAGTCACTAGTATGTATCCACAGACTATCTCCCAAGCTCCTGGGCAAGGACATTAATTTTGGTATGGAAATTCACAAGGAGTGGTTGTATTTGGACTTCTTAAAAAAATGTAAAGGGCTACAGCTGTTGGTGATTCTGTATTTTTCATTTATTTTTCATTTCTTTTTATAGGAGTATGATGTCTATTGATGGTTGGACTGTCATCATGATGTGCTGCTTCCTAATATGAGGACATTCAGCAGTCTATTCTGTGACTCCACGGACATCTATGACACCTCTATACTGGCACACTCCATAATACTCATCTCTGGAGCTGTTGATTCCTCTCTTGCAAACCAGAAAAGCCAAACATGATTAAGAGCAACAAAAAAGTGGGCAGATGTGTCAACTACATTTCTTTGGTCTGGGCAAAATTGAATTTGCACACATTAGGCATTCTTTAAACATTGTGCTGGGTCTACAGAGCTTAGAAAATTAACTAGCTGCTTAAATTTCTAAACTGAGTGACTTCCACACAAAACTGCAACCTCACTACAGGAACGCAGACACTCTCCAGTTTGCATGTAGATACCAAGTAAAGGTAGGGTTCTTGTAAGAAGGGGGAGCAGGTGTGAATGAACTAAGACAGCTAGACTCAGGCTCAATTCAATTTTATATACCACAATGAACTGTCAGGATCTCACATTGAATGTTTTGGACAAGATAACTCTGAAAAACTCCAGTGGAGTGGGACTGAATTCCAGCTTTAAACACCAAGATGCTTAAATGCCCAATTCAAAACATTTTTCTAACATTTCACTTCTAGATCTGTCTCCAAAATAAAAAGATGCCCTTTGCCATACTTAGTTAAGATGAAATCTAGTTGGGAGGAATCTCAGTTGGTCTGTCATTTGGGATTTGAGTCTCACAACTGAGCACATCATACTGCAATGCAGTAACTTTAAGCCCAAGCTTTGTCACAGGAACAATGCCCAATTAAAAGCAAACAAAGAAGGAAACCAATAAACTCCTAATCTTTTAGTACACATTGAACACCTTCAATTCCAAGAGGAGCAGAGACAGTGAAAGAGCTACCTTTTGCTTTCATGCATATTTTCATTCATGTTTAGGGGTTACTTCAAAGTCATGGAGGTAATAGAAATATGCCTGAAAATTAGTTTTCACTGGCACTGACTACCTTGATCCTAGTATCAGCCTTAATTAAAACAGCATTAGAAGTTTGGAGTCTTTGTCAGCTTTTTCTCTTTACATTTGTTCTCTCTTTTTATCAGGTGGTTGCTCCATGAAGCTGATGGTCTGCAAGCTTGATTTTGCCTATTGGTTCATGTTAAATAACAGATACTGAAGCAACATGCAGAGAGCAATGGCTTCAACCACAGCTGGCCAAAATCACGTTCAAAATGGTAAATCTAGGATTGATAGGTTCTGGTATATTCTGTTGCCAAGCTCCTAAATCCTAAATTATCTAAAAAATCTTAAACCATTCCTGAACCTCACCCTGTCCTTATCTCAGCCCTAGCCACAGAATATGCCAGAGGTCCAAGCAAGCTGCAGTGATCCCTGCTGTGACCTTGGGATGGTGGCAAAATGCATAATCTGTGTGATATGATGATCCATAACTCAGTGCACGTGCAGCTGTGTGAAGCCAAAGCTTTAGGTATTTCTGGGATTTCTCCATGTCTTCTCTCCACTAATCATTTCCCCTCTCTGTTTCCATATTTATGGCAACACTGCCCAGGTAGCCCAGCCAGAGAGGTCAGGAAGGTTTTTGGTCTCTGACACCCTCCTGTGTGGATTGTCACCATGAGGTGTCTGACGTGCCCTTTGACAAATCTTTTCAACAGCTCACACAGACTACATTGGTCCTGTCATCCAACGAAGCCTGTTTTCCTTTAAAAACCAGCACCAGGTCCCATCAATTTGCATTATTTCACTACTCACCACAAAGAAGGCTTTCGGCAAGGCGCTTCAACAATCACTAGATAATGGTTGAGAAGCATAAATAACCATTTAAAAACTTCTGGGGCTTTAATCAGCATGCTGTTAGGCAGGATTTTAAGGTTGCCTGGTAGGAGAGCGTGCATAATGGGGCCTCTTTGGAGGCATTTCTCACAACAGATTACTCAGCATATAGCAAGGGATATAGTCAGTATTAAGGTGTCTGAGCCAAAAGAACTGGGCAGGAACGGGCAGGCTCTACCAATTCATGCAGATAAACTCGGTAAGCATGGCTTTGTTTGTGGGCAACCTTACAGGCATTGCTCTTGTGTCACGACAGCTTTGTTTGCACGGGAGCACCAGCCCAGAGAGCCAGTCTGTGGAGAATTAACCAGCATAGAGATGAGCCCAGTGGAGCCCTGGAGGGCTGCAGGATTTAGCAGAAGGTAAGAATTGTGCTCCCACATATAAGTCAGACAGACTATGCTGTGTTGCAAACAGTGTGGCTTACCTCTGTAAAGGCACTTAAAATTGCTCTCCTTCCCATCCAATGGATAAAGAAAGTGATGCAGAGATGGTTGAACTGCAGCTAGGGCCCAGCACTGCTTTAGCAAAACAGGATTTAGATTCAACTCCTCAAAACAGCTGGAAAACTCTAGCAAAGCCTCACGTATTTATTTAATCTGTCTTTTCAATCCATGGGTTAAATAATCTTAAAATAAGAGATTTTATTAGAATTAATTAAACTGCATTAAAAACCCCACATAAACATCACCTTATAGGGAGCACAGAGCACTTTGTCAGAATGAGACAACATGCTAAAGGATGGAGATCTGGATTTACCTCTCCAAAGGGCTAACTTAAATAATAGCAGTCTTCATGTCCTTTTTTGACAAAGGAATACAACCTGAGAAGGTCTTTTTGGTACCAGAATAACATTTATAAATATCTATCTCTCTATATATGTACACATATACATATATATCTATGTATATATATCACTGTGCAGTTACTTTTTAAAAGAGGTTTCAGAGTCTGAGTCATGGACAAGCTGTTGACAATTTTACCTTGAGAAATTTATTTTTTCTTTGCTTACAGCCCATCAGTCTCTTTCTTCACACATCCACAGGAAGGTCTGAGACTGCCTGTTGGCTTCTCTTGGAAGAATGTCCTGAATTGGAGCCTGCTGTCAACACAGATTTCAGGACAAAGAAGGGAGGTCTTTAAAAATGTAAACTGGAGCACAGTGCCCAACTCTGATGAATTGTTAGTGGGAACAAGGTACATTACTGCCCTTTGTGCTTTTCTAAATCATCCTGAGAGTTATTTATCAGATTAAGGTTTTAACATAAATGGTTTGACTCTTGACACAGTCTGTCCGTTCAAATCACCAGGAAGGAGGAAGAACTTGAGTTTTGCACTTGGATTATCCTCAAGAAATGTTCATGGTTTAAAAAAATACTTATGGAGTCTGTGTTTAAATCTACATCCAACACTATGCAAATATTTGCATACTGTAACTTAACTCGACATAAATCAGGGTTCTTGTCAATGAATTGTTTGATTAATCAGTGGCTTAATTTGTGCATCAGAGCAAGAGGGAGAAAAACAACCCAAAACAGCTGTGTGATTGATTTTTGTTTTCCTCCAGACCAACCCAAAGTATTGTATAAATAGGTAACTTCTATTGTGGTTAACTTCCTCAAAAGATAAAGAGGGAGGCCAAAAGCTTGCTTTTATATAGTCCTTCCTTGAACACTGATAGATCCGGGGCTGTGAAAATCCCAGTACAAGCCTGGAAAGGCCCAGGGATGTTGAGTCTTGGGCCATTGATTTACACAAGTTAGATCAGGTTGGGTGATCAGGTTGTTGAAAACGCAAGACTTTTCAACAGTTTTGAAATGGTCTCCAACTTTTGAGCTCTCTGGCAGGCTAAGCTTTGTTGTACAAGTAGGGTGGGTATTCACGGCTAGGCTTCACAAACGAAGATTTGGGAAGGGCTCTACCCACTTTTCTTGCAACCGTGTTGGTGGCTAAAAAGGCCAATATGAGATAGGCATGTCTGGTTGCAAAAGGCACAGCAGAAAGACTCCTTAGATGGTACATTCTGCAAGGCACGATTCTTTCTGCGTTGTCTTTTCTCATCAAGAGTGATCCTGCGAGCTTTCTCAAAAGCATCAGCAGCGTTATAGATGGTCTGTCTCCAGGCCTCCCGATTGGAGGCCAGAGTAGATCAGTTATGTTGGTCAATATGGCCAAGGCTGAGATGTTGAGGGCGGGTATTCAGAACATAAAAAAAATCAGCAGAACAACTATGTTTGTTCGAATTAAAGGAGGATGATGAGAATTATGTCCTTGTGGCCAGTAGCAGATGCTCTAATTGCAAGACAAGCATACAATTCATCAAGTAGTCGATGTTAATCAGTAAATGGACACAATCTCAATTGAGGATGCTGATGCTTACTGACTTCCAGCATATACAGTGGCTGGCTCACCTAGGATTGGCTGTGTCCCTGCCCTGTCCCATCCAGCAAATGCCAGTCCCTACTTACTAAGCATACTATTTAAGGGCATTTTGAGTTGGCCTACGACACCTCTACTTGCAAAGCAGGTTGGATTTGGACAAGGAGATGGTCTCGCTCCTTGTCAAGGAAGACAGAAAATGTGGGTGCTCTGTTAGGCTGATAGAGCTGAGGCAAGCAGGATGATCTGTTCCACACTTGGGCTGACTTTACCCTCTGCGTCACACCTGGATGCTTATCTACTCTCCCTGTTTGCCATTATATGCACTCAATGTGGCAGATAAAACAACAGAGTTATAGTTATTAAAGCTGTGTGTAACCTCCTGTGCCATGGAGTCAGCTCTCTGTGCAGTTGCAGGTCAGTGCAAGAGCAAACTTGCTGTACTGCTACACGTGATTCCCCAGTCATGTCGGGAATCAAACAGCAGGACATGTGTCACAGTCTAGGTCCCAGGAATTTGGGTGTAAACAATCTCCTTTTCCTGTTAGACTGAGTGACGTGAAAAGCCTTGGAAATTTGTCAGGTGATAAAATTGAGAAATAGAGTCTGGGCTTCTAGAGGCACATGGAGTGGGGAACAAATGGGTTTGTGTGAAATCGCTGAAGGAGGCTCAGCAGGTCCTCTGTCTGTGTCCTGGACTCCCACAGGACAAGGAGAGATGTAACATCTCTTAGCTGTGAGGTGGGTACAGAAGCGCAGTGAAAGTCACCTCCTGCTCAGGAAAGCACTCAGAAGCGCTTGCCATGTTTTACTGGGGGGTCCAGAAATTGGGGCTAAGGAGGAGACCCTTTGGGATACTCCAAGAAGTCAGAGCCTGGAACTGAGACTCTGGTCATCACTTTGATCGCACTCTGCACTCAAGCAGTGAGAGAAGTCAAGCCCCTTCAGAAAGAAATGGCACTTAACCATATTTAGTAATTCAAAAATAACATCAGCATCTCAGAGGCTGAATTCCTTTATTTTATATCTTTCCTCTCTGTTGCCTCTTTTCTTTGCTTTCCTCTGCTTTGCCAACAGTGTTTTCCACTGAAAGACTTGCAGTGATTGGACAGTTTCACATTCACACTGGCAAACAAACTCCAGAGACCTGTGGTGCAAAGGAGACATATATAAACTGCTGTGTAGCTAGTTGACAGCCAGGGTTTTCAGTTGCTTAAAAAGCCCTTCAAAACTAAAGCGTTGACTGTCCTCTGTCAGTCATTATTCAGTTCTAAAATAGTGGTTACACAGTAGGAGTTCTGGTAGAAACATCACTACATCAAAATTGTGGCAGATCAGAAGAAAAAAGATGGAAAAAGACAAATTTCCTGGCAAATGTAAAAGAAGGTGCAAATTCTTGTTCCTGGAGATTCGCTGTGATGGATATTAAAGACAGCACCATCATGGAGATCTGACATAATGCATTTGGAATAATGCAAGTTTTAATGTTTCATAAGCACTTCTATGGCAGGTCAGTCAGAGATGAGGCAAGAGAGTCATATCCGTATGGGCATTCCTGGAATTCTTATGGAATTGTTTAGGATGGTGTTTTAAGGGAACGTGAGTATCCAAATCTCTAAGGTAGTGCTGAAAATTTCAGCCCTATATAATGCTGGACATACTACAAACAGAAAAGCAGCAACTGTATTTGCCTGCAGCAGAATCAGAGACTCTTTGAGGAGCAGAAACCTTCATTCTCACCTTACAGTTTTCCATGCCCTGATGAGTTTGTCAAAGCTGTGTGTTGAAATTAAAAGATTTGGATTAAATGTGGGAGAGAATGTTTCAATGAATTGTGTGTCTCATTTGGCAACACGGGTCACAAAATTTGAGATATAACTCAATAAATACTAATGACAACAGCAAGAAATCAGAACAGATATCCCTTTGCATATTGCTGAAAAACATGGATCAATGTGCAGGTAGCAAGGTTTGTACTAAAGCTCAAAGAGGCACTACTTTCCAGGTGTTGCCCTTGATGACAATGATGGGGTCCCAAAGGAAGAAGCAATGTTCCTAGACATACTGGAGGACTGCTTCCTTACAAGGTTTGTTTAGCAATCAACAAGAACAGACACTGTTTTCACTGTGTCCTAGGAAGTGAGCCAGGTATAATAAATAAGTAAGGAGTTGGTAAACATCCAGGGTCTCCTGTTCACAGTATCATCAGAAAACCTCCTGAGGATATGTGCAGAAGTCAGCAGCACAGAAATATTGGCAATGTGGGAACAAAGAATGAAGCAAAGAAAGTTGACTGATATTGCCAGAAGAAACAACTTGTAAAAGTGGAAGACATAAAAGAGAAAGTTAGAAGTGATTTCATTTCAACAAATAAAAGCAATGTTACTTCTTACATGCAACATAAGGAGCAAATTCTAAACAAATTTGTGAAGAAAAATATCAGTTTTTGCATGCAAGTTTTGGCTTGTTTACAAGCTTTAGGTAAATATGGCTATGCATCCAGAAATCAAACACAGGCTTGAGGCAAATGTACACTTTTTTTTTTTAAAGTTTCTCGTATAATGACTAATGACAAGGTCAGCAGTTCAATTTTCAGCAATCTGTATGTATCATAAAAGAACAGTGTAACCCTTTAACCCTATGTGAGAAAATAATTGCATTTTCTCACTAAAGCAACTGCTGGTATCCTTCTTGTCTTGATATACCTGACATCTTTTTCCAAGTCCTTTGAAACTGTTGAGTTCTTGCTATGTCATGTCTATGGGATGATTCTGCAGTATGGAGGAAAGGAATCTCCTTTTCCATATTCAGGCTTGTTCTATCCCATTTGATGCTCCTTTCCTCCTAGCTGGAATGGAGTAGGTAGCTGTATTCATTTCATCTCTTCCAGTCTACTAGTGAACAGCCCTATCATGTTATTCTTTACCTGCTTTCCCTCTAAATTAATTTCTCATCATACTCATGTCAAACAGAAGCGTTCCTTGCTCCTACTCATCTTGTTTGTCTTTCTTTGAACTGCCTTGTTTCTGCTGTGAATCAGTTGTGAGACAAAGAGATTTATCTCATCTAACTTTCAATATGCAAAAATTAGACGTGATCTAGTCTGATTTAACCCTGGCAAATTCTCTAGTCTATGAAGGAAAACAAGCACCTCAAGAGGGCAACTTTTTTCTGTTTCACAAAGTTTAGACATCTTTCTTTGGTTCTGACACGTTGAACACCTAGCACTGCTGTAGATGTCTAAAGGCAAATGTTCGTTCTTTAAATGTCTGAAGACAAAGATGAATGTAAGGCTTCTTCCTGATGAAGAAGCAACCCTGGGCTATTTATATGGCCAAAGGAGATCTAGTTACCTGTGCTGGTGGAGGTTTTAGTGCAACTGCTCCTAGAGCAAAACAGACCAGATGAACCATGTCCAGATTTCTAGCATGGAGACACCTAGATCACACACAATAGAAGAAGCAACCTACTGACCCTGGTGAGGAGCTCTGATACAACAGTAACACATTAATATAAGAAATTATTGCAGGAGAGAGAGCACATACCTGGCAGACCAGAGCTATCAGATTTCCACTGGTGCTTGACAGAAAATATGGAGGATTCGTTGTAAATTTTCAACCATTTCTGTTTTCTTGTGTTACTGTTTTGAGCTGCTCTTTATCCTTTCTTTCATTTTGTTTGCTGTGTCTTTGACCCCACTCTCTACTGATATTTTATGCTGAAGAATTCAGTCTGCCAACCAGATCTGTTTCTCAGGTGACTGCCATTAATTCAGAATCACGCCAAATGTGACTACAGCTGCACACAGTAGCCTGCTGAACAGCCATGCATGGCCTGGGGCAGACTCGTAATTTATTTGGCACCCTTAGAGAAAAAAAAATGGAGCGCTTTTACCATCTTTAATTGGAGGTAAGCTATTCTTTGTAGAAGCACGTATTGTACAAGGAATGGGGAATACCATGAGTACCAGTAATACCTTGCATAACAGTAAAAAGTTAAAAGGGAACTTGTTTTTAAGGGCTTCCATAGCAATAGGCCCGGCATCATATGAGCAATCCCCTCAGCCATCTGAAAATAAACCGCGTTTAATTGACTGGATAAGCAGATCACATACGTTAAAGCAAGGAATGCCCCTTCAACTGTAACTTTGAACTGTAACTCGCACACCCTTTGGCAACGCATTTACACAGAAACGTGTACATCCCTTGGCTATAACAGTAATTTTGGCAGCAACAGTAACATGTACACCCTTTGGCAAAGCTCTTGCACAGAGGAGGAGGAAAATTTTTTTTGAAAAGTGGAGCGTTTCCCAAGTTAAACCCGGGCTGTACAACACCCTCACTTTATTATTGCGAGAATATCTTTGAAAATATCTTTCATCCCACTACAGGGAAAAAGTACTGTGCACCATGCACACCATCAGCAAAGAGAAAAAGAGACAGTTTAGGATTCTTTTGGTTTGCAAACCAAATTATTTTCTTGGATATGCCAGTGGGGATCTATAACAAGACCACTGAATTAATAGGAATTACTAAATGCTTTCACATCATCACGTAGATCAGAACTGGACCGTTAGATCATATTTATACACATGAAATTTCGTTCTAAAAGGAAGCATTTATTTAACTAACCTACAGAAATTCTTTGCCTGACTCCTCTTTTATCTAAGCAAATTAAAATAATACCAAGAAAGCTTCCATGCAGCAAGTAAGCAGACACTAAAGTAAAATCCTCAGCAGCACAAGAAGTTCTATGCATGCTGTTGTGAGCATAAATAATATTCACTACACACCTTTTGAAAGAAGAGCCACTAAACCTGTGACGAGCAATGCTAAAGTCTGTGGGAAATTTGTGTGTGTGTGAGTGTGTGTATGTATGTACATGGGTGTAAACAGTAGTTCATTAAAAGATGTGTACATTGTAGTGATGAGCCAGCCAATGAAATGAGCCAAAGGGCAGACTTTGACTTGGCTCAGCAGTCATGAATGAAGATGAGCCAAAGAGGAGCAAAGGACATTGCAAACAATTTGGCACAGGTTCCTGGCAGTCAGTGATCACTTCAGGTATTTTTCTTTCAAGGTGTGTACAGGCACATCCAGTGACTCACCTGTATTTATATCCAGAGAGCCAAGACGGACCCATATCTTGGCCCCTGCACCAAGTCCCATATTTATAGCCTATCTTGTTCCAGTAAATAGAAAGCAAGAAGGGGAGCTGCCTGTTAAACTGTCATCTTGCAAAAGTGGTTTTTTTTCACCTGATTGAAAGTCTACAGAATTGGATCTGACTGATGCAGAATAACTCTGCCTCTTTGAGGTGGAGAGAGAGTCACCAGCCAGTGGGATGAGGAACTTGTCCAGCTGTTCCTACAACATCCTTGCTCCATAAAACCTGCAACTTCCCTCTTCACTCATTGTCACAGCTTTATCAGCCAGGGAAGTATATTTCTATCACTGGTCATCCGCAGTGAGAGCTTAGAGACCTCAATGAACTGTCAGTCTGTTTTTGCTGCATATAGCCATGAATTTAAGGCTTACTGTTTCCCTTGTGTCTGCTTGCCCACTGAAGTTACTGGGATTTCAGTATATTTGATATACTCTGTTCTACATATTCCATTCCCCATCAGAACTTCTCTGTCATTCCCCTTCAAACTCCCTTTCAATGTAAACCTACAGACCTTCAACTGATATAAATAAAATTACTTACTCTCTGCCTAAAGTCACTTTGCCACCTGGAATAACAACGTGGTCAAGGAGAGATGTGGTGAGCCATTATTTTTAATTTCTGCTTTATTTTGAGACATATTTGACTGTCATTTTCCCTTGTCATTGCTAAAGGAGAACAGAGGTGGCTGAACATGATGATAAGCAGAATTGTAAAAGCCTAAGTAAAGGTATAGATTTGCAATATGCCTTACTCAGCATGTGGTAAAAAAGAACATTTTTAAGTGTTGCAGTGGCAAAAGTTAGGCTGCATTGCAGGTCCTGAACTCAGGATACCTTTGTGTTCTCTTTGGGGCATCCTGGAAGCCCTTCAGTTCCACATGTTGCATTAAAATGAGTATATCTATCTGAATAACCCACACAATCCAAACCTACAGGATTTTTAAAATAATTTTGGAAAATAAAGGTGAAATAACAAATAGATTCATGGAGCAAACCAAGTTTAACATGAACCAAAGAACGCTTTTCTCACTGAAATTAAAGAAAATCAAAAGAAACAAAGCCACCTGATAGTTCCTGTGGTCTAGGTACCATTCCTCCTAAAACCCTCAAAAATGGAACTCAAGAATTTTCTTCATGAAATATGACAAAATCGGGTGCTTTGGAAAGAAATATGTTGTTACCAGTCTGGATGTCTGTTGGTGCTTCACTTATTCAGACTTCAATTCCATTGTCCATACAAAGACCACCCAGCTGGGCAGAAGCTACAAAAAAATAGTCAACTTAGATGAGTGAGTCACGTACTGGGAAAAAAAAGATATATTAAGCTCAGAAATGGATCTACTGGAAGACCAAATGTTCCTTCTCATGTTGTCTTTTGTAGTCCTGTCCTGGACCATGTGACTACCTGACCTGCAGCCTTTGTGCAGTGGACAACAGGTACCTCCATGTACAGAAGACTATAAACAACATACACAAAACCAAGGACTCACCACCAGAAGCAGATTATGCCTTAGACTCAGCTTGAAAACAGTGCCTTGACTAATGGTGCTTGCAAAGAGTTTGAATGAGGATAATGAGGTAGTTTGCAACACATGTTTACAGGTGCTTCCTCTGTAGCTTGAAAAGCAACTTGAGATAAAATACAAGGATGTCTGCTTGAAAAGGAGACAAATTGGCTTATTAACTTTTCTTTCCTGGCAGTGTTAGCAGGCTGAATATGTTTCAAAAAAAGCAAAAGGGGTTTTTTGTTTTACATCTAAAAATGGAGTAATGAAAACTGTGATACTACATCTACATAGGGAAACATTATGAATATTTATTTCTGTTTTATTTTAACTGGATATTCCCTGAAGATAAAAACATTTTCATTTATGATGAAAATCCAATTATTCAAAGTCATTTGTCTATTCTCCTTCACTTTCTCTGCACTTTTGCCCATAAAACTCAGGCTTTGAGAAGTTAATTACTAGCAGAAAAGTAAAAACTTCTGAAACTTTCCACTTTAGTAGAAAGTTATTTTTCATTAAATAAGTTACATGCAGATTGTCCCACTGGTGGAGATGTACGCCACTTAGCCATACACCACAAAGCTCTCATGGTCATGGAATGAAATGGACATTTTCAGAGATACCAGCTCTATTTACAAAGCTGAGATGGACCACGTTGTGCAAGAACATGTTTCTAACAGTGCATCTGTTTAGCTCAGAGACATGTGCCTACAGTGTTTGCATAGAAGACTTTAACTTAATGCTTTCTGAAAAAATAATTCAGCATCAAAAATTGAGTTTAAAATCTACCTTTGATTTGAAAGCAGCTTTGATACAAAATTTTAATAGGCTTAAAAAAAAGATTGTCTTCGCAGAAGGAAATTGTGCCTTTGAATACCCAAACATGATACTGAGTCTACTCTGCATAAAATATTTACCTTTACGATCAGCTGAGAAGTTTTCATCTACCTGGGTATCAGACTGAACCTGGTTTTCATCAGCTTTGCTGAGAATTAAGTCCACCACAGATTCTCGATTAACATATTAATTGCACATCATTTCTAAAAAAATACATGGATTTTTCCTAATTCTTACACATAGTCTGACAGTAAAACTGAGGGCTTAGAAAATGGCATCTGAGTGGCTGAGAGAAGACATAGTCAAGAAGATCTGTGCCACATCTTCCTTGAATATGTGTTTTCTTTGTTTACTTAAATAGAATTGCTTATAGAAAAAAACAATTAATGGCCATAAACACAACACACCTGAAGTAATGTATTTTGGGTCAAAACTTAAAAAATTCAAACTCTCAGATAATGCCAGGACAAAGTTCCTTTCACAGTTTTACAACTCCCCTATGAATATTCCTGTGTCTAAGTGATTCTTATTCCTCTCAGAAAAGATGGGTCAGTATTTTCTCTGAAACCTTACAGCTTTGTGTACAAAATCAGTCATTACTGTGAATAGAAATCTACCACAACACCTAAGAACCAGGCACTTATCTTAAAGTCTGTTCTGAGGATGACTGAATATTCTATTTACAAACTAGTTTCATTTGATAATGACTACTTAGAGCTTGATCTCATATCTTTTGCCAGTTCAATGACAGTAGCATAGCTATTGCTGAACACTGCAATGCCAAAATCCCGTCTTTAGTAAAGGCTTAAGTCCTCACCTGTGGAAAAACACGATGGGCAGACAAAAAGTTCAGACAGGTTTTGAAAGAGAAGTAATATAATTTCTTTCTATGAATGAAATTACCCTAAAAATAATATCACACTTACAGGGCTCATTAAAAGATGAGATGTACTTGCTTCTCATTCTTGAAATGTATGTCATGTCTAAAAAAACCTCCTGAATACCCACAAATACTGGAAGACAGAAATCACCTCTGAATTCAACAGCATTAAGAGATGTTGTTTCAGTTCAATGCAATGTAAAGTAGTTTTTTTCACCCATTATCATAATATTTAAATAAGTGCTACTGCTGCTATAAATCTATCTTAATCATGAAATCAAAGTTCCCTTTCCATATACAAGAGATCTTGAAAACTGGCTGAAAGTCTTCCAGATTGTTCCCAAAGTACATAATCCTTGTAGAGGTTATTCTCAGAGCATACTAGTGACTTCAAAACCCAAATATACTCTCTAAATCTCAGTGCACCAGACAGAAAAATATCCATCCAAGGCTCCCTCACAGACCTGAGATTGCCCTGTGTAAGTCACAGGTAGGTGTTATATTCCCTAGTGCACCATCTGTCAAGTGACAGACATTGGCAGAGATTGTTCTTTATTCAGCTTTTTTTCTCCTCTCACGAAGCTAGTTTTAATTTTTTTCCTCAGTATTTATAGGAGTCAAACAAGCTGCTGAGGATTTATGCTTTGTTTTTTAATGTTAGAGCTTTCTCACCTTTTCACTTCAGTCTCAGTCACTCATGGTGGCCACATGTTGCCAGGTTGGAGATGATGCATCTGATGGATCTGATGAAGTGCAGTACCTCTGAAATAAAATAAGTGAAGAAATACCAGTTAAATAGACCACAAGGGCACAGCACCACGTCAAACCTTGTAAGATCTGACTGTAGACAAAGTGTGCAGGTTGAAGGTCTTTCAGTGATTGAAATGAGCAAGACAACATTTCAGGATTTGCCATCCTTGCAGACTGGGCTCTTAGTATTGCATTAAAACATCACCATGTGCAGAAGCATAAAGTGGCATCTGTTTTGTTATGGCTCAATATTTATGATGAAAAAGCCCCTGGTGACAGTGCAGAACTTTCAGTATAGTGCAAAATTTCTTCTGCCTGAAAAGTCTGATTTAAGAAGGCTGCCTGAAACACTCAGTCTGTATTAGGTACCTGCAGGGGGTTGTATTTGTCCAGATTCATATGGCCAAAATTAGGTAAGACTTTGTCCCTCACCACTAACTGATCAGACACTAACAGACTGGATCTCATCACTGTGTGTGCAAGCAAATGAAGATACAATTAACTGTAGCTTAATTAGCACCCATCTTATATTTTAAGACTAAGACCTTATATCTTGTGGGGGTTTGGCTCATGGTACACAGTCATAAAAACATGTTGACCAGCAGCGTACTTATAGAAATATTTAGCATGTATGTGCAAAAAGACTATGCCAAAAAGTTGGTTCTGCCAAACATTTGTAGACTGTTGTGACGACCCACCGAATAAAGAAACCTTGAGGGTCATCACAAGTGTCACTGATACTGGAAGGAGGCATCTCAGAACCAGCACCACTGTAGCACGTGGGGAAGACCACCTGGTCCCAAGGACATGAAGTGGGCTAAAAATAAAAGCACACACTTGAGTTCTTTTGTATTTAGGGATGCTTTTTTTCAGACTGACCGTTTGAAAAAGAAGACAAGATCACTATGAAAGTGAGAAACATAGAATTTTTGATAAGGAAATGTACTCATCAGAAATATAATCAGTACATTCTTCTGACTAATATGACTCAGATGTAGGCCCTTTGATGATATTTGTTACAATACAAAAGGTACTTCTTTATGTGACACCGGATATTGCAGGGCTTGATTGCTGTGACTGAGGGCTTTAGGCGTTATATAATGAAAGACTTACGATTTAAAAAAATCCCCCAAACTATAAACAGAGTATCCGGGCTCCCATTTGCCTTTGAAGGTGATGAAATTGTTTTGCTTACATAAGCCACTAGGAGTAGCTCCCCTGTCAGACTCTGTCTGTGCTCATATTCACCTGTGTCTACCTGGTCTCCTTTTCACATTCACCTGTGTTTGTAAGGGCTCTCTTTGCATTGTGCCCTTACCTCCTCCAGCAACAGTAGTACACTTAGGAGCACTGTTCTGTCTCCAGAGCCTGACCAACCTTTCCATGAGAGCTGATGGGCTTACAGTCATTTCTTTGTGACTTCAGGGGCCAAGTTTGTACAGTTCTCATGGCACTCATGAATTGGTCTTTTAGTCTTCCCAAATAAAAATAGGAAAAAAGTCTTTTTTCTTCAGGGCCAGGAAGAAGTCTAGCAGCAGAACTGGTCCTTCATTTCCTTCCCTCACCCCTTCAGGTCAATATAAAAGACAAAAAATTGCAGATTTTCCAGTGTCTTTTTTACCCATAGACTCTTCTTTCTTCTCTCTCAATCTTTTTCTTTTACTATGTGTCCTTTTCTAGTAATTAATTTATGATTCAAAGGGAAAGCCTTGTGGCTTATATGCCTATGGATGATTTCAGTCCTGATCAGTCAGGTAATTTTAGTAGAGTTGGGAAGTCGCTTAAGTTGGGAAGTTGGGAAGAGGCTGACTTCTTTAGGAGAGCTACAAAGCTGAATCTCTCAAATAAAAGTGAATCTTGTGAGCCGTGGAGCCCCCATTTGGATCTGAATTCCCACACTGTCTGTGAGGTTTTGGGTCCCATGGATCTGGCCATGTCTGAAATGAAACATTGGTATTTGCCACCCTTGTCTCCATTCAGGCTATTTTCTTGAATCTCTGTTTTTAAAGTTACACAAAATAATCAGCAGATTGGCAGCTACCAAAGAGAGTGATGATGCACCAACCTTACTAGTTAGGCTGACTCCCATTATATATACTCATGACTGTCCTGCTTTGGATGTCTCTTTGGTCATGCAGTTAGAAAAATGAGTTCAGTTCTGGGCATATAACACTGACTGGAGGAAAGGAGAGGAGCAGGAGAATGTTTCATGGGAAATAACACATATGATTAAGCACTGGAATGATTGATTTATGATAAAAGATTAAAAGAACAGAATATGTATAGCTAAAGGGAGACATGCTGAGCACCTATGAGTAAGTCAATGCTGTAAGCACCAGAAAACAGAGGAGTAGGTTGCAGGGGCCTAAGAAGTAATATGAAGTAAAATCTGGAGCAAAGGATATGATGGTGTCTTCCAGGAAAAATTCAAGAGGGCAATTCTGGGGTAATGACATCTAGGTGAGACTGCAAAACCACTGTTGCAGCATGTTTTGAGACAGTGACAGTCTTTGGTGCGGACTTACTTGAAAGCTTGACCAAAAAGGCCTACCAGTTATGAAGAAAGGAAATAGAAAACATCTTCCCTGTGACACCAAAACAACTGCAAATTTGCAACTGTGAAAAAGCTGGAGTTGAAAGATGCCATCGGGTTAATCTCATCTCTATTACTCTTGTAGAAATTGTCATAATTACCTTTTTAAAAAAACTCCTTCTTGGGGAGACCTGAGGAAAAGCAGGGCTTACAAGTCTCAAATTTAGAGTGTTTGAAATTAGTTTTTGGCTAAGAGAGGTGTGAAGCTTTCTTCTGAAAAGAAATTCCTCCCATTTACCATCTTGTTAGCATTTGAAAATCCAAGCAGAGAGTCTGTCTAAAATGTTTTTTTGCTGTTCAACATGTAATATATTCATCTGAGAGAGGCTGAAGAGCTGGTACATGCAATGAGCTGCTCACCTGCTGAGCTCCAGAGGGCCTCCTCTTTTCTTTTACTTAAAAAAAAATAAATCCAGGAAATGAATAACTCTGTAAACAGACTTCAGTGTTACATACTTTCATATGCCAAAAGGTACTAGAGTCAGAATTAAGGTTAAAAATGGACTTCCCTGTGCCCAGGAGTGAATAGCTAAAAAGGGCACATGTATTATAAAATACGATAACATATTGTCTCTGAACTAATATTATTTTTGTATCTTTAGGTACACAGGAATAGTAACTTGTGGTTGTTCTTACTGTTTCCCAGATTAAGGGTAAACAGAACCAGAGAATGTCTTTTGTACAATAGTTACCTAGTAAAACTCTACTTCAACTACAAACTACAGGTGACGTATGTAACACAGTAGTGAGTGAAACATTTCTGGGAAAACTATTTACCCAAGTTGCACAGAGAGAAGAGAACTTATCATGTAAAAACATCTTGCTTTGATATGCTAGAATATACAAATATGGGAGGAGGTAAGGTGGGGTTAGCAAGTGATACAGAAGTTAATCAATGGTTTAAAAAAAAAAAAAAGAAAAAAAAGACAACAGCACAATGGAAAAATAGATTGAGTGCCATGCATGAAGGAGGCAAAGCTCGGCTTGTCTATTGCTTAACCTTAATGTTCTTTTACGGTAATTTTTATATTTCGTAATAACGGAGGAGATAAAGCAGCACCTACAAAGACAGGTGAAAGCACTGCACTTCTCTGCTTACACTCTGAGCTGGCTGGACA
The DNA here is from genome assembly GCF_003984885.1 of Neopelma chrysocephalum. Classification (NCBI taxonomy): domain Eukaryota; kingdom Metazoa; phylum Chordata; class Aves; order Passeriformes; family Pipridae; genus Neopelma; species Neopelma chrysocephalum. The sequence continues at coordinate 8,097,140 of NW_020897732.1, read as the reverse complement.
TGAGCTGGCACCAAGAGCCATATAAAGGTGTGGGCAACAGGACATCAGTTGAACCAGGAGTGTCAAATTCTGGCCAAGGGGGCATGGGAATGTTATGCAGAGCCATGATGCACCTCACCTATTGTTTTGTCTTTCTCTGAAGTGGCTCTATAAAGCTATGGAATGCTACTAGGCATGAGCATGTCCTATGCAGAGCTTTGTGCCTCCAGCCCTCCGTTTCCTCAGTTGTAACGTTGCCCCTGTTGCACCAGCACCTTGTGAGGATTTTGTGTCATGTATTTTGGAACCTGTCAGAAGCCAGAGTGGAGGAAACCTTTCCCAGAACTGTATGATACCTTTACCTAAACGTTATAATACATATTGCTGCTGAGGAACAGCATTACAACAACATCTATTTTTGGTTGGAATGAAAGCCGGCAGGAAAAATTGAGAAACTTATTTAAAAAAATGCTCAGGATACTGGATAAGACGTTCTTCATTCTCATTTTCACTATAAAAACAGAAATCCTATTCTCTAAGAAATTAATTCGGAATGACACCACATGCTGGCAGGAAAACTTATCAGCCTCCCTTCCCACTCTGCACTGGCAGTGGAACTGGCACATCTGTTGGTGTTTTGGTAGAAACATTTGTCATCCCAGTTATTTGGACAATATAAATGTGTGTTAGCTATGATTTTGGTTTGTTTCTAACAAACAAGTGTACAATTTGGGGTCTACCATCAGTATGGAGGATTATGTCAAAGAAAGAAAAGAAAAAACCACACGATTCTCCTCTCTAACAAGATCACGGTCACAGGGAGGAAAGTGAAGAGGCTCAGCGAGTGCGAAAGCCTGCAGTGATGAGACATAGATGTGTTTAACTCAAGGACTACTATCTTTTCCCAACAGTTAAAGACAGACTTTATGTGTCAAGAGGACAATACTGGAAAATGCATGATAGGACACATAGGATATGGACAGCTGCCAGGCCTCTGAACAGCTGTGTGGTGTATAAGAATTACTGCAGCTGTATTTAAACTAGAAATTATATCTCTCCTTTTTTTTTCTTTTTTTTTTTTATTTAATGTGTTCAGGCTTTTCACTTACCCAAAAGGAAGCATTAGCAATTACAAAATGTTTATTTCCCCACAAGACATGCTGTTTTGTTTCTGCTGCCTGTGATCTCTGATGTTCAGGAGACATCACTGCTCATCCTTAGCACTGTGTGTGTAGAGCAGGGGAGATGTCTGCTTAACCTGCTCTGTCGAGTGGGAGCAAGGCATTCAAACCCAGCTTTGCACCACTTTAGGAACAACTTGAAAAGGAATAAGGAATCAGTTCTCTCCTGATGTTTTGGAAACACTGGGAAAGAATCTGATACCAGTGTGTGTTCAGGATCCTTATGAGGCCAAGAACTTCAAGGCAGGTTCCCGCAGTGTGACTGATCTGATAAGCCTGGTGGGTGTGCAGGAGGTGGAGCGGTTCTTCCCCAGATTTGGAGGTACTTCACGCACGTTTGTGGAAAGTTTGCTCATAAGAAATGAACTTATCACAGCAGAGCTGGGGCAGATGTACTTTTGCCTGTTCTCCAGACTCACATGTTCCTTTATAATTTTTGTTAAAAAAAAAATAAATTAAGAAACAAATGAAGTCAACAGGGGATACCTCATCCTGAACTTTCTCTCCCTGTCTGTCATTCTGAATAAGTAGAACAGAAAGCTGGGAAACATGTATGTGAGCTGTTTCTAGAGAAGAAGAAAGAAAAACCATATGAATTACACAAATTATCGGCAATTTTAAGTTCCATAAAGGACACTTTGCCTTGTTGTGGCATGCTTGGCTGTTCACTAAGGCCAGCCCATGAATGGGGTATTAGATGTCCTCCACAGTGTGGACACAGAGCTGCTGGTTTCCACGCAAGCTGTCAGCTTTATTACTGCTAGAGCTAAACAAGATAGTAGTAGGTACCTGTGGTTTTGGAATGAAAATTCTTGGGTTCTCCCTGCAAAGCCACATCTACAGTGTGTGGTTTGGCTGGCAACTGTGGGTTCTGATTTGTATGCAACCCTGTGGACACCTCTAATTTAATGTTTGTATGAAAGGCTAACTCTGTGGCCACTTTTAATTAAAGGAGATTTCCGGTAAAGTTAGTCAACAACTTTTGTTGCTGAAGGGAGAGTACAGAGCCACGCTAAAGAATTTTTGAACAACTGTTGTAAAAATAAAAGGTATGAAATTTGGTGCTTTATTGTAAAAATTAAATGCTGAAATTTTCCGTTGATATGAATTTTCAAATTTTCTTTTTCTGTTCTTCATTTCTCTCTGTTATTAGGGTTAGATCCACTGGAAAGCAGAGGAAGGGGTTAGAGACATACCAGCCCCAGGCTTGCAAGGCAGCACTGTCATTTTCTGGTGTCCCTTTGAATCCAAATAAAAATTTGGTGTCATAACATCCAAGGAGAGGAGATACCAAGTTCACTACCTGCTTGTTTTGAACACAGATCTTACTACATTCCAGGAGGGATGTTCTACTTTGTACTGGCGCATTTTCCTGCTTGAACTCCTAAACACTTCTTTTTGATGAGGGCTGGTCAACAGACAACTGAACCTAATTTGTCACCAACGATGACATATCAAACATAGAGTCTGATACTCTTTATTATGATATAGTAGCACTCCATCTGTTCTGCAGAAGGGTGAATGGTCTCATATCAGGAAAATAAATAGAAGATAAAGTATGTCTTTGGGTTCACAATTAACCATCTAAAAGTTTTTACAGTCTAAATAAAAAAAAAAACTCTCACTAGAGTCAGCTATGAAAAAGAGTAGAGATAAAAATTTACTCTGGAATGGAAATTGGTTTTCTAGATTAGAAGTATTGAAAATTTGAATAATGCCTGTGAATAATGCCTAGCGAATCAGAAAGAATGGCAAAAAATCGTGGGTATTTACATGACTAGAAATCTATAAATTACTAAATTTCAATAAATAAAATTATTTTCTTTTGATAATTTCAGGTGATAATTCTGATAATTTCACTTCTTTTTTTCTTCCTAGGGTAATTAGCTGATCTTAAAGATGTGCAAACAAGCTGCCACAAGTGTTTGGCTACTTAGTAATAACTGTGTACCCTCTTACCTATCAGTAAATATAAGATCATTTACTTTCAAGAGGGGGAATTCAGAGGAGGGATAGGCAACCTCAAATTACCACACATTTATAACCATGTACAAGTCTCCCCACAGGCAGTTACCACAGATGAGTTAAATTACTGCAAATTCAGACTCCAGCTTGCATCATATTAACCGCATTATGTGCCTATCTTTACATTTTAAAACAAAACATAATTTCTAGCCAGAAGACATCCAATTCTTATATAGTGATGTTAAACTGAAATGTTTAGACAGCTGGAAACAAACAAAACATCAATTTTTTGTTAACTTAAGAAATTTGGTGACTCCACTCCTTTTCTGCAGAAAGTTTTAGCTTCAATCACTCTTTAATATCCTACTGGCATATTTTTTTCCCAAAAGTAATTCCTTACAATCTCAAGGGGAAATACCTTTTTCCTGTTGAAGTCAATGGAAGAATATAATTTGATTTCCATCAGGAATTCCTGTCAGTTCCGGAGAATGTAGAAGCCATCTATATTTTCTCATTCTTCTTCCTATAAAACTCATACTACAGATTTTAAAGTCTGGGGTTTTTTTTTCCTGTGACTCTAAGGTCTGTGGAATTTAGAAGCATTCAATGAAAATCAGCCTACAAAAAAACCAGCAAAAAATCAGAAATCTGAAGAAAGATGACAATTCAGATAATTCATGAAAAAAGACTGTCAGGACTTGTAGCCCATAATGGGTCTAAGAAGGTGCAGCACTCTCTGTACCAAAGCAATATAAACCTGGACAAAACTCCAGAGTTTGTTGTGTCATTTCTGAACCAGGTGCTGTTGGAAGATCAGCCATATTCGTTTTCTAGTGCTCACCCAGAGACCAAACCTCACAGCTCAGGAGTGTGAGTTCAGTTTGGGCTGCACATTGCCATTTTTACTCTGTAAGCCATGTCATCTACATCTGAATTTTGAATTTCTTCTGAGCTATGACCAAAATTTTGACTGCACATCCATCTCCCTCCCTTGGGGAATTTCTGTGGGACACACTCTGCTGAAAGGGAATAGCTTCACAAGGACAACTAGGGCAGTTCACACCTTGAACTATTAAGAAATGAGCCATAGGTTTTCACAGTCCCTCTCTAAAATGGGTTTTATGTTGCTCACCTGGAACATGTTAGTCTTCACCAGCAGGTATCTTTTATTATCCCCATTCAAAATACTGGATGATCAGGTACTGCTTGGTCGTTGTTGTTGGCCCTATGTTGACTTGATGAAAAGTAAGTCTAAAGTTCATTCTTCACCAAGAATGTCAGATGACGGTGAATTAATTTTATCACCTCAATTAAATGCATTTTTTATCAATATTTTCAAGATTCTGATCTATTTGGGAATTTTCAATTCTAGTGTCCACATGCAATGATTATTTTGGGAGCCATATACAAAGTTCTTTTCTATTACTTATTTTTTTCATTCCCAAGAGAGACAATGTATATTTTTTAAACAGGAGACATTAATCATAGGATCATTCAGGCTGGAGGCAGGAGCTGGAGAGGTCTCTGCTCCAACCCCCTACTCAGAGAAGAGTGAACACATCATTCACAGAGCTGTATCAATTCAGGAACTTATAGTGAAAGTTATAAAATTGAGGAAACTTCAAGGGTTTACGAGCACTCCATATACTCATTGCCTGTCTAATGACATTTTAAAAATAATACAGGCTTGTGAATCATAGATAATCTACCTGTGTACTTGCCAATCCAGTTGTACTTTGATTCACTTTAATAACACCCATTTTTGCTCCAGTTTTTGTATCTTACTATTCACCTGCTGTCTTCCTCACCTACATGGAAAGAATGAAATGAATTAAGTGGAATCAGTTTGTACAATCAGAGCTGAAGCCTCCTGAGCTGAAAAATGACTCACATTTATCTGCTGGCATCTCTCCTCACAAATCTCCTGCAGCAACATCTCTCAAATTCTCTACTAATTGAGCCATTTTCTGAATTCTAGCAGTGAATGGGACTTAGCGAGACAGAGACTATCTACCATATGAAACTTGTCATTAGTGGGAATGCCAGTTTTCCTAGAAGACTTTTGATTAAGAGATATTGAAAGAGAAGTTGGAGAAGTGTAGTTTACTGCAAGCCTGCATTAAGCATTGACCTTCATGCTACTCAGTAGTAAGCCAAGAAGCAAAGATGTTAAAATACGATGAAGAGCTTAAAGACAAGTGACTGTAAGTAAAAATATGTACTGGATTTGGGAAATGCATGAGTATGTTTTTAATAAAAACATTAGTGTCACTGATATTAAGATGTAGACATACACACATGGTCTAGTTCTCTAGACAGCTAAAATGACATGTTCTTCTTCTCCTGCACTATGTATCCAGCTGCATTGTCTTTCCTACTTCATTTTTGTAAATAGCTTAATTCCACAGACCTATTTTTATGGTCTATTAGTATGGAGCAGCAGGTGTTCATCAAAAACTCTCAGTGTCACTAAGAGCACCCACGACATAATAAAAACTTATGAAGGGTCAATTCAGGTATAGCAAGGCTGTTTTTCCCTTGTGGGTAGACAATCCCTCCCTGACAGACTCCAGTAATGCCAAATGGAAGCTTTTCTGCTAGAAGAAAAATTACATTACAGTAAAGAGTGTGAAAATCAAATTGTACTGAAGAAGAATATAAAAATCATTCTGCTGAGTTAAAGAAAATGTCTGTTCTGCCCAGAGATGTGCTTGGTATCATTAGATGGTTGTAGGTGCCAGCAGAAAGCAGATGAGAAGAGCAGTGCCTATTCCTGAGCTGTGTACTTCTGGCTGTGCCAGTCTGCAGGTTAGAGCCTTCCTGAGACAGAGGATTTAGCTGTTTCCTGATGTTTGAAGGCTGATGGCCTTTGTTTTATCTGCTTTATACATTTTGCATACAGAAAATCCTGCAGCAGCGTGTTCCACAGTGTAACAACTTGGTGAGTGAAAAAAACTTCCTTTGTTTTATTTGCTTTGACTGTTCTAATTGCTGATTCTTCTGTGTGTCTGTTAATTTCTGTTTTACCAGTAAAGAGAAATAATCATTCTGATTTACTTTTCCCATGTAAAATTTAAGAAGTTGTATAGACTTTACAATTGGAATCGATGTTCTTAAAGGTCTTATCCAACCTAAATGGTTCTATGATCCTATGAGACTTTTTTTTCTTCTTCTCAGTGTAGGTAGAAAAGATCCTGCTCAAGTTTACTGGCATGAGTTTTCTGGACAAATGTGTTTATACACATTCCAACAAGAACAATTCTTTTCCTTCAATTACACTGTTATGATTTAGAAGAAGGTAACAAATCTGTGGAGATAAAGTCAGAGGAAAAGGTGGCCAGAGTTTACTTAAACTCTCACCAGCTTTCTGTGCTCATCTGATCCATATCTCTGATCATGCTGCAATTTATCCCACAGTAGCTGCAAGGAATATTTTCCACATCACTTGTAATACTGAAGGAAAAAGTCCTGACTCGCTTTTACGCATATTCCACCTTTCTTTTTATGACTGTATGTATATATTCACACAGCTACATACACCCCTAAACTGAAAAAAAGAATCACATATTTTTACTGTGATGTGTTCATTTCACATCCTTGGATCTCAGTTTTGCAATTGAATCTCACAGTGGAGATGGTCTTGTATTCTGCAGGTGGATGGATTTTAAATTGATGTGAACAGGACTGGATCCATGTTTTTATTCTCTCACAAAGACACAATCAGTCTTAGGGGCACGTATTGGATGTACAGCCAAAACTTTCCCTGACCTGTGAAGTCTTCTCAGGTGTTGCCTGATGCTGTTTCCTCATGACCAGAGCCATCCTTTTCCCCACACAAACTCCTGTACAGGTGGAACATTGCCATGCAGTAATACCATGTCATGATACCATGGATACCATGGAGGCACTCAGCTGCAAGGAGGAAAAAGTTGTAGCTCTGAAAAACCTATGGCATTTTTCCAGATAAGCAGTGTTGAGGTTTGCAAGTTTAATGTTTTTGTTCTTTCCAATCTGGTGGAAATGATGGTGTCTCTTTCAGGTTATTGCCTACCTTCACTATTTCTTCCTGCACCAAGGAACATTGTAGTATCTATTTAGAGGTAAAGGAAAAAAACCCTGGGATTAAACCTCGGATGTTTGGAGAAGGTTTCCATTTACATTTGAGGGTTTAGTTTGCATTTTATTATTTGCATCTGTCACTGATGTATATAGATAACTAACAGTGGGGCTAGAAATCCCTTGGTCCTCCAAGCCCACAGCCCTCAGGTCACTGTTTAAGATGTCACTTGTCAACTACACATAAATATTTAGATTGAATAGAGGTGTAGATCTCAGTTACTCAATGCTCTCTACACATCTTCCTAACAGCCAGGCACTTTGGACTTTTTCCCCAGGATCTTCCTCTCTGGAGGATCACAAAAATGGGCCCCACTCACCTCCCACAGGCACCACAGCCTGTGCTGGTGCCTCCAGAACTTGGGATCTGGGTAGAATCCAGGCTGCAGTTGTGTAATAGGCTTGTCTCTGCATGGCAGTGGTAAACTATCTACATCTTGTTGTTTGAGGAACAGCTTGGCATGAATAGAGAGATTTGCTGCTTGGAAATTGGTTTTGCAACAGGAGGCATTTGCTGTTGGTTCACAGCAGAGAGGCAGGGCTTTCTGCTACCCCATGTGTTGTCTAGAAAGCTTGGTACTGCAGATTGAATTTTTGCTGCTGAGGACAATATTTTCTGCTTACATAACAGCCCTCACCCTCATTTCACTTAGGCAAAAACATTATCAGCTGCACTGGTCGTTGAATAGTTTCTCTAGACATCAAAACCAAAACCAACATGAGTTTTGTTATCCAGGCTACATATGTAACATGGTTTTAAAGGCCTTGGAGCATTTAAGAGAGGATAAATGAATTAAAGACTGTATTATTAGCCCACAGTGGACTATACTTGTCAAAATTGGTTGAATATCCAAATTAAGTTGAAGCTAATCCCTACATGAGCCTATAAAAACCTGTTCCCAACAAGTCTTCATAATAAACTCTTTGTGCCACGAAATATGAATTAAATTGTTTTAAAGCAATAATGTTTAGGTAAGTAAAAAGAAGTTTCCTACTGAGAGATATTTTGTGAACAAAATTAAATATTATAAAACCATATTATTAAATTCTGTCAAAAAGGCATTAATCTTGTTACTCTGGCATTGGTACCTTGGTTCTCCATAATTATGGATTAAGACTTCAGACAAAAATATAGTATGGAAGGTGTTTTTCACAGTTCCTGAAAAAGAAAATAAAACTTGAAAGTATAAACCTTTAGACTCTCAATATGTCATTCTATTGTTATTATTAACTTATTATGTGCTGACTTTATGATCGGCATTGTATAAAGCTCAGTATGAATATGGTCCCTGCACAAATGAATTCATAAACTATGGAATCAACCCCAAAATATTTTGGTAGTATAAGATGGTAAAACACGAGGATATCAGTGTGCTGAGGTTATAGAAAAGTCCTTCATTATTTTCAGTAACTTGTGTGAGGCTGATCTACTGCTCTTGATCACATTGTAGGAAAAAAAATAATCACCTTTGAAAGAGAGAGAGGATGTGCGAACGGAAAATTTGTTTATCCCAGAAAAAGGTGCAAGGAAAAGACAGTTTTTGAAGACCAAAACATTGGTCTCGCAATGCGCTAAGGATACACGTACAAGTCTGAGTAATCTCATGTTTACCTGCCCACCAGTCAGGGCCAGGTCTAAAATATTCATGTCCTCTAGTCAGCAAAGATAGATAGCATATTCCACTCTCAGAAATGTTTCCAGCGTAGGTGAATTGTCTTTTGGAAGTGCTTCTCCCTTTCACTATGTAATGAGCTTAGAATTGCCCTTCGGAGACTTTCCTTTCTTAAGGAACAGAAAGTGTATTACACCTAAGGGAAAAGTAGGCAATACAAGCAAAGAGGAGAATGGATGAGGACACAGAAGATGAAGGTCCAGCTGTTCCTGGCTTCCTAGGCAGTAGGCCAGTGAGAGATACAAAGTGGTGGCACCAATCAAAGCTGTTCCAGTGCTGTACTTCAACAGAGAGTTGGGCATTTAATAATCTCAGGGTTACAACCACAGTTTTGATAGTCCACAGTCTCCAATGCACACAAGAACTGCTATAGCACAAAAGAGAATAAATTCCATCATTTCCATCAACTCCAATTTTATGGGAGGGAAGGAGAGTTAAAAAATCATAAGAGATGCTTTAGACAGAACCCAAACTTTTAAGATCTCTGCAGAGGATTTTTTTTTTACCAGGTTGAATTGTATCTCATGATCTTTTTTAATTTCCCCACTATAACTACTAAAAGAATTCTGAAGGTTTAGTACTTTTCCTAATTGGATTATCTCTGAATGAATGCAATAGGTAAATGTGCCTGGTCTAGTATTTGGACATCACAACTCTACCAGTCTTCCTTGCAAGTCATTGTCATTGGATTGCAACCTTGGTATTCAGTCAGCATTTTTTACTATAATTCAGGTCACTTCTTATTCAGATTATTTGTTGGTAATGTGACATGCTTAGGATTTTATTACACTTTACACCTTGAAGCAAATGCAGGCAGCCATTAAGCATGAGGAAATGCTTAATCACATTTATTATGTCTGATATTTACTTTATGTTGATAATTCACTAAGACACAAGAAAAATAAACTCAGAAAATGTGTAATAAACTGGAATTTTCAGTCATTGTAGAAGACTAAGCTTACAGAGTCTGTCACCTCCAACTAACAGTTCTGTAATTAATTCAAAATGGCAGCTTTGTGATGGTGATTAATTAATCTATGTAGAATCAGTTGGTTTAATCAATTTCATAGAGACTATTTGTCCACAGTACACTTTTTAGACATCGGATTGATTGGAACACATGATTTTCACCTCTGTAGATATGGCAAGAATTACATTTTCACCCCACCTGGTCCCCCTTTAACTTTCCAGGTCTTACGTGGGAAGAGATCTTGCACTGCAGCTAATATTGCATCTACTGTTTATGCAACCAGAGAAATACAGAAAGTTGTGTTTGCTCAGATGGGAACACCAACAATTATATAAACTCTGCAGTGTTTCAAAAAATTTTAAAATTTACCTTGATGTTACATCATTAATACTTGACAGTTCTGAAGCCTGTGAAAACTTCTACATGATAACACACAGATGCAGAAATCTGTATAAATATGTAGGTGTCTGAATTTTTAATTTTTCTTTTTCCAAAACCAAGTCCCAGTTACTATTCCCTTCCAAAATTGTTCCACATGAACATATAAACGTTGGGTGAATGCCTACTGTAATTTGAGTAAAAGAAATTATTTCCTTTAAGAACCTTTTTGTGCCTCTTACAAGAACACTCTAGAACAGCAAAGATGCTTCGCTGTTAAGATAAAATATGGGGATGCAAATTCTCAGGACAAAAAATTAGGAATCTATTCCATTTTCACAGGGGTCTTGGACAAGTTTAGTGTATGGTCTTCACTGTAATATAAAGAGCTGTTAGCCTAAGGCCTGGAGTCAACTGTAGGCTTTCCATTGGAAGGTGACTTGTTTTAATGTACTATTTATTACTTCTTCCTGTTGTTTATTCCAAATATGAGGCACCACTCTGCCCATCCTCGTCATTTATATTGCAGAATAATAAACCATTTCTATCCATACGTAATGGGGTGAATTTCAGAGGGGACAAGTGGAAATTAATTTTTGAGTTTCAATGAATCAGTGAAGTTGTTTGACCTTTGATGTCTCTGTAGCAGAGACATAAAAAAACCCGTGCCTCTGGATGTTGAATATAGAGAGAGGACTGGGTGGGTAGTGGTGTAAAATTTATCTACATTGCCCCAGCTTGGGCACACAACTGGATATTGCTCAGATCAAGCCATAGTTCAAGATTTATTTTTATTTCTTGTAAATGCCGCTAAAGGGTGTTTGGCTTTATTCACATTTGTTTAGGTTTCCTTTCTTGGGGAAAAAAACGGTATTGAAAAAATTGAAAGAAACGGTCTTTTCTGTAGATCTTTGTCACCTCACATTTTAGCAGTCATTCACAGTGCTTAAACTTCTATCAGCGTCTCAATAGGAAAAAGGGACTTGACTCTGCCCTTTTTCTACAGTCCTATGTTTTTGACAAAATTAGTTCAGTGGAAACAGCTGAATGTGACAGCATCTTAAAAAGAAAAAACTTACAATGGATCCAAAAGTCAGTAAGTGATGAAAGCCAAGATTCCTGAAATGGCATGTATGACTCTTTCAATGTCTTCAAGAGAATAATGTATTTGGGCTATGGTCAAAACAGTCGCCCGGCTACAGTTTGAGCCTTCTTCTAAAATAACTCTGAGTGCCAAGTACCTGACAGTGAGATCTGGGTGGGGAAGATAGAAGAGTAAAAAAAAATCACTTCAAATATTAAAATCTTTCTCTCAGGACATTTCTTTTAAATTTGAGCCACTGGGCATCAAGCCAGTATAAAGCATGTTTGGTTCACTACCACCTTCTTTAAAAATGCTCCAGTATTTAGCAGATGGAAACTAAGTGTCTGTGGTACTTTGCAATTATCTCCCTGCTCCATTAAGGCATTCACTTATACAGACAGCAGAACTCAGAGAGGGCAGGTATGAGGCAGGTTATATACATGTATGTTTTTAGAAGATTAACCTTTGAAAACAGCGGTTTAAAAAGTTATGTCAGGTAGAATATGTATTACTTATGGCTAGAATTCAGGAAAATAAGTATTGTCTAAATGCTTAGAAAGAATTATCAGATATATTTCTGTTTGCATGAGTCCTTTTTAATTTTGCATTGAAAATTTGAGAAAAGATTATCTTCTGTACTGGAAAGCAACTAAAAAACTGTTTAGGGCAAAGCTTAATTCTGAGTTCCCAAGAAGCACAAGAAGTGCTTGGAGTTGTATCTGCAACCAGTGCTCACCAAGTTACACTCACAGTGTTAAAAGATCCTTAATCGAGTCTTCCTTCTCCACACCTCTGCCTTCATCTCCATAACTTCATCTCCCCATCTTTTTCTCTCAGTCTCCACAATTGCATCTGCCTGGCCTTATTCTTTCAGTCACTCCAGGTCATTTTGTGTTCTCTTGTTCTTTGATTTTGCATTGTCAGGAGTTCTCCCAGGTTACTGGCCTTTCATTTTTCCAGACCACTGAGACAGAAAATGAACAGAAGTCCATGGCTGTGCCTGCCTCCATGGTACCGTGATTCCAGGCCGTGATGGGCCAAGGCAGCACAGCCTCTGACTTTCCCCATGAGGGACTCTGCGGACACAACTACGTGGCTGCACCAAGGAATACTTCAAGCACTGAAACCTGATGATCCATACTGACAATAGTCATCAAATCACAGAAAAATTAAGGCTGAAAGGAACTCCTTTGGTCACCTTGCCCAACCTCTGCTCAGTTCACAGGTATGGTTTTGTCTTAAGCTAATGCACGTTTTCCAAATGGTTTCTGGGTATGACTTATGGACCAGAAACTGGTCCCAATAAGGGTTTTGCACGTGATCACCCCGCTCTGGAGACTAAGGGAAATTAACAGTGTGAAATGGGCTCCTTCATGGCAGAGGAGCTCCAAGCTACAGGTTTATGTGAGGCACACTTAATTGATTAGTATGAAAGTAACCTTTGCTAACTCTGTTGACACTGTGTATTTGCCACCTATGAAAATATGTTGTTTAGTGTCTGTGCTGTCTTTGCAGTACTATGCCACCAGTCATCTTCCATCTTCTACATTTTTTGAGGGAGGAATTTCTAGGAGACACTGTGATCATCCCTGAGTTAAAAATAAAACTCCCTCATATAGGTTTAAGCTATCCAATACATTGCCTTCCTTCCAGGAGAACAGAAAGTATACTGAATTGCACCTCAGGATCACACCAGTTCCCCTTGCTCCTGTGCTTCTCTTGAACCAATCACCAGATTTGGGGTGGGGAGGGAATTTCTCTGCTCCCTAGGGAGAGCTGACAAGGACTCTCAGGGGTTTTGGTGGTGTCCTCCCCAGTGTAGGCTGCAGCCATCCAAACCACCAGGCTGATTTAAGTCCTGAGCTAATTTTTTTCTGACCCATCTTAACAGCATCAATCTTTGTGGCACGGATAACCTTTTAACTGGCTTTAGGTGGTTAAGAAGTGATCATATCTGTGCCCGCAAAGCCAACAGACAAACCACATCATGGCCTGGATTCAGCATGCAGGTTTATCTGTGTATTCCTCTTTTTCTGTTCCCCAGGCACCCTAACTCTCTGTCATTACCATCAGAAATTAAATTATAAACTCTTAAGGGCAGATGTTACATCTTTCCTTACTCTTAGAAGTTCTCTGCTTATATATAACCCTCTGTATAATTTTTTAACAGCAAAGAGCTTAGCTTTAACTCTTTGAAAAACATAGTTTCTTGTGATAATTTTTTGATTTTTTTTCCAGGGAAAATCTTTCCTTTTCAGCAGTAGTAAGGTTTTCATTAATTCATTTTTCCTTGAGAATATTTTTTGGGGGTGGAAGTGACATTTTATATGAAGAATATTTTCTACTGAAAAAAGTTTCAACAGTTTTAATTGATAAAATATTTAGACACAATTGAGAACAGGAATGAAGAGTGACATTTCCATAGAAACCTGCAACTCCTCAGTCTGATGTGCCAAAGATTCAAGATCTGAACAAGTCTGAACTTTGGGAAAAGAAATCCAGCAATTCACTTCATGCAGCAAAACTGATACATTTCTCCCAGAAGTGATGCTATTAACAACTGCCACTATGAGAAGCAAGTATATAAGCATTTTTCTGTATTGTTTATCACAATGATTTCTAGAAACAGCACTAGGTAGCAAAACATGCCTGGAGAACGCCAGGTTAATGACAGTATTGCTCAGTGTAGTACCATGTAGAAATGCCCAGTTGGCTTTCAATAAGCTTGTAAAAGATTAAAACACATGAGGCAGAACAATGTGCTCACACAGCCTGATTGCCTTGAATAGATAGAATCATTTAGTCTGAGTTTGGGTGTCACTGCATGAAATTGCATAATACGGTGCGCAAACATACCCTCAGAGTTTCAGTGGCCTAGTTAGGGTGGCACAGTGATACCAGCAGAGTTATGCAACCAAACAGGGAATGCAGAGATCTCCTGCCATGCCATTTCTCCTGAAACATGCAGATGCTACTTCTTGTGCACAACATGCCCTCCTGGAAGCACTTTAAGCAAAATATGTTATCCATGCATCCCCATGCAGGATGGGAGTTGAAGCAATGCTGCACTTACCTCACAGGGAAGCCTGGTTTGGGGAGTTTTCCATCTTAAACATGAATGGTAAGGCAGATCTGAACCTTGCGGCTTTAAACTGAATATCCTTGGGATTCATGCCCTTTCCATCAGCACTAGCACCTGCATTCCTCTTCTAGGCAATTTCCTTTTCTGAAAACATACGCTGTGTTTGATAAAGTGACAGCTCTTTTACACTTGCAACTTTTGCCCTTACAATATTCACAGTATTCCTTTCAACAAAGCATTCAACATAGAGGGCATAATGAATTTATCCCATCCATGTTAATTAAAAGTAATATATTGCTGACTATGTCAATGTAGTTTTCCTTTTTTCCTGGAGTCAAGTAATTATTATGAGATTGAGAATGATTACTTATTTCTAAAATGCTTGTCCTTGAAATTACTTCAAGAATTCATTTCAGTCATATGAATTTGTCTTAAATAACCTGGGAACTGTCAACCAAAGTGATCAAATCTGTTACTTACTCTGTTTCTTCCCTTCTGTTATAAAAAGAGTTAATTAATGTTTGTGTTTGATAGTGCTGACTATTTTCAGGTTGTCATTTGCTGATGACTATTTTATTTATTTAAAATCTTTCAACTCTTTCCCCTGTCTGCATTAGTTCTCTTACTTTTGACATTTTAGGCATCTGATTATAAATGTGGTAGAAACTTTTGTAGATAAGATTTTCTAAAATAATTTTGCCCCATGGGTTTTACTGAGCTTTGAATTCAATTGCAGTGAAACAAGAATCCCATGGGTAATGAGTGGTATTTTCCACGGTGGGTGACTCCAAGTCCAATGTGTTCAGAGTTCTTTGGGTCATAAACAAGGCCCAAACCTACAAATGTTTATATGCATAAACACTACTGGGAGAATTCCTTATCCCATTGAAGTGAATGGAATTCAGATAGAAATGTTAATTCATCTTTTGTGGGGGCTTTAAAAAACCCAGTGCTATCTATGTGTGTATCTCTGATAGACTAGTCTTGGCTTTTCAGAAGTCCCTACCTTGACAGTGTTTTATAAAATAGAGTTTCTTTGCACAAAGTCACAGCACAGAATTTATAGGATGTATAGAACACACACACAAAAAAAATTTACAGCAAAGGTACAGCTGTAGGGAATGCCTTAAGTTTTATAAACTGTATAGTTTCTGATATGCAAACTACACTCACACTAGGAGATACTGGGTTACGGACCTGGGCCACCCCACAGTGAACAATGAAAGGCAATACTGAATGCTCAGTTTGTATTAATGATATGTATAATAAAGAAAATAAAAATTTTTAAAAAAAATTAAAAAAACCACACACAAAAAGAAACCATCCTGTGAGACAACACTGGGATTCAAATCTCCTCTTCCAGATAAAAACTCAGAATCATACCAGCTCGATTACAAAATTTCCTGGGTTTACTGTACTTACTGGTACACTTCAGCTTGGACTTTCCCTCATAATAAGCAGTATCCTGGACTTCCATCAGTCAGCTGGAGACACAAGCTGATCCAGACATGCCTAGGAAGATAAGGGCATGAAAAATCTTCGAGATCTGGTCCAAATATCACATATGTCTCCAATGTGGTCCAAGACAGAGATAATTCAAGGCTGACTTGAACATCCTTTTCTTACTCTTGATCTAACAGCATCATAGTCATCTTGCTCTAATTAATTACCCCCTTAGGTTCTGCCTCGGGTGTTTAACATATTACACATCTTACAAGGGCCATATCATAAGGTGTTGTTCAATGAGAGAGTTTCAGTTATTCCTTTCGTCCTTTTTCTGCTGATTTTTTCTTCTATTAAATTGAAGTCTTTTGTTTACTTTGACTTGCCTCTGAATCCAGCTGAGTCCAATAGCATCGGACTGAAAGATGATTTTATGGCCCAATCCTTAAAACTGATACAGGAAAAAATTAATTGTTCTCTGGGTGTTTGAACTGATAAACAAGTTGCTATGCCTACAGTTTGTGTGGACACAGCTGGGCTTAGGCAGTCTGTGATACTCCTAAGAACCCCATTTCCCAAACAAAAGCCTGGCCGAGTGGCACCATTGATCCTTTTGGTCCACTGGCTTTCTTCCCATGGAAAATAAGACATTGAGGATGCGAGGGGATGTCCCAGGGTATTAATCCAACAGGCAGGCTAGTGACACGCAGAACATGCATCCAGGATAAAAGCCAGTTGGGACAGTTCTGGAAATTCAGAGCTTGTGCTTACCCTTTCTACCAGGACCTTTGCACCCCTCTTGGCACTTGATAAGATTCTGTTCTGTCACATGATTTGAATTCTAGATCTTTAGGATAATGGATTAACAGCTTGCAAACTTCTGTAGCAGTAGTTCTTGTCCTTCTGAGGGATTTATGCAAATTCCTCTAAATCTTGTATGAGAAGAACAAGAATAAACCTTCTGCCTATGTGCTATAAAACAGCAGAAGTTGTAAGTTTAAGTTTTCAAGGCACCCAAGTCACTGGATTTAGAAAACCTTGCTGAGAAAATTTATATACATAGTATGAATTTTTGTCCACAAACAGACATTAGCATGTATGCTCAATTCCACAGCCTTATTCTTCATGGAGTTTTTGCTCACCTGGAATATATTGCTGGCTGCAACTATTTTGTAAGTTATACTTAAAACTAAGCATAAGAAACAAACCATGAAAGACAGGAAAAAGCAAGGGTGGATTTCTATGTTCATTCAGCCAATCAGCTTTTTAAGAAAATATCTTTAATACATGACAAACATACAGTTTGTTAGTTTTCCCCACAGATTACTCGGAGCACATGGGCTTTAATCTGATTTGACAGCCTTGTGATATTTTCTGCCATTCTTGTTCTTAGCAAAGTGCTCTAAAAATGCATCCATAATTTATTTATGGGACCTTCTTTAACCCTTGAGTAACTAGAATGTACACCATACCTTTCAGCCTTGAACTGTCAGTGCTGATTGTGGAAAGTGCCATCAGACACCTCTGAGGTGAAGCAACTGAGCATTACTCTTTCTTTCTAAAACTATAAATAGTGAAGAAGCCATTGTTTTCCTGTCAGAATACTGAAGGAGAAATATCAGAACCTTCTGCCACATTATTTCTCCCTAGAAAAATTCACTAGCACCATGAAGACACACAGCTATTAATAATTTTGTGAGATACTTTAATTTCTAACAAAGGAAAATCCCAGGACAATCTATTTTTATCTGCACCAAGAGCTATTTTTTCCCACTAAAAACATACTGAACTCCTTTTAACATGAATATACCATTACAGATCCTATTCAGAAAGCCTCTCATAATGGGCATACTTCATCTCTCTTGCAAAGCTCTTAACTTCTCTTGTACTTTATTTGCCTCCTACTATATTTAGATTTGTTGTAATTATTTAATATCAAGCAAGTCTTCCATTTCTGTGATGCCAGAAGTGACTATTTGGTGGAAGTAATTTTATTACTGAACCAGATAAATTGTTGTTATGGTAATATAAGGAATAGCCCCAAGTTTATTCTGGATTTGGCCTGACCATCTTTTGTGTAGTGATGGTGTATAAATCCCTTTCCCTTTGGTCTGGGAAATATTATCAGATGAGCACTGTGTCCTACATTCCTGTTTGTGCTGCATTCCTATCCCAGTGTTGGGTGGAGTTCTAATGCAAACTTGGATTTCATAGACTCACAGAACTGCTGAGGTTTGAAAGAATCTTTGTGAGTTATCTAATCCAACCTCCTCCTACGAGTCCAGTTGGATCAGGCTGCTCGGGACCATGTCCAGTTGAGTTGTGAAAACCTCCAAAGCTGGAGATCCCACAACTTCCCTGAACCCTCTTCTGGCATTTGAATTGAATACTCACTGCCCTTACTGTGCATATTTTCCACCTACTATCTGGCCAGAATTTTCCCTATTGCAATCTGTGGTCATTGCCTCCTGTCTCCTTGCTGTGCACCCTCAAGAGGAACCTCACTCTCTCCTTTTTGGATTATGGGAAATGTGTCCTTCTAGCCACATGGAAATGCCTGGAGTTATTCACATCTCTGGATGTTCTCATGCATGGTTGATAATCACTGATCAGCCCTGCAAGTGAGGAGATGGTAATGTCACCTGGGCTATGGTCTGGCTTTACAGTGTCTTTCACAAAAGTGATGTTATCCTGCAGGCATTTCCATCCTGTGCCAACTGATGATGGCTCCCATGAGAAAGCAAAGAGCCTAGTTAAGATACAGCCTGCTCAAAGCATCTCATGTGCTGTGCAAGCATAGGTTCTTGGGACACTGATTCTACATTATTTGGGAAATCTCCCTCCTCTCCATGGGAAACACATTCTCAGCATTCAGGTCAAGTTATAGATCAAGGATTGTGCAGACTATACAGTTTTCAATTTAAATATGGCAGCAAAGAGCTTGATCTCAAGAAATGTATCTACTTACTTTCATTTAAGTAATCCACTTTTCTCCTTTTTTTCCAGAGCTGGCACATTTTGAACTCATGGCTTGTGGGCAATAGAACATCCAACTCAATAAAAGAAGTGCTTCTGGAAATCATAATTCTGGAAACCATAAAGCAGGGAGTAGTGAGCATGGATTTTTGAATGGGAAATCACACTAAAACAACCTGATATCCCTCTATGCTGAAAAGACTGGTTCAGTGGGTTGAAAACCGACTGACTGAACTGCTGGACTTGAAGGGTTATGATGAGTGGCATGGAGTTCAGCTGGAAACCAGCTGCTGACTGTGTACCCCAAGAGCTGGTTCTGGCACCAGTATGGTTTCACATCTCCATTAATGACGTGGACAATGGGCCAGAGTACACACTCATCAAGTTTTCAGATTATACAAAAGTGGGAGCAGTGGCCCATGCACCAGACAATTGTGCTGCCATTCAGAGGGACTTGGGGGGGCTGGAGAAATATCCTGACAGGATGAACATGACAATCAACAAAGGCAAGTGCCAAGTCCAACCCCTGGAGAGAAACAAACCCATATCCCAGCGCAGGCCAGTGGTAATCACTCAAAAGCAGAATTGCAGAAAAGGGCCTGAGGTTTCTGGTGAACAAGTTGAGGATGAGCCAGCAATATACTTTTGCAGCAAAGAAGACTAAGAGCGTCCTGGGCTATACTCGGAAAAGCATCACCAGCCAGCTGAGGGAGGTCATCCTTTCCCTTCACACAATACTGGTGAGGTGCACCTGGAGTGTTGGATCCAGCGCAGGACTTCCCCAGTACAACAGAGACATGGACTTGCTGGAGTGTGCTCAGTGCAAGAACACAAAGATGATGAAAGTTTTGGAGTATGTGTCAGCAGCAGGAGACCGTGAGAGCTCTGGTTGTTCAGCTTGGGGAGGGGAAGTCCCAGAGGGATCTTATCAATGTGTATAAACAGCTGAAGGGGAGTAAAGGTGGAGCCAGGCTTTTCATAGGCGTGACAAGGCACAGGACAAGAGGCAATGGGTACGAACCAGAAATTTCATTGAAATAATAATCTTTTTCTACTGTGGATGTGGTCAAACAGTAGAATGGGCTGCCCAGAGAGATTGTGGACTCTCTACACCTAGAGATACTCAAAACCTGGCTGGATACAGCCCTGAAGAACCTGCACTAGATAACCCTGCACTGAGTAGGGAGTTGAACTAGATAAGCTCCAGAGATGCCTTTCAAATTCATCCATTCTGATTCTGTGGTAATTTGCCTCAGAGTTTGGAGAATACTTTGGTTTTACTCCAGTTTTTTAGCTTAGATATCCTTTCTATGCTTTGGAGAGTTAGCACCTTTCTAACACAGTATCTTTGGCATACCTCTGCTTGCAAACATTTCTCACAATCTAGAAGTGAAAGATTCTCTTTATTCATTTTCTCACTTTATTTTATTCTACAACATATTTGTGTGCAGCTGTATCCATTGGAAAATGTGCTTATTTGACTAATGCTTAACTGTTATCTAGTAGTATTGACTAGTTTTCTAGATTACCTGGAGCCAAAATAGCATGATGGTTCCTTTGATATTAAGTAATTATCCTGGTTTTGTAATAGATCTTGAGCAACCCTATCCTTAAGCAGTAGAAAAAAAATTACAATCTTACTCTATCAGATACAGAAATACCTGGGTGAGGAAAAATTAAGAGCTTTCCCTCAGCACACTGTCCACACCCTTGATGATTTGACACCTTTCAGTTCATTTCTTGTATGGGGACTTCATAAAATAAAGATTTAAAGTTTATATTCAGCTCTCCTCACCTCTGTCTCCGTCTCCCTGTTTTCTGACTATGAAGCAGGATTAACATTTCCCTGTCTAGCATGGAGTATCTTTGGGAGACCCTCCTGTGAGGGGTGAGTGTGGGTATTTGCACAGACAGATGCAAGCTCAGGGCCAGGCTGGCCAGACGTCAGTCAGCTCCTTTCCAGAAGCTCTGTAGACAGGGGGAGCACAATAAATTATGCACAAATCCCAACATTCTTCGAGGCTGGCACCACAGTACCAGTCTGTATGTGGCACTTCGACCTGTCCATACCTGATGGGCAAAGTGCACCCCAGAGCCAGTGCCCCTGCCCAGCTGCTCGCTCCAGCGTCTGTAGTTAAGGCAGTCTCAGGTCTGCAGCAGCAGCCACAGCTGTTTTGGAGATTTGAAAGGAGGAGCCAGGAATTCCCCATCACAGCCTGGATGCCAACTTCTACATAGCCCTGGGCAAGTCATTTAACTCCTCTGACTCAATTTCCCCATCTGCTAAATGGGGATAATAGCAGAGGAGCATTGTAAGGATTAATTAATTAGCTAATGTTTGTAAAGTGCTTTGAAGATCAAAAGCACAAAGTACTATTGTTGTTATCAAGGGTGTTGAATTAACTTTCCTCATTTTGGCACACAAACCCCAGCACTTGGTCTGTTGCCTCAGGGCATGTGCTGGCATTAAGAACATGATGTTGATCATCTAGTCATAAGCAGAGCTATCAGAGTACTTTGGAGGTGTTGGTAGTCACTAAAGCCCAAGCTCCCCAGATATGCCATGTCACCACGCAGCAGCTGGAGACTGATCTCTCCAGGTCTTCAGTGGGTCAGGGTAAGCATCACCAAGTGCTTCTCACTGCTTCTTCTGCTCACATAAACATGTCTATGAGGAGTCAGGACTTATCTCACAGCCCATCAGGTTTTCTGGGTTTTCCAGTCTTTCCGCACCTCCCTGATTCTTCTTTGAACCTATTCCAAAGTGTCCACATCATGGGTCAGACTCTCTCGTTCAGCTTCCCTTCCTTTAAGCTGGTTGGCATCTCACGGAAGTGGGAGCACATCCTACTTTCCTGGCATTAGGGTGAGATACCTGTAGTTACCATAGTATGGCTTGTGCTACACATGCACACACACACTCTCCACCTGTCTAAACAGTGGGTGCATCACCAGGTTCATCAACCATTGTGGCCCAGAGGCTGCCCAGCTCAGACTGAGGTTCATACAGACTCTCCATTGCTGGACCTGTGCACCTGATAGCGCAGGATGTGGCCCCTGGTACTGGGGATCAGCCATCTGGGATGCGAGTGTTAAATGATTCCCAAGGAAAGTGCACTGCCAGAGCAGCTGGACTGCAAGAGCATTTCCTCCTGAAGAGGAAAAGAAACAGTATTTCTTAGTCTTTGAGAAGCTTGGTCTTTTGCTGTAAACTTTGCAGAGGTCCCAGACTAGATTAAGAGATTGTGATAATTACACAAACTGAACAGAAGGCAAATGTTGGTTGATAATGGAGAATTATTGTCAAAATGCCATTTTAACTTGTTCATCAACAGAAGAAGCTAAGTTATTATTAACAGCTGAGGACTGTGAACTCCACAAATCATCCATTTACTAGAAAACAACTATTTAAATGACTGCACTGACATTTTAGTACCACCTTTTATTACTGCTGAAGAAATCATTCACAGCAAAACCCAATACTCAACCTCCCCTGGTCACTATAAAGAGAGCAATTATAAAGTGCAACACATAAGATTTTTCTTAGATGTTGCTTGGCAAAAATATGCACTATTACTGACAATGCAATGGTGTGAAAAACTTCTACCTATGGCCTTGCCTGCATTTGCTCTCTAATGGACCAGGTTTTACTCCTTTTCCAAAACTTTACTGAGGGACTGCTGTGTTGGTTCTCAGTATAAGTGAAAAACATGGGAGTTCTAGAAGAGATAAAGGTGCTGAGTTCATCAAAGCTTCAATTCAGTTCATAATGTTCTTTATGCCCACTCAGTCTGGCACAAAATACATGGATTTGAATTATTGGGATCAGTTCTGCAGTACTGTAATACTAAACCACCTGAATTGATAGCTTTGCACCTTTTAATGTTTGTAAAGAGTATATCATAAAAATAAGAGGTTGAAAGACTGTTATTAGATCAAATTGCAACAAGATTGTATGTTGATAGAGAACTGTAATAAATGTTTTGCCTTTAACTTTTGTTTTTACTGACTCACGAAAAGGGATAAAATTTTGCTCAATCTGTCCACTACACACAGGCTGAAGTCACTTAAAAATATTACTTCCTCCATTTGGCAAATGCTGTGAAATATCTCTGTTTAGGGAGGGAGTAGTTTTTGAGTACAGTTTTGGTACTTACTTCCCGGACACTCTCACATGTAAGTGAAGAGCACTTAGAGGAAAGTTACCTCAGCTCAGCAACCCATTAGGTTCTTCTCCAGGATCATAAGGGTGGTTGTGTACTTTGTTCTCTAAATAAGTAGTCCTGAAACAAAGTACATGGCTCCTAGGAATGCCCATATGCATTTCTTGGAGGAAGTGTTTGATACGGGGCATCTAACAGGATTGTAGTAGGAAACACTGCTCCACAAGATCTGTCATAAAAGTGATATCCATCAAACTCTGTATCTTCTGGTGCTTTTATAGAATCCTGGGAAAAAGGATCCAGCTCCTTACACTGAAGCAGTATAATAATTCATTACTACAGAAACATGGGACAAGGGCTGTGACATCATAGAATGGGTTTGGTTTGGAAGGGACATTGAAGACACTTCTAAAGCCACATATCAACTGGTTAACTGTGATTTCAGCATGTGCAGGGTTTTACCTGAACTATCTTCACAAGGGTAATATTCATCTATAGCAAATAACAAAAGATAAATTCAGGCAGGTGGCAAGATTTGGATTTTTTGCCCTTTCCCTTGCAGAAGAATTAACATGATTCATTTTATCTTGTAGCTTCCTATGTAAGCCCACAGCAGGCTGTGTGTGTAAAGACACCTGTCAAGGCATCTGTACATTGCTCAGGCTCACTAAAGCACAGACAGTCTGTGGCCCGAAGAGTTCAGCATGACACAGAGTCATAAAAAGCCAAGGTAAGGGCTTCTGTCAAGGTGGAGCCAAACTGTGGGAGTATGTGCTTCAGTCTGAACAGGGGATATGGGCAGGGATTGTGGGCATGGAGCAGATGTGCACCTAGGAGAGGGATGACTGTGTTGTATTAATATTAAATATTTGTTTGCACTGTGCTAGGACCAGAAAGCTGTATCTGGTTATCAGCCCCCGGTGCTGAGTTCTGTCTGAACATATAAGCAGGCAGCCCTTGTCCCAAAGATTATGCTGTCTAATTATAGTCAATATTTCTGCTGTCCCTGAGGTTTCACGATTTCAGAGTTCAGGCCCCTAAAACCTTGAGATTGGCACAAAAATAATGAATTTGAAAAAAAATAATAATACTGCAACTGGGTTTATTTTTATTTGCCTTCCGGTATCTAAGTCTTTGCAATTCACTTGAGTCATGTTTTCTCCACAGCCCTAACGAATAAAAATCTAGGTCTTGCCTACATGGGATTATTTTTTTGTCATAATCTAACATGTAAATTTAAAAAGATATTGTTAGCTCGGTATAACTATTTCTTCCAGCTGGTCACTCACAGTGGGACCTAGGTTATGCAGCTTAGGCAAAGTTATAATTTAGCTCATCTCCAAAAAGTAGCCCAAACACTACCTTGTGAGGCAGTCACTGTCCCAGGATAGTTATACCACTACAATTTTGTATATATTGGCATGGGGATCTTTTGACAAAACAAGGTGCTACTTAACCACCCCAAAAACCTCACATGTCATGGAAAACACATGCCTTCAAGAGCTGAATGCTAAATGTTGAAGCAAAAGGTTTGATGCAAGCCTCAGGAGAGAAAGAAATCTCAGATGTTGGCAGTGCTGCTGCTGAAGGCAGAAAATGAGTAGGAAGGAGGACAACGTGAACTGCGATTAAATCCAGCTAGGACAGAAGCCAAACTGTTCTGGGTCACTCACACTTAGCCTATTTATAATTTTAGTACAATACAGATCATGAACAATATTAAAATAAATAGCATGTGCCTTAATGACCTCCTCTTCTTGTCCCTGTCATGCAAAGAATTCTCTAATTCTCTGCCTACTGACAACCTTGTGTTTAATTGCTTTTACATCCTTCTATGCACCCTGCCTGTAACTACAACTCTGTTGAACATAGTGGTATACAAATTTAAATTTTTAGACTTTCTGCTCAACTCTGTATCAATACATTTAATTCTGGCCATAGATAGAAATTAAATTGTTATCAGCTGGTAATATGAAATATTGATATGAGTTGACAAAGAATTTACAGCTGTACATTTCTTGTTGGACTCTAAAACAGAAGAATTTCTAATTCATCATATTTACACTTTATATTCGGCTTTAAGACCAGTAATTTTATTTCCCTTTATGACATCCTGTTCTTC
This sequence comes from Neopelma chrysocephalum, assembly GCF_003984885.1. NCBI lineage: Eukaryota > Metazoa > Chordata > Aves > Passeriformes > Pipridae > Neopelma > Neopelma chrysocephalum. The sequence continues at coordinate 8,072,008 of NW_020897732.1, read as the reverse complement.
ACTTGCAACTGTGCAAAAAAGCTGGTTGATTTTCTTTTTCATCCTTTTAATCCTGTGCCAGTATAACCTAATTTGCTGCAGTGGAATGAACCTAGAGGCAGAGCCTAGAAAAGCAAGGGCAGTGTATCTCAGAGAGGAAGTCTAAAGTTCTGAGTGTGACCAAGAGATCACCGAAGATTTGCTGCTATTAACCCAACACAAAGGACTCACCTTTCCTTGTCACCTTGTACTGGTTTAGCTCCACATGTGAATACCACACTCCCTTGTTAAGCTGTTGAGGACAGGGATTTTTTCATGAATTTGCTCACATTATGTTCTTCTTTTCAGTGTGACTGCAATGCTTTTCAGGAATTTAGCCTCCAATAACATTGATTCTAGCCCTGGGAAGGTAACATACCCCATAAGACTGACTAAAAGACAGTAATGGTTTGCAGCAAACCCCAAGGTCATTTTCTAATAAGCCTGATATTGTTAGATACATGGGTAAACAATAGATATTTATAGTTACATTTTTTTCAGGTTGCTTATCTAAACCTCACTGAAATCTCCTGGAACCACCTGAATCAGGACAGAAATACTGCAAAAAGCTCTTTGATATTTCTTTTGATGTAAAATACAGCCAATGGAAGCTCGAGGTTTTTTTGGATATTGCATTCAGGCACGGGTCTTAGAGTAGCAGAATGTCAGAAGAAGATGGACTGAAGGCCAAAATCTTCAGGTGTCCTCACCTTGTAGCCAAAGTTTGTTCTGCATGTTGCTGCATATGAGAATTTCTCCTTTCAGTCACCTGCCTGTATTATTTCTTCTTCCTACTTTTATGTGGTTTGGTTTTTTGGTGGTGTTGTTTTTATTTTTTTTGGGGGGGGTTGTTTGATTGGTGTTTTGTTGGTTTGTTGTTCTTGCTGTTGTTTGTTTATTTGGGGATTAGTGTTTTTATTTATACGTGTTTTACTGATAGGTAAATTTGCTTCTTACAAATATTGCTAAATAAAGCAGTGTTTACATGAAAAGAATATTTGGAATGATGTATAAAGAGTCGATGCTCATATTCAGAAGTATGTTGAAAAATGTTAAAGTTCTTTGTGTAAAATTTTGGTACCTATTTCTTAGCTGTCGTCCAGAGATGACAGGTGAGCACGTGGATCCCAGCCAGCCCTTGTAAGTGACCTAACACTCTCTATCAATGCCTTCCCTGCAATACTACTCCCACGTAGTGAGGATTTATTATACTTTATTAACACTTGTGCCGATATGCCTCTAGCATACTTTTCTGCTGGGAATGAACCAGAGCTGCACTTGGAAGCACTAACTGTCAGCCTTTAATACAAACTTACTAAAAAGGTAAAAAGCTAGACCTTAAGTACCTGTATTCTGAATCTTTTCCCATTTTTTTCTGGGAGTTAAGCTGCAGGATGGCTTAACTTTGCTCATAATTTGGCTGGGCATGTGAAGATGCAAAAAGCAATAGCATTCATTGTCCAATCATAAAAAATTTACTTTAGTTTAGTATTTTGATTTCACAAGAGCTCAACTGACATGACAGAATTTCACTATAATGGAAGCTTCAAATATTGCAACCTCTGGAAATAAGAAAAAAAACAACTGAAAAATCCAAGCAAATTAAAAGAAATATTCAGTTAGGTTTGAATTTTTCAGTGTCTCAATAGAAAATGAAATGGTTTAAAAAGAATGAAAGAAACTTGAAAATGGACCCCGTCAAAAGTCATCAACTTGCATTGCATGAGAAGTGAGACTGGGTGCTCCTAGTGGGCTCCCCACATGAGAAGCTGAAGGATTTAATAATTTGATTTCTGCAAGAAAAGGTCTTCAACCACATCAGCTGGAACTGAAAGTGCTTGTAGCAATTCCTCTGGCAGCCTTGGAGGAATTCTAAAGCTCTGTTTGAAAAAATTAATAAATTCATAACCATCCTGCTTGGTTATGAACCTCAAAATCATGAACCAATATTCCATGTTGTCCTGAGTTATCTAATTTACCGAGCTTTGAAATGCTTCATCTCCCTCACAGAAGTGTCACAAAGGATGGATGTACCTATTCTTGAACAAGCACTGAGGTTCTCAAACTTGGCCTCTAAGTGTTTTAGTTCGGTTGGGTTTTTTTTTCTCCAGATCAGTGAAACTCTGCTAACACATTATTTTTCTAGGCTCTCCATACACATACAGAAGAGAATTTCAGCTTGTATGCTTAAGACTAGGCAACCCTTCTTCCCTAACAGCATTAAACCCACAAGTCTCTACAAGAGGGTGCAACAAGATAGGGATGTGGAGAGCATTCTCCCCATCCACCTGTGAATCTCAGGTGAGCCCATTTACCTGCAGGAGGAATAGCTGACCCTGCAAGACACAGTAAAGCTGGAATGCACACACTGAGAGTGGCAGCAGGATGGACATCTTAGGCTCTGTACTGGACCCTGCATTCGAGGCTTGTAAATCCTCTTCACTGTTTTATGAAGGTTCTTTCCTGTTTAGTGCTGCAGAGATAAAGGAAATTAAATCAGCGTGTTTGTTATTATCAAACAAATAAACGAAAAGGCTGGATTACATCTCCTCATGTATCAGAGTATGATTTCAGCATCAGAACCTCTTATCTTTTATCTGAATTAATCATTCAGGAAGACAGAGGGGTCTTTAACTCAAATAGCCATCATTACACGCTTCAAACATTCTCATGCCTGCCTGCTTTGTGTACCTGAAGAGAACACTCTAATGCTAGATTGGTATCAAGATTTCCCGTAAGATCTGCAAACTTCTATGAAAAAACAGGGCAGGGGCTAAGGGACTTAATGAGAGACTCTAAACTCATTCTGTGCTCAGAGAAGGGGAGTCTGAGAGGATGTGCACATTGCCAAATAATTCCACTTGCTATTCAAACACACAGAGAAAAAATGGGCTTAGTGCTTGGAGAAAGGGGCTGAAAAATTGGAAAGCAAAATTGAGCACAGGAAGAACAAAACACAGGCTAGTTTACTCATGACAATGATTTAAACCAGCTTTTAGAATAACGCTGGGGGGAAAAATATCGCAGGAAAAACTAGTGCAAAAAGACCTGTGCTGTAGAACAGAAAGAAGCAGTTGAATGCTACATGCAGCTCTCATTATCTGTGAGGGCTTTCTTATAGGTTTATGTAATTTATTGTGCTGTACGTGACCAGACACGAGTGAAAAGAAAGATTCAACAAAGGACACTGCACAGTGGTTGACGGGCAGGAAGAAAGTCCGTCAGGACTGCACGGTGGCACAGCATCAGCTCTGTCTGTGCACTGAAATGCAAATGTGTGTCGTTGTTGTTGGCTACAGTGGCAGGGCTGAAATTGGAGGAAGCAGATGCTGTAATCTGATGATGATGTTGTTCTTGCTGAGTCTGAAGAATCACTTCAAGAGCTAGTAATGAGAGTCGCTGAAGCTAGTGTTGATTACAGACTACATCAGAATGTAAAAAGATAAAGGTGATGACACTTCTGAAATGGCGTATTGCAGCCACAATATAAAGAAAGAGGTTGAGCAGTGAAGGAAATTCAGTTTCTAACAGACAGTGGATAGAAATGGAGAGTCTCAGCTCTTGGAAGAAGGCATCTCATCCTATATTCGTGCATATGAATATTTGACTATTAAGGATCTCCAAAGGGGATGATGAACACAAGACCAAGTGAATCTCTGCATCTATTTGCTCTGCTCTAGGAAGGGAGAATATTAATGCAGTAGAACGAAGCAGGTGGATTAGAAAAGCTGTGAGGATTTGTAATCTCAGGCTCCCTCCAAATGCCATCAAAGTGGACTGTGGGTTAGGAATACTTTTAAATACTTTTAAAATATTTAATACTTTAAAATACTACAAAATGCTTTTAAAATAATGTCTTCACAAGGGAGAAAAAAGAAGTAATGCAAGAAGGAAGCAAAGGGAAGGTCAGATGGTGGTTTGAAATGGCTACACATTAGCTGATTTAAACTGAACAGGGGTCCCAGATGGAGGTTGAAGCTACTTTTAAAAATGTTATTGGGCAGGTTTTACAACCAGAAAAACCCTCATCTCAGCGACACACAAATTTTTCAAACAGATCCAGCTATAACAAAAACATACTCTCAAGGATCGAATGGACAATCTTCTTAATAAGCCCCTGTTTTTCCAGGGACCTAAAATACTGCTGATGTTCCTGATTCTTTTTTCGTGTGACACACACAGGCACAGTTTTTGTCCATTGCCATAGGCAGGCAAGGTGGAGAGGGAAGAAGGGGGCCATATAAAGTAAAATATTGAAACCTAACCAAGGGATTATGAGGAGCATCTGCTTTAAAAGGACTCTTGAAGAAGCAGTCAAAAGGCACACAAAGACCACAGTGCCACAACCAGCCACTGGAGGAACTGAACATTTTGGCATTAGTATCATAGAATCATAGGATGGCTCAAAGATCATCTAGTTCCAAACCCCTGCCATGGGCAGGGACACTTTCCACTAGACCCCCATCCAATTCTTTCAGCTTTTCCTCATAGGAGAGGTGCTCCATCCCTCTTATCATCTTGGTGGCCCTCCTTTGACTCGCTCCAACAGATTCATGTCCTTCCTGCACTGGGGACCCCAGAGCTGGGTGCAACACTCCTGCTGGGATCTCATCAGAGTAGAGTAGAGGGGCAGAATCCCTCGACCTGCTGCCCATGCTGCTTTGGATGCAGCCCAGGATATGGTTAGTATTGCTCCTGCAGTTCAACCTAATGGTGCTTCACCCCTGGCCTTTTTTATTTTGTCACTTGGATTATCATTCCCAGCTAGGGCTGTATGTGGGTGCTATTTCCAGCAAGAGTCAGTTCTCAGCTTCTTTAGATGTGAAATATTGTCTCCACACTGTAATATTTTATCATATTGCATATTGGCCAACAGCCATATAATTTTCAGTTCATAAGCACACCATCACCCATCAAACACAAGTGCTGAGGATGTAAAAGAGCTTTTGCAAAATTAAAGGGATTCCTAAGTCCTGGCATTACAAGTAACACCTGTTTTTACATGACCACACATGAAATGAAGGATTGTCCATGATTGTCTACCTCAAGATGATTGAAAATGGTCACAAATGGTCTCATTTGTATTTTGCAACCAACTGAAACTGCAGAAACTCCAGAGCATGCATTCTAGAAGAGACGACAGCCTGGTTTGTGTCCCTTTAAATGTCACTGCTGTGTCACATTACTTCTAACACAACATGTCATGTGTGGTGTGATTTCAGAAAACAGGCAGCCTCTGAGCCAAGCACACAGCAGATGTTGAAGAGACCAGGTGGCCATAAGAAATGGGTAATTTTAGATCTCTCCAATAAGTTCAGCAGCCAGGCCTCTTCACTGCTTGTGCATCTCCACTCCAAATCTCTGACAACAAAGACAGCAACTTTGATTTCCCAAAGAGCATCCTCAAACACATTTGATTGTCTCTTGATCCTTAGGGTATATCCACTTGGGTTTATAGCAGAAGGATGGGTGAGGGACTAGCAGGAAGAATAGTACAGCACAAGTACCTCTTTATTAAATATTTGTCAGACAGATGCAGTCACAATCAACAACCTACTTCTGCTGTCCCAGTGAAGATGGTTTAGTTGTCTCTGTGAACTTCCTACTCCTCATCCTCTGCAATACAAGTAATTTTGATATTGCCTTTTCTCAAACCTTCTTGTAGATCACAGCTTCTTGTAGAGCTCAGGGCAACCTACTGCTGTTAAAGCTGAAGATCTGACCACATCATCATAACAACAATGATTATCCATACTAATTTCCTGCTTAATGGAGTTCAGCTCATGTAACTACAGCCATCTAAAAGTCAGGTGTTTGCTCATAGCAGGCTCTCCATGCTCCCTCTGTAGTCCAGAGACAGAGATGTTCTTCCAAATTTTCTCCCCATCTATCCCATATGCCTTTTTTAGGAGAGGAAAAAAATATATACCTCTGCCCTCCATTGACTATAGAGGAGCCTGGATGATAAGCATAGATTTAAACCCTGATTTTCAGAAACATAATAGAATAAATCCCACTGCGCACCATCTTCCATAACATTAGTTTCCATGTTACACACCCTTGTCAGTTGTACGTGCAGAAAAAGCCTCATCTGTAGCTCCTACTAGTGAGGGGTCATTGATGGTCATAGCCAAATAAGAACCAAAAATTTTGCATTTTAGGTAATGGTCTTTGGATACCTGCACCAATTCCCTCACGAAATTTTCAGTGAGGAAGCAACTGTTCCCAGAGAATGTTTCCCTGATTTCCAACTAAGTATACGTCATAGCAGTAGGAAAGACTTCAGGAAGCTGATCAAGTTCTGGATTCTGCAACGCTCAATAAATCTGAGCTGTACATTATGTTGATTTAAGTATCTTCCAGTTGTCAAAGCCCCCTAGATTTTCAAGAAATAGATTATACTGCACAAAGGTCTAGCTACATGCGTGCTAGCAAGAGCAGAGCACCTTTTCACCTATAAATTTAACCAGATATAAGTTGTTCTTGTCCCTCCCCAACTCTATAGCTATAGAAATATCATTTTACTTTTTCTTGTATCCTGGAGTCAAAGAGTTCATTTTAGGTAATAAATCCTGCATAACGGTAACATAATCCAAGGAAGCAGTGACTGCAGTGATACAGAAAAGGTACTATTTTTCTCAGTCATGATTTAGGTCACAGCTTCATCAGATTGGTTATTGCTATAGCAACCACAGCTTTTGCTTTTGTACAGAGACTTCTAACAGTATTCCACAAGGTAAAAGAAACATTCTGAAACACAGGAGATAAACCAAAGACATAAAGGCATACAACCCATCAAGGTAAAAAAAACCAAAAGCAATCTACTCTTTCCTTAAAGACTGAACTAATGCCTCATTGCGAGAGAGAAAGAATGAAAGTAATGAAAATAAATATAACAAGTGTTTCATGGACCCTGGTAGAAATGAAACCATGGTAAGGCTATTAGAGTTCAGAACACAAAGGACTCTTTCCTCTGGTACAGAAGGTCACAGATTTAGCTCCTGTGAAGGGAAAATCCAAGCATACTTCATTTACTGAGCTACTACACTAGAATAAGCACCTTTAATTATTTTAGTCTCTCTCTCTCTGCTTTCCAGACAATGACAAAGCCTTGTGAAGGCAGGGTTTTTATTTATTACCTAGTCCTGTAGGACGCTTTATTTAACCAGCCTTGCCAACACAATGATTTCCCTTGGAAACTTTGTCCTTTACTACAAATTACGTCCTATTAATTTAAAGAAGCGGGGACAGAAATTAACTTTCTGCCCCTTTTGCCACAAACCTGCTTATAGGCTATTAAAAATATACCAATCCAACTTGTTAAATGTACTTTAAATCAGTTGGTTTAAATTGGCAAAGCCCTCCATGTAATGAAAAACTTTTTGAGTTGCCTTTTAGTTGGGCTAATGTATGAAAAATAAGAGAGGACCTAATAATGGCTAATGGTCAGCACTTACATAGCAAAGCACTTTTCATCTCCAGAGTGCTTTTCAATATTAACTAATTAAATTTAACCCATTCCTGCAAGGGGGATGTTATGAATGCTTTATTGATCAGGTAAATGAGGATAAAGGTCTGAATGGTTTAACCCCAAAGCCAGGTAAAATCAGTGACAACCAAGACACTGCACTGACTTACAAGATGTTCTCAGTATCTTGGGTTCATCCCTTTCTCAGGTGGCAGCTAGTGATAGACCCCAATGGTTCTGCTGGGCACTTAATGGGACAGAATGGGACCATACAAGCTTGTTAAAAATTGCTACTGAGAGGTTTCAGTTTTCAGAAAATGAGGTCCCAATTCAGCAGAGAAATCTGAGTACAGTCCTTGGCTAATATTTATCCTGAAAAGTCTGTGCTGAAGACTCAGTACTTGGCATAGTGCTGTCTGTGGTACAACCCTAACAAAGGACAGAAAGCACATTGCCTCCCAATGGATATCAATGGACGAGTCCTACTCTATTAACTTTATACAAAAATGTACTTCTGCAAACACAGACTGAGGTTTGGGCTGAAATAACTGTTCCTCAGTATTCCATCTCATACAGCCTTACTTCATTCTTTTGGCCAGCTGACATTTGTTCAGATTTCATAATATTTACTTACTCATGTTTCCTTTTTTTACTGTATTTGCTGAACTATATAGCTTTCTTTTTATCTGTAGATACAACCATATGCATTGCTGAAAATTGGTAGATATTATAAATGTACCTACAGGTTTAAAATCTTCCAGCTCTTCCCTCAACAAGATAAAAATTAAAATAACTATATGAAAACTTTGCTAATAATTAATAGGTGTGGACCACATCAGGAAAGTGCTTGAATGCCTGCCCTGCTTTTCTTCAGTGTAAGAGTATAGATATGGATTATGGCTACATCACAGTAAATAAAGCAAACTGGAGAGTGACTCTCATCCCCTCAGCAAACTCATCCAGGTCCATCAATAAGGACTCCAAAGCCATGCCCAGACATCAAATAACAGGGTCAATACCTGGCCTTCAGTGGGCATCTGCAGTTTACCCCTAAGGATACAGCCTGTGTGCTGAAAAACCACACAGCCCATGAGGTAACATTTCAAAATAATGGAAATCTTAACATGAGTTTTAAACCTGATTGAATGCATTTCAGACAATAAGCACTGTATGTTGCCGAAGTTGTTCTCAGGTTCCTTGGACAACAGCTTATGAGAGAAGACACACAGGACACCACATTTTTGCCTGAACAGTCTCTACGAGACAACTGGTTTCCAAAATTCAATAGCACCTGGGAGAGGATGCCAGGATAGCTTTGGCTCAGCAAGAGAAAATTATATAGAAAGTTTGAAATACTGCACTGAAAGTTACCTATCAGGGTGAAAATGAGGCCAAAACCATTGGGGTAGTCCCACAAGAGCTTCTGAAACCAACCTGCTCCTGATGACCTTGTATATCATTTGCCCTTCTTCTCCAGAGGCAAAGATCCATGACACTAAAGACATCCCTTATGAAGCCTTCATTGTTATGTAGTGCAGATCTTTTACGCCTTTCACTTATGTTAGAGGCGTTGGCATCAACCTGGGGTTTACCCCTGGTCTGAGAGTAGGTGGTTTGGAGGATTCATACCCCAGTGCAGATGCTCCCTTGCTTTCAGCTGAAATGGTTTGCCAGTCTGCTGGTCTACATTTGTCTTTCATCTATCAACCTTTTTGGTGCAAGTATCCGATGTCTGGTTGTACCTATGGTATGTTAAGTAGGATAAGATTGTATGAATGCTGGACATTTGAAGGAGGAAAGGGGAACTGAGAAATTACAGGCTGAGCAGTAGAGGTTTTTCCCTCTGCCTGTTAAAAAAGATCTTCAAAGCTGACTTTAACAACTGAAATCAGAGGCGGATATGATTCAAAACTATTCTGGGCTTGTTAAACTATTTTTATAAATGCAAAAGCTTTTATTAGCTTAACATACTATTCCAATCCACACGAGTAAAATAAAGCGTGTCTTCGTAATTCTGTCAAGATTATGCACATTTCCCTCCTGACTCAAGACCACACTGATCATAATGGCGTTAATTGATATTCATGTGCATGCCATATTTACTTCTGCAGAGTTCCCGTGTAATTGAGCAATAGTTAATGGGCACTTAGGACTCTATTCACAAGAGATTACAAATGTGTGTGTATTGGGGAGCTTTTCCCTGTGGAGTTTCCATGTGTCTGGATAGGTGCATAATCAGTGCACCAGTCATCAGACAGAGCAGCTGACACTCGTGGCCCTGGTGAGGGCTGGAGCGAGACAAATTCTCAGGCCCTTCCCAATTTGGACTGGGGGGAGGAATGGGGACTGCGTCAGGGGGAGATGATTATGAGTCAGGGCTGCTCAGCAGAGGCAGAGATGGCACCCATGAAGATTCAGGATGAATCGTGGCTCTAACCTTCAATAAACCAGAGCTGTCTCCTTTCTCCTCCTGAGCAAACAAATCTCTCATTTTATTCTTAGGGAACCCTATAGCCTGTGTGCACCTTCCCCACCCTTCCATCACTGGGGCATCAGCCAAATGACCCATTTCCCCCCGTTTCCAATCTTTAGACATAGCCAGGAGTTCACAGTCCTTCCCCGAAAAGCATCAGAATTATCAGAAGCACTGGGACCCTGCAGTGCTCCGCTGTGTAACCTTTCAGATGTAGCAATAACACATTCAGAGAGCAGACTTCACTGAGCGGAACCCCAAAGCACTTTACAAATTACAGAGAGAGGAATCACGTTAACTCCCTCCTGATAAGCTGTCATTCCTGGTCTGCAACACAGCAGCTGTTTCACAGCCCACTGCAGCATCTACAGCAGCTCTGGACAGGCAGCAGAACTCAGTACCTCATCCAGTGACATGGCAGGAGAAAATAAAGCAGGCATTGTGTGGCTCCTTGGATTGGACAGTGGTTTTGATGTGTGCATTTGGGCAAGGTTTCAAAGGAGAGTGAGTGTCATTGGGTGGTGACATCCCCGGGATTTTTGAGTTAATGGAATAAGGGAGAGGAATGAATAAATATGAATTTTCTAACAACACTACCACATCAGTATGTTTAGTGGAAAATAATATAATTTTTCATTTTCATTTTTTATCTTATTTTCCTCTGCTAATAAGTAGAGTGCAGAGTTCATTCTGCTCAGGCTGCTGGGATTAATAATATAGAACCCTTGAGCTGGTAAGAGGGAAATTGTTATTTCATATTTTTAAGTTCACTTACAATTTTGATTACAAATGCTTCTGATTTTATTGTGTGCTTCTGTACTCTTTCTCTCTTGCAATGCTGCTCCTTAGGCTTAACACCATCACTCTGACCCTGAGACTTACTCTTTCCTTGTGAAAGCTGAAAAATTAAAAACTAAAAGATAGAGAAAAAAAATAAAAATAAAAGCAAATCTGCAAAGTGAAGGAAGACAAGCTGGAAAGTCCACACCACTGGCTTGTGAAATGGACCTCATATGAAGTCATATGAAATCCCATCAGTGGCAGTTCTGGAAAAACACAGGGGAGTCTTTCAGGTCATAGTCCCTGTTGTAATTTCATGAAGTTTAAAAGCTGACATGCTCTTGTAATTTTTTTCTCTTACAAAACACACCTGGGTCATTCCTTGTCGAAAGAAGTACAGTATTGCCCAAAAATATGAGTTATGCTTGTCTGACAAGCTTCTTGTGCCTTGTCACTTAAACATCATTTGAACAGGGAGTCTAGAAGCTGTGTCTGGAGACAACAGCTGTGTCAGCTCTGCTGGGCTGCCTGCAATGTAACTGTCCCCTCTAGGGAGAGAATTCAGAGTTTCTGGGGCTGGTACAAATTTCTGCATATTTCAACAAAATCACCTTCCCCATTGGTCAGGCAACAGTAAAGCTGCTTCCACCCTAGAAAAAGATAAAAAAAAGTTATCCTTAGGTTTCAGAATTGCATGGAATGGTATGAAAGAAAGACCTACTGTTGTGTATTAGGGGAAATGTAAAAATATTTGCTGTCAGAGTTAAAATACAAGAGAGCTTACATTAGGCACCTCTTACACGTGGATTTCACTGATGTAGGTATGCAGTTATCACATGGCATTCATGTGATGATCAATCATCTCCAGGTGGAACAGCTCCAGCAAATGAGAATGAATATGGATGGGAACCTTTCCTTGTATTTGTCATGTAAGAAATAAGTCTCTATTGCCAAAAATAACAGTAACAGCATTTCTTCCTAGTCCAGATAGTGTTGTCTTTGTCACATCCATCATGATGCTAAATGCAGGACCTATGGTTCATAGAACTTTTCCAGTCCAAGATGTGACTGATAATGAAACCACTGACTTTGCATATCAAAATCTTGACTGGATGCAATATTGTTACAGCACAGAAGCATTTAGGAATCATCCAATAAAGGCTGGAAATTGTTGTTTGTTTCATCCTGAGACAGAAATTTTGGGTTCAATGTAGGCTGTGGTCCAACATCTTTCTCTGCTTTCAAATATTTCTACCTCTACTTCCATTTGAATGCTTTACCCTCTGAGGCAGAAAGCATTCTATGACGGGTTTTCTCTATCCACTCTTTTGGAAAACTTTCTGTGGAAGACTGAAATATTCTCTGGATATTATGGATTCAACAGGATTTACAACCTTCCATTTATGAGTTAGATATGGCAGCACTTGGGAATACAATGCATACAGTCCCATCATGGAGGCATCCATAAGTCCAGTTGTTACACTGTGCTAAATTATAGAGTTACTTCATTATTATCTCCAGTAGAGAATTTCCTTCTTTTATAGAATTATCTACCAGACTGGTAAATGACAGTTTCCAAGCTTATTAAGAGTTCTCTGAGCAAATGGTACATCTATTCTGGGTCAAGCCCAAATGGACAGAGACATGCTGTGGTAATTATCAGAATGGAAAAGGTATTCATGGGTTAGGTGATGACCTTTAGCTGTGACAAAAGTGAGGTGTTCATGGCACATCTTTACAATACAAATTAGTCACATCACTTGGCAGAGTGCTTCTCAACATGCTGGAACAGATTGGGTTTTTTTATTGCAGACCAGGTTTTGGAGAATCTCATGGGCACGTGGTTTTCCTCTCAGCAGTGAGAAGTGACAGTAGTTTTCAGGATCCAGCTCATGCCCATTGAAACTAACCAAAGTTTTTCCACTGGCATGAAGAGGGAGCGAGGCCTGAAAGCTCTGCATTTCAGCAGGACAAACCAAGAACTTCCCTGACAGTGCTGAGTCCAAGCTTCCAGGAGAAACACAGCATCCAGAGCCAGTGACAGGTTGATAGCATCCACCCCCTCCCCTGTTTGCTTCCAGGGTTTGCAGTCACCAGCACTTTCTTGAATCTTAACTCTTCCCTCATCAAAATATAAAATTTCCTTTGGAGCAAAAACATTTTTTACTGGGCCAGACAAACAGTTTAGGCAATAATTTCAAAATTAAATATTTCACAATGACTAATCTGAATTTTTTTGTCTTGATGAGAGAAAAATTGTATTGATTCTTGTTTTGCTTTGGTATTATATTGAAATACTGTTCAGCGCAATGTGTACACAACTATCAGTTTTTAAATGTGCTAATCTCCTTGACATAGTCCAAAACAATTGAATAATTTTATTCCTCCAAATGAAGATTACAGGATGATTTTCCACTAAATATTTCAAATACGTATGAGAGGATCCACAATCAAAACAAATTATAAAATCTTTTAACCAAAGCAAAACTAAAAGTGTTGAAATTGCCCCGAAAGGTGTATTACTTGTTGGAAAAATTTAAATATATTTCCCAGAGGTTTTCCATGTTTTTGTACAGAATCCAAACTCAGACACTTACTACAATGAGAAATGTGAAAAGGTTTTCCATATCAACAGCCTGCCTCAGACTGAAATCAGTCTGAACAGCAACAACAAAAATGTCATTGCTTTCTAAGATTGAGAGAAGAAAAACTCACAAATTATTTTTTCCCTTTAAAAAGAAAATATCTGTAAACATTTTGCTGAGAAGATCTCACATTTACATGCCTCAATTGAGGCTTTGAAAGCTGTCAGAAAAGACTGATTTATGGGAAAACCTTTCACATTTGTGAAAATGTTCCAGCCAAGGAAGGTAAAAGACTCTGCAGAAGGAAAAATTAAAGTTTGAATGTGCTCAACGGACACTCATTAAACTTTGGCAGCTGAATTTGTCAAAACTCCTGACTGTCTTCCTGAACAGTGAACACATGCCAACCCAAAACAAAACCTCTCTCACAAACCAGCAATAAAACTTTGGATGCATATCAAAATACAGCCAATGTTTGCTATTTTCAGTGGAGATGCCCATATCCCCAATTATTTTGGTCACCCCATGATCACAGTACCTCTCCACACCCCCTGCCATCCCTCTGCAGCCAGGAATAGCAATACCATGACAACAATGGATCTCACTAGACCTATCCCATAGTGTTCCTGATTGTGTGGGAAAAAGAAACAAAACAGTCTCTGGTCCCTCTCTCCCCTACATTTGCACCAATCTTCAAAATGGATTAGACACAGGCTAGATGGTGAATTAACGATCTCTTTTTCTCCCCTGTACTGCCACTCATTAAACCAAAATTCTGGCATTTAGCTCAGTATGCTTCTGAAGAAATTCCTTACAGTGTCATGCTCATAACCACAGAATCACAGAATATGTTGAGTTGGAAGGGACCCATAAAGACCATCAAGTCCAACCCTTATAATCTTGGAGTATAATGACAAAATTTGTGATTCAACCACATCCTGGAGCTTCTGTGTAACTGTGTGCAGGGTTAATGGAGCTGTTCTGCAGAAGAAGCCAACGCAGCTGCAGGGAACTTCCAGTACATTACAGAAGCATTAGCTCAAAAAAAACAGGGGAAAAGAGCACATGACCCATTAACTGTACAGCCAGCAAGGTGTGTTTGACTATCTGCTCCAGAGAAAGGGTGTTAAAATCAGTTTGTTGCATCCTCAGAAGGCATGAAGGGAGACACTGTGTTTGAAAAGCATGTGTGTGCCCTGGATATCGACTGTGCCATACAAAGGTGCTAAACTATCCTTCCTCAGGGGAAAGTGTTCAAATTGTAAACTGGGAGCTTATGACTTGTATGACTGTGGAGTGTTGCAACTTAGCACCATATAAAGTCACAAAGGGTTGAATGGTGCAACCCCATCCTGTTTTGAATATAATTACAAAGCTGACGGAGTTGAATGAGTTGTGTAAGTTACCATGAATACAGCGTTTAAAGCACTTTTTCTGTACTGCCACCCACCCATCAATAAATATTTATAGATATATATAATGCAACTAACAACAAAAAATGCATCTAATGCTCTTTCTTTGTATAACTGTCCATAAACTTGCCCAAAGAAAGAGAGAATATAAGTGTATATATTTTACATTTATTCATTTTATTTTAAAACAACTTTTTGAACAGTCCCTCGGAGTCTTTAGCTTTCAGACAAGTGGACTGTGTGACAATAACAAACATTAAACTACTGTTTAAACCAACTTTAACAAAGTTGGTTAAAAGTAATTCCAAAGCCATCATATTTCTAATTAAGTTTGAAAGTGATGCATAACAAAAGGACTCAGAGAAACTTTAATTTCATATTCCAAACTAGTTAGTCCAATTTGTTTGCTTTGAATCGCTCATTTCAATAAGGTGAAAACTTGTGTTAATCCTCCATTCATCAGTTGCCTGGGTGCGTGTGAAATGAGTCATGTGGACAAAATAAACCACTGCTAGCCGCAATATTCTATTGTCCTTTAAGCTTCCTCAAGGGGCCTCTTCACAGGTACCAAAAAGCCACTTTAGACACTTCACATATTTTTGAAGATCCTCCCTTTTTTCACATCGCACATTACTCACTCATTGAAGAATAGCCGAAAACAGGCATAAAATGAAGGAAGCTGAAGTAGGCCAAACTCATTTTCTACACAGAGAGAGATAATTGGCACTGCAGTAATTTTGAGGAACTGAATTAAATGAATAAATTGTGACATGGGAAAAACTGAAAAGGACAACAGTTTCCTGGCTTGCACATAATAGTTACTCTGGACAGCATTTTTCTTGGAGACCAATTGATAAAACAGGACAAAAATGTTTTTCCCATTAATTGCTTTCAAACATTGTCCTGCTAAATGCCCAATTAAAAGGTAGAAGTGTGAGCTTCTTTTTTGCTTATAATGACCGCATATTGGGGGGAAAAAAATCAGTAGCAACGTCTTAGCATTTTCTTTTGTGGATGTGGAATAAAAAGATCAATGGAAAAAGGTTCTTAGCTTACCTTGAACTAAAACAGCCTCAAAGTCTGGAGATCAGCATGGGGGTGAGCATGGGGTGGTGGGTAGTGGGACACATACAGTATCAATGCACTATGCTGAAACTATCATTTACCCTAAAAAACTTAATTTCATAAGTTAGTAAAATGCATAAAACATAAGTTCATAGATTATTTTGAATGGATTGTAAATGGGGTTATTTCTTGTCCAAGAAAGAAATAGTTATGTATATAAACCTTATACCAAAATTTCTCCTCATTTGATTTTTAAAAAACACTTGTAAAGACATGGTTCTCTGACACTTAAAGAAAATTCTGATGGGTCACATGCACAAAAGGCAATGGAGTCAAAGTTATCTCTGAGATAACTCCACTGAATTAAAAGGGGTTAATTCATCACCCTCTTATTAATTATATTAGTTGAGGTCTTATAGAGTTGTCACTGCGAGTCAATACTAAAGACATTCATTACTTTTAGCAATGCTATTTTTAACAGCAGATTTCTAGATGGGACTAGCCTAAATCTAGCAAAAACATTTTAAAAGCGACATCTTCATAACAAAGTAGCTTTTATCTGTCCATACATCTTACCTGTGCATCAGTAATGCCTATATGTTTCACAGAGCTTTATAGTTTCTTCCAGACCATCATGCATACTTATCACTATCCTTACATTAAAAACACTCTAAAGATGAAATAGTTGTACAGATTAGTTACAAAACAGCTGACATGGCCCTGCGCTGGCTAGTAATGCATAGAGAATCAGTAATGTGTATGGTTCTGTTTGGCTGAATTTAGTGATAAAATCTCCAATTTTCAGGTTGTTAGGAACTCTCTAGAACAGAAGATATGTTTGGTGTTCCAAAACAAAGCATCACTGCTGGGTAGGGATCTCATTTGCACCCATCTGTGTCCAGACTCTACCTAGAGCTGTCTCTGGACTACACCTCAGATAAGCCATTGATGTATGAATCTAAATGTACTTATGCTCTTGCAGGGAAAGTTCAAAGGGAGGTAAAGTGGAGGGTCAGTCCCTTCCTGACAAAGGGAAGTGACGAGCGAGAACTCAAATTATAAGAGCTCCACATTTTACAAACTGACTAACAGTCTAAAATCTCAAAATCCACCTGAAGGGAAGGATTGCAGGAGACACATGGATACTGCAGGAGGCTGCTGTACTCCCAGCAGAGATCTCCTGTGCATGTGCTACACTTGGATGGACAAGTCATGCAGTCCATCCCCAATGTCAGCATGACAAAGAACCATCTATGACCCTTTTGTAGCCATTTCTAGGCCAAAAGAGAGAAAGTTTCTGAAGATATGCTGGTTATAGTGATCCCTACATGTCGGGTTTTATGTTGGCTCTTTTTTTTCTTGGCAGCCTAAGTGAAATTTTCTGCCTTTATCATAGAAAAGAGACTGGTCCCTCTGGGGCGGCATATTTCTCTTCATCCTCGTTGCCTGAGGCACTGATTAAGTGAAGTGCTTAAGCACCTGGGTGACTATAAGCACATGAGCCATTGCACTGAGTCAGTTAAAGGTAGTCAAGTGCAGAAAAAGACCTTGCTACGGGAAAGTTGCTGTGCAGAGCTCTCTATTAACAGGAACACAAGCCAAAAATTACAATAGGGCACCTCTGTGCATGTTTTCACTATTTACAGGGATTTAAAGAGCTCTGTGAAACAGACCCTGATCACAAATATTAAAATATTAGCTTTAAAATTTGGGTTAGAATCATTCTCTTTCGTTTCAAGACATCATGATTTATATTCAATATCTGCTTCCATAAAGTTCCATCTTTTAATTTGAAAAGTGAGACATCGCTCTTATGCACAAGGGGGAACACAAATATCATTACTAAATATTGTAAAAAATAATCTTAAAGAAAGCTGGGTGACTAGTTTTTAAAATTTGCATACAGTTTATGTGTTGACTCACTGTAGCACATATCTTGTTGGGAACAGAGTGTGAGAAAAGTATCACAACAAAATGCCACAGAAGTTCCACCCCGCAGCAGCCATCCTTACCTGCAAATGAAATGGTTATTTCATAAAAAATCCCCACAACTTCTTTAAAAAGATCTATTTAAAGCATTTTGTTACCTGAATCATCAAGAGTTACTTAAGGGGCTGTCTGTGCTGGAGGTAAAACTCTGCTTTGCCTCCCCTCCTTACTGCTCTGAATGAATGGCAAAGCCTCTCTTTGTTGCTGCAAGAGGATTTGGCACTGAGGTTGTTATCCTAAATTATTTGTGCAGGGACAAACTGGAGCTGCAACGCCGTGCCAATGCTGTGCCTCTCTGTAGAGTCCTGTCCCACACCCCTCTACCTGCAGATTTGCAGTGCAGATTTGGCTAGTGTTGAGAACAGTGACCACCTCAGGGCAAAGACCATCTCTTTCTATAATTTTGGAAAGTGTTTGTCAAATCAGAAAGATTCATCTAGTCCAAATCTGTGTTTATAATGAAAGAAATGGAAGAAAATTATCATCATCTCCAAAATCCTGTTCCTCCATACACTGCTCATCACATGCCTGTTACATCTCTGGGTCCAAGTCTCTGCAGTCACATTCTAGTCCACTGGGACAGTACCACTTCAGGAGTGAATATGCAACAGAAACTCTGGGATTACCTGCTTTCCTAAGGTGTCCTTATCCTAGAGGGCAGCAGGCCTGCTCCATCCTGACTGAAATGGATGGCAGACAGCCCTATGGTGATACACAGGAATTCCCTCAGGAACCCATTAAAATAAAATTATAAGTTTTATGAAAACATCTATATACCCTGTGGTGCATGTGCAAGTTTGCCTTCTCTTTTGCCTCCTATCCCACAGTGAACTGACAACTCAGATTATTTTGGGTGGCTTCTGGAATAGACAAGGAAAATCCTACAGCTGTCTGCTAAAGCCGCTGGTAGGGTGGCCTGAGGGACACTCAAATCTTGAATTCCTTTGAGGGAACTCCAAAAGAGGACAAGGAGAGCCATGAGCATGACACTTCAAGCAACCAGTCCCTGGCAGTGGTGGCTGGCAGAAACTTTAGAAAAGGTGCTGCAGAAAAGAGACCTTCCCCTGTCACATCTCACAGCACCTCTGTACAGCTCCCTTTCCCAAAGGTCTTTCTTTTCTACACCATAGCTTGAGATCACCGCTTGTGTCAGGTTTTAAGAATTAGCTGGTACATGTCCTTTAGATCAACAGGTAGTAACTCATACATTTTGTCAGCCTCTTTAGATGAATCTAAATAGCACAAGATGTGTTACTTTAGTACAAGACTGTGCATTATGTTACACCATGCGGAGAGGTAAAAATTCCTCTGTTTTTCTAACTTGATCTTCCTCTGCTTCTGTGTCCAGGACTGCACTCGTGCTTTTCTTCCAGCATCTGCGTGTCCATCAATTTTCTGTTGATTGCCAACTATTCACTGCCTGGTACAACTCATATTCTTCTATGACCTTCAAAATGAGACTTACTTTTTTCCCCCAGATTTTCGCTCTTTCAAGATGGGTCCTAAGCCCAGATGTGTAGTCAAGTCATCATTTCCTTAATGTCAGTCCTTGAACAGGTGACCCAGAGAAGTCATGGATGCCCCATCCCTGGAAGTGTTCAAGGCCAGGTTGGACAGGGCCCTGAACAATCTGGTCTAGCGAGTGGAGTCCCTGTCCATGGCAGGGGGATTGGAACTAGATGATCCTTAAGGTCACATCCAACACAAACCATTCTATAATTCTATAAATCAAGCCTATATAAAATGGCATAGTGCTATAGACTCTGAGCATTACGTGCTAGAGTTTTGGTTCTAATATTCTTATTGGGAATATTGATATTTCTGCCCAAAAATCCAGGTCATTTTTACTGCATGTGTCTTGCATGGAATGATCTGCATTAAAAAGTAATGTGCATTTTCTATTTTTGAAACACTGTAATGATACTGACTTTAAATTTTTTAATATTGAGTTTCTGAAAGTGGTGCTTCACATGCTTTGCTCTCGACCACATACAAACACATTTTGAAAGCTGCAGATGAGTGGATGTCTCTTTTAAGTAAAAATCTATTAAACATAAAAAGAATAAAAGTCCAGTAACAACTTATCATTAAGGTCTTCTGTGTCATCAAGTCCATTACACATTAATGATTCCTCCAGAAAGAACTGAAGAAGCATGAATTTACATGTACATTGTATATCAATAATAATCACAGTAGATATTAAAATTATTGCATGTCCTTTACAGTATCCTGTTGGATATTATAGCTTCTATGGGAATATAAATGAGATAATTTGTGTCCCCCAAGCAATTTAAACAATATGATTTTTTTATGTCCCTGCTACTTTAAATGGAATTAGTGAAGACAGTATGTTATCCTCAGTCACTATCCATCAGAAATTACGTTAAAATTGATTAAAGTATTACTTATCCTAAGTACTGTTGACCTATTTTCTTTCAAACCTGTCACATATACATATAAGATTAAGTATACAGTAGGAATTATGTAAAGATACGGGATGAAAAACTTGGAATTCAGAACAAAATACAGCAGCTGATTGTTTCCAGAAGAGTAACTTTCTGAATGTTCAGGAGCTATTCATAGGAGGCAATTTTAACATGAGCCTGGACAGTGAAGATTTTTCTTAGGGATTCATATATCTAATTTTATCCTTCATATAATTTTTTCTTCATTCTCCTGTTTTCTGTGCTCTACTGTTTCCTGCCATCACTCTTCGCAACTACAAGCCATGATCTGCAGCAGGGTTCACAACCATGGTAGGCTGCCAAAATGAAGGAGCAACATAACCAGACCTGGCCATAAATATTTTTTCATTTTTCCATTGATCCACCCATTGCCTGTTCCCATCCACTCTCAGAATTACACACCAGGTAATTCCTGCATGCAGTGACAGCATAACCTACCATTCTCTTGTTTCAAGACAGGGTCCTGAAATCCAGAAGCATAGACATTTATGAAAATCTAGCTGTGGGTAAATAGCATTTTGGAAGGGGGCACTCACAAAATCTAAAAAAGGCAAAAAAATTTTTTTAAATAAAAAGAAATGGAGGAGAAGACTCCATATTTTTAAAAAATATTTTAAAATATTTTCCAGTTTAGCCTACTGTTGCAATGCTGAACTTAGTTTTTCTAATATTTTGTAGTCTGTTGATCCCCATATAACCCAAAGTTCTGTGCTGTTTCTGTCAGAATGAGGCATAACCTTGAGGTCTGAGCACTGGACTTGGATTTCTGGCAGGGATCAGCCCATGCACAAGGTGATTCATTAAGCTTGCAGGTTAGCATAGCACCCGCATACACGTTTGGAATCCTGGAATCATAGAAAGCTTTGGGTTGGAAGGGACCTGAGAGATCATCTAGCTCCAACCCCCCCTGCTGTGGAAAGGGACACTTTCCTCTAGATCGAGGTGCTCAAAGTCCCATCCAGCCTGACCTTGTAGGGTTGGAACAGGCACAACTTTTCTGGGCAACCTGTTCCAGTGCCTGAGCACCCTCATAATGAAGAAGGAAGATGGAAGACTCTGTGGCTTCCAACCACTTGGGTTTTCAGAGAAAGTCTAAATAAAATTTGAGCTACATTCAGAAAATCTGATAAGAACTTTTCCCCAAGGAATGCTTTGAAATTAGCGGGTTTGTCTTATCTCCTGTGATAATCACGATCATCTCTGTTGTGATTCACTGGGTCTTTCTTAGAAATAACCTGATGTCCTGCATGGATTATCTTTCAAAACTAAGGCCTAATTTGGTATGTGCATTAAGCAAAAGGTGATTAATAAACCCCTCAGTTCTGTACTCATGAGGCTGCACCTGGAAAACTGTGACCAGTTTTAGACCCCTCAGTACAAGCGGGATTCACCAAAACAGGTGGAAGGCTGAGGCACTTTACAGACAAGAGAGACTGAAGTTGGTTTAGCCTGGAAAAGAAAAAGCTAAGAGGGAAAGTAATTGCTAGCTTTAATGACCTAATGAGGGGTTGTGGAGAAGACGTAGCCAAGCTCTTTTCAGAGTTATACCTAGCAATCTTAAAACATATCCTACAATATTATACCAGGCACCTCAAAATGAAAATATTTCTAATTATTAATTTACTTTAGTTATATTTATATAAACTAATCAAGTTCAAAAATTAGAAATTAATCAAGCATTTAAACTGAATGTTTAAAATCAATTTAAACTTTTAATTCTGCTTCAGAACTTATGAGTATTTTTCTGTTACCATCTCCAATTTTTCAACACACAAATGTATGGTCGTACATAGACTCCACCAGCTCAATGAGTCAATTCTGAATCAACCTAAGGCTATCAAAAGTCAGCAGTCACAGAGCTCTGTGCTGACTGTTCTTATGCATTTTGAGTGAAACACTTAGAAAATATATTTATTGATGTGGATCTTGGATGTTCATGTTTATAACAGATATTTTGGTGGAACAGGGTGCGCTGTTCTCTCAATACCTCAACTGCGTTAGGACAATCTTAAAAATGTGGATGTAGATATTGGCAGTGTCTTCTAAACTGGGCTGAAAATTTTTAATATTGCCCACAAAATTCTTCCATATACATGAACCTCAATTTCTGTATTTTCTTGCTGTAGACCAACTATGCAGATCCCACTATGTATGTTTTACCTGAACAGGCCATTAAAAAGAATCCAAGTGACTAAAATGAAATGTGTGCCAGTGAAACAATGAGGTAAAATCAAATATAATTTCTCTTCTGCTGCAAAAACTTACATATATTTCTTTTTCTCTCTTACTGTTTTCAACTGTCAATTCAACAAGACTTTGTTGGTTTGACAGGCTACCCAAGCACTGCCAAACATGCAAGAAAGTCTGCCTGGGTACTTGGCAGACATGATCATGTGTAGCTTTTTAGAGCAGGTTGGACAAACATCTGTCAGAAATGACGCAGTTAGACACGATCCCGCCTTAGGGAAGGGAGCTGGACCAAATTACCTTTTGTGGTCCTTTTCAGGCTTTTATTTGATGATTTCACTGCCTTGGGCTAAGGTGACACATTGGGTATGATCTTGGGCCTGGAATGTCCAAAAATTTTACATCGGTTACATGTGGGTACATAACAACATACCTTTCTGGCCACCACTTCTTTATTCGGCTGTCTTTCTTTTATCTGAGGGCTATACCCAAGCTCACTCACTTCTCAGAGTTTTTATTAAACTGCTATTAAACCATTCAAACTGAAAACATAATGAAAAAGTATGAATATTAGGGACTGAAAATAACCTTTGGCATTCCACCCATTTTGCAGTCTGTACTTTCCCTGCTGGGGTTTGCTGTCAGGAAGACAGCACTGAGGATTTTGATATATTTTCTAATCTGCAGTGCTGTGTAGGTGTTGCAACGTTTGTGAGGTTTCCTGGCTGGTTCTTACTGTTTGTTTTGCAGAGCCAGAGGTTTGTATTCTGAGATACTGGGAGACAGAGGACTGCAGTTGGGTGAAGGGAACATATTTGTCAAGGGGACTCTGTAAATGCTGCTTCTGCCCTCTTTTGGAAGAATTCATGCATCTCTAACATCTGAGTTCTTTAGGTGTTCAGCACCGGGAGTAGAACCCTGGGTTTGATGCCGTGGGAACACCTCTCCCATTTCTTTATGGTCCCCATCACTGCTGTTGTTGACTTTGGGGACTGCAGTAGGTTTCATTTACACTGGTTTCTTAGGGATTTCAGCTACTGCCAACACAGTTGCCACGAAATACCACAACTTCACACAGGGCCGCAGTGCAAGCTGGCTAAAGAAAAGGTAAAAATACAATAAAATGTTACTATAATGTAAAGTAATGTAAAGTAAAATAAAATAAATATTTTTTACAAAAGCCAAAATATATTCTGTTTATTTCAGTTTGTGAATTACCTATTCATGGGCCTATCAGAAAGAAGAAACTTGTATCACAAATTATCCAGGCTATCATTCTGAGGCTGGATTATTCTCTCATCTCCCTTTCCTTTAAAATTACTGTCCTAGGAGGAAAAGGAGATTTACCATTCAAACTCATACAAACATTGCAGTACAATCAACTGCTTTAGATTAAAGTCATAAAAAGACCACTTTTACATCCTGCTCTGAAGGGAAATATAAATTTTCTTTTTAAGAAACAAATAAATGTAGATTCATTTGCACAAGTAAGTTCTGATCCAACTCCTGATTAAGTACGTAATTGATATTAAGTTCACCTATCCTTTGCTTCAGTAATTTTTATTGTGTGTACTTATTTCTGTACTTGAGTCTTTAAATATGCCCAGTTCGTGTCTGGTAAGTCCTAAAACAGAAACATAGCAGGACGAGAGGATTCTAAATGTAACATAGCTGCCAATATCAATAGTTCCAATTCCTGTCTGTGTTGAACAATTATTGTATGTTTATCCCTCTCCATTTTCCCTTCTTTTTTTTTCTGATCATTGGAGAACTCACATCTATTTCTGGTTTGATATTTTTAAGTGTTTGCAAAGCACTTTTTGAGAATAATTTATAGCCTACAAGTTCTCCCTCACTTGCTCCCTACAAGTATTCACCAGACATTCTCCAGGCTGAATTAGATGAGTAACCTAAGACATGTGGAATTATTTCTACTCCCTGGCAAGACAATTTCCATTATTTAAAAAGAGGTAATAAAAAATGATTATCAAGTGACATGCTCTGCCACCACTTGTAAATATTCATTCCTGGCTCATATCCATGAATTCTACAGAATACACAGTGATTTCATGATCATGTGAGCAACCATCTGAAGATTCTCTAAAACCCTGGATCGCAAGGAGCAGAGGAGTGAAGTGATTATATTTATGTGCGCTTTTTTTCCCCCATTCGTCAACAAGCTCTGCCTTTTAAAGTGTGATAAAAAGATACACAGATGCTTATTTTTTTGTATTCCCTCACATTCTAAAGAACTCACTAGAAAGGCACCTGCACAAAATAATATCACAAAGAATGGTCAATAACGACTGAAAATAGTGTTAGTACAGGTGTTGTATGAACATCTTTGATCTTGAAAGCTCTGCTTCTTTTAAAAGCTTTAGGAAGAATGAATGTGTTTAAGTCAAAGAAAGAGCCTACGAGTATTGTTTTCTAAAGTAGACAGGAAGAAAAATCACTGACTTTACTCAAATACCTGCTACACTAGAGCAAGAATAAAGGTTGAAAAGAAGCTAAAGCTTTTTATATATATATAGAAATATGAGTGGATTAATTCAGCTAGAACTGGCTCTCCAACAGTAAAAAGTGTCATACATTATTCATAATCCTCTGATGAGTTACTTCTAGGCAGCCTCAGATATGCAATTTCTAACATAAACCTCATATAGATATCTTTCTCTAGGTTCATAACTGTTAATTTTCTAGTAGTTTGCATAGTAGGATAGCAAATGTGATTGAAATGCTGACTCTGTTCCTGAGGTTGTAGTGAGATCTACAGAGGCTCTGTACATTTGCAAAGACATTTGGGTTCACATGGAGTCCTCATGGAGACCGTGCCATAGCCAGGAACTAGATATGTTCATTTCCTGGAAGTAACAAGACAATATAGGTGTGAAATACCTGCCTGGGTTGTACCAAAAGTCATATGATGACTTAAGAGCACACAACCTCAAAAGTTAGAAGGCTACTGGATGATCCAAACTGTAGGTGTGCGTCCAGGAGGAGCCCTATTTTCTAAAAGATGAGCCCTTGGGAGGTGCCTCAGTCAGGCAGCCAAACATTCCCAGAAATCCAGCTACCTGTTTCCTCATCTTGAGGTAATAACGTGGTGTTTAGTGCATTATTTTTGCTGGTAAGTCATCCATAAGACCATGGTGCAACCACTCAAGGCACAAGTACAGTGCAGCACAGTGGGTTTATTCGCTTGTATCTGGTTCCTTTCCAAACCCACACTATTGCCTTGATTGAATTAGCTCACCCTTATGAGCAGAAGAGAATATCAGAAGTTAAAAGAGAGAAATAGTGTAGCCAGTTCAGGGTTAGAGCCTAGGGGATCAACAATAACCTGTAGCTCCACAACACATCATATCTGAAGGTTCGTTTGCAGACGGAAGTTACTATCTCCCTTGAAGAATGAACTCGGCTTAATTCTTACATCTCTTGACAGCAGCCTTGGCCAGAGAATAAAGGCAGAGGCCTTCTCCTGAGCTATTTGATCCTTGATTTCCGTAGCTGAGATCAGGGACTAAACCCAAACCTCAGACCAGTGCGCTGAGAAGGTTTTTTATTCACTTCGGTCAGATGAGACCATAATCTAATTCCCAAAATGCAGAGGAGTTGAAAATGAAAGGCAGATATAAAGGACAGCTTTCCTGAGACTTCCCTGTAGTCTAACACTAGATAAAAACTTCATACGTTAAGTTGCTGCTAAAAATGTGGATATTTGTGCTTTCTTCAGAAAGCAAAAAATAAACAAGTAAATGACACTGGTAACAGTCCAGCCCACCTCAAGAATGATTGCCAGAGTTTCACAAGAGAGGTGATGTTATCAACAAGGAATAATGTTTATTAGAAAAAAAAAACAAAACAGATTGGTTTGATTCACTGCCATAATGGAACAGTGGAGTGTGCAGAATGCCCCTTGCTGAGAACTGCCAGCAAAGTATGGAGTGATGTTAGTGGAAAATGGAACCAAGCTGGCACTCAGCTTTTCAGCTGAATTCAGTCACTACTGAAACAATTTGTGTCCAAAGAGAAAGGGAGGAGGTGGTTGTTGATCTGGGTACTAAAGACCCCTATTTAACAAGCCAGCTGTATAGTGACGATTGCATTTAAATTAATTTATTTTTATGATTATGTCAGTATTTCTTCTAAAGGGTGAAGTTACAGCCTCACTACAGCTTAGAACAAAGTTCTAAATTTCGAACAGAGACAATAACACAATAGAAGTAAAGGAAGGACTTTGTATCTCTGACATTTTTTTCAGAAAGAAAGGCAGGTTGGAAAACAAGAAATGAATTAATTAAGATTTAACATTAACTAGAACTTTCATCTAATTGTTTTTGCTGCCTTTAGAGCTGACATTTCAGATGTGCATTCCTCTCTGTAGTTCAAGGAACTCTGCTGTGAGCTTCCTTTAGAACACTCTGCTTTTTAGGATCCCAAGAATAACCCTGCTCCATTGTCACACTAATTCCCAACAATGAGTTCCTCAGCCTCAATAGCAGGAGAAAGGTTTTACTATACCAAATTTTCACAAAACCAAAGTGGCTAAAAGCTACTGTAACTCCACATTCCCTGAGGTGCCTTGTGAAAACATTCAGAAGCTTAGCACTGTACTTAGCTGGGCGTTTTATAAGTTTTGTCTACTCAGCCCATGTCTGCATTAAAAAAAACATTCAGCATCTCGGGATTACAAGAGCAACAATTAAAGTAAAGCCTAAAAGCTGACCTCTCTTCAAAACCTTGAGCTATTGCTGTGCAGGAAACTATTTTATACTTAGGTGCCAATCTTTGCATAAGCCTTAAGCTTCCCATAAGCAAACAAAGACTAAAGAAACATTCGTCTCCACCAAACATCAGTGGCAAACATAAACACAGGGGGGTTTTGTGTATCTGGTGAAAAGATGGTTTGGGAATGGAACCATAATTCACTCTAATTGCCAGATCTGACTTCTGCTCTTTCAGAACAAGAAGATAAATTTGAAGCTTCCCAATCTCTTTGGTCAACTCACCTACACCAGACATCAGACACTCTCATTTTCACATACTCTCGTGATAAGTTTAGTTTGAAAGTGCCCTTTAATGTCCTGGAAGAAAAAAGCAAAATGAAGAAATATCTCTGACACCTCAGTGCTAGGTCTCCTAAAGCAAATGGTATAACAACTAAAGTTGTAAATAAATCCTGGCCATCAGCGTTTCAAATCGCATATTCATATGAGATAAATTGATTTTTATTTGAAATTGCAGTCACCAAGTGCTTTAGTAAAATCAGCTTTACTGAAAAGATGGAAAACTCATACAAAATATTTTCAGTGAGCTATAATGATCAGGGACAGAGTCTGCTGAGTTGTGTATGTCAGATTTGGAGAGCTACAAATGCGTCAGGTGACTGTGTGAAGATACTGGGAAGGGAGGGTGTAAACTGGAAAATGTTTTTCAGGTTAATACAGCAGTGATTATCCTCATAGTTTAAAGAGGACTGCAACCAATGGTAAAGTTGGGTTGAGTTTGACAATTAAACCTGAATTCTTCCTCTGCCAACAAGAAATTAAGACCACTGTATTTCAACATCTTTAAATAAGCCATTTTACTTACACATCTTATGTTTTCTGATTTTGATGCCTATAGAGGTTCAGTCATTCACAGAGATTGAATTTAGCTGTGTTAACACAGAGAAGGAAGCCCTTTCATGGGACACATTCTGTTCAGGAGGTGGATCCACAGCCATTCTCATGCTCCTTGGAAGAAGTCTGATGGAGTCAACTCCCTGAAACCAGTGATTGCTGCACGTTGAGAGCTTGTATAATGCCATACACTGGCAGGCACTGTAAAACAAAGGAGTTACGGAAACCACAGATAGAAAATCAAAGGAAAATCCACTGTATCCTTGTCTATTCTGACTTAACCTGACTGAAGAAGACAGAGGCATAGATCAGATAAAACAGGTGCTCCGGCCACAATATTTATCATTAAGCTACTGCATAGAAAAAAAAAGAGATTGAGAAAAATTAATTGGACTTAGATGTGATTTCATTTGTGTACTGCAAGTGGCCCTGGATTATAAGCAAGGCACATTTGCAGACAATAAACTGTCCCTGATGGACTGTTTGAGGAAAGTCTGCTTTCCAAAGTCAGGGAACAAAAATAATTAGCATTTAGATAGCACTTTCAGTTAGCAAAACACTTGTAGGGTCAGTACAGCAATATCAAGTGAAGGAGGCAAAATGTTTTGAAGGATCACTTAAAAAGCATAGTGGTATCATGTAATATTCCCATTCTTGTGACCTGGGTCATGATCTGGTGGAGGGTGTCCCTGCCATGGACAGGGGGGTTGGAACTAGATGATTTTTAAGGTCCTTTGCAACCCAAGCCATTCTATGATTCTATGATCACTTCATCTGGACAGTACTGCTCAAAAAGACTGTCAAAAAGACTTTTCTACGGCAAAATTGGCATGTTGGATATCTCATTTTGTTTCAGTTTTCTGATACTTGCCCCCTGAATTTTTGTTGCAGGAAGTTTCTAGTCATGTCAGTCACACTGTCAGCAAAGGAAGGGAAGACATTATAAATAACAACTTACAAGTATGAAGTCACACTGGTCAGAGTAGGAAAACAATCCTCTAACATGCAGTTTATGTCATATGTACTTAGTACATTTAGTCTGGACACATGGTGGTTATTCTTCTGCAAATCACTCATGTCAAATACCTGAGCTGGGGGATAAACTAGCAGGCAAAGGTCACCCACAGGAATTTCCCTCAAGGCTACAGGTTATTATATAAAACAGTTATTTAGATATCTTTTATAGCCAAGGAAAAGGAAACATCCTCAAAGGTCAATTAATCCCCCTTCCTTGAAGAAGTGAAGGATCCTGAATGTCGCTGGAAGTACCTGTCCCTCCCCACTAGCCAGTGAGGGAGCCAGATAATCCAGCCAAGATGCCTAATTTGTGCACAGATATAGTCAAATCTAAGCATGTTAGTTAAAGTTATTGAAAACTAGTTTTTTTCTGAGCAATGCTCACACTCTGTCTTTAGCCTGCAAGGTGTTGCTAGAAAAATTATCACAAAAATACTTTTTTTTTCTTCTTTAACTCTAATGCCCAATTAGGAAAAATAGAGTTCTTTAATGATGACAAGCTCTCACAGTTCTCACGAAAAAAAAATTAAAATTAAGCCTGTATCTTTCTTTCCATATTTTGTTCTCTCCACCTCATTCATGATAAATGTTTGTCTTTATTAGAGCATCTTTGACACTAAGTAAATTAATTCACAGCTTTCCTGATACTTCTACTTTAAACCAGCTTTAACTGCTGCTACAAGATGGCTTGATGTAAGCACCTGCTGCTTTCAAATTGATGGAGGATGAAGGAAGAGGCAAGGATGCTCCCATGACTGCACTCACTCCAGAAGAATGACCAATAAGAGATTTCTTGTTTCTCCCCAAGGATTTTACCCTGCTTCCTCTGTTCTTCTTGTGTAAAAAGGGAGATAGAGCAGAAGGTAAAGCAGAAATGGTCATCAGCTTCCTGGGGTTTCAGAGCATAGGTAACATTTGTTATTTATTAATTGAATTACTTACAGTATTTCTACTGCAAAAGCTTCAGTGTGAAAAATGTAATATAACCATTTTTAAAAAATTGAAGAAAAGGCTGTCTTTTCCAAACATGTTAAAGCATATGGAAGTAGTCTGGCAAATCAAGCAAAAAGATAACTAATGGGCCAACAGGATATCAATATCTTTCTCTGACAAGGGAACAAGTGTAAAGGTAGGCAGTAAATGTGAGAAAAGCAAGGGGAAGGAGGAGAAAACACTCAAATGAAAGAAACAACAAAGTATGCAAATAAGGTTGTTTCCACCCTCCCACTCTCCCTTTCAGAGAAACAGCCTCTTATTTTTTTAGTAAGAAGTTACAAGAACTATAAGCAATCCTTTGAATACAAAATAGTGTATTCCTGTGCTGGTCTACTGCCCTCCACGTACCTAAACTGATAAAGACTGTAGCACCAAAAAATATGAGTATTAATATTTTATAGACAGATGGCTGGAGCTTTTTAATGAGCACATACGTAAGTAGGCTGCAACTCCAGGCATGCTAAATTTAATCTTAGGGGCAGAGTCCCCAGAAAAATTTGAAGACCATTTAAAACTGGCTAATGTCAAACAATGCATTTGGTACATTCAAAAAACCTGCCAAATCAAAATGAAACATCCAGACAGGGTGGGATCCACTTATGTATTAGCTCTGTGAGTTGCCCTCCAAGCATGTGCCCATGCTACTCATAATGGTGGAGTCTCCCAAGATGGTACTGGCAAAGTGGTTGTGTTGAAGTGGCACAACACCCCCACTCTGTAGCTCTGCACAAAGTCATGGTCCCTGAACCTGAGCATGATATCAAGCTCATACAACTTTGCTATGCCCGGACAGTGAGAAAGCATCTCTAGACAGAGGTGCGAAATGTCCTCTCACAGCCTCTGTGATGTTAATTTGAGGGTGTCTGCAGGTGTCCATTGTAAAGTGTAAGCATGACATATATACTGAGACTGGATGCCACTCTTCAGCTGGCTAACACAACCTGAACATGCTGGTCATCACTTCTGCCCAGATGTGTGGAATCAGACACTGTGTGCTCTGAGATTTGTCAGATTGAAAACGTACCTTCCCATAACAAAGAAGAAAGGCAAGGCCTCTCACTTCACCTTACCAGATAAAGCCATCGGACTTGAAGTTGTGGAAACACCACTGTAGCACTCCAGTCAAAGAATATGGAGCTCAGAGGAGATGCCCAGCTAATATAACAGTACAGGTCTGGGCCACTGACCTCATCTGACCAAAGGACATGTCAGCAGAACATCCACATGTCTGGATGTGTTAGAGAAATTAAGATGTTCCTGAAACTGTCATACTTTAGTTCCTAAAGATTCGTTCCAATGTCTTTGATTTACCCAGAAATCCAAGAGAATATACTATCAAAAGACATATTTAATGGATAACTTGTAATATTTTTGGCTCAAATCCATACATCAACTTCACTTGCACCCAAGTTTAGAAACAAAATGTTGTAATCAATCAACTTTTAAGCTGTTTCTTCCCTGTTCTATTCAGGACACATTCTGGACTATGAAACCACAAATAGGATGTAACTTGGAAAGCAAATGCCTATGTGCATATTTACCTATGTACAGCTCTTTACAAACATCTCTTGTTTTAGGACAGCCACAGTTTCTGGCTGTCTGACACAGCACCTTCATGAACCAGGTCAGAAATATTCCTACTCTCTGCCTCACTCTTCTATTCTTAAACAAAAAAAAATATGTTGACTCCAAAAGTGCCCCCCATATGGTATAGATTGCAGCACTGCTTCAAAACTGGGCAGCTTGTAGTGGAGACATAAGAACTGGTATCTGTCTACAGCCATCTTTGTCAATGTACCCATATGATGACATCCATCTCACATAACTTAAGGTATCTAAAAATTAAGCATCTGCTATAAGCCAGGCTTCTTCAATAGCAGTGAATGAATTTCTTCAGGTGTGAAGCTCCAACTGTGGCTCATTCACTGAACATCAACTTAAAATTAAGGAATATTTTCATCCTGTCATCTTATTTAGTTCTGATATTTTTAACAGTGTTATAATTATTTTGGCTAATGATCATGAACTTGTTATGCAAAACAGCATCTTGAACCCATTTAGTCTCTAGGTACTGTAAAATTATAATGCTGGATGTCATTCCTAAAAGAGCCCATTAGACAAAGAAGATGATAAGTCAACTTAGTACCATTGGCTCTTAACTCAAATTTCGGGGAGTTTGTTCAATTCTCCTCAATATTTTTTTTACCAAACAAGTCTAGAAGTTGGAAACAAAACAAACAGATAAACAAACAAAAACAAGCAGAAAAAAGACCATCAGCTCCAGCTGTGTTTTCTTAATAATAAGACGCTGCTTGTGCCATCCATTTGGGTGTGCAGATGGCAAAAATCTCAGACATCTCCGTAAAATTAACAGCAAAAACATTCAATGTGATCACAAAACCCAGTGACTTAGTGACATAAACATCTCAGGTCTGTGGGAATTCCAGAGACTGGATGTTGGGAGGAGGGGACAAGGGGAATGTGGGGGTACATTCGGAAAATAGGGGCCTACTACCGACAATGTTGCAGCTGTATAGTATGTGGAAGATTTCTTGCACAATGGCTACAGTATTATTTTTTAATAAACAGTTAAAAGAGAATGAGTGTCTCTATAGCACAGGTAAGTAATTAAAATTCTTAACTGCACAGTCAAACACATACAGCAGCACATTGCCAACTACAGACAAAAGTAGGGCTGTACAAGTCTGAACATGCACCTATTTATTAAATCTTATTTAAAACACTGAAATAAGTGCAATGTCTGATGAAATATTTAGGGTGTTTAAACGTGCCACAGCTGACAGAAAGCTTTTTTTTTCCCCCTACTGGCACAAGATTATTTTGTTTTGGTTTTTTTCTCTCTTTTCTTTCCATTAAAAAAAACTAAGGTAAATTATTTGAACAGCATCTAAGTAAAAGGTAGGCTTTACATGTCTCTAGTTTCAGCATGGGGTTTTCTAAAAGAAGTGATGCTGATTAATTGAATAACTTTTTGTTTCGCTGGATTTTAATCCATGAAATTTCCTTTGTAATTCTAAAGACACAAGCGTTTGCATATAATGTAACATTGTGCCATTTAATATCACTGCATAGCTGTGCAATTGGCCCCAAGTATAGTATAAGCCCAGACAATCTATTCTTTTGAAGTAGATGTCCTGGTAGTGATTCTGGCAAAGCGCAAAAAAAAGACATTGTGTGATAAATTCTTTGAAATATGGAGGTCTCACCATCCCCCATTCATCCTTCAAGCAATAGCAACTGTTAACAGTACTGCTAACAGTCCTGAACCTTCACATCACCTGGCCCCAGCAGAACAGCTCCACCAATAAAATTTTGGTAAGTCTTCCACAGCCTCCTTTGCAAAGCACACTGTTCTCTTTGCATGGCACAACCTCCCAACACAGGCACACTCTTCCAAAAAGCCATCCTTTCATTACTGACTTATTGTGACTAAGAGGTGAGCTGAACACTGCACAAATCGCTTTTTACTGCCTTCACCTCTCAACAGGCTCCTGTCCCTTGGCCAGCCTGGACCTTGTGAGCTCCACCCAGCATGTCACTCCCTTTTTGACCTTGTGTGAAGCTTCAAGAACCCAGAGGTCATTATCACACACCAGATAATACTGTTTTCTTCTTTGGTAAGTGTTGTTTCCTTTACATTGATCACTCGCTATTTCATGCCTCTATACTTCCATAGAGCTTCTTGTCAATGGTGATGGTTGTCTTGGTGCCTATTGGTGCAAAATATATACCCCTGAGAGCAATGAAAATTATTTACATGCATGCACGCAGCCTTCTATTTGCTCTTTCTTGCTGGCTGACAAACCTATTACAAATTATTCTTGGTAAGGCTATTAACACATTACATTTGAATGTCATGGTTTCAATGACTCCATAACAATCACTCAAGTGCCCTCCTCAGTTTTCTGGTTGCTCTGCCCATTTTGCAGGCTATTAAGCATGTGTGTAGTGCAAATCATCCAAGAAAGCACACAGCATCCCTTAGGTCACTTTGAGTCCCTTCCCATTTACTGAAATGTGAGTGATCAGCTTTCTCATCCAAGCACATCCTGAGCAGCAGGTCCCACCAGCAGGAAAGGTAGGGAAGAGGAAAACACCTCAGCAAGCTCTGTCAGGTCATGTCACAGACACTGCTGTTGGGAGATGGTCTTATTTTGAGGACACAGAAACAAAGATGAGGAGAGAGCAAGTCAAGGTGGAGCAGTAGGATGGGGTTCAGGAAAGAGACAGGAATTTAAAGAATGGTGAAAAACAAGCCAAGGTAGAAAAAATTGGGAAAAATAAAAATGGGAAAAGAAGGTGGTAATTCCCATTCAAACAGCCCTGCCAAGCACTGGTCTAGAGCTTCTTCCATGACTGGTTTGTCTGGATGCAGAGGTAGACATCACAACACACAGGGAAAGCCTTAGAGGAATATACAGCTGAGCTGAATGACCACTTCAAATGCTGTAACAGAGTAAATATCTGAGGGAACTATTTCTGCAGCTAAAAGGGATTCATTTCTACTCTGAGTTCCATCCATGGGAGCTGTAGACACCAACACAAACCACCTGAAAGATGCTGTGTTGAAGGTCCTGAGGGGTACCATGTGTGTCACCAGCAGCAGCACCCTGGCAGATCAGCCACTGAACTGACATCCAGAAACAGTGATCCTGTTTCAATCCTGACACATGGAACCATGCATGGGCATTGCTAGTCCAGGAAGCCCTATCCATTGAATTTGCCTCCATCTTCCTTCTTAAGTCAATGCTTTTAAAGTCTCAATGAGCTTCTTGACAACCCTGCTCCTTTCCCTTCTGGATTGAATGGGAGGATCTGCTTTGACTGCAGCAAGTATTGGGGTAGATCTTTACAGAACACTGGAAAGGTTTTCTCAGTTACTAATGAACAGCCTAAAAGACCGCAAAAGATGAACTTATCTTTTTCTCTTTGCACAGTCTGTGAATGTATCATCAATCTTACAGATGTCATCCTACGATGAGTAAGTAATTTATAAGTTATCCAGTTGATGATTTCATCCTGGTGTACTATAATTTTGCAGTTTTCTCATGACTGTTCATCCTTCAGATTAAAACATATCTGTTTATTCTTGGATTGTTCTGATGGTTCTGTTGGGTTATTTTGTTCCTTTGTGACTAGTCATAAAAGTCACACGATCTGTGCAGTTTCAAATTCTAGACTGGATAAATGCAAAAGTACCCACATCTTCAATTTTATAACAGCTTTTATAGTTGGCTTTTCACAAAAATTGTGAGAATTGTCCACTTTGGACAGCAAATTAATTTATTTCAAAATTGATTGATTATAACTAATTGCTGTAACAGCTGTTGCCCAAAAAGTGCCAGATACATACTATGTTTTGTGCTTTAATAGGCTAATGAAAACTTCAGACTTTATAAAGAAAATGTGAGGCTGGTTGCAAGGAAAGGGAAGGGGAGAAGGGATTGCAAATGTGCCACTGATCCCAAATTTACAGTAGTTGTCACTGTACCTCACCATATACAAAGACAATACCCTGCTTCCCTCCCTGAGACTGATGTTTTCTGCCTTCTTGTTTGCTTTGCAATGGGCAGAACAGTTACCAATGCAAACTTAGCGAGTATTTGGAAGGAATATGGGATGCTGTATTCATGAAAGAATATAAAATTGAATAGACAATATGTCTGTAATTATTCATATTGTGGTAGTAAGGAGAGACCCTACTCAGAGAACCATGCCA
Source organism: Neopelma chrysocephalum (assembly GCF_003984885.1). Taxonomy (NCBI): domain Eukaryota; kingdom Metazoa; phylum Chordata; class Aves; order Passeriformes; family Pipridae; genus Neopelma; species Neopelma chrysocephalum. The sequence continues at coordinate 8,036,189 of NW_020897732.1, read as the reverse complement.
TGGTAGGTGACGTGTATTTATTGAAAAATCCCAACAGTCTTTCTTCTAAAAATCTCACCATTTAAGCATGGGATGAAAACAACAGGTGGATATAACGAAGAGGGAAATAAAGCAGTCGGGATAACAGCATATTTATCGTCTTCAGTGGAATAAGTAGCAGCACACCAGCTGCTGGGCTATTGTCAGATGTTTTCCAGCCACCACAGAAAAAGTGAGTTTTGAGGAGGGGTTTGAAGGAGAATAGATTAGCAGCCTTATGGTATTATTCTGAGGAGTTATGCATATGCATAAGGAGTAGCTCTGAGAAAGTAAGGAGGCTCTTGGACTAACAAGCGGCGAAGAGAGGCATCATGGGGCTGCCACAATGTAGTGCATATTGAACCTGCTTTCATATGTAAACAGACAGCATGCTGCAGTCTCACAGGATCCCTGTTGCCTTTTATTCAGCATCCCAGTGCTGCATGTAGTGGTGGCTGCTATGCCAGTGATACATTAAATACATTCAGTTAAATAAATATAATTTTAGATGTCTCAGCATTTGAATACTGAGCACGGTTATAGTGTGATGAAGAACAAGGAAGAAAATGGTAACTATGGTATTTTAGGACTATTGGAAATAATGACCAATTTGCTACTGACACCACTGGAAGATAGATTTCACTTTAAGCGTTTTGGAACCTTTAAGCTTCAGGGCATAAGCAAGCATGCAGTGTGACTTAGGAAAGGTTTTCCTTATTGATAGGTTATCTTACAGGTAACTTTTCAAGATTTCCACTTTTGTGCAGGAATACAAAGCACAGCGTTGACTCCCTGCAGCGAGCCTCATGCTTCCAAATAATTTATTGGCATAGCTCCCTCTGAACATAGTAGCTTAGGAAAACAATTTGGAATAAGCTACACAAGAATCAAGTGAAACTTTCTTCATTTTCCAGATATATCTGCTTTTTTTTTCTGTCAGTCCCTTGCATCAATAATATTAGGAAAATGAGGTGGTTTTTTGATGACAACGTTTACTTTAGGACAGTGAATGTGCTTCCACATGAAACACATGGGCCATGTCAGTACACGTCCATGTACTGCACATAACCTTTTCATTTGAATTGTACATGTGTTAGGAACATATTCGCCGAGGCTACACTGGATGCTGAACACTAATATTTGCACAGGAGGTTCTGTTCCTGCATTTATTCCTCAGTGGGCAGGCTCCTGCCTTCCTTTGAAGGCATTTATAGGAGTATGGTTCAAACAAAATGTGCTGCAGACTGAAATCACCCAGTGCAAAATAATATATGGAGGTTATTTGCTCGACTGTGTGAGCCTGAGACCAAAGCGTATCGCTGCAGGAAGCCATGGGGACTACACTCTATTTTCATTAGGTACTTAGGATTTAAATGATTTGAAAACTGCATTTCAAGTAGAGAGAAAATTTGCTGAATGGCCTCTTCACCTACCTTGGGAAATCTGTGAGCTTTCCAGTATTTCAGATATTTCCACAAGTAAATAGGCACTTCTAGAATATCTTTTACGATTTATCATCTTCAGGGCTCTGTATGGAAGGCCACTGGAGTGCCTTGGCATTCTGCAAACACCCTGAACAATTTAGAAATGTTATTTTGCTTTCTTATCAATAGATGGAATACATTACAAAGCCCAGCCCTGATAGAGAGCTCCTGCTCTCACAAATAGTGGACCTAGCACAAAAAAAAGTGAAAGATTTTTAACTCTTCCAGCTCCCTTGTCACACGCAACACCAAGTTACTTCAGGACTGACACAGATGGGTGAAAAACCACAAGGAGAGACATACAACATGGTGCAAGCACCAACTGACCCCACAAAATGTGTTGCTGAACAGCCTGTTCAAGGAAGGGCTGCTTGTCCTGGGGGTGTCACACAGAAGAGGGATGTGCAGCAGGGAGGGAGGGCAGGAGTCTGGCCCTTGCACCACTAAGCACACAGACTTGAAACCGGAGCGCAAAAGGGATCAACCTGTGTCATTTGGGGGATATTTTCTGGGCTTCTGTTTTGTTCCAGCTGATCTGACCTCTGCTGTGTTTCCTAGCGGTTAAGACACTTTTTCAAGCAGTTTGATTTAGTTTTGTGGGCATCTTTCACCTTACTTTTACTTCCAAAACAGAGTAGGCTGCATTTACCTCTCTGATACAACTTCCAGAGCGGCTGATGTATTGAACGACAGGGTGAGATATGAAAGGCCAGGGGATTAGGCATTTTGCATTATGTTTAGGAATGCTATTTAATTTCCCTCCAACACATTTTGAGTCAAAGTCCTATAAAAGGCTTGAGAAAGAAAACTGAAATTCATTGTGGACAAAACCGGTTCACCTCAGTGTTTTGCATTGCTTTGTGGTTTTGGGTTTTTTCTCTTTAATAACTGATAGTGCCATGGGCAGTATCAGTGGCGTAGCCTTATCAGCTTCTATGTCTTAAAATACAGGGTGGATTTTCAGAGGATGGGTAGGAAACCAGCTACTGTTGTCTTTCAGTGGACATCTTACCTCTCCAAATAGCCTTATAAAATATGCCCCTGTAAGTGGAAAACCTGTCAGAGAGGCATGCACATTCTGCAGTCTCCTACACTCAGTTTTATGCCCCTTTTTTAGACAATTCCAGCCTGGCTAAGGCCAGAGGCAGCCCTGTGTAAATGCTGCAGAGCCGTGTGGCTACGGTTGCAGGCATGGGCACCACTTCAGGCAACAGAAGGGCAAAGGGGGAAAGAAAAAACAACCTCCTTGAACCCTCTTTTATGAAATCCGTACCAGGTACAGCGGGTCTTGCTTTGCACAGAAAAGTCCTTTTGTTGCTCCTCTGCCATGACCTCTGTCTGTTTGTCTGCCTGTCCATCCAGAGACTGAAAGCACCAGCTCTTCCTGAAAGCCTAGAAAGTGCCTGTAACATTGTGGGCACTACCACAAACAAACATGAGGAAAGACAAAGTCTTATAAGATGTTAATAGGAACGTGAAGGCAAATAGTTTTGCAAAATGCGGGAGACCAGACTCAATTATTCAAAGAGTCTTTCCTGGACCTTGTTGTTTATCATTCCATGATAAGGGATATATTTATCTTTTAAATTCTTACTAGTCAAACAGAAGAGCTTTGCTTTCCCAGAGGAACAATTTCCCTCCTTCCCAAGTTGAACACCTCTGCCTCCCTCTGGCCCTCCCCTGTTCCCAATACACACAGCTCCTGGTGCATGGAAAGAGCAGTGGGACATGTCAAGTACATTTTTTCTCCTTAAAGCACGTGTACCTGGGAGGTCACAATCTTTACAAAGTCAAAGTTTTGTGTGTTTGAGAGCTTTGCCCTACTACCATGTAATTGAAATCAAGCTTTTAAAAGCTCACGACAATGTGTTTGTTCTTTAACCTCACCCAGCGAAAAGAGAGGGCTTTGCTGAGAGAACCCATTGTTAAGCTCCTACACTTAAGTGATAAGGCACTGATACAACCAGTAGCAAAGAAAGAAACTAATAATAATAATAAAAGAAAAGATTCACATGCCTTCCTTCCCCACTACATTAATGTCCTGCCCAGATTAATTTTCCAAGTTCTTAACAAATGAGGCACAGCATCTTTAATCATATAAAAATATTGTTATGAGACTTATTTAATAACAGGGAGATGTAATGAGTTCTCACATCGGAAAATGGAGGGTTTCATGCATTTGAAAGTCTGCTCATTATCCATTCCTACATCTTAATGATAGATGTCTCTGTTACTCAAAAAAGTAGAGGATCTATTCAGAAATGTTTGAAACTAAATGACTGGAACAATACATGCTTAAACCATCTTACGTCATCACCATGCATATGGGACACTTATGTTGTTATGTGTAAACCTCTGAGCACGTGGGGAGGCAGCACAAAGACTGAAATGGAACAGGGCTGAGGTGTTGTTTCTCTGACCCCGAGGAGATGACGTGCAGGCTGTGAGAGTGTATACAGCAATCAAAGCAATCACATCCTTTCCCATTGAGGAACTAGGAGCCCGTGAGTGAACTTCGCAGGTGTTTGGATTCCTATTTTTTTTTATTTTTATTCATGCCAAAGACTACTCACAAAAGATTTGTTTCCTCAGTAGAAGGTTTGCAAGAGCATGATCCAGCTTTACCAAGTCACACCTCTGGCTTGCCACACAATTTATAAACCCAGAGCTTTCCTTCGTCATGAAAACTCCTTGCAAGGATTCAACCATTTCCACCCTGACTAGATTGCTGACCTGAGAGTTTTCCTCTCCTTGCATCATGGTGCCTCCATGAAAAAGGAGCAGGATTTCAGTAAGTGGTTTCTATTGGCCTCGACCTTCAATAACACAAAAAGATGCCTGAGATCCAGCAGTGAAAACCATAGAATGATGGTATCTATAAAGACAAGCAGTTTCCAAGGGCACTAATTGAATTCAACCGGCAAACTTCTCTAAATGGAAAATTGCTAGTAGCCAAAAGATTTTTCCTGGGAAACCACCCAAAGATAGAACTTTGAGCTGACTTCATCAAAGGAGATTCTCAACTGTGAAAAATGATAACACCCCCATGGCAAGTAGTGCATCACAATCAAATAAGGCTTGGAACAGTAGTAACTAGAAGGGGAGTTTGTTGTGATGCAGCAAATATCCATGTGCAGTATCTGCAAAGAAACATCATGAGATAGTCTTTAAAGCAGGAAATTGCCACGCCAATGTAAAGTCCTTCCAAAGAAGTAGAGAGTGATGTGGACATGGGTGTTTTCACTGAATGGTAAGCCAAGCCACTTGGAATATGACAGAAGTCTATTAAAAAATACATTCCCTTTAGCAGAGATAATTTATTTAAAAAAAAGAGAAAACCTAGAAAACAAAGCTATTCCCAGTAGCCTGACCAATTTTTACAACTGAATGCTGTCCATGTCCCTATGCAATAGCTAGTTATGCTACTGCAGTGTTGTGTTTTACCTTATGAGCGAGTGGGTAAGGAAATTTATACAGCCAAAGAGATATGCAGGGAGGCCTTTTTGATTCACTACTTTATTTGCTGCTTTATCACAGTGGCTGTATAAAAGCAAACAAAATTTTCTGGTTCCTGCAAGGCTGCCATCGAACTTCCCAGCACAGAAAACAGGTGTGCACAGTGAGCACCGATGCAGTTTTCAGCTGCAATCACTTTTAAGCAACAATTACTTCATACCACCTGTCTCAGTGTTATCAGGGATTTTAGTTGCATTGTGGCCTAATGGTAAATAATTCAGCAGAAACTGAGACTCACATACAAACATAGACAAAGACAGAAAAGTAAAATAAAAAAGATCAGAGGGAAGATCCATCTCTAGATTTGAAAGGTCATCAGTAAAACCCTATTTATAGGCTTTTCTGACCAGCTGAAGCTCTGTCCCTGGAGGTAAAAGCTGTCTGAAATGTCCCTATGTGGGCAGAGCAAACAGAGCCATTCTAACGAGTGAGGAAAGGTTAGGCTCAGGGATGAGTATGAGTGAAAAATATTTGGCTAGACTCCTGGTACAAACTCCCACGCAATGCTTTGAAAATCTACCCCTCTGTGTCCTTAGCATTGGTTTTCAAAGTACAGCAGCCTAGAGACAGATGTGCCATTATTGTTTATGGTTCAAAGGCAGAGAACTCGTTTGGTGGGGAAATAAAATCCATACTAATAGAGCAAGTACCAAAAAATGTTCTAAGAGGGAATAAGCATGTTCTAAGGTGTTTTAACAATCTTCTGGCTCCTAGCCCAGAACTCGGTTGGAACAGTTGTATTCATCTCCAGGCCACCACTCTTTGAACTTATGGAAACCTATGGTTATATTTAGCTAGTTAAAAGATATATGGCCAGCGCATTGTAACCCTTTTGTCAATGACTCCCCATTACAAGTTTTAATTTTATTGCTTTTTAACCACAGTTGCTTAATTCATGGGTTCAGCTGAGAGGGACGGAAGGCAGTTGATGGATGGTGTGACAATGGCACTCCTGGCTGCTGTTGAGGCACTCATCATCTTAGGAGGAAAAGCCAGTTTGCACCACTCTGCTCAATGGGTGATCTCAAAGTGACACGTGCTCTGAACCAGCCCTCTCTGTGCTTATGGGACTATTAATAGATCTGCTGTTAACAAGACAATTTGCAGACAGAACATCCCCTTAGATAGACAGTGTACACAGGGCATTGTTGCTGGCAGATTTTAGAGCATAAGAATGAAATTTAGTAGTCTTTAATACTGTACAGGTGCTCATTTGTACAGGGGGGAAAATAAAATCACTAAAGAAGAAACAGCGACAAAGAAAGGAACTTGTTCAGCAGCCCACACCTAAAACTTTTCAGTTATAATGAGTTTCATATTCTTTTGGTTATAAGGGGATCAATCAGGAGAACCTAAAATCTTAATGAAGAGAGAATAAAGCAGAATATTCAGAATATTCATAGACCTGACATTGTCTTCCTGTGTGATTGCAAAGATCAAGTCTGCAGATAATGTGCCAAAAGGTCAAGCAATTAAAATCACCACTGAAGCTCCAGTCTACTAATAGGTCTGGTAAAAAGAAAAGTTTGAGTAAATGAGAAGCTGTAAAAGTATCACAGCTGCTCTGCTGGGTAGCCCAGCTTTCCAGCAACCCCAAAATAGCACTACAGATAACGGGTAACAGTGAGGGCTTAGAGGGTAAGAGGCAACTTTTCTCAGTTTAACCTGCCAGATTCCAGTGCCAGTCCTGAACAGGTGATTCCACCTAGACCACTTGTGTTCTGCAGCCACCACCGAGGACTGGAATGGCATCATGACGGATGAAATGAAGGATGTGAGGTTGAACACACCACAGAATTGAGTGGCCTGATTACTTCCACCCTCTCTATTTTGAGTGAAAAATATTGGCTATGCTGTATCAGACACAGAGTCAGCAAGTGCATGGGATCAGAAAGTCACATAGGAGCAGATGCCAAGTCCACAGATCACAATATAATTACTTGCCGAAGTCATTCAGGCAATAGGATTTTCCTGCAATTCCTTAACACTGTGCGTAAAAGCAAACTGAGGACATCAAAAAACAAATGCATAAAGTCAAAACAAATTTGTGTTCTAATGCAACATTTAATTGTTGTAAAAATGATTTTTAAAGTCCAAAGAAAGTGAGAAGAAGAAGAGGAGAAACACAGATATTAATTATGCCACATCACAAGTGGAGCAAAGCAGCTGAGGCTGGAAGTTTGAAGTGATTTCAAATAGCTGTAACTGGAGGCTGTTGTCACAAAAGGCTTTCCTTTCCTTTCCTTTCCTTTCCTTTCCTTTCCTTTCCTTTCCTTTCCTTTCCTTTCCTTTCCTTTCCTTTCCTTTCCTTTCCTTCCCCTCTTACTTCCCTCCCACTGAGTGCTCCCATAGAGCCAGGACCATCATCCATTCAGGCAAATGATAAGATGAATGCGCTACCTAAAATCAACTGGAGGAGCAGGGCAATTTTCAACCCTCACTGGGGTTTGCATGAGTATGATGGGCACAATGGAGGCAGAAGGAATTTATATTTGGAGAAAGGAAAAGACAAAACTGCACCTTTCAGCAGCTGCCTGCACACAATTTGCTTAAAACAGTCAGGAAACCACAGCTTGTCTTCATTAGACCTACACACCCAAGAGGTAGGAGTGTGGTGTGAAGGGAACTTGTGCTGCAATTCTCTCTGGTGTCTTGCTGCTACTGCTCAATGAGGACAGGCAACTTCTCCATCACCACACATTGCCTGCCTTCAGAGCTGAGCTCCTCAAAACACTCACAGAAATAGTTATAAATAGGAGTTGTAAGCAGTCCTTCAGCTCAGTGCCTAAGTAACAAAGCAGTCAGACACATGTGAGGACTGTGTTAACATCATGTTAAACTTCACATTCCCTGTTTCACTCAAAACCAAGAGGGTCATCAGCTGTCAGCTCAGCAGCTGCAACTGCAGCTGGCTACAAGGGTTCCTGAGCTATGACTGCCTTGAGGAAGCTTGGAGGCATCTAGATTTCCTTAGGCTCTGGAGAAAGCTGGTGAGATGTGTGAACAACCTCTGCAATCAAACCAGGTGGAAAGGTGTATCAAAGAATATAGCAACATACGAACATTTTGAAAGGGTATCAATATATTTACTGCTTTTTATTTTCATATGTTTAATAAGTTAACCCAAATGTTTCCTAGAACTGCTTGAAAATATTTTTGAGGATGTACTAAATGCTTGCTCACTAGCAGTTTTCTGCTGCTCTTTCTAAAGTCTCTCAGCAGCAGGTATTAACAGCTGTAATAGGGATTTCACATGCAACAACCTTGAGAATTAACCCCATGCACAACCCACAGTTCAGACTGTGCTCATCAGAAAGACAATTTGAGGTGCAGGGAAAAGTTGACAGTGAGGGCATTGTATGTATTTCGTCTCCCTCATACCCCTTGACTGTTGTGCATGCTGACTAAAAATTAGATTCCAAAACTCATGAGTGTTAATTAGTCTTTTCCTGCAATGTAGTACAGTGTATGGCAAATGTATCCACCTCTCCACATCTGTCACTGGTAGGCAGCTGAGACCCGTCCTTTGAACTTTCAGTGTTTTTCTCCAATTCTTCTCCCATCCTTATTCCCTTCTCTCTTCTCTGGTCCCAGCTCATCTTCCTGACCTTCCTTCTCGATGCTGAGACAAGGACCAAGCACAGTATAACAGCCAGTTCCATGTTACAAGCTTTTATTTAAGTTATCATTAAAGAAAGTGTCCCAGCAGGAGTTAAAAAAAAAATAATAGTATCGCATCTATCTGTCTACGTATATATTCATGTATCAGGCTAGGAAAACAGGTAAATATTTTAGTCCTCATATTTTCAGGAGCTGTCAATGGTGTGCTATGACATTGGAAGACAGCCAGAATCTCCTCATTCGGAGATATGCAGCGAAAATATGCCCTTACTGGAAAACTTTCCTTTTCTGGTGGATTATTTAAAACATTTCCATAAAAATGTACCACATAATCCAAACAGGAGCAACATTTCCCTCCTCACACATCAGGCTAACACATCAAGTAATTCAGTTCTTCTTCTCCCCTCCCCCCCCAGCATGGTGTAAGTGGTAGCCAAATCTCTTCCTCAACAAATATCCTGGAAAAATGTAAAGGGATGTTAAGATCTGTGCAGTTCAATTTAAAATGGGAATATTCCTACGAGCTCTAAACTTCTGTTTAACTATCTGAGAGAACCACTGCAGTAGGGATATGTTCTCCAATATCATTCAGAATAAATCTGCCTATTTGACAACAGGCCTTTAATGGGGAGCTGTGACAGAGTAGGTATTCAAAGGAGATGGGATTTGGAGTAATCACATCAGCATCTTGTGGTGAGGAAAAACCTTTGGTCTCACCTGGATTATGCACACAGCCTATGAAAGCAGAAACCGCTTCATGATTTTGTAGCCTAAAAGCAATTTTAAAAAAAAACATAACAAAGGGCTGTAACAACTCTATCCAAGTTAAACCAATGAAATTTGCTGCTACCACACACTGCTGAGCCCTAGGGAAAGCACCTCAAGAACCTGGGATTTGAGTCCGAGACAATTAAAAAGGGGTTTATTCATCAGAAGTCTGGAAACACAGGGTGGGATTCAGCTGCCTAAACATAAGTGTCTAGTGCCATTTTTGATGCCTTAGGGTATCGCATCTGGCCCCCAGCTGCTGCTCCAGAAGGGAGTAGGTCTTTCATAGATCGTGTGTCATATCTGCCAGTCGTGTGTGGATACCTCAGGTGGCCTCAGGCACAGAAAATGACGCTACATGCTTATGTTTTGGCACCTGAATCGCTCCCGTGCTGTCTATAAGCAATTTCCGATTCTCTATTTCAAGTGTTTATCCTTTTTTTGTTGTTGTTTTTCCCAGTCTTCATTAAATCATGGAAACTAATTGTCTCATTCCGAACACCCTTTCTTCTGTGTGGGCTATCTTGGTGCAGAAGGCTGGCAGGAGTGATGCTTCGCCCCTTCCTGAGCCCAGAAGGAGCTGAGTGCTCCACTCTCCCATGGGCTTTGGTGGGAGCTGAGGCAGCTCTGTGTGTCACTGCAGCCCTCTGCCTGGATCTGGAAAGATGCAGAGGAATAATTTCCAAATGAATCACACACAGGCAGCACAGGACAATGCAGCTTTCAATGCCATGGGGCTTTGGTAGGGGACAAAATTTTATTTCTGTCTGTGTTAGCTGCAGTTTGGGCATCTGCTGGTGACAGAACTGACTTTCCATTTGTAAGAGGCATTCCTTTCTCACCCTTGTTATCAGACCCTCACCTCTTTGAGACAAGAGCGATGATGACTAACCCTCTGTAGGCATTTGAGCCATCATCTTGATCTCCTGAAAACCTTACTCTCAAGATACAGATGCACACTGTGGGGACATGGCTGCTATTGCAGCATGAGCACAGGGTTGTCTCTGCTGCTCCCAGAAAGTAAGTGACACCTTTTGCTACAGACAATTAGGTAGGCTGTTAACACACAAAACAGTAAAAGTGTGGTATGGTGAAGATCTTCATCACTTCATTCAACCTATTTATGTAGCAGGAATTGTTTTCCAACAGGGACTTTATTTAATTAGAATAGGGTAAGTTATTGTGCCTGTGAAGCAGATATAAGAATGGTGAAGGTACTTATTGTTATATAACAAGACTTATGAGAAGCAGCTGAGGAAGCTGGGAGCATTTAACCTGGAGAAGAGGAGGCTCAGGGGGAAGCTTATAGCTCTCTACAACTACATGAAGGGAGGTTTTAGTGAAGTGGGGATTGGTTTCTTCTTCCAAGTAACAAGGACAGGAGGAAATGGCCTCAAGTTGCAACAAGGGATGTTTAGATTGGATATTAGGAAAAATTTCTCCACCAAAAGGGTGATCAGGTACTGGAACAAGTTTCCCAGGGAAGTGGTGAAGTTACCGTCCCTGGAGGTATTTAAAAGATGTGTAGATGTGGCACTGAGGGACATCGTTTAGTGGTGGACTTGGCAGTGCTGGATTAGCAATTGGATTCAATGACCTTAGAGATCTTCCTCCAGCCTAACTCTGCTGTTCTATGATTCTGTGACCTAGAGTAGCTTTTCATAAACTGTTTCCACTACAAATAGCTGCAGGATACTGAGTGCCTATTCTGATCTGTTAGTTAATCACAGAAAAAAATCGCATCAGTTTCTGCTACAAATAGCACATTTTCAAAAGCAAACTCTAACACATCAGTAAGTTTTCATAAGCTGTTTCAGTATAGTGGTGCAAGAACAGCTTTGTAACACCACCTACAAATGCCAGTGAAGGATCCTGACACATTGATTTGCCAAGACCAAAACACAGCAGCGTCCACAGGTGCTTATTTTGCCTTTTTGTACTTCATCAGCGTCGTGCAACTGTTGGCTCAGTCAGCAAATATGTCAGGTCTTGGAATAACAGCTACTTGTGTAGCTTAGGTACCCTGCCAAAAGGTAAGTGTTTTAAAGACTAAAATCATAAAGTATTATGGACATAAAGCCTGTGATAGCAAAGGTGACTCCTCGGCATTATGCTCCATAGCAACATATTTTACCAAGGCCAGGAAAAGTCAGCTTTATCATCACCACTGTCATCACTCTTAAATATTGCATCCTAGGCAATTTCTTTTTGGATTTAGACAGATGTTTTCCCGAGTTCTAATTTTTGCTCTTTTAATCTCTAGTAAATATAGAGTTCTCAATTAACATTTATGACTTGCCCTCACATGGCTCACCCTGTGCAAAAAGCACACAATACTCCCCGATTCTGCCCTGGGCAGCACTGTGTGCACGTTGGTATGGAAGCATGAACGCAGGGACGGCTCAGAAAACAGGTGGGAAGCCTGGGTAAAGCCAAGCAGAGGGTGACAACATGGTCAAGGGCCAAGAGAACATGACTCAGAGGGAGAGGCTAAAGGAGTTGGGTTTGTTTAGTCTGGCAAAGAGGATAAGGGGCAATACAATAGTAGTTGACATCTACTTGACAGGGACTTACAAAAATGACAGAGCCAAACTCCTTTCAATGGTCCTAGACAACATAACAAGGAACAATGGCCACAGGCTGAATCTTGGCATGTTCAAGTTGGACATTATGGAAATAGTGCACTTGAAGGGAAGTGCAGCACGAGAACAGGTGCCTGGAGAGGGAGTGAAAACTATGTCCTCAGTGGTTTTTAAGACTCCATTAAAGTCATGGCTGAACTCATCCCCAGCTGGCAACAGTCCCACCTCTTACGGGAGGTTGGATGAGAGACCCCCAGAGTTTCCTCCCAACCACCATTTCTGTTTCCTGTTTCATCTCTTTATCAAGTCTGGGGGGACTTGTGCCTTAAAAGTGCAATTTGCATTTCATATTTTCTCGTGCTCTAAGTGAGCCTCTGAGGCCTTGAGATTCAGAATAAGGTCAGTGCTACTTCTTCTTTTAGGTGGGGTGTGCCTTGCATGACTCTCCATGAAATGGCATGTTCAGAGCATGTCTTCCAGAGGTGAGCTTTGCCGTGAGGGTGGACTTGTGATCATGTATAAATGAGCTGTCTTGCTGGATGTCATTATTAGCACTAGAAGGCTTCTGATATGCCCAGAAATGGAACTCTAGGTGTCTGCTGCTTTCAATCAGTTGCATCTTAGGTAGCAGAAGTGCAGTGTTCTCGGGTTTCAGTTTTTTGATTTAGGCAACTAATTGAACATAGCTTGTTCAGCTTTGTGTGACTGAGCAAATAATTTAATATGAGCCCTTAGAAGTGAATCAGTATGTGATAGTTCAGCTGATCCCTCCATCTATGCCATACATATGGTCTGGGAATTTTGCCTTGAAGAAGGTATAGCCTGATCCCTGATCTGAACTCCTCTACGCAGGTGGTTTGAAGCTGTCTGAAAGATCAATCATTGGTTTCGACCTATATGTCCTCTTGGGGGTTGGTGCGTGTTGGAAGCACATGTTGGAGCTTCCTGGTTCATCTTTGAAGGGAATCTATGCGGCACATAAGAAAACCACTCTGTCAACTCCAGCAACGATGAGTAAGTTACAGCAACCAAAATATTTATCTCAATTCCACACCAGACTTCACTTCCAAAGCCAGTCTCCAGACATTTACTATATTCATGGCAAGAGTGTTTTCAAAGAAAGGAGCATAAGAACAGAGTGCACCTAAAGCATTTAAGTAATACACAGTATTATGTAACATACCAAGCATTATATGATAATGTGGTATTTTACTAGCAGTAGTAAGCACAGAAAGACAAACTTCATTATTTTTAATAGTAAATCTTTATGAGTTTTCTGTAGCATCAAAAGGTACATAAGAATAACCATAGAGTATTAAACCAGTCTAGCCCAGTATCCTGTCTCTGATGGTGGCTAGTAGGTAAACATTGTATGGATAAATCAAATACTGAGTTATTCCCTGGCATAATTCATCCTCCTAGTCATTCTGAGTTATAGTCTCCTTGAAATGGCTTAATAGGCACCAGAGCATATATTCTTCACGGATTTATTAAATTCTCTTACAATTTATACTTTTGGCTTCCACAAATTTCACTGTCAAGGAGCACCAAAATTTAATCATATTTCCTAAAAAAAACCCTTTCTTTTTGTATGTCTTAAGCTTCCTCTTCATAGTTTCACTGCATTCCCCCTAATTCTTGCATTATGAGACATTGTGAAGTAGTCACAGAGGAGTGCTGTGATGACTACAATGAAGTGCTCAAGATGAGTAATTTTGAGTAATCTGTCCTTTGATTACATGATATTAAAGCAGAAGGAAAACCAGACCCTGCAAATAATTTATATCATCTTGCTGGTAGCTTTGATTTTCTGAAGAAGATATTCTACAACTGGATACAGGCTAACAATGAAATTTCTCTCTTTGTGCGAAGCAGCATGAGCTAACAAAGCACATCTATGTAACACATGCACAGCAGTTGGTTAACCATTTCAGAGTGTTACCTTGGCATTATAAGATAAAAGAGAGCAGAGTAAAGAGGAATGATGAGGATGTCTGTGTGTTATAAACAAATATCCAGATTGGCTCAATTTCATTTTAGAGTTGACACTGTTAAATCATACTGTAAAATTCTCTGGTGCCCTTTATTGGGCAGTTCTGTAAATACCACAAATCTTATTGACTCTTATCCTGTAATTTTAAGGTATATATATATATAAGCTACTACTCTTTGTGTTTTTCTTTTTCACAAAAAGTAATAAAAGTTTTCAAGCATCCCTTTCAATTCCACACCAGAATCTGACCCAAGAGAGGACATGGCACTCTCAAAGCAATATTGAGTACCAAGGGTCACGGCGAAACCTCTCTTCTGAGGTATCATTCCATTTTCACATTTTGTTTCCTTCACAAGCTGAAAGCAAAATGCATCCACATGAAAATTAAAGGCTAGAATGATTCATGACTGGTCTTTAACAATAAATTACCAATAGATTTCTGAAGACCCCAATTCAATTCTCATAACAATCTCACAATAAGCACTGCCATCTATGCCCTTCAATGTTTGACATAAATTATTTGAGGCAGCACGTATTTCGTCTTCGTTGATACAAGAAATTACAAGTGGCCTAATGGTTAATGACAGAAGTTGACATATCAAAGGATTCAGAGAAACATAAGCAAAAAATAAATCACCATCCGACTGCCCCTCCCCAATACTAAATTCCTCATTTTACAAAGACCATATAATCCTTTCTTTTTCAAACAAATACCACCGCATCACTGTTATTCTAGCATAAGCTAGCATAAAGCTTACAATAAGGACCTGTTTAATGTGCTTTTTAATAGCCCTGTTTGAAGGACTTCTTACTGACATCATATCGCTGGGCGATCCAGAGGGGATTACACGTGTCAGCCCAATCAATTGCTGGTAATTGTAACACAAAAGACCTATCTGAGAGCTCACACAGGCACAGTAAACTGTGCTTCTATATTCGCCTACCTTGTTAAAAAAAAAACCCAGCTATTAAATTAATTGGCACTAAAAGCATGTAATAGTTATCTAATCTATTAATTTTTAGTTTAATATTAACTAGGGTGTCTCCTATGACAAGTATTTGACCTGTAGAGAAAGAATGGAATAAGATCACCCATGCAGTCTTTCAAGTTAACAAAATAGTTGCCTGAACGAAAGAGGTGAAGGCATTCTTTAGCCTCTGCCTCGTACTCTAAGATTTTATTTGTTTTCATACAAGTATTGACTTTATGTGGGGCCAGCCTGGTTGTGCCTGATGCAGCATGTTTCTCTGCAAACTTCAGGCCTTTCAGCCCAGCCTGAGGGACAGCAGAGGCCACATTGCCATGGCAGAGCACAGAGGATGCATTCAGAGCTCACATCAGCTGTTCAGTCACAGGGGGCCACAGAGAGGTGACCATCCTGCTTGTCAAGATGTGTTGGGTACCATTGGCTCTAGGAGTGGACTCAAGAGCCCTCATCACCTCCAGGACATTGACCCACACACAGGGGTCAACAGAAAATCAGCATCCTCTTCCCATTTCATCACTTTGTTTTGCTCCTCTACCCCAGGGTTCAGGATAGGAAATCACCAGCCTGCCACAGGGCCTGGTGCTGCAAGCTGAGTTGTGTCTAACTTCTTCCAGCACCAGCTTGCTGCTCAGCCTGCAGAACACCCATCACACAGGTGAGATCCAGCTCTCAAAACCAACTCACTTCCTCTAATTTGTATTTGTGTCACTGAGGTCAGGCTCAGTCTCACTAATTCTGAGTAGTGCAGGATTAGACCTGACACAAGTCCAAAAGCCCTTTAAGCAGTCAATTAGTTCTAATTATGGCAGAAAATCATTTGCCACCTTCTGTTCCCCTTCAAGGAGATGTTTTGAGAAAGCATCAGGAAGAGCAAGATAAATATCCAGAACACAAATCATGATTTCACCCTTTTGAAAAACTGCATTTGGGAGGCTGACATGATTTATTGATCTTGGTAAAAGAGGTGTTTCTAGCTGGAGTGCTGCAGCTCCATGGGAGTGGCTGCCTCAAGCAGCAACTGCACCTGAGGCATTATCTGGTGCATCCCCATCACCACTGCCTTAACACACCCTGGACACTTCCTGTGGTGCCATAAATTTGGCAGAGAGTTGCAGGTTAAATGCAGTAATATATAAGTGAAGAATTTCAAGGCGATAAAATAATTCCCTAAGAATAGTCAGTCACAAAATAATCTCTCCTATTTTAAATAGTGGTAAAGGAAGGCCATGTTTTATTTATATGCAGCCTACCTGCCAATGCTTTCTAAATACCTCACAAAACAAATAAGAAGCATTAAAGGGAACCAAAGTGATCTCACATTTCCGAAGTGCCAACGCTGCCCTCGCAGTGTAACTAACACCCATTTTTTTCTTGGACAAAGAAAGTCAACAAAGAGGGTTACAAGTTATATCCTCTTTATAGGCCAAGGTAAATGGCCCTCTCAAAAATTACACACTTCTATATGTGCAAAAATATACACTCCTCTGCATTGACCATGGCCAGGACTGAGCAGTCACTTGTGATGAGGGCAACAACCAATGATCTTTCACTTGTGATGCACAAGCAGAGTTACAGTAAACTTGTCTGTAGTGTTGAATAATGAGAACAGAAGAGTACACATCTTCCAATGCTATCCCTGTAAGGTGAGCAGTAAAAACAATAATGTAGTTTTCAAAAGACTAAGTTGGTTCCTGTCTCTGAAAATCCTCAAAACCTTCCTGTGGCAGGGTAACCTCAAATCATTAACCTAACACATTTGATTACCTCATCATCTGCAAAAATACAATCCAATAACATTGTTTCAATGGAAAATGTAATTTAAAAAAGAATGTAGGTATGGGTGCAAATGTGCTGACACATGAAGTGTCCTAAAGAAACACTGACTGTAGTTGGTATTGAGGGATACCAGGTCCTTATGAATTGAACATATAAACCAGAGCCACTGAAAAGCATCATACCTGAAAAGCATGAATATTGAATAAACCAGATAAACTTGTCAGATGAAAGGAAAACGTAGCATATAGAATTGGTTTTGTTTGTTCCCTTTAGATGGGTGCTAAGTTATTATATTTCTTCCTACAGATCCCTTCATGATGAGGAGTGTGAGTGCATGGTGACTCTGCTCAGTGTTCAGGATTTGAAGGTAACGTCTCTATCAGTTGCCCTTTCTCCAGGGAGAAAACTGGAGATATGGTTAAAACAGCCCAAATTATTTTTGTGTTTGTTCCCATCCATTTAATTGTTTCATAGAAATTGCCCTTTCTGAAGCTTAGCTGCTTCTGCATTTTGTAATATTTTCTTCTCTTACCTTCACCTCATGCATTGTTTTCCAAACAACTAAAGAAGGTGAAAATCACTGCATTTTAAGAAGACCAAGAGGAACATTTTAAAGTTTTTGTTCACCATCTGCACAACACCTACCTCACTCAGATGGGCAGAGTACAGAGGACAAAGTGTGGAGAGAGCAGTTCTGTCACTGCAAAGAGCTAAGACATGTGCTATGCCTGGCAGCTCCCTTCTCGTTTTTCTCTGCACATCTGCAGAGTTGGATAGATTACAGTCTGTACCATGGTTTGGGACAAGTAGCCTGAGAATGAGTCCAGCCTTGACTGAAGCTTCAGGAGCTACTGCAATGTATGAAATAAAATATTCAGAGAAAAAAAATTTAAAAATTAATAAAAAATTCTGTGGTCAGATTTTAGACCATCTAAAATAGAATTACAAACCCTTGTGACATTTCAGCCTAAGATGTCAAGGAGCAGATTGCAAGACCAGTTATTCACAGCCGCTAGACTTTGCTTCACCCACAATTAGCAAAGATGCAAGAGCTCATTCACACTGTCGGCTGTGCACACACAGCGTAAAAACCATGTTCCTTCTCTCCATTGATCCACAAGGAACTGGGTCCACAGCCCTTGAGATCAGCTAATCTGAATTGTACATTCTTCGAGATTTGGTGCAGTGCTAAGCACTGTGCCACTCTCAGCCACCACAATAAGTAATTTAATGAAGACCATAACCATTTCAGGATTGTTTGCAGGTCAGGTGTCCTTTCTTCATACCTTGTGGAGAAGGCTTCAATTTCCCTTCTCCACGTTGTTTGTGTGCCCATAATTTAGTTGTCAGCTGCAGAAGAGTGGGTTTTATTACTGATGGATATACTAGAGGCAGTCAAGATATAGATTTATTTGTGCAAAATTCCTGCCATTTCCCACTAGTGATGTTAACACCCAGTGGTCACAACAATTGGGTGCAAAGTCAGAGATTAGTGTTATATCTCAAAAATCAGTCAGAATTGACCTGCTTTTTTGATCTAAATGACAAACAAAATATATTTTCTTTACAAACACACAAGGGCTGTTAAGCATCTTTGCTCTGCTTAGAATAGTTTTGTTTCAACTTCCTATGTACAACAGGGCCAGGAACTCAGCAGTAGAGCTTTCTTACATTCTTCTCTGTTGATTTGTTAGTGCTCTTGAGTGATAAAAATCATGATTTTCATAATAAGTGGAGTTAGTGAACTATGTTTGGAATTTGAAAGAAGTGTTGAGCTCATGGTGTGCACCTCATTCCAGTTAGGCAGCCTTTTGCAAGCCAACGAAAGGCTCAAATGCAAAGTACAAATTATTCCCTGTCCTTCACAAGTGCCTGACAACCTTGATCCCTTTGAGACTGCAGCACATTACTTTCCTTGCAATACCAGTCGTGTCTGTGCAGTGAACACCAAGGCATCTCGGTACATTGACATTAGCAGTGACATTAGCTAAGGTCACTAGAATTGCAAAAACGTAGAATAGAAGTTACTGTTTTAACCTTGGCAGGATAAAAGGGCATAAGGGCTTTGTTTTTGCTGTTCTTTAGATGTCTGAACATTTCTTTTCCGTGTGGCAGTATCTCCCCAGAACATGGCCAGTCAATGTGCTGTCCGTGTGGTCAGCAACAGAGCATTACCTTACATAGCACAATGACAGCAGAGGAGGACAGGGAATACTGTGGTTGGTTCATCACAGTACAACTCAGGAGGTGCATGTACAACTCCTTGTGCTTCTGTAGATCAGCTTCTATGATCCTGAGCATTTCCTATCTCTTTTCAAAGCCTGACTTCACACCACTGTGCTAGTGCTTTCTGCTCCTCTGTCCTAGACTTGACATGTCTGCCTGAGCCAAATTGTAGCTGAATTTGAAAGTGAACTTCAGGTAAGTATGGTTTTTTCATGTACCTTATACAAGGCATCCCTTCCTCTAGGCACTACTGTAGTACAAATTATCGTTAATAATAATATGTGCTTTGCAAAGAGACTTAATTCCATAATTATATGGGTAATTATATAAGGAAAAGTGAGTAGTCTGAATAGGTCTCATTGCATCCTGGCTAGAAAAGTATTTCTCAGACTGCAGAACTTTACTTTTCTGGCACAGGAGATGCTCAGATAGGAACAATCCGTAGCCCACACCATGAAACCAGATGTGACAGTGTCCCTGCACAAGATCCAGGTGCAGACAAAGGGGAGCAAATAATTCCCAAGGTAAAGAACAAGTAAGAGGATGCTACTATCATTATCATGGCAATGCAGCTAGCCTACACTCCTTAAAAATGAACCATGATCTGGATGATTTGGCTTTGTCTGAAAGCTGGAAATTACGTAGAATTACACAGCATAAAAATGAACTTTAGCTATTTTCCCTTTTCCTACTGTACTCTCATAGACTCAGCTGTCACCAGCTATTTGCCCACCAAGAGCTTGACATTAAGAAAGCTGGGAGATGGAGGTGCTTGAGCATTTTGGTTCCATGTCTGGGCCTCCAACTATCTCACCCACACTCAGAGTGATTAGAGGAGAGTTTGTTTTAATGTTTCCTATCACAGTACAAGTACCCAGCTGTGCTGACCAAGGTTTCACATCTCTTCATAACACAGAGTGCCTGAAATGGATAAGTTGGTGAGCACACTGGTCCTCATCTGGTTCCCCCAGAGCCATATACTACTTGTTGAATATTTATGGAGAAAGGACCAAAGGATCTGCCTATATGAAAGGGCTGGAAATGGAAGAACTGATGTGGATTTGGTCTGAATCAGTTAAGGGTATTTGCATCACACCTCTGCCTCTTGGGCATAAACTGAAACACCAAGAGCACAAAGAACCTCGGAGAGGTTCAGCAAATTGAGTGGGGAAGTGATTTTCACCCACCAGTAAAGAAACAAAAAAAAATGCAAAGCAGGAAAGATCACCAGGATCTCTATGGGTTTGTGTTCTCAGCAGAGAGGTTACCAGGCATCTGTAGATGGTAATTCAGAGGCTGAAACAGTCTTCAGTGTGAAAAGAGGGGACATTAACCAATAATACTGAATTGAAACATAGTTCTGTAGAGTAATTCTATAAACAAGTTAGCCTTGTGATAGGATAAAGCAGAATAAAATACAATAAAATAGACTTCTCCTGGACTTTTTACTATCTTAAATGAATTTTGACTATCCACTGTGATACCTAATGTCACAAGAAGACAGATGGTGTTGACACAGTATGTGATTACTGAGATAAATTTTCTTGGCCAAGACAAATATTTTAATTGAAGAGAAAATAAATACAATTTTCATTTCTTTTTGAGATGCAGTTGTTTGAAATCCAGTGGGGAAAAGCAATTATCTCATTACTGCTTCTTTTCCATGGCGGCAAAAATGCATTCAAAATCTGAAAAATCCTACCAGGTCTAATGTTCCCCCATGTTTCCTGTATTCCTGGATTGCAACAGTGATGACAGTCAGTTGCAGCATGAGAAGGGTGTGGAAAATGGAAACAGATCATACCCAGACCTGCCTTCAAACATAAGGAACTTCACCTGCACTCGAAGGGAAGATCCAGGAAACCTGGCAGAGGAAGTTAACACATCTGGAGTGTTTTGGTTGTCATGCAAAATTTAAAAAATGTATAACCTTGTTACAAAATTTATGCATTGCAATAACCAACTTTCCAAGATTCTACTTTCTTAAATTCTATTGGTTTCTGTAATTGTCTTTAGACTTCTATTAAATATACTTCTTGGGGTTTTTTTTGGTTAGTTGGTTGATTTTTTTATTCAATCCCCCAGGATTTTCTAGTCAAAGGAACATATACTTCTCAAAAAAGATGTGAATCTGCAGCTCATACCCCTTTGGCTGCTCTACTCTGATGCCCAGAGAAAGTCTTTCAGATCATACTGAAAAAAGAGACTTAGGGATGGTTTCCTCATACTCTAATGCAGATTCACATGGATGCCCTTAGTCATCACATAGTCATTTGCATGAATTAATAGGTTTATTTTGCTAATATGAGGCTGCAAATGCAAAGTTATGCTCTTTCTTCCTTCTGAGGCTGTGCTGGGGAGCTGTACATTCAGGTTGTCCCCGCTGAAGGGATTCCTTCTGAGGCAACATCCCGCCACATCCCATCTAGCAGCACCTGACAGCATTCCAGTTGGAGCTTGCACTTTCAGTCAAAGGCTTTCAAGTTTGATCCCTTCAAATCTCTGAAGTTCACCCGTACAATTACCTCTGCTGTTCAAAGCAACCCAGGGCTTAGATGGAAATAAAGAACACGAAAGGATTTCCCAGGGTGCTCTTGGAAACTTGAAAAAAATACAACAGGGAGGAGAAGGAAAAAAAAAAAAGAAAAAGAAGTGACATTAAACCTCGACGTCCTTGCAGTGGTGGCAGTGTATTTGACACTAAAAGGCCAAATTCTGCTCTCAGAGAGTTGTGGCCACCTGGAGCTGTCAAGGACAGCCTTCAGGATCCCCAAGAATCTGTAAAGTGAGTTTGCCCTAAAAACTCCTGAGGACCCTTGCTGACCAGCAAATACCCCTCTCCCAAAGTATCTGTCACATTTTCGTCTGTAGACAGCACCCTTATGGAATGCAAGCTCTGTCAGATTGATGTTCCAACCCAGTGTTTTACTATACATGGATTGATAAAAAAATAGCTATTTATAAGATATACCATATATCAAGCAGGATGCTATATAATGAGAAGCACCCTTTCCTTTACAATTGAGAACAATGAACTAGAGATTTTAAATATTACCTACACCTTATGCCCTTCCTAGCTTTATCTGTCCTGTTTCCAGCTTTGACCTTACTTCCTGCATTTCTCTTTCTTCTCTTGCTAATTAGGGATATTTGTATTTCTTAGGAGGTCATCTGATCTTGCTGCTTATTTCCCACTTGGATCAAAACTCTTATAAAAAAAGTTAAAGCTTTTAAAACACATTTTACAAGATACCTATATATATAACTAACCTCTTAGGATCAGTCTTGACCTACATCCTTTTATTCTATCATAATAGGCTTATCTTTACCTGATGCTTAAAATATTCTTTTCACCTGAGTGATTCTGTCATTTACACTTTCCTTCTCTTTCTGTCTGTTAAAAAAACATTACAAGGAAAAGAAAAATCGTCTATTGGATACAGCCTGTTTGCACTGGGCACACATGTTTATGAATCAGATAAGACCTTTGAGTGTCAGGTAGGTGGTGGCACTAAAAGCTTTATATATCACGACATCAAAGCAGCGAGAAGATGAAAGAGCATATTTTTGCATCATAAACAATATTTACATATTGTGATATTCCAAGAATCTTTCATTTAAACAGGTGGAAAAACAGGGAAGCAAGCACACATGTAAAACAAAGTCTTACTTGTGGTTGATGATTAAATTTTATATGGCTTTGATATAACCACTGCAATTAAGTGCAGTGATGAGCAAGGACTTGTTTTGCTCTTTATAGGGTACACATTGTTTACTAATCCCTGGTTCATATGATAAATCCATCATCATCTGGGCACAGCTGCAAATAAAATTTTTAAAGGACAATTTTCACCCTATGGAACAAATTTCAGAATATTTATCCCCCCTGTGCACTCTCTGTCTCTTCTTCTTCTCCCTCTTTGAAATGTGCTATGCTTAAAAAGAGGCATCTTTTTTATATTCAGACTTTCTGGACAGTGGTAGCTATTTTTTATGGCAAATTCCACCATTTTTCAAGCTCCAGGTAGCACATATGCGATGTAAACAGAGGCTGGAGATTCATTTGCCGTTTCAGTCAAAGGTGGCTGTTAAAAACTGGAACATGCTCAATCACCGCAAATCAACACACTGCAATTTTCACTTTTCCTGATTTTGAGCATTCATCACCACTTGCTCTTCACCTTTGAAAAGAAGGGCAAAAAGACAAATTACTTTAATTAGAAATTAGTTATGAGAGAATGAGGTGTTCTAATTATATCTAGAACCTCTTATATAGTTTCACTCAGGCTTATTTGATTTCTTAATTACTGAAAGAGAAAAGCTGCACACAGATTGCACCAGTTTTTGAAAACAGAAATGTTGTCTTTCATCTGGTATTATGCATTAGTCTACAATGAACAGTGGTAAGGCAATAACACCTCCAAGACAGCACATGCATTAGCACAGGATAAATTTTTTTTGTTGAAACATTAGATAATCACCTTCTTCCATATCTCAAAATACATAATTTTATACACTATGGTGTGAAACCATAGATGTGACAGGCTGTAATGATTTATTTATGAGACATTATTCTTTGATGCAAGAATACATTAGGTTATAGATCCCATTTCCACAAATATAAAGTGTCATGCACTGCATCTGAGCTCCAGTAAGATACTGTAGGCTCTGAGGTTCATTTTGTATATATAAAACTGTGTATAAATATATATTTTATGACTATATCAGCAGCCAAAGTTGCGCAACAGTTTCCCTTTTATCAGATCCTTCAAAACATATTTTTCTCAGATCCATCTGAAAATATGTATCAAACTGGAGATAGGGTCTAGGAGACTGTGGCAGAGGCAGTGTTTGATTATGAGCGGTTTGAATACTGTTCTTTGTTATGGATGTTGAATGTATCTATTTTATCTATTTCAGGACTTTTTAGATTATTTCGAAAATAACTATGGTGATTGTTGGCAGCATTTTTTTCAACTATACCCGCCCTTGTCTTAATAACATGCCCAACTACATGTGGATCAGAGGGAGAGTGCCTCTCAAATTTTAAACCTCTATGAAAGTTGCTTTCATTATTTTTTTTTTCTTCCTCTTTTCTCTTACTGATGGAAAAGCCCCAAGATTCACAGTGTTGGTTGGACGTTCTCCCAGCAAAAGCGTGGGGCAGCATTTACCAAATCTGCAAGCCTGTTCAGGCCAGGTGAGGACTTGATGGCCAATGCCTTTGAGATCACAAGTAAGGAGAGGCTGCATATCCTCTCTCATGGAATATTCCTGTTTGAGCAGAGGCTACCTCTGGCTGATGGAAAATCTCACAGCTAAATGATTTGTGTGAAGGGAGGAAAAACAGCTGGGAAACATGCTGTGCCTCTTACAGAAATTCTTTAAAATCTTTTGAAAACTTTTTTGTAATGTGTGATGAATTCAGGATTCAGGATCAAGCCCACATTTACTGAAAAATAAATCTCTCAGCAATTAGTTTTCTTTTTATGTATGTATAATGCTTCAGGGTCTTCTTATGATAGAGCAGTATGATTCGAGGGATGTCAAGATCAGCTCCTTCCTTTCTTTATCCCCTGTTTTCATGATGTGCAAACAGAGGCATGTTTATTATCAAGCTTAACACAAAATACTATTTATTCCTCTGACGTATCTAAGGTCTAATAATTACAGTTATGGATTCCCAATAGGCTAAGTTTATGCAGCAAATGTCTAGGCTTTAGAAAAACAGATATCCATAATAACAGAGGGGGAAAGGTTCAGGTTTCCTGGCTCTTTGGAGCTGCTCATGCAGTACAAAAAACCAGGTGAAACTGAAAGTGTCCCGTTGCACAGGAGAAGGCGCTGCAAGGTGACATGGTCAGGAAGGGATGAGAGGTTTGTAGCAGCTCTGAGATGGAAACTGTCCCACAATTAAAAACCTGGAGCTGGCTATAAAAAAGAGCCAGAGTGGCTGAAAGAGACAGAGAAGTGTTGTGTGTGTGGTACACATGTCTGTGCTGGGTCTACAGGTGGGTATGAGAGCTGATTATGTGTTGCTTTATTTCACTCCTCGGAGAAAAATCCGTTTAAAACCGGATTTTTTTCAGTGGAATTCTTTTTTTTTTTTGCTTTAATGTTTTATTAACACGATTTTTTTTCTTTTGCCTTCGAAATAGGTTGATTTTTAAATGTAAGTTATTATATGAGTAGGAAAATATCAGCAATAAATATCAGTAACAAAAACTGCCCTGAAATATGTCATAGTTGTCAAATCAAATACTACATTTATTTATTATTGACTCATAAACTTATTGCAATTTTTGGTCTTACTGTAGTCCAGACAGGACCATTTTCAAAACGTAAAATATTTTCCAGATACAGGAAAATTAATTCACCTCATGGCTTTAAAAGCCAAGAAGTGAACCAAGACCAATTTATTGTCTGTGTTAAAAACTTCCTATGACAAACATCCATCTAAACATCTCCTAGAAATGTGTACTGACCCAAATCCCTGTGGATTTTATACTATCCATTAACTTACTTTTGAGGTCACAGTCTCCCTGTTACTGTTTACCTAAAGACCTCATGCCTAAAGCTTGTCTGCTTTCCCAATACATCAATCAGGCTGATAAAATCTATTTCTTCCTCCTATATATATATCTTGCCCTACTAATATCTTTAAACTTCATTAACATCACTATATTAAACATTATGAACATTCATGGTGCAGTTTAAATTAAAAATAATAACAATAATTAATTGGAAGCTTTTTCTAGGCAACATTTGGGGGTCCTGAGGAAATTTCTAAGCTTGCCCTCTAAGTCTTTTTGTTGCTTCAATGGCATATATATGTATGTATGTGCACATAAACTGTTCCCTTAAAAGAGGGTCATCCTAACCTTCAAACTTCATTTTATACCTTGTAAAGTATACATTGGAAAGTATAAAACACAAGCATGGGGTACAGAAAATAAACCCCCAAACCAATGCAGACAACTGCACAGCCACCATCTGATACTCCAGTGCACTCACACAATGAGGGAAATTGAGTGGGGTTTTTAGGAAAGGAAGGGACCAACTAGGCATCTGAGGCTGACTTGGAGGGTGGGGAAAGCAGGTGAAAACTGGGGTTTGGAAAGAAGGGAAAGTGAGTGGGTGAGAGGGTTTAGGAACCTCTGAGAGGGAAAGAGCTGGGAACAGACACAAATGTTTTGCAGCTTTGAAGTAGGCACAGGTAAAACCTTCATCTGATTCTTCAGTGCACCCCCAGCCAGGTCAAAGAATCACTGAATCACAGAATCATAGAATGGTTTAGGTTGGAAGAGACCTTAAAGATCATCAAGTTCCAACCCTTGTGCCATGGGAAGAGACAACTTTCACTAGATCGGGTTGCTTAAAGCCCTGTCTGGTCTGGCTCTGACCACATCCAGAGATGGGACATCCAAACCTTCTCTGGGTGACCTGTTTCAGTGTTTCACCATCTCCTTCAGTTCTTCTGGAGCCAGGGCACCCTACTCTGTCCCTAAACTACTTCTGGACTCAGTTCACTCCTTCTCCCACAATACACACTGCTACCACCTACCTCAATGGCCCCGATTTACCTTTGCATTTCCCATAGGGAATGGAAAGGGGAGGAAGATGGAAAAGGGCACAGGAGACAAGGGATCAGGCCATCTTCTCATCACGTGCAGCAGCTATGGGATGTAGGACTCCTGCTGCTCCCATTCCATGGAGAAGGAGAGAAATGGGGAACAAGACGATATGGCTGCTGAACATTTCATGCAAAAGGATCTTCTTGTGAACAAAGATGCTTCTCCTGCCTCATGGAAAGAGGATGCTCCACTGCTTGCTCCAGTCTGCTGTGCTTCTGCAGATACTGCCTACGTCACCTCTATTCAAAGCCAGGTCTGTAACGGGCAGTGGGTGGTTCTCATCCCATTAGACAGAGGGACATCAATGTGTATGTTACATATTTTATATGTAGTGTGTGTGTTTAAGCTAGTCACCCCAGGCTGATGGTATAGTCAGTGAGATCCTTGGCAGACTGTGCATGTAGGAACCTCGGGTGTGATTCATGTCATCCTAAAGTAAACGCCTGTAATAGGCCAGGCAAATTGCACCCTAAAAGCACTTATTGCTCTTCCTTGACTATAAAGGGAACCTAGAGTGATTAGCACAGCTGTAGACAACTACTTTGTAGATGTTGAAAGATAAATTACATGAATCCCACCCTCTCATCTGTACAAACATCTGAAGAATTCACTATAATGATGGTGGTTTAGCTGTGGCCTGCAGAGCACACGACAGCACCATGTGGAGGTCTCTGGCTGCTCTCTGCTGCTCAGCATCAGCCGTTTGCAGAGGTGTCTCGGGGCACCTGTTGCTGCAGTCACAAACAGACTCCTGGTAGGAAGGGGCCCAAATTTCAAAAGATTTAGAAATTCCTGAAAAGGATTCAATCCTTGGAACTACGCAGGGCCAAATTATGACTTTTCATTTCCAGGTAGAGATCAGAAAAAAAGCACTTTTCTTCTTGAGAAATCCAAGGCAATTTCTCGGGTGGAGGAACAAATCACTAATACATCCAGAATTTCCAGAGGCTGATGAGAACAGTTGCAGTCCTATCCTTAGGAGCTGCCTAAAGGATCTGACCAGAGGTGCATCCTATAGTTGTATCATGCCCTCCCTGAGGAGCTGGGTCCTATGTTCATACAATGAGTCAACAGAACAGCAGAAAAGAGGACATTTCTCACTGATTTCCCAACTTTTACCTTTCTATCATCACTTTACAGTATTTCCTTTTCAACCTACAGTCACGAGAAGATCTGGGATCTGTCTACCAACTCCTGTGTATTTCTAATTTCTTCAACTGTTTGTACTTCGACAGCCTTTCCCCCCAAACCAGAAGAGGAGCCCTCACAATGGCACCTCTTCATTTAGATGGGGCACCTGACAGAGAGACATAAGGCACTCCCTTCTCCCTGGGAATGGCAGTCATCATCTCTGGAGCATATCCTAGCTCTTGCCAGCACAGTGAGTGAGAGATTTCATCGTAATAATTTTAATATCTTTCAAATGGCTGCATGGATGGATAGCAGTCCTGGAAGAATATACACTAGAGGGTAGTCAGGGAGCATGATTAGTATTGGGAACAAGTATTTTTCTTGGCAGAGGACAAGTGTGCCATTTGATAGATAGTGAAACACAGCAAGAATGCTGCTCAGTAGCAGATGCCAAACATTCTCTTGTGTGCATTGAAGAAAATTAGTTTTGTTTTGTTTTGTTTTGTTTTATGCATAGGAGAAGGGAGGGGGGCTTCCCACTGTCTTCAAGAGCACACATGGCAGTACCTGCCTCCACACTGTGATCACAGCATCTGGGACCATTTCCCATCTGTGATGCTACTTCTCCTAGCCTCGTTTATCAGGGTTAATAAACCATTTGAAAACAGTGACCTTGTTCTGATTTTGTTCTACATCTCTTTGGAGGGGTGCAAAGCTCCACCACTCTCATTTTTACACGTATACATGTCCAGCATCCTGTTTCCAGATAGGCATGTTTCAGGTGGAAAAATTTGCAAAGAAAAAGGGAGGGTATTTCTGAGGAGTTTGTGTTCTCCTTTAAATTAAACAAAGCTTTGTGTTGACAAGGTTTTGACTTGGTATGTTTTAATCTGTCAACGTATACTTTGAAATAAAGTCTCTTTAAAGAGGAAAAAAACCCCAACAGTTATTTAATTTTAAAATAGTGTCTAGTGGGCACCCAGAGCAATGAGCTTTTGATAAATATTTCATAAAGATTTTTAGTGAATGTGTATCATCTGCTTTATACTACAGACCCAGAAAACTTCTTGTCCAAGGTGTTGATGCTTTGAACCTAAGGAATCTCATAGCCCAACATGAGATGATGCCTTTGGAGTAATTGCAACTTATGCCAAGAAGTTGACAGATTAGCTTTAGCATTATAAAATATAATAGTTCTGCAATAATGCATGTATTAGAGTCCCAGCTATATATTTACCAGCAGTATCTAATACACTTGTATTAAACTAGCCCAGGCTGTGGAGGATGCCTCCTTAAAATCACTGTGGAAAAACACCAACAAACCATGGTGTTTCCAAAGCCATCACTGGGACTTTGCCATTATATTAACTTGCTGACAGTATTATATTTCTTAAGAAACAAAGTGCTGGGATGAAAAAAACTAGCTCTTGGACGAGGAGAGGGATTGCCTGAATGCCTACTTCAGTGCAACACCACTGCTCTGAATCACCCAGGTGAAGCATTTCACTGCTGTCCTGAGCTGGCTTTCTAAGCTGTGGTGTCCTTGTGAGGGGACAGCTAGCTTTCCTCTAAAACAGAGATAAGTGGACAAATCTGGAAAGCTAAACAAATCCTTCCTTTTGAACTAAGCCCAAGAGAAACATCGGAGTGAAAGAAGAGCCATCGCAAAGCTTTTCACCCAATTCGGAGTCTTCTAAAGTTTGGAAACAACACTTCATTCTTCATTCTTTTCTTTGGGCTTGTAGAAGTAGAAGTGTTCTCTCCTCCTCACGACTTTACACGTTCAATCATGCTACCTGCTATACTTGGAACACTATTCCACATCATGAAATTTCCTCCCACCTCTCTGTAAAAAGCCCTCTCACAGCAGTGCTTCCCCTTCTTTTCCTCCAAGGTCACTGCTCTCCCAGGAATTCATATTACCTGTGACCTGCCATGGCATTCTTCGTTTTCTCCATATGAGCCTGTGTATTCCTCAAGGATACTTACCTTGCCACACTTTTCATCACTGGAGAAGTAAACCAAAGCCCAACTGAAATTAATGGCAAAATTCCCATCAACTAGAACAGAGCCAGGATTTTGCTCAAAGTATTCAAATGAGGCCTCAGTTGGATGTCTGTGATGCAGATATTTCTGTGTGCAAGGGCAAATCACATCTGCTGTCTGCATTTAAAGCACATTGAACAGCTGATATTTTCAGTGCTGTATTTCTTTCTAAAATAACCCATTTCATCTGACAACAATGTAGAATTTTTTATAGCAGGAAAAAAAAACAAATTAAGAAACAATCTAATGTATATAAAGGTTCTGGGGCTTTTTTTCTTTTATGCTGGCAAATATGGATATATATATTTGCAGATATCTTATCTACATGTTGCTGTTTCCTTGAGCGCCTCAAACAATAAATCGAAACATGCCTCATGGTAACATTGTTGGGTATTTTTCTCTCACCCACGTACATACCTACAAAGGTTTAAAATACAGCTCTTGAAAAGATTCAAGACTGAAGGGGGAAAATAATCTTATTATGCAACAATTTATTGTCCTGCCAAATGTGGGTGCCTTGGAAGCTTGAACAACCCGCCAACACACCTGTGTACATTGGCATTAAGCTAAATCAATAACAAAAAACAGGCCTGCAGCCAATTACCTGTCACATGGAGATTCATTTTAAGTGGAGATTTTACAAGCATAACTTGAATCATATCTAAGTTATAAGATAGTCCACACAAGAGATCTACAAAGATGTTTGAATTTAGAGTAATGCTTACTAAAAAGCCATGTGTAAGAATGTTATTAAAAAGCACTCACTAGCCATAATAACAATTGACTTTCCTTCACGGCAGAGCAATTTGCAGTAACACAGAAATGAGGGAAAAAAAGGCATTTTCTTTACATTACTGTTTCTCGAGATCACCTTCTTATATCAGACAGGTCAGAAAAATGTCATTCTCTGCTTCCAGCGTTTCATTGCCTTGATGCATATGCATCCCGTGCTAAGCATTTATTTCTTTGTTATGATTTTTCATTTAGTTCTTTGATTGGTTAAAAACAATTGAGAACCCTATTTTTTGTATTTGTGAGACATTATATGTGTCAATTTCAATATATGCTAAAGGTGCAGAGTACAGAGTTTAATTCATCTATTGGCCTTTCTGCTCACTTTTTTACCACTGAGCATTCAGTTCCTGTAGGTTTTGAGCTGTTCTCTGCAATCCTGTGTGCTAAATACTAATCACTTAAGGTACATTCATTTATTAGTATGAATCACTGTGGATTTAAAAAGCAGTGGTTTTCACGTTAAAGATGTTACTCATAAAAGCTATAGCTGATATTTCATGGAGCACCCATTTTCCTGGAATCCTGAAGGCTGGTATTAAACATGATGAATCAGCAGTTCCTTTTGAAAAACCACTGTTTCTGCACCAAGGTCACTGAATGTCATCAGAGCACAACTGGTTTGCAGATTTCAGGACATGCTGGGACTTGAAGCTTGGAAGAGAGGACATCATATTCCCTCCCCTCAAAAATTCTCCCAGCTATCCTCCCACTGTTTCAAAGTTAGTTAATTTGGTCAAAAATGCCTTTTAAGTCTTCTGAAAATTTATGATGAAGTCACTTTTTCACTAGTATTATAGGTGTTTGGGGGTGATACGGTGCTCACTAGGTGCTGGAATAACTGGTTGTAAAGATGGGAAATCTTATTTTGCAATTGTTTTAGGTGCCATATCACTTTTGTGAGCTGGGAAAATTTTACATTGCTTCACCAGGAATTTGATCAAGTTAAATTTAGATTAGACATAAGGAAGAAGTTCTTTACTGCGAGGGTGATGAGGCACTGGAACAGGTTGCTCAGAGAAATTGTAGATGTT
The DNA here is from genome assembly GCF_003984885.1 of Neopelma chrysocephalum. Classification (NCBI taxonomy): domain Eukaryota; kingdom Metazoa; phylum Chordata; class Aves; order Passeriformes; family Pipridae; genus Neopelma; species Neopelma chrysocephalum. The sequence goes on along the minus strand of NW_020897732.1, from coordinate 8,004,579 downwards.
CCATCCCTGGAAGTGTTCAAAGCCAGGCTGGATGGGGCCCTGAGAAACCTGGTCTAGTGGAAGCTGTCCCTGCTCATGGCAGGGGGTTTGGGACAAGATGGTCTTTAATGTCTTTTCCAATCCCAACCATTCTATGATTCTATGATTCACTGAGAAAAATAATGATAATGCAATCTTGAAGATACATTAAACAGGATTCCACAGCAGCGAGTGCTGTATCTACTGTTTTACCCTCTTCCATGCATCATTTATAATTTCCATAGACATAAGGATGAAAGCATACAGAGAAAATGAAAATGTCAGTCAGAAAGTCTCTGTATGCCAGTGCCCTAACTTCTATTTCACAAGCATCAAAACAAAAGAGATCCTAAAGGCAGAGATGTTAAAATAATAATTGATTTTTTTTTTTTAGCAAGTGATAAGAATTTTCTCCCCAGAACTAAAATTATCACAGGAAAATGGATTTTATTTAGAAGAGGAAGGAAATAGAAATGTACAAAAGAGAAGTTACATTGTTTAAAGCTGAGTTTAGGAAAATGCTACCACAATATTTCTGATGGATATGAAAACAAGAGTTTACATTTGTGGAATGCAGGGGGAAAGAGAAAAAAATTAAAAAGATAAGAAAGAAGTGCCGTGCCAGGACCATGCATGGTCAGGGAACATGGGACAACAAGAGGGTATGCAGAGAAGTTCTGGAAAGGCCAGGTAAATAAATTCAAGCCTCTGGGATATACAGGAGCTGGAAGGAGAGAGTATGAACAAATTCCATACAAGGCATCTCATGGCTGGGGTGAACCAGAGCAGTCACAAGACTGCATGGATGAGTGAGGAAAGTGCAGTTTTAGGCAAAGATTAGGGAAAAAGAATGAGAAGAGATGATAGAAACGGCAGAGGAATAAAAATGAGGAAAGACAGCAGATGAAACCAAGAAATGCCAGCACAGTGGAGAGGGAGAGGATGAAGAATGCTTTATTATAAAATTTAATTTTTGTTCTAATGAGCATACCATTAGTTATTAACAAGCTCTTTTTTAACTTTAATATGTACTTTATCCTATTTTCCATATTTTCTTGTAAATGTAGACATCCTCAGTGACTGAAGATTATCACAAAAAGTGACACTCAAGACAACATTTCCAATTGTTTGTGGAGTCCTTTCCCTGCCAGACCTGGCTTTGTACTCTGATTTTTATAACTATAAAGTCTGTGTTTTGTAAAAATGCTGTATATTTTGGCATTTCCTCCTGAAAATTTTTTTATTCTTTAAGTATTAAGATGAAGGAAATCAAAAATATTTAGATGCTTCCTCTCAAATTGACTGATTCTTTGATAAACTTTTAGAATAGTGTTAGTATTTTGTATATATATATAGTTTATATATCTATAATTTGCAGCTTGAAGTCACTGCTAATGAGTAAATACATGCATTAATTTACCCAAACTTTAATAGAGCATTTACCTGAGTTACTTTTTTTTCTATTTCACAATCTTAATTTATTGCCTAACCATTATCTGAATAAGGATACTATTTCCTCCAGAATCATTAAGTGCGGATCTATTTGTAGTTGGTCTTTCACTGGACTTTACAGTATCTGGATCATGTTTCTGAACTAGAGCTACACTCCTAAAGACCTGAAACAATGCTTAATGGTTTCATCAAGGGACCTTTGCAGTTATTGAAGGTCATTGTATTGTTGGGCTTCTATTTTTTATGGCATTACCTGTAAGTCCTTTCATCTCAAAAGTAACTGAACTACTTCTTGTTTGCCCTCTGTGTGTACTGTCTTGGCTAAGAGGTGGCTCTGCTTTGCTGCCAGGCAAAATGCCTGACTGTTTTCAGCCAAAGCATAAACCTAGGAGAACACAAGATAAAGCTTTTTCACAAAAAATTGAAGATTAAATAAAGATAAATCTTTTAAAATAGATCATTTTCCAAGGGAAGGAAAAAGTATAAGAAAACCCTTACAGCTTCCTTTCACGGCTTTAATGTTGGAAATATTTTAAAAGCCTACACCTCGCTACCAAGCAGCTTCTTTGAAGCCTCTATTTATTGAATGCAATAAATACTTAGGAGTTATCAGTATCTGTTGGAACCTGGCAGTATTCTCAGGTAGAGGATTAGTAATTAATTAATGGAGAACTACTGAGTCAGAACTACTTCAGAGTGTGTCCCAGTTACAGCGTTAATAATGGTGCAAGCCAAAGAGAGGGCAGGAATTTATCCTTGAGATCCAGTTCAAAGATGGCACCAAAATGCCAACGGCTCCTTCCACCCTGCTTCGAGTTGAAAGGGTTGAGAGTTTCCGCCTTTGGAAAAAAAGCCAACAGATAAAGATGCTTTAGTTCAAATATGCCAAGTGCATATGTAACCTCCCCCAAGCTAGAAAGATTTCCTCATTGTTAAACCAGACCTTGACCTCAGATATACCATAATACACACCAGCCAGGCACAAAATGGGTTTCAGCTCTTAACCTAAAGATGTCTGCTAGGCAATTGCACACAAAATTATGGTTACCGTGACTCTTACAGACTGGCCCAGAACCTAATTTGAAATCAAAATTTTCTAGTTGCTTTCTGGGAAACTGTTATCAAAATCATCTTCTTATGTTTTCTGTTCATTTAATGCTCAAAGAGTAGGTATTTGAAACATGATATCATCTGCAACTAAAGACATTTGTAAGTAGCAAACAGTGTGTGATTCCTCTGTAAGGTGCAGGATTTGAATTTTGGTAGCAGGTGGTAAAATTTTTGAGTGTAAAAATTGTATGTTGACAAACACAACTCTGCACCATAAGAGAAGATAAAACATGAGTATATTTACGATGATGTGTTTTAAAATGTGGAGCTGATTTCCAAGTTTTGCATCCCTCAAAGCATTAGGTATCTTAATAATATGTATTCACATGTTTGTATTTTTATTAGTGTGTGTATATTGAAGAGCAGTAGAAAAAAATCAATTTTTTTAAAGTAAAACTGATATTTCATTATTCTTATGCAGCTATGCTGGGCCACTCTTTGCAGTGTGAAAGAGATATCACCAAGGCACATAACTTTAAGCAGTCGATGGTGAAACTACAGACATTTTCATATAAAATACCATGGAGCAAAGTTATTGCATTCTTCAATATTCTTGCTTGAGACCACTTCTGACTTTTATGATCACCCTAATTCAAACTTAAGTAATAGAGAATGTGTCAATACAACTTTCCCTTTAAGTATTGCTAAGGAGCATGCAGGAGCCCACATGTTTGCTTAACTGGCCCTGCAACCAACACTGCTAACAATAAAACCAGAAGTTCAAACTCAGTTCCTTGCTTTCAAGTATGCCCTTCAAACAGCAAATACCAGTTTATCATCCCCCTAAAACAGGGTGCATGTTAACCAGGAATAAATCCAACGTATCTACACCAAGGTGCTTAGCACACAAGATACCAAATCATTTCACTGACTTTTTTAATACGTACTTTTTACCAGCAGTAAGAGCTACTCATGGCATGTATGTGTCCGTGTGTGAATGTGTCTCAGAGACATACAACCTCCCCCAGCCTGTGTTTTCAAGGACCATAATATACTGCCTGCTTCCTAGTCCTGCAAATACCCTTGAAGTGGAATAATGTTTAACAAAGGGCAATGCTGCGGGAAAACTGCCAACAAAATGAAGGGTGGGGGAAGTCAGTCAAAGCATTCTGATGAATATTTTTGTACCTCTAAAGACACAACTATTATACAAACATTGACCTATTTGTCAAGCAATCACAGTTTACTATTGCTTAAAGGTCACAGAAGTTTCCAAGATTATTAAATAATGCATGGAGCCAAAGACCAAGGATATTATTTAAACAGTAGAGGTAACTTTTGTTAGTGAAGGACAATATGATGACAATGTCCCTTTATTTTCTTTTGAAATTTTGTAGAGTTTGCAATGTATTATTGTAATGGCCCATTCCAGCTGAAAGAGAGAACTCTGCTGCGGAAACGGGGCTCAACAGTACAATAAAATATTATCTACATTTTTCTCCCCTTTTGTGTACTTTTGTCAGTACACGATTTATGTTTTTTGCAGCCATTTCAGTGGTGCTAGGGAGTAGCAGTCTATCCCATACATAAATGAATGCAATTTGTCTTTACAGTGAGGGTTATGAGTCAGTGCAAAAAGTGCTTTGCAAAAATTTAGAGTATGTGCTGTGAACTGACAGAAAGCAGTAGAAGTTAGCAAAACCCAGTATCTATTTAGGCTCCTGTTAAGACAGTCTTGTTCTAATAAAAACTGCACCTACTGCTTCCCAATGGCTCCAGTTCCTTCATCTCTCAGTAGGTCTTCCAGGTCACCCCTTCATTGACCTTTGGAAGTGCCCAGTTCTAGCTATTCCCCAGACCCAGGGATTCAAGGATAATTACAGCTGCCCACATACAGTCCAGCATGGTTTTACTCCCCTCACTTGCAGTGAGTTTCTGCTAAGCGACAGACATTGTCCCGCTGTCATTGTCCTGGAACAGAGCCACAGCTCAGGGAAGAATGACTTCAGCAAAATCATATCCCGAATAGCTCATCATCAAATTATTGTTGTTCCCTGCCCAGAAATACCTCCCAGGTCATTGTCCCTGCAGATGTGCCATGTTGAAGGGCTGTTACACTGTGACACACCTCAACAGCCTTTAAAACAGGTAATCATCCAACTTCCACCAGCACCTCCCAGCACTGTAAAACAAAAGCTAGCAAGGCTTCCACATCCTTCATTCTTCACAGATCACAACACAGAAATCATTGTGGTCCCCAAAAGGCAGGACATTTGGAGAACAATGCCTTTCCTAAATAATCCTCTACCTTTCCCCTTTACTGATCTCCACACTGCATAAAACTTGTTAATCAGGGCCATCATCAAGAGGAAGACTAAGCAGCAAAAAAGTAGTCCCTCTCACAGAGGCAGTTCCATCTGATGCAGAGGACTGTGCTCCGTGGGCACCAAGCTCCAGGCAGCCACCTTTTTGACCAAGATCAAGAAGGACATGTTTTCCCACCTTGCTAAGGAGCTGCAAGGCTGTTCTGAGATCTCCAGTAGGCTGAACCTGAGAACTTCACCAGAAACCACAACCAAGATGATTAGAAAGGTTTTGTTCCATCACTGAAATAATCAATAGCTCTCTTTACACCTAAAATGTGCAGCCATGTATAAACTGGAATATTGTGGAGGTGAATAATTACTGACAGAATTTCTAATTTAAACTAAATACTAAGAAGAGCAGAGTCGTGAATTGGGATGGATTCTAGCACCCAGTGCAATATTTCTGCTTGGCTGATGCTTGACTCCTGTTTGTTCATTTTTATGAACATTTATTTTTGGAAGAGTCAAAACTAATGGTCTTCTTGATTACCAGGGTCTTCGGTGACAAACTGAGGGAAAGAAAAAGGGGAAACTTCAGGGGACTAGTGAGAACTAGAAAAATTCTAGCCTTATTCCTCTGCTAACTATGACTCAGCATATTCTCTCATCAAAATGTCCATAGGTCACTTAAAATAAAATGAATAAAAATAAGATCTCTTTTACATGTAAGACAGCTGTCTGACTAGAAGCATTTGGTCACATGACAGGGCAATTGAAGTTATCATCAAAACCAAAAAATAATCTAAAAAAAATAATGATAATAAAAGGGCAGTGCCTTTGAAGAATAATTTCACGTTACTACATGTAACTACATCACAGAATGGCTCTGACATTCCAAGAGACACCACTTCTCTGGGAAATCAAGTCATTAGCTCAATTTGTGGAGCAGGGAGGTACCTAGTGAAATTGGTAGTCAGACTTTCACATCTGACTTCAGGGCTGAAGCAAGATGCCTTCAGAGGCAGGAGAAGGAAGAATTCATTATTAGTGGGACTGGTAGATACAGAATCATACCTGGCAAACCCAAAACACAGCTCTAAGAGCCACTTTGCTACTGAAAACTTAGTGGCATTTGAGAGGGCGTGCAGTAACTTTATTCCTTATCCCAGTGTAACACAGGAGGCACATTCATTTGTATACCCTGCAGACTCCTCAAATAAGCCATTGCCCAGGGCACTGTCTGCCAGACCCACCCTTGCCTTCCCTATGATCTAGGGGAAAAAAGCACAAAATGAAAGCCAGGAAGTTCACCTCTCTGGGTGCAACCTGATGGCACTGCAGTGGGCATGTCTATTCTGGCAGCAGCGATCCCTGTAACAGCTCCCGGTGCAGGGCAATGCCAGGAGGAGATACCACATCAGGTCACGAAGGCAGGAGATCCCAATTCATAGGCTACAGCGCCTCAATATCAAATCCTCTCTCACAGCATCCAGCAGCAGCACGTGGCACAGACCCAGTGCAGCACCGTGCTCCAGTGGGTCGTACAGCTGTGCATGGTACCTAAACCTCACTGCCGCCAACTTTAAGCAGTGACTCATCTCAGCAAAGGCAGAGAAACATCTAGGAATGTAAACTGATGCAGGAGAATTTAATATACCTTGAACCTACATGAAAATAAGACTAGGCTTCCCTCATTCTTTCTTATCCTCATTGTTCAATAAAAAATATTTAAAAAAAAAATTAAAAAACCCAAGCAATCTGTAGAGTATAAATCATGACTTGATAAATGTAGGTCCTTAGAAGCCAGTTGTGTAAATACAGATACACCTGCAGGCCCTGATAACCAGATTAGCAGCAACAGCTGCCAGACCACGCATCAACAACCAAGAGATATTGTTGTGTCCTAGCCAAAGAAGTTTCCAGATTGACTCTCAGGTGCTTCCCGTTAGTGAGAACAATGCATCATGAAAGTAGATGATCTTCATTGATCTTGAAAACTTAACCTTTTTCTTCTCGGATGTATACAATGAGGTTTGACACTAACATTAGTTCACAGTACCTCTGCTGTACAAAGGGATTGGACTTTGTCTGCTGGCAGCTGGGAAGGATTTCTGTGAGGGAAAAAAAAAAAAAAGGTGTCTGGATTTGGTATGACCTCATATAAAAAAGTATATCCTTATTGGATAAGAACCCAGAACAACTTATTCATAATTGTCCTGCCACACCTGTTCTTATTGATGATTAGAAACTAAAATTAACATTTCTTCTTGGCAAAACTCCACTTGAATCACAAAACAAAATCTGATGAGCCTCAGAGAGACTAGTAATACAAGCTAGACCTAAAAGTACACAAAGGAGGCACAGACCTGCGAGGGGTTGGGGGAAAGATAGCTGTCTGTGTTTGGGAAAGAAGCCTTGTGTCCCTACAAAGCTTGGAAAACAAGTCTAAGGTTACTGACTGTATTTCAGCACTGTGCTTGCTATTCTTTCTGGGGGAAAGACAGTTCATAAAAAAATACCATAAAATCTGGATGCTTCTGCACTGCTGGGGCTGTGGAGCTGAGCAAGACCTAACACAGTCCCATCCCTCCTCAGCAGTGCCAGTCCCAGCAGGGTTGATGTGCTGGGCAGAGCTGGGGGCTGGAAACAGTGTCCATTGGCAGCACCCAACACACCAAGATGTGGGATCATCCAAGGAGTCTGGTCAGGAGCAGAAGGAGATGGGGACCTCACTCCTGTGGCATTGTTGGGACAAGGTCTGACAGCCCCAGGCTGAGCTGAAGTAGAGCTTCTGGACCATGGGCAGGGGTGGGTGGAGGCTGGGCTGGACCAGTGAGTGCCCTCAGGGTCCTAACAGCTTCTTTTATAGGAAAATATCTGAAAAACTTTGTAACCTGATACACCCAATATATGTGATAATTCTCCCCCCAAAAGACCCAGGCATGAGCTAATCATCCATGAAGTTATCTTCTATGATGGATGTGAGGACTTAGACAAAAAAAAAGAGTCTTGAATCAACTCTAGTGAACTAGGTGACTCCCTTCTTGTCAAGAACATCTATTCAACCTAAAACAAGGTAAAAGTAATGCAAGTTAAAATGCTGATGGGATAGGAAAAGCAGAGTGGACATCCGTTCAAAACAAAATAACTGAAAGAACTGCAGAATTTTTGGATTATGGATGAGTACTCTCTTCACCTAAGAGCTCTGGAATGGAGATGCATGAATATGGACTCTCCTCTGTGGGTAAATTGATGTGAGGCCAATTCAGGTTTCCCACTCCCAGTCAACTGTCACTGCACTGTAGATACAGTTGGACTATAATAATTAATATGCATCAGAGAAATTGCTTTATTATAAGATGTATTATGCTATAAAGACGTGTAAAAATAATTTTAAAATACTTAAAAGATGATTCTAGCTTGTTGTGGCCTGTTGCAAAGCATTTATAAATTGGAGTACTTACAATGGTTTATGCATGTCTCTGCATGTTACAACAGTACATCAGAGAATTTATTTATCAGAAAAAAACCAAACTCTGCTAAGTCATTTTAGTGCTTATAAAGGTTACTGTCATTTACAATTTTGCCAGATTTTATAAGGTACAATACCAGATTGTCACATGGGAAAGGCTTGCAGATTCAAGTCCTTGTTCTTCCCTCTAGCGAGTGCTGGAACCAGCACATTTGGGACACAGAGGTTACGTCAAAGCCTTCCAACTCTTTGAAGGATAATTACCATACCTGCATAATCACATGATCTGCCTTCTATGCATTCATGTTAAGGAGAGGACATTAATCTAACAAACACCCAGCGGCTGACAATCTTCATATATGTGTATATATATATATATATGTGATAGTTCTCTATAAGATACAGTACTCCACCTAACAGCTGCAGAAAACTCCTTGCCACATTCCCAATCCCTCCGTGAAAAGGGCTGCATAATTCTTTTCCTGCCATACTAGGTAGGAGTGTTCTGCTGAGGATATGATGCTGTTCGTTGTCACTTTCTATTGTTTCAGTAGACAATCTAGATCACTAGCTTATTACAGGTTATATAAGAATTACAAAAGGTAGCCAATAAATAATACTCTGATAGAATGATTTATGTTTGAAAATGTTTGAAAGTACTTGTAGATATGTCTAGAGGTTATCTAAAACAGATATCTGTTTCAAGAGAATGGTGTACCATGACGTTTATGATCTATGTAAGACTCTCCTCAGCAAACAAACCACAAAGGCAATAGTGGATATAGGAACACCTGCAGGTCTTGGTAGAGTAGACTTAGAGGAGATGCTTCTCTCTTCACTGTCTGGTATCCAAAGAGACTATAGTGCCATGCATCAGCAAGGTTCCCCTCTTTGGTGTCTGGGTAAAGGCAGGGAAATAATCCAATCAAATGGCACATGCCAACTGGCCCTTTCTCTACAATTTTCTCTCCTTTGTCAGTCCAAGTTTTCAAAACTGGAAACATATGACAATTGCATCATGTCCCAACAAGCATGGTGAGCACTGTGGTCTCTCTATCCAATACACCAATGGCCAAGAAGACATGACCTCTCAGGTGCAACCTCTGCTATTTGTGCCTTTGGTTCCTTCCAAAGTCTACTCTGATTCATCCCTTAGAAGCCTGCACCTACTTTCAGTCTTTTCTGCACGTAATTCTAAATGTAAGCTTTTACCTCTGAAGTCCTCACCTGCCCTATGTATTAGGTCTTTCATGGTGCTGTGCTGCCAGGCTGTTGAGCTGTGGACACTAAAAGGAGTTCACAGGAAGAGAGCACTCTTGGGTACAACTCCAAGCATGTCCACAGTGTTTTGATGGAGGAAGCAGGGAAATCACAGTGTAGAAACAAATATATCAAGCCGTAGTTCTTGATCTGCTACCAAAATCAATAGCCATATATCCTGGACTGAGATCAATGTATGTTCCCATGTTTCAGAGACCTATGGACAAAGCCTGTGTTATTGTAAGAGTGTTTTCTAAACCTATGTCCAGAGAAGCTTATACTTCATTAAAAAGCCATTGTCAAACAGATTCTATAAATGGATAATAGCCCTAATAAATTTTATTACTTACTGTAAAAACAGTAACATAAACAAAGCACATTAAGCAAGCCCTTTTACCTACAGAAAACATATCAGAACTATTTTCCTGCAAGATCTAATTAGATTAAGATTTCATTTTCAAAACAGAAGAAAATAAGTATTTTACCTGGGAGAGATTTGGCTATAAGTCAGCAACAGGTTTGTTGTGGGTTTTGTTTGGTAATTTTGTTTATTTGTTTTTTGTTTTATCAAATGGCAAATTTGCCCAGGTAATAAAGAAAAGGAGCACACTAGTGATAGTACTTACTTAAAAGGAAAAACTCAACTATGCACTAAAACATCAAAAGATCAATTGCTGCATTTTTAAAACAATTATATGGTTTTCTTTAATGTTTCATACTGCACAAATATTTTTGCAAACAGTAACATGCATATATGCATGCAAATGTTAAGGAGCCATAGATCTTAATGTCAGCCTGTTCATTTCATATGTTTATAAACGTGATACTTAAATAAGTTTTAAACTCAGATCCAGCCTATGCAATCCTCGAAACAGCATTTTGATTTGGGGAAATAATGCCTTGGATTAGGACTGCAATGAAGGCATGAAGTTGCACTAAGCTCTTTGAGATTCTATTTGATATCTGTAAAATGGGAGATTAATTCCCTCCAGCTGCTGAGTGTACTACTGATGTAAGAGACTACAAGACCATTGAAACCAAGGAGAGTCCCCACTGTGTTTGGCAGGGCTTGAGCCCTCACTCTTTAAGCAGGACAAGAAATGGAATTTCTCTGGCAATTAATACACTGCCACTGCAGCAACAGACTGGCGTGAGGGTGCGAAGGATCTTGGTATGAGTCTGATCCAAAGATGATATCTGGCTCCACTCTCTGGGCCACACAGTGAAAGCAATGATTGACTTCAGTTGTGTCGTTTCTGGGACTAAACAATGAACTCCTGGGAACCTGTATGTGCTACTGATGAGGCGGTATCTGCCTGTCCCTGCATTTGGCTCTTTAAGGGACTATAGGGCTAACCCCTCTGGTTGCCAATTTTTATGAATGGGTCAATTGCAACACACATCACCTTTGCATGTTTGAGTGGCTGTTTTAGCCTTCTCTGTGAAGAGTAAGACACCCAACCACCCATAACAGGAGAAAGCAACAATAAGGACAGTATTGGTTTCCTAGATGCACCCATCATTTGTGTCCATGTATCCAGGCTTCAACATACATAGGAGCATTGTAGCTCATCAGTGGACTGCATTTCACAGCTTTTTGAGAACCTTTATTAGCCAGAGTGCAGCTACTCCCTGCAGCTCCAATCCCAAGCTACCTCGAAATCCACTAACCTGGATTGTGGCAAGTGCCATTGTGGAGTGGTCAGCACCATCTGTCTAAATAGGCTTATAACACCCTTAGATGTGTCAAATTCCTATCCAGTGTGCCCAACTCATTTTTGCTGAGGTCCTCCAACTGGTTTCACCAGATTCTTCTATTGTTACTGAGAAAGGGGAAGAAATTTTATTATATATTTTCAGTCTGCTTAAAAGAAAGCATCTCCTTCAGCTCTGGGAGAAGAGTGTCTTCATATCTGGGAACTGCTCCAATGCTGTCTACCTATTCCCTCATGACACCAGGAGCAGGGTGGTAAATGCACAGTCCTCTGCCACACTGCAGGAGGGACTCATGCTTGGGACAACAGTGAAGTACAAGCTGAGTTTACTCAGACACCAGATTTCCCCATTAGTCCCATGTTATCTTTAATATTTCAGATCTCCTCGAAGTCAAAACATCAGAATATCTTTGTTCTAGTGACAAAATTCAACAGCCCAGTGAGGGGAATTCACCATCCGGGGAGAAATCCAAACTTGAAGTGTTTAGCTGAAAGTGGGCTCCCCTTTCATTTTAATTTACTCATCATATAATCAAGAGGAAAAGTGATGTGAGAAATATTGATGAGCAGTGAAAAAGGAGGAAAGACAAATTCTCTACTCTGCTGAATGAAAGAGAGGATGATATGAAGGGGTAGAATTTTTCTGCACTACACCTGGTACAAAAAACAAAGAGTTTCATTCCAGATAATATTTAGGGGGGGAAAATCCCTTTTTCACTTTCAGAAACAATTTTTTGAAGTGCATATAAATAAAAATATTTGATTTTTGTCTCCAGATTTTAGAAGAACGCTGAGAAGAGGAGGAAGTGATGGAATGAGGGAGATGGAAGAAACACATCTTCATGCTCCAGATTTCCTAGGAAAAAAAGTGAAAGAAGAACCTTGTTCCTATGATAAGCCTAATGGGTGACGGTAGAGAACATTTCAGTAGAAATCAAATCAGCCAAGGGTAGGATAATATTGTACAGGGGTGGATTATCCCCTCAGGACACTACACAGCAAAGAACTTAACACCTTGTTTTATTCCTGCTGGAGATGTGTTAAAGCAGTGGTCCAAACATTACCAAAAAAAAGGAAGAATGGTATTGGGGCAGGTCTCTGCTACTTCAGTTTTTCTCTTCACCTGACCCAAACTAGAATGAAGGCTTTGCAAAATGAACTCTGATTTCAGAGCTCCAGACCAACTCCTCCACCCATTCCTATGTCCATCAGACTTAGGCATTTCTCTAAAACCAGGTACTACACAGCTACCCTGCAGCCTCAGCTTTCCCCCAGTACTGTGCTTCAGACTGCAAACCACACCCACTATCCAAGTCTCAATGAAGAGACCTTTCAACCCATAATGTGAATTGGTCAGTTGCTTTACTTAAAAGCAAAGATAAAACTAACAATTTGGAAATTGTCTATAGCATGTTTGCAGTGTTGCAAGAGTGTTGCTCCTGCTGTTGCCCTTCCTTTGTATCAGTCCCCTTCCAGACCCACACTGCGGATGCCCTCCCTTGCAATTGGCTTTCCAAAGGAGAGGAGCCGACATCACACAGTGGGGCTGGAAGGAGCCCTATGACATCACCTGCACTATCTTTCTTCCTCAAGGTATCAAAAGAAGTAATTTAAGGGCACTCTGATAGATCAGAGATAGCCACCCAATTTGTTTGGAGAAAGTATATGAAAGCTTTCCTACTTCAGAAAACCAAAGAACCAGGATAAATGTTTCAGAATGATATTCTTATTTCCTGGCATTTCTTTTTTGATTCAAACTCAAAACTACAAGACCCATTTTTATGTTATTTTACATCTCAGGTTTATCAGGGAATTGTGGAAAAAGAAAGGCATTGGAACATTTCAAAGTTACAGAAACTATCTGTGCGAGACTGAGTGTAAAAAGATGAAAAAATCAAAAGTGGGCAGTTGTGTTCTTGTTTATCCCGATCTCACCCACCCACATGGTAGCAAAATAGGCACCATGCCGAAACTTTGTGGCAAGAGGCTATTGTGTGGGCTTAGAATAATTTAAGAATTGATTGTCAGCCTGTTTCTTGGCTTCCAGCTATGAAATAATGCTCTAGCTAGAGTGTGGTACACTGAAGGACTCATTACAGACTTTAAAGCTGTCTCATTTTCAATTATAAATATTAAAAAGAAATGCTTTGAGTGACTCCTGTGTTATAATTAATACTCTAGGTTTTGGGTTGTTCTGTTGGCTTTTTGAGGTCTGTTTTAAAGACGCTTTCATAACTTACTCCTGAGTTAGTTCCCAAAAACCAAACGCTGTTCCTGTTTATATCAGTGGGGAAATTCCCAGTGGAAAAACTAATCAGACCCAAGTTAATGAAAACAACACCCCCATTTAAAACAAAGTCCTAGCCTTAAACAATCTTCTAGCGTTGTCTACTTGTGTACATCCAAGACAAAATTTTATAGCCTGCATGTTCCAACCTTAAAAAAAAATCCTGATTATTTATTTATGCCCTTTTTGTTTAAGAAGTTAAATCCCCAGAGCATCTCAATTTAGATCAAAAGCAAGCTACCAAACTTCACCTGGCACACCTGCGCTGTATGATTTCTTAATTACCTGCCTAACATTCCCAGAGCTACAAGGCAGGGATGCAGGACTCGTTTAGCACACAGTCAGATCTCTGAAATGCACCTTGTGTAGCAGAGCCTTTCCAGAACGCCCGAGGTGGTAACCAGCACTAAGTGATCCCACATCCCTACAGATACTTGCCTTTCAGCAAATTGCTTTCTCACAGGTTTCAGAAGGCAGGGACCTATCGTGGGGTAAGAAATCTGGAGAAAATGAGGGATTTATGAGCTTCTTGAGGAAGGTTTTCCCCTGTCTGGCAAATGACAAGGAGCAGCTACATGTCAGTAAAAACAAAGATTAGGACTAGGCCTGTTACAGGTTGTTATTGCTTATGCTTGCCATGCAACTGCCTAGGCACCAGGAGAGAGTGTGGTCACCTATGTTAGATACCAGGGAATCCTTCAGTTGGAAGCCCTGGTCATGGAGAGCACTGAATCCAAAGAGACACACTCAAAGCGGGAGAAAGTGGAATGACAAGGACAAGGCTGATTTGAGGAGGCACACATCAATTTTTTGCTGAGACAACACAAAACCTCTCTCATGTGTTAGTTGTGACTGTCACTTTGCTTAAATGCTTAAATGGGTTGTTGACATGTCCTTTGTCTAGCTGAGGAACGTGCACACCTTGTCAGACGTGGGCTCAAATCACCCATAATGTTCATTTTGCACATGCAATGATAATTACGCACATGCAGAAGATCAGTCACGTCTTCAACTTCTGACAGCAAGAACTTGCAATGTTGTGTCCTCATGTGTCCACATTACCGTATTTTAATACAAGATTCACTGCCATTTCTCATTTATGGTTGTTTGGATAGTAATTAGGCATCAAACATTACAGTTTCTTTGGCCATTTGTCAATAGTGTAATTTTATTAATTGGCCAAAGCATTGACCCTGTTACCCTGAATGCAATTTATACTGCCAAGATGTGATGGCATCTCTATTGGTACAGTGAAAATATATGGTTCTGGAAGGAAGTTAAAGGTAAGCATTAGCAATAATATTTTATGTGTCTCTGTAATACACAGGAGTCCCAGTACAATCAGAATTCTTTACATATAAGAGATGAGGCAGAGGAACAATACACAAACATGCAATAAATGTGACAGCAGCCTTTCATCTACAGGCAGGTCATTCATTGTGACCCACTTGTAATGGAGACAGAAAACATTAAATTTTATTACAAAAATGTGTGTCTTTTTATGAAAGATTTCAGGAGAAAACATTTTTAGTTATGTCTTTCAAAATTCAATTTTTGGTTAAGAAACATTTTCATTGCCAAGAAAATTGCCAAAAAATGCAAAGTTGCAGCTGGGATCAGAGTCACACTGAGAAGACTGTGCAGGACCTGTTTCAAGCAAAACCATCCTCCTGATATGACTGCAGGATTTTTGCAAAATCCTCAATGGATTAAAATTTCAAATAATTTGGCAAGGGATGCTGTAGGGCCTCTTACAGTTAATAAAATCAAGGAGAGGTTCAGACACACAGAGATTTGGGTAATCGGGGAACTACTTAATATTCTACATGTAATTTTAGAACTTCTATATAATCTTGAAGACCCAACCAACAAGACTTATCATTATCCTTTGAAATTACAATATTTTACAGAAATTCTACAAAAACTCCTGGGGCACGGAGAAGTTTTTTAAAAGCAAGGCACTTCGTAGCAAGGCACTTCCCAGCTTTCTCCATGTAATAAAAATATAACCTGACTTATCAACAAGAAATCTATCTGCTAAAGTTAATGAGGAACATCTGTTGGTCTACTGGGAGAGACGCTGGAAAAATGGGTGGGAATTTCCAACTTTAACTATGCTGCCACTCCCACAATATTCAAGTCAACAGAAAAAAAACTGTCAGCAAAAGGTCAAAGTCATTAGTAGACTTTTTTTCATCTACAGAGAGACAGATGAGATACCCATAATTTCAGATGCATTATTTAGGATTTTCCAAAGTTCTCACGTTAATTTATCATATAATGCCTATCTTTTGGAGTAATGTTTTAAAGGTTTGTGAGACTACCATGTACACAGGACTGTAAGTGAGCAACAGGCTCAGATTCACAAAGTAATTTGGTATAAAAAGCCTCTTAACATCAGTCAAGTCAAAATAATTGGCAATGCCCCACAGGTTCATAATCCCAAGACACTTGCAAGGCACATTATCTTAGGTTAACACACTTTCAGAGTGGGAAAAGCTCTCACATTTGCCACTGGCTAAGGCCATACATGAGCCATTATTGCTGCTTAAGTGATGCACAGAAGTTTGTAGGATTACCATAATTTGATTGTGACTATGAGTCCTAAGAAGTCATGATCTAAGGCAATTAAATTTCTAGGTGAATGATAATGCAAAATGCTCCCATCATGCTGTGTCAGTCAACAGGTGGGTTTATGTGAAGTTCTGCAAGCACATTCAGGAAGTCTGACCTGAAAGACACCTTGGAGAAAGTGTTTTAATGAGTGAAGATGAGAAATGCTCATATGCTGTGTTCCATGATGTTAATAACTTTAAGCAATTTGAAAGATTTTTTTGTCCACACTTGATACAAAATTTAGCTCTTCCACCCTGTAAAACATGTTTTCATCTCAGTTTTAAGTAGTCATCACTGGCTGATATCCGTAGCTATCAGATATAATGGCTATTCCACTGTTCCCATCATCACATATTTCTGATTATTTAAATCATTATAAAAATGGATAAATGTAAAGCTGAATTAACATAGAATCAATAGAATATGCTGAGTTGGAAGGGATTCATCAAGATCATTGAGTCCCACTCCTGGCCCTGAGCAAGACACCCCAAGAATGACACCATGTGCCTGAAAGTATTATCCTAACGCTTCTTGAACTCAGGTTTGGTAGTGTGACCACTTTCCTGAGGAGTGGAATTCGGCACAATGTATATGAGTTTCATAGGTATTGCTGGAAACACCAACAATTACTGAGGTTACTTGATTGTCCCATTTTAGGGTCCCAGTATTGCAAAACTTCTGATGACTTGGCTGGACACTGACATGTCAGACACCTGTCTGAACTTGAAAAATCTTTTTTGGAAAACTTCAGCCAACAGAGTTCACCTACTGCCAAGAACAAGACCATGTAAAAAATACCTGCCTTGTCCATGTTAAAACCCTGTGGTAACCCCCTGTTTTCAGAATTCTAATGCCTGTATGCTTTGGAAAACATAATTGAATTTTGGTATTAAGTTGTGGGTTATCCCTGAAACACAATCTTTATAAACTCTGTACAAATCTACAAAATCTACACCAAGGAACTATTGCAACTGTTAGAAAACAGGGCACTTCTGAGACCTCAGTCATTCTCTGAAGGTACATCCTCAACATCAGTATTTCAGGTTGAAGATAAAGAGATCTGACACTGTCTTGCTGTTATAAATACAAGCTATTTCCAGTCATTTGGGGGCATTCTAGAGGATAGAGTGCTTTCAACTTCCTTGGTGAAGACTGGAAATAGGTCTCTTAGTTGGAAGGGGGGGAGGAAGAGTGAGAAGACAGGGGAAAATGAAGAAACTAAACTGAGGAACAGACTGGAAACAGCCTGACGTTTGTTTCAGGAGATAGACAACATGGGCAGGCCAGAGTTTAATGCCAGTTGTGTGGGAGGGAGTACAGTGTGGGGACCAGTGAAAAAGGGGACCTTGAATTATGGCTGGGAAAGACTATTAAGACTGGAAGATCTGAGGGAGGACTAAAGCAGACAGCGCAAGAAGGCTGGAACTGCCCCAGCAATAGGGAAATCTGAAAGAAATGGTGTGTGGCTGGGCAAAGAGGGTAAGAGTAGTTAAGTTCTCCTGTCTCACTCTCATTTCGCAGAGTAAAAGTAGTTGCATCTACAAAAATAGGACATCAAACTTCCCTCATGAACCTGGAGTGGAAAACAGAGTTTAGGGGCTTTGCACATCCCCTGCTGCCCTGAAATACCTGCAAGATCCACTGAATGATCCAATCTGCCTCATAGAAAACAAGCCTCTCAGTGTTTTCAGCTGGCCACTGGTATCTAGTGATTATTAATGTTGCTACTCTATTAACTGAAGTAAGAGAGCTTTCAGTGGCCAACACAGACTCCAACCCCTCTGGCTCTCCTGGGAGTCACTATGACCCTGCATAATGAAATGCCTATTTTGGCAGTCTACTTTCTTTTTTTTTTGCCTCTCAAATATGGGAAATTACACACCTCAAACTGTGTGAAAAGAACCTTGCAGTAGCAATCAGATGTGAGGAAGTGCCAGAATCAAATTGCCTCTCCAGCCTTGATTCAACCCTCTTTTGCATAGGCATTATCTTTAATAGCATGATCATATACTTCTCCCTCCTGCCGGGCACAAAATGGACGCCACTGATGATAGATGGGAGGATATAACAAAGGGAGACTGTGCCCATGGGATAATAGCACAAAAAGAAAAGAGGATTCAGGTGCAGTAATAATGCAGCACAGCCATTCCCCAGGTATGACCTGGACTGCAGGTATCACGCCGGGGAAGGTAATAGGAGATGGTTACAGCTCACAGCTTCTCCCACTAAATCTAGGGCTTACCAGAAGAGGGAAGATGGTTTCACCGTTGTCCTTGAGGGCTGGTTGTATTTCTGCTGTTCAGCTCCTATGCAAAGCTAGGCAAGCAATTTAAACCAGCTGCCTCCCTCACTGTTATAAATTGTACAGCTTCATTTTCTGGGTCCCTGACTAGATACTGTGGTGTCTCTGAGCTGCAGAAGTGCTGAGCACTCACAGTCAACTACCACATAAAATAAGCTCCATGCTGTGCAAAGTCAAACTCTAACCAGCAGAAACTGGGCACTCAAATCCAGCAAACATTTCTGTCCTGCCACTTGCCCCACCTCATCACATCATGGCTAGGCTTCACGAACGAAGATTTGGGGAGTCATGTTAATGACATATCCGTTGGGCTCTTGAAAAAATAAATCAAGTATTTTTTGTGAAACTCACAGAGAGCAGAGAGCTGAAAGCTATAGGAAAGTCTAAGGAAAAATAATGATGCTGAATTCAGTGCAGGAACTGGCAGAAGGGACCAAGAGAATACTTGAGGTCACATGATGAATACCAGAAAGAAAATTAAATACTACTCGCTCATTAACACAACATGGACCAGTCTGTGTACTGAAAGAGGAAGAGAAGAAGCAGAGGGACCAAGATGTAGATCTATAATTAATACTTATGACCCACTCATTACACCCAAAATAGCCAAACTGAGATTGCAAAGCTAGCCTTAATTCTGCTATTCTTTGACTTCCGTGGCTTGACTTCGCAAATTAGCTAATACGCTTTTGATGAAGGCTGGTGTTTGGCTTTTCATTTGTCTGTGTGTATTATCTACAATCATAATTTAAAGAATTTAAACTTTTGAATTATGATAGAAAAAAAGTAGAAATTCTTCAAATCCAGCCCTGAGCTAGCAATTGTAGATAAAACTTTTCCTTTGTTATTCTTCCTAATAGCAAAGCTTGCATTGTCACATGGAACACTTGAGGAATGGGATTGAAGTGAAACAGAAATCAAGTTTTGATAAGTTAACATCATCTATACTTAGTAAGAATGTGTAAAACTCAAAAAATGTTTTGATTTGATTAAGAAAATAGGTAGCTATAATAATGAGGGATATTAAAACTTCATATCCCAATCTAGGTTTTGAAAGTTGAATAGATTTAGACATTTATTACTTTTCCTGTTTTCTATTTTTGCTGCAAAAATCTATATTATTACCTTGCTTGCAGCTACTTTTGGCATCCAGCTTGTTGGTACATGACTTTAACTATAGATCCCATTGAAAGTAGTATTTTTTCAGGATTTTTTTTGTCACATCATTAATATCTTCATTCAAAAATCATACACCTTTACTTCAAATAAACCATTCGCCATGCAGTAAACAGCTTAAAAGCAACCTCACTTACAAGCAACCACTGACAGCTACTAAAAGACTGAAAGATTGCATAACACCTGCCCTTACCTTCAAGAATATTGTTATATTTCATGTGCTATCAATTGTGATGATCAGGAGAGGTGCCTGAGGACTGGAAGAAAGCAAATGTCACCCCAGTCTTCAAAAAGGACAAGAAGAAGGACTCAGGGAACTACAGGCCAGTCAGCCTCACCTCAATCCCTAGAAAGCTGATGGAGCACCTCATTCTGGAAGCCATCTCTATCCACATTGATGACAAGAAGGTGATCAGGTGTAGTCAACATGGATTCACTAAAGGTAAATCGTGCTTGACTAACCTGATTGCCTTCTATGATGAAAGAACTACCTGGGTCAATGAGGGAAGAGCAGTGGATATTGTTTACCTCCACTTCAGCAAGGCTTTCAACACTGTCTCTCACAACATCCTTGCAGGCAAAGTCAGGAAGTGTGGGCTGGATGAGTGGACAGTGAGATGGATTGAGAACTGTTGGAACAGCAGATCCAAGAGAGCTGTAATCAGTGCCACAAGGTCTAGTTGGAGGCCTGTCACTTACGGTGTCCCCCAAAGGTTTAATCCAATTACTTGGATGAAGAGATAGATGCCTCCTCAGAAAGTTTGTTGATGATACAAAACTGGCTCATACCTCAGCATGTTTTGCAGCCCTTCAGAAGGACCTCGACAGGTTGGAGAGATGGGCAGAAAAGAACTATCTGAAGATCACCAGTCAAATACAGAGTCCTGTACCTTGGGAAGAATAACTCCCTGCATCAGTACAGGCTGGGGACCAACCTGCTGGAAAGCAACTCTGCAGAGAAGGACCTGGGGGTCCTGGTGGGCAACAAGCTGTCCATGAGCCACCAATGTGTTCTTGTGGCCATGGCCAATGGTATCCTGGGGTGCATTAGGAAGGGCATTGCCAGCAGGTTGAGGGAGATGATCCTCCCCCTCTACTCAGCCCTGGTGAGGCCACATCTGGAGTACTGTGTCCAGTTCTGGGCTCCTCAGAACAAGAGAGACGTCAAGCTCCTGGAACGGGTCCATGGGAGGACTATAAAGATGATTAAGGGGCTGAAGCATTTCTCTTAACGAGGAAAGACTGAGGGAGTTACATCTGTTCAGCCTTGAGAAGAGGTGTATACAAGTATCCAAAGGGAAGTTGCCAAGAGGATGGAGCCAGCCTCTTCTCGGTGGAGCTGAGCCATAGGGCAAGAGACAATGGGCAGAAACTGATGCATAGGAAGTTCCACCTGAATATGAGGAAGAACTTCTTTCCTGTGCAGGTGACCATGCATTGGAACAGAGACCAGAGAGGGTGTGGAGTCTCCCTCACTTGGGATATTCAAGAACTGTCTGGACACAATCCTGTGCCATGTGCTCCTACATCAAGTAGGATGACCCCACCTGAGCAGGGTGGTTGAACCAAATGACCCACTGTGGTCCCTTCCAACCTCACCTATTCTGTGATCCAAAGCCAAGCCCAGCAGCAGCCAGAGGGGACATCTTGCCTGAGTCTTGGGAATGGGAACCGTCTCCTGAGCCAGGTACTGTGCCAAGCCTCTTCTGCCCTCTTCATACCAGACTGGGGTGAACCACCTTCTCACTCAGGCCATGGCTTTGGTACATTGGTGCTGAGGGTGAGGATGACAAGACAAAATACAATTTTATCTTCTTTCCTATACACAGTGTTAGTGCCCGAGCACAGCACTAATGTTTTTCTGAAGACCTTCTAGATGTCATCACCCTTCAGTACTCAGATTTGTTTTGGCTTTTAAGTATTTCTCTAATTCTTTTTACAAGGAAACAAAATCTGATCCTTCATAAAATGTCAGCTGTTAGGATGAAGCTGCATCTGCACTAAGAGGAAATTAATAGCAAATGTTTATCCTGGCCACTGGTGAGTGTGTGGTGTTTTCCCTCCCTGCAGTCAGTCCAGGATTTCAGTTTTTATGGCCTGTGGCTGTTAAATCTCCGCTCTTCAGATGACATATGCATAATAAGTATGTATATTCCCTTAGTCCACTCCAGTTACTAGGATATAAGATGTACTTTAATCCTCTTTGACTGTGGCCAGACCTTCACTGAAGAAATGGTGGTGACAGCTTATGCTGCTATCAGCTCTTCAGCTGCTTGTTCCTACTTTGCTCACCATTTATCACCTCCTGAACAACTCCTGCAAGACAGATTGTGTGATTAGTTTGAAATGAATGAGGGGAGGCATCTTTCATGACTTTAAACAGGTGTAAACCACACATCAGAAGCACTTCAGGGTCCTCAGAAACTCTTCAGAGCAAGAGTTAACTTTGATGAAGTCCATTCCTGATGTCTCTTTATACCCTTCAAGGAACCTCATTTTGGTCCTGAGTCTTTTGAGAGAAAGTCTATCACAACAAAAGCAAGGCACAAAAACACACTTTTTAAACCTCTATGGTTTGTGGGTGTGTCAACCTGAATTAGGGGTTTAATTTTCTTAGTGAAGTAAGAACTAGTTTGGAGTTGAAATTAAAACCACTTGCTAAAAAAGATACCTGTTAGAGGGAGGGAATATATCATCTGTATATTTTAAAAGCACAAACCTTAATTCAGGACCTTGTTTTAGACACAGGTAATGGTAATGAAAGGTGGTGAACCTAAGAAAGAAATTATATTTTCATCAGATTGTGTGTGACATAAAACGCTGTTGCCTCCACATCCTCTTCCCAATAGGTTAATTCTTCTTTTTAAGTTGAGATACTTGAATCATTACCTAACTTTGCTTTCTGCCACAACTTTTCACGTCAATGAAAATGTTTAGCAACAAAGTACCTTAAAAAGATCATCAGCAGAGCACAGGTACTACCAGTAGGATATTTGTATCTTTTGAATAAGGCAATCAAACTTCCACCCTCCTTTATCCTCCCTTACCTCTGCTCAGTTGGCATGGTTGAAATATTATAGCCAATCTCATCAAAACAATCTGAAAGGAAAGTCAGGATCCTTTCAAAGCCCAGAAATATTACTGGAAGCACAGAAAGCTCATCTTTACAAAAATTATTAGATCTCAAGTTTGCTTCCTGCAAAAAGGTTAAAGGGCCTACATCCAATTAATAGTATGTATCTACTTCAGTCCAAGACATAATTTAGTTGTGACTATACTTTATTGTGCCCCAGTCACTTCTTGACTATAACTACTGTGGCTGTGTTTTTATTTTATCCTAAGTATGTCTTTGGTCTAAGTGTGATTATTTCAGGTTTATTTTGGAGCTTCTTAAATAAACTCTGCAAAAGCAGTGCTTGAATTGCCATGTATATGAATGTTTGTGGGGTTTATTGTTATGTGAGATGCATATTCAGAAACAGGAACAAATTCAATTTTTTTTAATTGATTTAAGAAAAAATTTGAAAGGAGAACTGTCTTAGCTAGAGAGTTTATCTTCCCTTTTTAAAAGTATTTTTTCTTTCATAGCAAAAAATATCATGGTTGTAACTAAAGGTTCCAGGAGTCTTCAGCTGCTTCTAAATGCAGGTTGGATGGAGTTCTACCATTAGCTTCATTAGGAGTAAGGACAGATCTGTGAAACGAGCTGGGGTATAACACCTCACCTTAAAAGAAAAGAGGAGCAGATGCAGCAAAATTACAAGACAGCTTGATCTTTAGCACTGGTAATCAACCTTTAGGACTGAAAAATCCCCTCGGAGTCAGTATTTTGCATTTCTGTGTCGCTCCATGCCAGGGGGACTGATCAGTGCCATGGCCCACACCAGCAGCAGAGGACAACCCCTCTAAACCCTGTCTGAGGGACCAATGGGACTGGGATGCAGGGAGCTCGGCTGTTCCCAGCCTTCACTCACCCCTTAACCCCGCTGGGAAGGAATAAGTGGTGTTACCCTGGAACCAGAGTCAAAATTGTTTGTGTAAAGGGAAGGAGGGTGTCTTGGTTTTAGCTCACTTTCTGATCCAAAGGGACTTGCATAAAGGGGGGGGGGGTATTTCCCTGAGCTTCAGCTTCCACCCTAAACAAGTCCCAGAGCTTTGTCCTGAATCCTTTCCTTTCCAAAGGATCAGTTGCATGCTGGAAACCGCAGGATTGGATCTTGGAACATCGAGCTTCAGTGGACCTTCAACTACAGCAACAAACCCGGTGACGTTTTGTAAATCCTCAGAAAACAGTAGTGAAAGTCTAAATTCCTATGTTTTCCAGCTGGTCACTACATTTCTGGACAATAAGATTGTTACTTATTCTGTGTCACCCCTGGACAGAGGGAGGCCACCTGCAACCTTCAGAGCCAGCTTTCCAACGTGCCAGACCGCAAGAAGAGAGGCCAAGTTATAACATTTAAGATGAATGTAGAAAGCTAAGGTATTTTTCCCTTCCTACAGCATAGTGATCACTTGAATCTAAATTCCCATGCCCTTCTCCTGGCAACCTAGAGGAGAGGACAAACAACAACCCCTGGAGCAAGCCCTTGTCCACAAAGATACATTTCACTCTTCCCATACAGCTTCACAGGCCACATTGGAGTTCAGTGCAATGACACAGCCCCATGGCTTGTGCATATCAATATTCTAGATCCTTTCATATATTCTCTGTGATGTCTCAAATAATGTAACAGGGTTAGCAAAACCCACACGCACTGAAAAAAATACAATATATGCACTTCATGCCTCAGCTCCAACACTAAAAGGAGAGATATAAAAAGCAGGTGTTCATAAACCGCGGCATTGAAAATACTGTGGGGAAAGGATACGTGTTAATCTCTAAATAAGGTGCCATAGGGAGGAATACTTTTATAACCCAAGAAAATGTTAAAGTAAGTTTAAACTTTACCACAAAGTCCACCTTGCCTATTTACTGTGTGAGGCGATATATCACTTCTATGTGAGCAATAAAGATAAATTGTGTTTTAAGGCAGGACTATGAAAATTACAATGTGGATACAACAGTCCCTTCCCCTTGAAGCATTCCATTTCTTCTTATCATTTCACATATAATCTAGAAATGGGGCTATTGGAGGCAATAGAGGCTTGAAAGAGATTGAGGCTGAAGAAAGTAAATGTCTTTTCTCTCCCATGTTATACCCACCCTACTTGTATTTGAGCAAATTGTTTAACAGTTCTCATTGTTCCCTAGAGATAATATGTAAATAATTATAAATGTTATTCATTAGTACCTCTGAGGAAGTGCACTTTGATTATCCCAAATGAACTGTGTCATTCCTGGGATTTATTATTAGGTTGAGGTATATATGTATTGTGTAGTTATGGTTAAGAAAAACTCAAGTCAAATTGAAATTTGTGACACAGTACTTCTCAGTGCCCATGGGCAGAAATAGTGGTTGATGGTGTCTTGGTGGGTTTTGAAGACCTTCCGTCATTTGAGGAAAGAGAGATGTGCTAAATCTTAAAAATAAAAAAATAATAATAATTTTTTTTAAAAGTAACATATACTATAACATAGTTTTCTATTTTTGAAGATTTTTTTTAAACCCAATTCTTGTGGGAATAGAGTAGAATAGTTATCAGTTGCGCCTGTTACACAAACTAAAAGGCGGTTGCGTCTGTGCCACGACTGACCCTGCAGCGCAGCGCCATCTGGTGCGACCGCCTGGAATTGGCTCCCACAGGGAAGCACGTTCCAGTTCTAAAAAATATGTGTTTCATTTCCACATCCACTTCTAGCAGTTGCATTAGGCACTTCGCTCCCTTTTATGAGATAAATCATCCCACAATAGCCTTGTCAGTTAGACAAGTATCATTATCTCGCTCTGCAAGTAGCTATACCGAGGCAAGCAGGTAATCCGAGTTACAGCAGGAATCAGCATGGAAGTCAGGATCGGATTCAGGATCCTTGATTTATAACGCTGCCCAGCAGCCACCCAACAAGAGGGAGAAGCTCGGGTCTCGTGCTTTGGTGTTAATGTGTGAGCTGCGAAAATTTATTCTTGCTGCCACAAACCCTAAAGAACAGGAAGTGTTCAGGGAAATTAAGACATGGCAAAATCAAAACTAGTTAGAGGGAAAAAGACTTTTTCACCTATTCTGCCTGCAGAATCACTGCCAAAGGACATCCTCAAGGCCAAGAACTTAACCGAATTCATTATATTTTCATACAGTGCTGGGGTCAGAACTTCTTACAGCAACCATTTTTGCTGACAAATTTGGAAAGTACTAATAATCCCATGTTTTCAAGTTTAAAGCTCTCTGTTTTTATAAAGTAGTATCAGCTGAGATGCTGGCTAAAGCAGATTATCCTATATTTGTGGGGAACTAACGCTGTCCTTTACATTACCCATTCCTTCCTGGACCAGTTGAAGAAAGATCCTGCAATTTTGGGGGTACAGCAATTTTCTTGATCCTACAAGAGAGGGGTCAGCTTTCCATTCTGCCGCAGATTTCCCGTGTGATCTTGGGCAAGACACTTAGGGTGCAATTAGATGTGCTTGCTCATCTGGTGTGGCATGTTGCCACCAAAGGGGACCTCCTCCTCCTCCTTTATCCTACAGCGCATTGTGTCAGGAGTCCTCACTTTCTGCTGAGCAGTTTCATCTCACCAAACTAGAAGAAACCTACCAGCAATCCAGAGGGCAGAAGAATTCAGTTTGAGCCACTCTGACAGCTCATCACCACCAAAATAGAGAAGTTCCCTCTCTTCTTCAGTCAGTTCCTCATCCTCTCTCATTGCTGGTATTTATTCGGATCTACTTCTGGTATCACTGACCCCTTTGAGCCAGAAGTCACAGCAAAAGATAAACTCTACAAAATAAAAAAACTTCTGTTAGGTTAATGAGTTTTAACTAGTTTATAGCAAAATCCAACTACACCAAGGCTGGAGACGAAGCAGTGGGAATTTGCATCAGGGAAAGGGAAGGTGGGAGGAAAAAAGGCAGCGGGGAAAGAATGAGTAAAGGAGAAAGGTGTTGGGAAATTGCCTCTCCTTCTGGTCAGTCATCAGCTCTGTTCAGTTCTCATGAAATCAAGCCCAAGCTGTCATCTCACAGTTAATGATCATCAGATGGCCACGTACAATGAAAACAGGAGCATAAAAATTACTTATTTAAGTTTCCTGATTCTTTCCCTTCTCTACTTTTGACTTATCTCATTTGCTTTCTAATTGTACTATATTAGATTTAAACATATCAGAAAAGTGTTCTGAAAAATGCAATTATTTTCCTCTCAATAAGGTTTTTATGAGTATTATTAAGGTAAATGTAATGAAATTCACTTATAACTGAGGGATTAAGCCTTATTGCTGCAATGACACGTAACCAAATTCAGATCTATTCTAATAATCTGTTGATGGAGCCTACATCTTCATCTTGATCAGACAGACAAGCAGCTGGGGCTATAAAGTATATTGTAATAAACAAAAATGAACATGAGTGAATAGATGTTTCCTCACCTTTCATGCTGGCAGAACTGAATAGCTAGTATGTAGGAGAAAGTGACACAGACAAGGGTGTAAGAAGGTGTAAAGAAAAAAGTCTCTATGTTCCAACTTTCCTATATTATGTAAGCTATATATTCATCAATGCCTCTTAACCCCAAAGATAATTTGTATCTCTATGCTGTGACAGTGTTTGTCCTAGAGTTTCGTCAGGATTATTGCCTGCTCAGACAAGAGTGTAGGGCAAACTCCAAGGAGGAGATGCCAGTGGCAAAGCTCCTGCTGACTTCAGTAAAGCCAGGATGTCATTCTGGACAATTGGATGAAAAAGTTCCCATAGCTACTCTAAGGTAAGGGAGACATACGCTAATAACTAAATAATTGGCCATGAACAGAGGAGGAAGGTAATCTGATTTTACGCAAACATGAATTCTCAGGTCTCAAAACTGAGCTTCCCCTAGTCTGGCCTAATCTTTAGTATTTCTTTTAAAGGATCTCAAAATTTTTCATGAAGAATGACGGATTCCTGCCTATAATAAAAAAATATATACAGCTCTAAAATAAAGACAAGGGTGTAACTTTATGAGTTACCTGCTGTTATAGCCAGTAGGTCCTACACATGGGCTGCCTCACAGCAATGTAAAGCACAGCCATGGTCAAAGTCAGACACCACAACATGCTCTGACTGCTCTCAGGACAGACAAAAAGGACTGACTGGAGAAGACTGGCAGGGGGCAGGGTGCTAACCTGTCCTTCTCTGGAGGTTATGTGGACTTTGGGGTCTGAAAACAACATCAGAAATCTCAAAGAAGGCTTCTTTGGTGTTTTTTATCTACTTCCTCTTCTAGTTTGAACCAGCATCAGCAGCTGAAGACCAAAGCTTGGAGTTTTGGGGAAAAAAGTTAGGTTGGTTTTTATTATGAGTAATAATATTTACAGTACAGTAGAGCCTGGAGGCCAACAAGATTGGGATCCATTGTAGTAAATGAAAACCACTTGTCTCCAAGTAATTAAATAATTAAATTATTAAATCATGTTTAGAACTTCTTAAAAAGTACTTATTTTATCTACACATGAAACAACCAAAACTCCTCCAGTATTGGGGTAAATGACAGGGAAACATCTTCTGCAGACAACTCCATGGCTGCCTTCAAGACCTTTGCCACTGTCACGTGGCTGCCTCGTGGCAACCTGTTCATCCTCCCAGTCCCTTAAAAAAAACACTTTCCTGGCCAAGCCAGGCATACTGATACAAAACTAGGGTGTAGACCAGACCAGAGATAGGGAAACTTTGCTAAACAGGTGTGGTTCATTATTAGACACTTCATGCTTTCTATTTTTACCTTAATCTCTTTGCTCTTCCCTCAGGGCTAGTGTAGTCTAGAAAAGATTTATTTTGAAACTTATTAGCTCAAGCATTTGAGCTAATATATTTAAAACCCCTGGTTTCTGATCCTCACTCAAACGGTGGCTACTTTAATCTCCCCAGGTAGGGTGCAAGAGTCCCCTTTTCTCCACTTGGTCCTTTCAGAGGACCAGGGTGTCCTAACTGCTCCCTTTACTCCTTCACCTAATTAAGCCACTTTTCCATTAATTGATGATGAAAATACCTTGTGCTGTTTATTCCAGGGCTTAAACAGGTGTTAATTAAAACACTTTAGCTAGCACGTTTTAAAAATACACCTTTTATCCTAGGGCCTCAGATACAGGAGCAAGTTCCTGCAAGGCAGCTGAGCCCTGTAGCTGCGCAGGCGCCGTCAGCTGCCTCCGACCTCCTCTTGCCTCTCCGGCCCTAATCTCTGCAATCTCCACACACACATCATCTACAAGCCAACAGACAGACTATATTTGCTAAGGAGAGCAATTATTTAAATGTCCCCCAATAAATTCCCAATCCCATTTCAATTAACATATGTAAAACTCACTGTAATTTTCCCTGTGCAGCCCCTGTGTCGCTTTAAAACTGCGCAGTCACAGTTTGAAGAATTAGTTATTTGCCATTACGAGAATAACGGCACATCTGCCACCTTGATCACCGTGTTTGTATTATTATCAACTTCTGTCTGAGTGCCAAGTAATTTAATCAAACTTGAGAGAAGAAATAATAATGTTTCAGTTGAACAATGGCGTGGCCCTTTGAAAAGGCAGAGATTTGCTCTAGGGTACACTAAAAGGAGAGAAGGTCTATAAACAAAGAGTAACACTGTGAAAAATTTATCTGTCAAATCTAGATATTTTTTTTCCTACTTGCAAATAATTCTCCAGCAGATTGCAACTACCCTTCAGCAGATATGCTATGTAACACATTGCTTCTTTAGAGATTGTTGGCAGTTTGTTCAGTTCAGCGTTTATGGCTTCCTTTTTATGCTGGTTCACAGCACATTACTTTGTTTCTCTGCTTCAACTGGACAGTCCAAAGGAAAATGCAGAGTTGTCCTGGATAAAGAAAAATTAAAAATAATAATAATAATAATAAAAAGAAAGAAACAGAGGGAAAGAAAAGTAAGTAAGCAAGCTGAGGACGTGTTAAAATGTGTGAAATCTTTCCTTGTCATTTACAGTGTCAGGAAGATCATTGTATCTGGTTTTGCTCCCAGATTGTTTAAACTACTGATGGAGGAAGAGAAGGCATAAGTCATATTTACTGACTGCCTGAAAAACTGTTCAGCTGGTGTAAATTCTTTGCATGTGAGTGCATGTCCATGTGCCGTGTTGTTTGCAAAGGGTGCAGTCCCTTATCCTTGGCCCTTTTGTTTGAGCAAATGCTTAAGTGCCAAGCCTTGGTCAGAGACATCTGGAAACTGCTGCCTATCCTTGCAGCACACACAGCGCACACTCCTGTAGCTGAAGCCGGTTGTCTTTCTCTCATGTGATGCTGTCAGTGGATAACCATGGCTAAACCAGAGTGGCTTCTTTCTTTGCCTCCTAGGCCTTCTCTGCCTCTGTAATTCTCCATTGCCAGATGCGTAAAACAGAACTGAAGCTCACAGAAAATATTACCCCAGGTTGTAGATACCTGCAAGCAGGGGATGACAATGTATTGATAGCAATGGAAAGAGCACAGGCTGCTAATCACCCAAGGGTAGGCACTAATGCCCAGGCAGGAGTCTATCTGTCCACAGTAGTTTTCTCTGAAAGAGAGTGAAAACCCCAATAGCTCTGGACAGTTAATTTATAGAAGTAATGGTCGTGAAAAATTTCTGCATTGGCAGGATGTTACGGATGCCCTCAGCAAGTGACCAAGCAGTAATCAACTTTTGCATCCCCATTTTTTCCCCCCTGTTCCTTTGATGGTATGAGTTATTAGGGTGGGATATGCTTTATGGGGGTAAGAAAGCCAAATCCCAATGTGAAAATGCTTTCAGATCATCTGAAGAGAGCAATATGAAGGTTAGAGTTTATATGACTGTTTACAAGAATGTTGTTATTACCATGCTATAAAAAAGAAAGGAATGTGACCAGACTAGTACAGAACATTAAAAGAATTGTAGAGTCATTTTAATGAGTTACTAGAAACTAAGTCAGGTTCTGCTGTTTTGAGGCTATATGGTGCTATTCTGTGCAATGGATTTAAGTCACTTAGCAACCTTAGTACAAGTTGTAGCATGTTGGGGCATGCTCCCAGCTGGTGTTTAATGCTCCCAGCATCCCTAGATGGACAGCCTGTCCTATTCCTGTTTTACAGTTTAGGAAAAGACAATTAGAGCCCAGAGGTCTGCTGCTCTGCTACCTGACCTTGTGCAGGCAGTGACAGCTGAGTAAGAGAAGTGAAAAGTGGGGTTTATGGGTATCTGTTCAGACCACTGTGTACGTGGGAAAATAGCAGCAAAATCAAGCCGGGAAAGTAATACCTCTGTGGATTTCATACGGATTTCATATGGATCATCATCATCATCATCAAGTAGCTACAAGTAATGGGAGGCTGAAGTAGGCCATATATAACCCATCTATAGCAAGAAATTTAAAGAAATTTTCGAAGTTGATAGGAGTTTATCTAACAGTTAGTTTTGCCTTAGAAAACCTCTATCATGTTTGCAGCGTATTTGCTGATATTTTCTGATTCATTTTCTTTCCTAGCAGTAATTCTTTTTTATGATACCAAAATGTCACCTACATACCAAGCACACAGTGCACCTCAGAAAGTCCAGAGATCTTGTATTTAGTATAAAATATCTACAATGACATTTAAATCAAAGTGCACAATTTGGAATTATTCTGGGCTCTTAAGCTGAACCTATAACCACACTTTCAGAGCAGTCTTGGACCAGACCTTGAGACAGACTGTAGAGTCTTTTTAAGTACAAATCTTGACTTTTAAGGTGTCCCCTTCACCATGACAGGGGAACTGGAACTAGACAATCTTTAAGGTCCCTCCCAACCCAAACTACTCTTTGGTTCTATGATTCTATGATACTGGAATGTGATATCAGTGAGATTTTGATTGGCACTTGTCATAAAATAAAACATTTTGTTCTGCTAAAGATGATGCTCTGTTAATACAGATTCTATGATTCTAAGATTGCAAAATTTCTCTTTGGAAATTTAGGACTGGTCTATTCTTATGTAGTTACTATGTAGCTCTTCACCTCCAGGCAGCATCCAGATCTATATCAATCATGTGTTGTTAAACTATCCAGAGAGGCTGTGACTACCTGCATGGATGTTGAAGCTGATGGATTTCTGAAGAAGATTATTACCCTCCCTGAGATACAGAGCTTCACCAGCCTGTGAGGGATCTCTTCTGGAAGCTGGAGAAAGATTTGTGTGATTTGTCAAGTATTTGGATGAGCTATCACGCAGTCACCTGCTGGGTCTTCTATAGGGGGCATGGAAAGCTCCTACTCCAAAGTTACCTAAGAGCTTCCAAACACAAGCCAACAACTCCTTCTGCTTAGTCTGTCATGTCCTGAAGAAAATTTATGGCAATTCAACTTGCCCAAGTTGCTCCATTGTAAGTATAAAACATTAAAGAAGGAAACTACTAGCGAAAACAGGAGGTGGTTGTAATACCAGTGCTGCCTTTTTTCACTTACTTCTATCAATTTTTAATTCCCCAGTAAAATAACAATAGAGTCACACTCCCATCTTCTGCCCTTTTTAACAGGAGAAAAAAAAATAAGTGCTAGTCATTAAAAAATGAGCCATATTTGTGAATGTGCTTTTTTCTCCACCCTTTACTCCTTGCATAGATAGGTGCTTACCCACCCTTCCCTTTGAAGGCAGCTGGCTGGGTTATTGCTCAGATAAGCACACATCTGCACTCCTGAGGTGCTCTGACAGGTTAGCAGAGAAAATACCAGTTAAGGTGTCTCTGAAAAAAAACATGGGAAAAAAATTCCTGCTGCTGCCTTAAGCTTTCTATTCTGTATTGTGTCACCAGCTACTATCTAGGTGCTAATGTTGCTGATCTCTGTTGGGTGGGATGGGTTGTGATGAGGAGCAGGGATACCCAGATAGATTACTGGAGTGGAGACTGATAGATACTGAAATATCTCACTATGGCTCTCATTTATAACTCTGTTGGGTTTTGTTTGAGATTTCAAGAAATCAACCACATTTGGTGGAGATTATCACTGCTTTTTTTGTTTAAAAGCATCTGAAACAAGTCATGTCTCTGGGACAAATCATCTGTGAACATCTCCAAGATACATAAATGCAGCACATCAGCTGCTTAAGCAGTTTATCAAATGGACACAAGTTTGTGTGTGGTGTGCTGTGAAATATATGTGCCATGTTATTATACACCTGGGCTATATGTTTAACAGCAACTTAAATTTGACATTGTCATAGACAAATATTTATGTTATTAATAGTCATATTTAAGACCATGCCATTATCACAAATGTCACACAGACATTTCAAATTTTCATCTCCTACTTTTCAATAAGTATGTGTTTGGTCAGTCCCTGCTTTGCGTGTTCTTTTTCTTAACACACCAAATATAACTGAAATGAAAATTTTCCTTGTAGTGCCTTGCTTATATACCTCTGTTTTCATCCCCCAAATCAGCTCAAACTGGTTTCTTTTATTATGGTTTTCTGAGAGTACACAAGAAATTAATGGTCCTAAATGTGAGAATCTGTCCTGGGAAGCTGCTGGAAAAGCAATTCTCCCTGACATTTGCAGCTGCCACCACTGGGAAAAGTTGCCACATTGATTTTGACCTTCTGAAGGCCAGAAGCAGAAATCTCACCTCTCTGTCAGCTTGATGTTGTACCATGTAAGTATGCACAGTCCTACCCTTGCCTTATTGCCTGAGAAATATCAGCTGACTTTAAAAAAAATCGTGATTTAAATAAATAAATTCCGTACAGATCAAGTATATAATTGAAGAAGTTATATAAAGGTTCATATATGCGTTCATAAAGGTAAAGATTTAAGTAGTTCTAGCAAATGTGGCATGATTCTATACAGGAGGTTCTTGCCACAAATTATCACCTTATTCTGGACTCAAGACCCAGCAAAAAGGAAAGTGCTCTTAGACTTGTCAAATCTCAGGCACTGAGCATCCAGCTCACCAGAGCTGTGCTCTGCCACAGCTAGGCCTGGATTTCATGATGCCCTATGCTTTGATCTGTCCTCCTGCTCTTTGACCCTGCATACCAGATGTCCTGGCTTATGGTCCGTCAACCAAAGGCAGGGGGAGCAAAGTGGTGCCGATGTCCTGTTCCCACGGAGAGCAGAACAGAGCTCTGCTGTACCAACCAGTGGGCCTGCGGTCCCATCACACAACCTGATGTAAAACTGTCCTATGATTTGAGGAAAACCCTCTCTTCCCACCTAGGCATGGGGACTGAACAGTAGGGCAGAAGAAATGTCGCCAGATCTACCAGCTGGATGCAGTGCCAGTGGACACAGGTGGTCAAGGAAGAAAGAGGCTGGGCTGTTACAGGAATTAATCAGCTGCCTCTGTACAAAGCAGGACTTTCAGAGCTGCATTGCATTCTTCTCATTACATTTGGCCAAGAAAGGCAGGCTAGCTGTGCACAAACCTCTGGCTCAAGGGAGAGATCCACATAAGCTCAATGAAGATAAATGTCCAGAAATCCTTTCTGCAGCATGCACAGGTGAGGTGGCACAGCAGCAGGTATTTTGGGTGGGATGTGAGATGTCAGAGTAGGTCCAGAAGCTGTTAACATGAAGCTCTGGAGTCAACTGTAAGTCCATTAAGGGTGGATTTCAGACCCTACAAATTGTTCGGCATGAACATCCAAATGGTTGAATCCTGGAGTTTACCATTAGAAACAAGCACGTGAAATCTTTCCTGAGAAGTTTACTACAATAAATTTGAATAAAATACATAGTGTCCTTAGGAGGCAACATCAAATCCTAAATATTATCTAATTTGAAGGTATTATACATGGTCTCTTCCCAGGAGAGCTGTGAGCAATACTCAATGGAATATCTAGATGGATTTACTTTTTTTCCAGATGACAAATGTCCATCTCTGAGCCTGGAAGAATTGCTCAGCATGCTCATTATGCAAGGAGCTGCACGACTGACACTTCTGGAGAGTGTATCAGGTCATGTAGACTTGCACCCACTTCACATTTGAACACAAGTCCCAAAGATCTAGTCTTGACCTGTTCCATGCATGAGTCTTGGGAGGGGTGGAAGAAAACGATACCTGGAGCCCAAAAGGAGACAGAAGGAGTGGGACCCCTGAGCAATACAGGAGGCAGATGGAATTCCAGGACATGCTGGCCTGCAATGGACAACAAAAACCCAAACCAACTCCAGGTCGCTGGAAGCTGCAAGGATTGACAAAAGACCTCTCCATCCCTGAAACCAGCTCTTCTACTGGTTCCTTGGGGTTTTCAGCAGAGGTTCCAGGTGTATAAAGAAATCTCAGGGAAAGAAGTTTACCCATCTTTTTTTATTTACTACAGATATTTTGCTTAGCTCTGCGTGAAACCACCTGCCCCACACAACCACAAATATTGCAGCAGTAGAGCAATTTTTCTACCACCCACATAAGATAAGGAACCAAGAGACACGAAGCCTCATTATATCCAAACAAAAAACTTACAAGCAAAAACAAAAGTGTTAACAGGAAGCTGAAAAAGTAGCTGAAGAAATTAGCTATTGCGCAATCAAATACAAAGTGAATTCCAGAGTGTACTTTGTTATTTAACACATCTGCTAAGTGAAATCCATGTTCAAGTTACAATTCGAAACCCATAAAATCACCGTCACCATCATAACTATCATCTTAGTTAAATTCTATCATAGTCGCTTTAAAGCAGCTTCCCAGCAGAAACGTGTGAGGTGAGAGGTGGAGGTGAAAAAGCAGGTGGCTCTACCCACTTTTCAAGTAGAAATTAGTCTGCCTTGAAAGCAAATCTCAGGGATAGATGTCCCGACATAAACATGGAAATAGCACAGATTTGCACAACCTGCAGGGTTGCAGGCCATGGTGCTTTCTTGGAGGTTTTACAGTATTATTCAAATAACAAATTAAGTATTGCACTAACAAAGGAACAGCATCTACTGCTTATACTTCAGAGGATGACTGATACCTTCAGATAGGCATTTGCATGGAGGTGAGATGCTATGGGACTACTTCGGCACATCCCAGGGAAGCAGGTTTCTGGGAAAGGAAGGCTTGACACCAGTGAAGAGTTGAATGTGGCAGTCTTTTGACATCTCATACTTTTACTGTACTTGTCCTGTAACCATCAAAACCTCTGAGGCTGCATTGAAATACTCTCTGGCTTGAGGCAGTCAGAAGGTCAAACAACTACTTTCCTAGCTGCAAAACTTTACCAAAATATTCCAATGCCTCTTTCTTCAGGAGAACAAACATGTAGCTGGATGCCTATTCATTGCTCAGACCCCAGTGTCATCACTCGAGCATGTTGACAATCAAGTCTCTTGCTCATCAAAAATGAAACTTGATCCATCCTTCAAATCCATCCCCTTTTTTCTCAAATCAACAAAAACCCTTCTCTTTTTCACTTACTTTTATGAGAATCATAGAAAACAAGTCTAGCCACGACTTTTAAAACCATCTAATGCATACACCTCACCTGCTTTCCCAGGCAAAGCTGGAATCAAACACACTGAGCTGTCTCCTGAAAGCTGCAGCAGCCAGTAAAGCCAGTGGTGTGCTCTGAAGAGTTTGCCCCACAGAAACATGGATTCTCGCTCTTGCCCTTTCTAATTTGTAGTTCACTCCCCTCTTGTTGTAAACGATGACCTTAAAGTGCTGAATCATGCAAAATGTCATCTGAAGGCACCATTTATTTTGAGCTTGATCTCCCTAACAGTTTGACAGGGAAGTGCCACAGTACTGTTCCCAGGATTAATAATGTGAGATGCTGAAATACAGAAGGCATCAAAGAGGGACTTCAGCTCAGCAGCTCTGCCTCTGGATAATCCTCCCCAGGGAGTCCTGAAAGTCAACAGAGAGCTCTGCATCATGCTGTGAGCTTGGGCCCATGATGAAAGGTGCTCTAAAAGAGTCAACTGCAAGGTCAATGTGTTTTACACCCATGTGTTGAAAAATAAGTAAGCATCAGTGTCCAATTTAGTTGTCATCACAGAGTGGGACTCCAAGGCAAAGGAATGCTCTAAGCTTGTAAGGACCACACTTCTCTCCTTCCCTTTGATGTGAGCCAAGGTAATGGAGATTCTGCCAAGGTGTGACTAATTCCTTGTTACTACATTGCATAATATTCATATACTTTTGAAAAAAAAGAAGGCCTTTAAGAATTGGAGGGAAAGAGAAACTCACCCCTGACACATTCCACAGAACACAACCAGCAGTACAAAGCAAGTTTTATTAACAGATGGTGAAAGCTCAATTTAAAAAGTACTGTGGGCATTAAAGGAGATTGTTTTATGTCTTTGACATGAATACTCAGGCTAGATGAACTATCAGGAGTTTGGTTTAAGTGAGATTAATGCTTAGTATTTGGAATCCATCCAAACTGATTAGATCTGATTGAGTAAGAGAGCACAACTTTCTGTATCACTTTCAAAGTGATATGATTAGGCTGTGTATGTAGTATCTGAAAATGTAAATATAAACAGAAGAGGAGGGAAAAATACCCTTTCAAAGTTTTAAATGCAAAAAAATAATAATGATCCAACTGTATATAAACACTTAAAATTTAGCTGACTATTAGTAGAGTTAGATAAGAAAAAGAGTATTAGTGACATATAGAAAGTGTTACAGTAATAACAAACCTCTGTTCTGTTCTGCTGAGTGTCTCAATTATCTCCTTTGAAGTCAGCTGAAGGGTACAGGTTTGGGTGAGGAGAACTTGACTCCAGATCATTTAGTCAAGGAAGGTCAGGGAAACATGGAACTTTTCAGGTTGTTTGTAGATTTGCAGCCACCAGTACTAACTAGGAACAGTTTGCAGTTATTTAAATTTTCACTTTTTATGTCATAAAGTATTTACTAATTTTACATATATTTATATGTGTAATCAACAGTTTTGCCAAACACACGTTTTCATGCCAACCGGAGAGACTCAGCTCCAAATTCAGGTACCTGTATGTTGGTGTCTACCTGTTAACTTTGTGTCTGAGTTTACTCAGTGGAGAACTGATCAATGCAGCCAATGAAGCCTACAGACCTGCATCAGCTGTGCTCTTCTGGGTGCCAGCTGGTCGGTTAAATTCACATATTGACACCTCCATCTAGTTGCTTATGTGTATACGAAGGATAAAGGACTATATCCTAGAAAATACTAATTCTGAAATAAAATTTAGACAGATAATCTCTTGACCTTCCTCTTTCATGCAGTAGGTAAGGGGGCACTGAGAAAGACCACTGCTGAAATGTTGACACCACTTCTACAGTCCAAACATGGACAACTGGAGAAGATTCAGAGTAGGCCTATAAAGGTAATTTAAGGGATCACTTAGAAAGCCCAAAGGGCTTCACCTGGCAAAGCAAAAATTAAGAAATTAATCAGAGTCTACAAATCCATAGCCTTTAGAAGGAGAAGACTGTTTCAGAAGACAACAGCATAATATGAATACATATCAATGTCTAATATAAAAAGCTACATAATTCGAAATCTGGCCTTACTATTTGGGTCTTACATTTATGTAGTTGGTAAGAAACAGTTCTGAAGTTGGCACAGAGAGGAGCTCTACCCTAGTGACCGTGTCTAGAAGCAACCAGGATCCCCAGGTGGCAACCTGGTGGCCGGAATCTCTGTGGCAGCTCAAACAGGAACTTGTGCCTTCCTGCTGAAATGTGAAATCTGCCCCCAAACTGAAGGCTGGTCACTGCCTCTAAGGCACAAGGGACTAATGGCAAAGCCAGGAGATGCCTCTAACATTGTCATTGTCAGAGCTAACACATTGTCCTTTCTTGTACTTGGAACTTCACTGATTTCCAGTTTATCTCAAACTTCATCTCAGACCTCATCTAAGAAAAGAAGTGAATTCCCCCATGCAACATATACAAGGGGTGAGGAAGGAGAAAAAAAGAAAGGTGAGAAAACACTGTTTTATTCAGCTTTTCATCTCAGTTACAACTTTGCAAATGGTGCTGAAATTATTTCCAATAAAGCCACTATTCATTCCCTCTCCCAGAAGATAGCAATTTCCTTCAAAGGGCTAGTCCTGCCACTGGGGCTTGTTGGGGTGGGGGGAACAACTTCACAGCAGATGCAGCCAAGGTGCTGGGATCCCAGCCAGAAACCCAGGCACATCATTTTTCTGGAAGTGACAGCTTTCATCTTTAGCAGCAATGGGCAGCACTCGTTAGAGCTCTTCACCAGTAGTCAAGGTTAGGGCATTATCTTCCACCGGGTCTTGGGTAAATTAATTTACTACATTGAAATAAGAGGGGACAAAACAAAAAAAAAAGGGTATTTGAGAAGTGTTTGGCTACCACTATGGATTTTTCAGGGGACAGCTCTGAATTCCTGAATGCTGGTCTCCATAACAAAGAAGACAGAGTAGAAGTCTAAGTCCAGGCTCTGTGGGCAGGAGCTGATGTTTCTCCCAGCTCTACAGTGTAAAGAGCATTTACCATCCAGTAGGTATTTATTATCCAGTAGGCACAGCACAAATGAAACAGAGAGAGAAATAGATACCCTGATCTGATGCAGAGGCATTCCTGGACATCTCAGCTAAGTTGGATAGCTAGTGAGGATTAAAGGCAATACAATGAATCACAAGTTTTATTCATGTCGAAGAGGTTCCATTTGACAGAGTTCTTTAATAGGCAAGAGTCACTTTAGGAATTCAGTATAGTCCCATGGTTTCTTAATGAAAAAAAATAACAAATGCTGAAAATCTCTGCCAAACAACAAAGCTTATATTTTATACACCCTCATCAATTTAACCCTAAAACCTTAAAAGCCTCAGGGTGATCCCAACGCCTTTAATACCAAAGGCCCTAACTATGCCACAGATCAAGCACCAAGCCCAAGCCTGCTTTGTCTAGAAAGATTAAAGCACAGTCAAACAGGTGAAGGCTTCTTTGGAATCATCACCTGCAATTAAGCAAAGGAAAACTAAGAGGAGAAGAGGTAAGCTGAACTTGCTTTAAAAAGACACCACGGGAGCAGGTGGATGCTTGCTGAGGATAGCTGTGGTGTCTGCTGTCATTCTTTCACCAAATGATGTGCATTCATTGGGATTTCCTGCACATTAGCAACAGATCACTTGGTGGGAAAGTTGAGTGGGTGCTGCAAAGGCAAGAAAAAACCTCTTCCCCCCCCCCCCTTGTATATCATTCTGGAAAGACTGTTGTTGCCAAGCTGCTATAGACAGCAACACCAGGGTTCTCTCTGAGTAAAGCACTGCAACAGGACATTTCTTTTTGGGAGGTAGATAATAATTTATCATTCTTCATTGCCTTAAAACGAAGAATTTGTAAATAACTAAACATTTAGTTTAAAACTAAAAAAGGGTGTCTGAAAATCTAATATTTTTCTTCAAAACACAGCTCCTATAGTCATACTATTTCAATTATTATTTTTGGAAGGCAGGAAGATTTTAGTCATTGCTGTCAAGACAAAAATCTTGCAAATGTAAGTAAAAGAATAAACATCAGAATGTAAATTTAAATTACACTCAATTTAAATGGTTTTTTTACTACTCTTTCATAAATATTACAAGTCACAATAAAATAAGAATTACATGTAAGAAAGAGGGAAAAGAAGGAGAAAGCCTTACACACCAACATACAGATCTTTGTGGCTGTAATATTCTTCATGTTCTGCATTTGGAAGGCACTTTACACAGTCCCTGAGGACAGATACTGGATAAGCTGACAATACTATTAATGTTATTAATAATAGTATTAATTAGGTTAATAATGATCACTGTAAAATCCATGATAACATTTTTGGTGGTGTTAATTATTTTAAAGCTTTGCTGAATGATATTATCCATCTGGTTTAATTCTATATATACATTTAGAGTCTACCTAAAATGCAAAGAATCACTGGCTCCTCTTCTAAAAGTGCCAAAAACTGCTATTCCAGTCAACATTTTCCTCTTGACACACACCTACCCCAAAATCCATAACTTTAACACAGGAGACTGAACACTGGGAAAGTTCTTCTTTCAACTCAGCATTTTCAAAATCTTTGTTGTTCACCACCAATAAAACCTTCTCTGTCAACCCACCTAATCTGTGCCCAAGGGTAACTGGGGGAAAAGTTCAGGAAAAGGGTGAATCTGAGCAGCATCCCACGAAGCTCACCATCTCCTTGCTTCCTGATCAGGAGAAAATCTAACCAGAGCTTAGGTCTGCCCACTGAACACCAGCAACACCACCTGGGTTATTTAACTGGTTTGCTGGGGTCATTGAGGCAGTCCGTGATTATTCACAGCCCAAGACCTCTGTTCCCAACCAGGCACTGGTAGAGCAGAGGGTGCAGAAAAAAATCCCATACCCAGGGCCCAGCCTGAACAGAAAATGCCCCAGAAAAGGGTGATCAGCAGAAATGAGAGAGTCATGATACCAACTGGCCTAAAACTTTTATGTGGGTTTTGAGGAGGGTGGAAAGAACAAAGAGGAAGAGACATGTTTAAATGATTGGCCGCAAGGAACAAGACTGATCTGCACAGTGACAGCACAAAACAAACAACCTGAATAAAACTTTCAGGTGGGGATTATATAAAGAAAAAATCAATATGGTCAAAATACATAAAGAGAGAATTAATAGAAAGGGCTTTTTGGAGTGCTCATCTGAAAACTCACAGGATGGGGCAAAATATGAGAGGGTTTTATAATCTCTTTTTCTCCTTTGTATTTTTCAGGTCACCCTGGCTTACAAAATTCAAGCTGTATTTCTTCTGCTTTGCTTCATGTAAAATCAATAACAACAATCAATTAAAACTTGTTTTGTGCCAGCAGGCCATTGTTTGTGACAATAATGCAGGGAGCTGAAACAAGATTGCTTTATTTCCTTGACCTCCTTGGTACACAGATAAATACAGTGTCTGTTCCATCTACAACTTGAAACCACAACCCTGTCCTGGGTTGGTTTTTAAATTATATGAAAGAAGATTAGATACTCTCACACACTGTAAATAGTTTGAAGTATCTGCTTTCAGTATCACTGTAACTGGTTGGAAGATAGCATCTAATTTATGCCTAATTCAGCAAAAACTCCCAGGCTCAGCCCAGGTTTTATTTTGATTTGAATCCTCTGTGATCCCACTAACTTCGGTCCGTTTTCATCAAATGGAATATGTGAACAGTCAAGGAAAAGACCTGGCAATGAGAAATCTCACAGTTCATATCAAGAGCAAGCTGTGTTCATCTCACAGCATCCAGGATCTCTGATATGTCCTTCAGGTGCCATATCCTGACTATTCAGACATATGCACACACAAACAGATCTATATAGACATATAGAGATATAAATGTATACATATGAGATGTATGAGATAGAAAAAGAGGCAGAGAGAGATCTCTGTAAGTTTCTCTTGCATCTCAAGTCAGTACAAAATTTAGCCCTGAATTTTTTCATTCACTTTCCCAAAAGCCCTGAACACCCGTCTGGCCACTCAAAATGCCAGGGACAGCCCAAATGCTGGAGCAATCCTTTCCTCAACAACTGGTACTTTAAACGTACATGGGAAGCAGGCAACAAACTGTAGGAGGAGCAAAAAAGGAGGATGAGGTTAACAGCAAGATCGACTCCGGGCCAGATATGCACACAGCTTGTCCGGGGGTGGGGTTGCATTAGATCTGAAAACAAAGTTAGAAGGGTTTGTCAACTGGAGGTGGGCAAGTTATGCAACTATTTGAACATGAGCATGCCTGCCTGCTCAGAAAGGAGATTAGGGACTTGAATGTGCTTTTATACCTGCTAAATAATTAGTATCAAATAACCACGTCCACTCTGCGCTTTTCCTCTAAATAGCAAAATGCGAATGAACTGCTTCTTACTTCAGACATGAAGTCTGGGATTTTTAAAGGGCCCTGAACAGTGTTAGACATGTAGCACCCAAAAACTTCACCCTGAGATTGGGCTACATGTTACCAAATTGAATCCTCATAGGCTTATGCTCTGACACACTCACCAGAGGCATTACACCTATTCTGCCCAAGGAGACTTCTCCAACACTGGTCCTTGCAGCCTGGTGAAAAACATATGGCCCAGCTCTTGCCAGCCCCACAGCTCTGAGGCTGACAGACCCTGCCCACAGGCCAGCCACTTTAATGCTACTCCTCGTAAAATGCCTTGCTGTTTTTTACATTTGCTTTTGGTTTGGGGTTTTTTTTCAAATAAAGTCACATCATATTTTATTGATAATATTAGGGTAAAGAACAAACCCTGTATTCTACCAATGTCTGATGTACAAAGGGTTAAACCTAGGACTGGGAAAATTGGAAGCAGACTCAAAGAGACATACAGCTTCAAAATGCCTTGTCCATATCTTTTTGACATTTTAGCACCATTAACAGCTATTATTTCTGGTTTCACTGCCATTG
Source organism: Neopelma chrysocephalum (assembly GCF_003984885.1). NCBI lineage: Eukaryota > Metazoa > Chordata > Aves > Passeriformes > Pipridae > Neopelma > Neopelma chrysocephalum. The sequence continues at coordinate 7,961,493 of NW_020897732.1, read as the reverse complement.
CATCCCTAAGCCATTCAGTACTAGGGGCACATCCTAGGACACATTTCGCTGTCCAAACACAGATATGATCCAAAACAACCTCAATGCCCTTTACCTGCATCACTCCCTCCCTCCTCCCACCACTTACACAGGGTTACAGTTCAGCACAAGTGAAATTCCAGGCACTGGCTTCCTTTTCTCACTTTTCCTGCAAATTTATCAGCAAGTGTTGCTTTTTTTTTGATGTCTTGAGTACAGCAAAACTCTTCAGATCACAGATTCAACCTCTTTGCTTTCCCACTTCAGGCTGCCTGTACTGGGAGGGCACCTGAAGCTGATGCAAGGAGAAAGGCCAGTCTTTTCTGGCATGTGACTGCTTTTCTCTATTTATTGATTGAACGTTCCACAATGCCTTTGGCTTAATAAACCTCGAGAACATCACAAGAAAAGAAATGAATAATCAACACCTCCGTAACCCCACTGCACTCAGCTGGCCTCCAGCCATGGCAGAGAGCTCACCATGATCCATGGATGTAACGAACCGCAGAGAACCGACTGTTTATCACCATTTCCAGACACACTCTTAAACAGCCTGATTTTATTATACTTCCAGTGTTCATATGGTGAATCAAAGTGCTTTCAAAGAAACAAGAGTTACCCAATTAACCAGAATGAGACAGCAGGAAAAAAAACCACAGTAGATAGGAAAACAGCTTTGCCCCCTGTTCCAGGTCTATTAAAAAAGCCTAGGTGGACACTTGTATTTTTCCCTTCTGCTTTTAACCACCAAACTGAGAAAACTAAGGCTGGTATATATTCCTAGGGTCAAAACTATCCTTCTTTGATAATTCCTTGACATTATATTCAAGTATCAACCTTGTCTTCCCACACAGTGATTCTATACAGTTTCTGAAATTTCCAGTGTCTCCCATGAGCTTCCCAAGAGCAGAGCGGAGGCAGGGATAACTTGGAAGGAAAGTTTATGAAGTGGAAGGAGGTAAACTTCAGCAGAAGGTGGTGGGCAACGACTTCTGTGGCTCCTGGTTGGTGCACCCTAGAGCTGCAATTTACCCAGCTAAGATCAGAAGCACACAGGTCAGGCTGAATCCCACCTTTGGGGAGTGCTCTTTACAAAGACAAAAAAATATATACATTATCTGATCTTTTCAGGTATCACAGACCTTGAAGAACTAGAAAATCAAAATTGCTACACTCAACATAATCATTCTTAAAATCCCCTTAACTCTTTCATCTAGCCTTTCTGTCTCTCTAATTCTTCCTTTCCTTTCAATTTTGCTTTCAGTTTGTGAAGTTCTGATGGAAATCCTTTCTGCACAGATGAATAATGAATATCCTTGTCCCCACTTCACTCATGTGTTCTTCTGGCAGAAGTCCCAGGCTTGGGAATATTAAGCCGTCAAGCAGGTAACAGCATCTGGCTTAGGACTCAAGGTCCTTGCAAATACTTGTGCTGGTTATATTTGAAACATTAGCAGAAAAATTAGTGGGACAAAACTTCACAGATCACTCTCAAAAATCCTTCATAGCGAGGGACAAAACAGTGAGATTGGGTGATGAGGGATTTTTTTCACAGTGTTTGTTCTTCTTCTTTTTCATGTCTTTAACTGGAATATGCAAATACCTTGCAAAACTCTTTCTTTGCTCACATTTTCTAATCTTTTATGTAGCCTGGGCTTTCAAGCTTTGGTTGTATGTTATGGTCATTGTACAACTCTGTTTCATTGAGTTTTATTGATGGTAATCATATTTCTAACTCATCCATATTGTATTTTTGTAAATAAAGCTGCTCTGCTCAGGTCCTTTATTCGCACTGTGTTTCTCTTACCTGCTTTTCAGTGTATTTAAGTTATGCTATAAACATTTTGAAAGAGACTTTCTCTTGCTGCAATTACATTTTTGCGAACTTGAGCATGTTTATCTCTGTCAATATTAATTCCATAAAAGTTTGCAAACAAATGCCTCTTCCTTGGAGTGAAAAATAGAACCCTACCACCCACAGCTTCTGCAATCACAGCTCTCCAGTCTGTCTCCATCAGATCTCAAAATAGGCATGGGATCCTCTCAATTTAAAAGTGTGTTTCATAATAGCAAAATTACCAAAATAGTACATGATTTGGGGTGCTTTGTATTTGGCTGCACAAGCTCATCTCCTGAAAACTGTGATATAGACTCCAACACACATATAACATCCACCTGTTGTTTTAGGGCATTCATTGATGTTATTTCTCAGCATTTTTGTGGATATGCTTGTTTCCCTTGAAGAATTTTAAGTTGTAAGTGCAACATAAGAGGCATCTTTCCTTCTTCTGCCATTTTTTAAAGATTTTTCCCCTCACATCCTTTTTCAACTCAAAAATTTATGTTCCTGCAGTTTGGGTTTTTCTTCTTCTTTTCCTGTACTTCAGTGTATGAAGGAAACAACGTTTATCCAGTTCCTCGTGACCACTAAAGCTGCTGGAAAATTTCAATTCTTATCTGAAAGAGGAGTAGAGCTTCAACAATGCAAAGTTCATAAATGCCTTCATGAAAATAGGCAATTACCCTGAGGACAGGTACTTGAATGAATCTTTGGCTTTCACTGTGAGAAAGAATTCAGCAGTTACACTGGTGGAAAAGCCAAAAAAGGGAGGTATTTTAAGTGTCCCAGTGAAGAAAATGCTACAGTTTTGCTTAAACAAGCTGAGATGGGACTGTTCTTTGTACAAGATAAAAAATTAATGTTAGACCTTATAAATTCTGCTGTTGATGGAACAACTTCTTTCTTATCACTGGTTCCTCATTAGCCCAATTATATGTTATTGGCACAGTTCTTTTCTGGAATATTGTCCAGTTGTATGCTCCAAACATACCCAGACAACAAGAACTGAAATGCCTCTCTTAGTCTACCCCAGTGTTTTATACATACACTGCCTTGTTGTAGTAGGATTTATAACTTTACTGAGAGAAACAGTATTTCTAACAAGTAAAAGTAATAGACATGATGCATTTATAAATTATAAAGGTCCAAAACAATAAATATGTGTCTTTTTGAGTTGAAATTTGTCTCTCTCTTTTTTTTTTCTTTTTTGCCTATCACATAGATATATCATATGTATCACGCAGAACTGACACTCTCACTACAGAAAGCCACAATTTATCATAAGTCTTGAAGAAATACCCTGTCCACACTTGGCACACTCACATACTGACAGTGGCATTAAACCTGATCACATTCATATTGAAGTCTTAAACTGAATTTCAGATAAACCTCAAGAAGTCTTGACACTCCTACTATGAGTTCCCTTTTAGGGAAGAGCTCATCTGTTATTTACTTGTGTCACATGCTGCTCCAGATATAAGTATAGGAAAGTCTGCATTAGCTCTAGTTTTCTCTACCATTTCAGCATATATGACTGTTCATATTTGTAAGTACATTTGCCTGTGGATTGCACATTTCAGTGCTGCCCAGGAACCTGGGATATTAATCCTGGGTCAGAATTACCAATCCTCTTCTCTATGAGAATGATTAGCATCCACTAAAGTAAAAACATTAAAGGAAGGATGTAGCATCGTAGGAACAGTGGCTGAGTTCCACACTCAATTTTTGCCTATCAATACAGGTATGGTGTCCCAAAAAGTCCTGTATTTAGGTTTTGTGAAAGGAAATGGAATCAGACCTCTGAGTTTAATATTGCTTCTTTATATATATTTCTTTATTATGACATTTATATTTTTGTGGTATTTTTTTCTTTTCTTAGCTTCCATTATTTTGATGTATTACCTTTAGAATTTATTTTATTTGTTACCTTGTTAATCCTGTTTCATCATTTCTTTCTTACATCTCACCATTTTCCTCCTTGGAAAAGGTTTGAAATTTCCATACACACACACACAAACACACACATTTTAGTGCAGCAAAAACAATGGCAGACTTCTCCTTGATTACTTGCCTGAATGGTGTCAGCAAAGAAAAAACAGATGTCAGAGGCACAGCTTTTAAAGACCAAACAGGCCAAATTAAAGGAAAATGAAAAGATGTTAGGTAAATTCACTCATTCTTCAAACAAACTCATATTCCCTACCTAGGTTTTTAAAAAAATTGCCATTCCTCCAACTAAAATATTCCGGAGTGTTTATGGTCTGCCAGATGATTGGAGTGTAATAAATGTAATTTTGCAAGCTTGTAAAATATCCTGACATTGCCTTAAAGAAACCACAATAAACTATCTGGTTGGATTGCTTTATTTCCATTTCTATACCTTATTAAATCAGTATGGAGAAGATGTAGCAGCAAAACGAGAGAAGTTTACCTATTGCAACACTAGAAATAACCGAAAATAGCTTAAAAATAAATTCTGTTGCAGGCGACAGTCCATTAAAACCCAGCGTTTACCCCTTTAAGCCTCGCTACGAGCCAGATCCTTATCTCAGACGCAGGCAGAGCGCCCATTTACTTCAATAGGAGCCGCACATGCATATTCTGAAGCAGAATTTGGTCTGGTGTGTTCATTAAGGGCTTCTGAACTTAAGATGTTACTTTGACGTTCCAGAAAGGACCTGTAGTACAGATAAGCTTGTGTTGATTCTCGGGGAAGCTCCCTCTGTTGCTGTTTCGGGGCAAGTCCCAACACCGAGCCTGCTGGTGTTCCCCTCAAGCATGACATGCACCTACAGAATAATGAAGACATTGAACTCTTTGATTGACAGAGCCTTATAGAACTGATGCACAGAAAAGAACAATTATTGCAACATCGTGGCAAACCCCATCTTGGATTGAAATTCCCTTTTCATCTGCAGGCTGAGGAGCATGCCAGGATTATAAATGAATTATAAATGGCTATTGCAGGTACACAAACACGCACAGTGTTCTAGGAAGTGAAGTGCTACAGCTTCAGACTCGAGAGGCCCAGCAGTGCTCACACGCTCCTGGCAGCTGCCCAGATGTTCAGAGTCAGTGGCTGGAACTGTGGCAACAGCTGCCCGAGCCCCTCGCCCACCTCCACCCACCCAAAGACAGGCTCTGTCATTGGGCAGATCACAGACCTGACTGCCAGGTCCCCACTAGCGTTGGGCCAACCCACAGCCTTGTCAGGGCTCATGGAAGAACTTGGCCTCAGGAACTCCATCAGTCACCTCTCCTCTTCTCCTCCCAAGCCCGCCTTAGATGACCCTCCTGCAATGAGAAGGGTTTAATCCCTAAGAGAGTATTTCCATAGAAACTGAAATACTGTCAAGGTTCAGGAACAAATAAAAAGATCAAGCAATTTTCCATGTTTGTCAGCTTTGGCACAATTCTCACTATTCCAATCAGTGTTTCTCTTATTCTCTAAAAAGAAGTGGGGTTTTTTTCTAAGCAGCAATACTAAATTTGTTCTCATGCACTAATTTATAAAGGCTTTGCCTTGTCTGTCTCATGGTTTTATCTGGGTTATCACATCACCTCTCTTCCTCTCCCCACGCTGTTATCCTGGATAAGGGAGATTTTTATATATATAATTGGGAATTCTGCACAGATTATGAATCTCAGATACTGGCACCAGCAAGTCTAAGCTGCCCACAGGACTCCTCTGCCATTAACAGACCACAGTGGCTGTAGATGAGGGTGCCACTGTTCCACCCTGGCACAGCAGCTTCACCTGACCCATAGAAGCTGCTGAGGAGGTGGTACATGGACATCTTCCCCAGTCTTTATCCGAGGAGGTGGTCCTTCATAAGAGTAAAAAGGTGACAGCAGGAACTGGGGAATTTCTAGTTCTGGAGGATTTCTAGGAACTTTCTGATGTAAATTACCTGTCTTAGGGGGAGAGCTGAAGGCCTGGATCTCTCCTCCCACTCTTCGTTAGTCCCTTAGGGAACAGCAGAGCCAATGGATGGAGGGTCCTACTTGTCCTTGCAGTCCAGGCCAGCAGAGTCAGTGTTCCCATCTAACACACTACCTCCAACACGCAACCACACATTTAAAAGGGAGAGCAAACACACTATTCCTAGTAAGCAGAAGGAACAGATCACATCTTCCTATCCATCCTCCTCTGCTCACCATCTTTGAGGACGCTGCAATGCAAATGACCCTGCTCGTGCAGCACAAGAGCCCACTCCAGTCCTCAGCTGCGTGGGTGAACCAGCACAGCCCTCCAGGTTAAAACAACAAACACGCATTCTAACTACGGTGAGCCCTATCTCGGTGAGATTATGCATCTATCTAGGAATTTGTTTCATCCCTGTGCCAGAGATTCAACTTCTGCAGAGAGCAAAACAGCAGCAGTAGAATTTTTCAAATGCTAGATGCCGAATGACACAATAAAATAAAATAAAAGTTATCTCTTTCATTTCCCATAACACCTTCTCTTGGAGGGCCTGGCACAAGGAGAATATACCTCATTATGCCTCTGTGGTTTGTAATCCCTGGAGAGCAGTCTTTACACACATGGGGAGAAGGAGCTGTACAGATCTCAAGTGATTTCACTAAGACTAAACAAAAAGTTTACAATGGAGGCAAGAGGGAGACACAGTGCTCAGACTCATCTTCTGTCTTGTAGACCTAAGATTGCTTTTATTGTACAGTTCTGTGCTCCACGGATCCTGCTGCTCCTTGTCTGGAGAAAGGAAATGGATATTTACATTTTTACACCATAACCCAGGCAGAGGCAATGAAAATTGACATCAGACTAATGTTTTAGCTGCCATTCAACAACAGATTCATTAAAACAAAACCACCCTGCAGATTTGGATTATAAACAAAGCAATTAACAACTACAAAAATTTGCAACCCATTAAAACTATTTTGGGAGCCAGGCCCACAGTGGTATCTCAGAAGGTCATACCAGCTGCTATCAGCTCAGCCTGTGGCTCCTTGGCTCTGGTCAGTGTCAAATCCATCCCCCAGTGCACACCCCAAAGCAGCCCTTGAGTCAATCCATGTATTTCCAGCTCCCAATTAATTAATTCGGCAGCTGGCTGACACCACACCCTCCTTCCCTGGCCACACTCATTATGCTGGGCTCGGGGGAAAGCAGGAGTGCAGATGCTGTTGCACTCTGATTTCTGGCATACGCCTGGAGTGTTGTGCTGGCTGACTGGTGCAGGGAATTGCTCCCATCCCAGGGCCAAGGCCGTTTCAGTCAGCCCTGGGAAAGGTCAGGAGATGAAGCCCTGACACATGCAGACCAGGCAATCCTCTCTATCCTAGCCTCCAAAAGCAAAGTACGGGGCAATACACGGATTTTCCACAGTTCTATTGCCTCTTTGCACCTCACTCTTGGGTTTTGTGGGCTGCCACGATTTCCCCAGAACCCTTCGGAGTGGGGTGGGAGCAGCATCTGACACGTGGCTCACAAAAGCTGCATTCACCCAGGTGCACCCAGCTGGGAAGGTTCTTGTCAGGCAATGACAGGCTCTGGCCAGTCCTTACCCCTCACCTGCAGTTTCAAGAAACACCAGATCTGTTGCTGAGAGTCACAGGCACATTGCTTATTGTTGCTTATATCTTTTTTTCCCTACTACCATTTATCAAAATCTCAGTCCTCTGTAAGAGCTTCAGCTATGAAGTTACAGGTTCTTGCAAAACTCTGCTGTATATAAGTGCATATAATATACTCAAAAATATAACTTGTTATATTATTTGTTCCACCTCTATAAACTATTAAGGATTCTCTTGAAAACACTAACACTAGTGTAGTAGTTAGATAATAGAGATACTACAGTACATGCTTTTGTTTTAAGAAGTTTTGAATTTCTAGATAGCTCTGTAATGCCCAAAAGTTCCTTATGTTTTAATCACAATACAAAACAGTCTGTCTATTTACCTTAATTATTCATGTTGAGGTTTTCAAGGTTCTTTGTCTTTGTGTTCCCATCCTATGAACTCATCAAGCACCAAGGTTTGGAGGAGGTTTTTGTAGCTTGTGTTCTGAATATATTACAGTTGGCATCACACCATAAAACACTTTGGCAGCCAAGAAAATAGCTTTACATGAAACCCAACGTAATCGTGGGTTACTGAAATATGCTTCCTGTTCATGTCTGGAATTCCCCTAATTAGCAGAGTATTTTCTAATCGGTCCAAAATGTATCATGCCAAAACCATGATGAATTTTCCAACTTGTCCACCCAGGACCATTTCACTCCATCAGTTTTGTAAAGCCACCTGTAACGTGAAGGGAAATGAATCGCTCACTGTCTCTGAGTACATGATTTTTTTTGTCCCATGTACTTCAGATAGAGATTACTTTGCCAAAAGTCTTTCACAGGATAATCCAAAGCAATCACAGTTGATAAAACACTCCATGTAGCCACCCCTGGGTTTTTTACGGAGCTGCTTTGCCAGCCAGCACTACAACTCCCAACTGGCCACTTTGCAGCTCATGCCAGGAGATGTTAAATTTTTTTTTATTATTAATTGCATTTTGGGAAATGTAGTTCTGACCACTACATGCTTCCCATCAACAAGACCCTAAATGTGGGACAGTTTCTCAACACAGTCCTCAGCTGGCAAATGTGTGATAAATTCCTTTGAAAAAACTTTTTTTTTTAAAAAATGCACTTTTCCTTTCTGGCTATCACTGAAAATGCCTATCCCGGACACACCTCCATTATTGATCCTAGAGAAGACTTCAACTTCAATATATTATTTATATATTATTTTCAACTTATTTAATAAAGATTATTCTGTACTTCATTACCCACTGTGGACCTAAGTTCCCAGGCAGAAGTAGCTGCAGCTTAAAAGCTTTCTGTGGTTTTCAGCACAGAAACTGGGGAGAAAAGAAACAAACCACATGCCTTGGGTGACCAATCATGCAGAATAAACAGCAGACACTGATAAACTCTGATTTCAGGGTAAGTGCAGTCCATAGGCTTGAATGTATTCAAATAAATCTTGCCATATAAGGAACAAATGTTGAAGGTCAAAAACTATATGCAGATAACTCACAAACAGCAAAACAGACTGAACAATACAATAAGGTGTTCATCACAAATAAACCACCTCCTTTATTAATTAGATACAGATATTTTAATAAAATACTTCATAAGTCTTCAAAAGAAGAGAAACAATATGTGAAAATGAGGAGCAGAAAAAACTTTAATTCTATTGTGGTGAATGCTACCAAAGTTCAAAAATATAACCATTATGTATACCCAGATTTACCTTCCTACATTAATTTCCAGATTTTAAAATTGTGGACTGGTTTTTGAAGATGTTGACCTAGAGTATTAACTGAGATGATACATAATGCAGTTGATTTTAGCACTGATTTATGGCCTCAATTATGCAGTTCTACATCAATCTAAAAATTAATATTTCAGTCTAAACACTGTTTCGCATTCTCCATGATATAACTTGTCACCGTTAATCTCCAGTCTTGATGTTAAACATCTCCTTGCTAGCAAACTGTAAGCACAACATGGACTATATTTTCTGTGCTGCTGGAAAGAATGATTGAGGACTGACTTGATTGAAAATCTTGATTTATCTTGTCTACAATTTTCAGTAGTGTGCAGTGATTTATATACCAGAGAAATTTCTTTGATTAGCTTGCCATAGTCTAGAAAGGGTAAACATTATGGACATTAAAATTTCAACACAAATGTTATCTCCGCAGTAAGCACAATAGTGACATCCTATGCCTATCAATTCCTGTATTAACTGAAGTTCTGACACTTCTCAGCAGAGATTTACCTTCAGAGCTTTGAGGTTTGAGCAATCAATATATAACCTACTTTGATGCATTCCACACACCAAACTACATTAAAATAACATTAGGGCTTGCTTTAAGTTGACAGCATCCAGGAAATGCACAGTTATAGGCAAAACCTCTACCTTATCTGATCCTTACATAATTTCAGATTCTGTAAGCAATGCCTGATTTTGTGCCACAGTAACCAGCTAGGGCATGATTTTAGTGCCCCAGTTTTCTAGGCTTTAGCTGTTTTACATACCCAGTCCAATTGTGCTAAACTATCTTTAGCAACTTTTTATAATGCATAAAGGAACAAGATCCACAGTGTCCTCTTGAACCACAGAGATCTTCAACAGCAAGCACTGGCTCTGCGTTTGCCTCGTTCCCTGACACGAGGCTCTGCAGAGCAGCAGCTGGGACCCCTCACATTCCTGATGTGGGTTCCTGAGCAGTGCAGCTCAAGGAAGGATTCTGGATACTTTTCCTTGCAGCCAACAAGGTAAGACTGAGATTCAGTCACTTAAGTGTACTAATAAACACAAATGTACCCCAGGAAATAATCACAATGCATCGAAATGTCAGTCTTAAAGAACATTTGATTAGACCTTCAAGAAATATGTCAGTTTTTGCTGAAACATGACAACTCTATTTACTTCAAATACGAAGTGATTTTCTTTGTACAAAACTTTTCCAGTGTAAGTTCCACCAATTCCACATAATTGGGTGAAAAACCTCCATTTTTCCCCTGAGAGGATATGTGTGCTACTCATATACAGTGAATACATTGCACCCAGAGATCACTCAGATTCTCCACATCAGAACAAATAGGCTGCTCTGTTACAGCTTCAGGATTGTTCATAACCTTAGAGTTTCAAATACACAACCTGCTGAAACAGTAATGGCAAAACTTAATGCAAGGTAAGAAACACACCAATAGAACATTATTGACAGAGGCAACACCTTCTCTCCCAAGGCTTTCCAACCAGGACTCCCAAAATAACCTTTTGAGCAAAACTGAGAAGCTTTGCTTAAATAAACCCCATAAATGCTCCTACATCACCCCCTCAAAGTTAGATAAATAAAGTGTTATGCATTATACTGTTACTCTTACACTTCTACTTAGATATTGATGAAGTCAGATGAATTCCATGTAATGTGGTGAGATTGCAGCCTATACTCTTAAAGCTGCAAACCAGTCATTACAGTGCATGTTCACAAAGACAAAATTTTCACTACTGCATGCAGTAAGTGCATTCCTGTTCATCTGATAAAACCTAGAGTTTCTACAACAACAGAAAGAGATAACTTAGATAATGGACAAGACTGGCATACAACAGTTATATACAGTGAAAAAATATTAGGGACATTTTGAAGGCTACAAATTCAGATTTATGTTCTTCTTATATTAACATGTACTTTCTGCTTTCATACTTCACCTGTACTAACATTTGAGGAAGACAAATGAGATGATGGGTGCTTTTGCTCTGCGATTCTTTTGCTTGTGTAACTCAGACCTAATTGCAGGTCTGCACTGTAGTCCTTAAACTCTTTTGTACAGAGCATGCATAATCAGCAGACTTGGATGATTCTGCTAATACCACAGTTAAATGCCTTGAGCAAACACACTATTATAATTTTGCACCAATTTGAAAATATCCATTTAAATGTTAAATGAAGAGGAACTAATCAATAAAAACATGCATAGAGTCTCTGGGGAAGTACACTGGAAAAGACAACAATAATCTGCCATTAACATGCAAATAAAGACACAGCAGGAAACAATAACAGTATTGACTTCACTACAATAGTTTAGGAAGAATCTTTTACTAAAATTTGGGCCAAATTCAACTTCGATTTAAATCATTGTAAACAGACCAGCTCGATTTGACATAGTGGGGAAAGGAACAGAAGCTCCAAGGGCTGGAGGCGTGCAGACAGCTCCCGATACTGCTGATGGGCCACGCTGACCTTGCACAGCATTTGGTGTAAGGTGCTGAACAAGTATTTTTAATTATATTGCCTAAAGAGCTCAGCATCTGAGACTGCACACAAGCTGAGTATGGAGTGAAAGGAAGTAATATAATGCACAACCAAAGGCTTGAGCTGGCAAGACTGGCCAGTCTACCTAATTATTTTTTTATGTTAACGTAAACACTGCTACGCATCTATAACCTTCTACTTAAAGCTTGTGAGCTAGTTCCCTGAAACGTGCACATCAGAGACAGATATTTAAAAAAAGGGATTAAGTCACAAAGAATAGAGAGATGTAGACCAGATTTCTCTGTATCAGAGAAGATAAAATAAAAATATGGACACACGGGGAAATGGACATGGCTGGCTTCAAAGGGAACTGGAGAAATCATAGGAAAGAGTAGATAGAATGGTACTGACAGAGGTGTGATAAGGTTGAATGAAAAGCCTGAATTTCTTTGAAATAGAAAAAAATGAACTTTTTGATGACTAAAAAAGCTGGAAAGATAGGCAAGGAAGGTTTTTGTAGGGGCTGCAACAATGAAATGGGATGCACAGGAAGAAAGCAAAAACCTCTTAATAAGTAGAAAAGTAAGTAAAGAACCAAACAGAACAGCTCATAGTAATCAGGATACAGGAAGAAAGACGATTTATTTTGAGAACTAGATTGCTAGATAATTTGATAACAGTTCATCCTCAAATCCACAGTTCATGAACACGGTGTGCCACAGGGTAACACTTGGGTTCCCTCTTACACAATTCAGCTGCAACTAAGTTACTGTTGCCAGCAAAGTGAAAACAAAAAGCTCATTCCGGAGTCAGATCCAACATCTGGAAACTCACTGTTGATCAGTCACGTTTTGCTCTGTGAAAATAGTACCCTGGACCAGTCAGATATTCCTGGAGAGCAAACATTTTTATTTCAAAACTATGAATATTTTTTCTGCACTTTGTAAGGCATCATCTTAGCTGTTGCTGGCAATGATACAGTATTCCCAGTGTAAATCATGCTGACTGAAGTGTTCTTCTCTGTGTTATCCCAGACACTGATGCTTGCAGATTGTCATCTGAAGGCTGTAAAGATCTTACTCTTTGCTCCTCTTGCCATGTGCCTTATCTCCTTTGAGAGCCCTTGCTCTGCACAGGAGGCAGCTACATTTCAGTCCTTAACCAGTGACTGTCCTTCACCACAGTTCTTCAGAACTTGCTCAAAGGAAGGTAAAATTTAAGTGAATACCTGAAAAACAGAAGGAATGTCCTGCTGTCATGTTGGAACAGACCAATCACCCCCGTAGGAAGAGGCTGAAGATTCAGCCAAGATGCTCTTCCACGTGTAGAGAACAAATAATGGAATGCAATACGATTAACAGCCTTTTGCAAGAGGGGCATGAATTCAATCACCTCCCTGGCTTCTTTTCCCCACTTGCAAGGGGACACAAAGATGCAAGTTAAACCAGCAGCATTTCCTTGTCAGAACTTCTTTGCTTTCCTTTAGTGACAACTAATTTTCTTCAAGCACCAACAATTATCCTTGTGATTATTCTCCCAAATATAATAAATAGTAATGTGAGTAGTGTTAATGACAAAATCCAGAGGTTCCTAAATGATCCATTCAGGGTAATTCTTGTCTGACTTTGGAACTATTTGGCTTTTCTCTCTGCAGCCAGGTAACTCTGCTAGCATGGATTAGTGACCTGCCTTCTGTATTTGTAGTTCATCAACAAAAATCAGAGCAAAGAAGTTGGCCCCTATATGAGAACGTAAAGCAATGAAGACTCTTTATTTCTTTACACATTTCTTTATAAAAGCTGGCACAATCTTCCTTATCATGCCCTTAAACAAAACCTCTCTAGCTACAGTGTATTTTAGCAACTACCAGCTAATTCATCTGCTTGATGATTCTTACTTTAGACACTCAGCCCATCTTACGCTCCTGATCTCAGTGAAACCTTTAAATTTAGCCTGAGGATAAAATATTGAATACGGTTCCTATTTATACGCTGCTGTGACCAAAGTAAGAAGAAAAAAGAAATCACCTGATGGATCAGAGGAAAGGAGCACTGGCATTGGCCCATGGTCTGATCTCACTCGAGCCAGCCTGTTGCCTGATTAATGAGCTGTGATATCATAGTCTGTGAGGAGGCATACATAAGTGGCAAGGAGAAGAATAGCAGCAGACACCATCAGGCTGCCTCTTTTTAAATCGAGGGGGGGAGAATTTTTAAAAAAAGTTACAGTACAGGTTCCTATTAAGGAAGGAGGAAATCCCTCATATATCAAGGCTCCTGGATTGAGGGAGATTTGTTGTTGGGGTTTTTTTTCCCAATAATGATATATAAAACTAGCCCTTTCCCCGAAGAGAAGATTTTTATGGAAATGCTTTAAATCATTAGTAGTTACTGGAAAAACAAAGGGTATTTTTTAACCTGAAGAAGTCATTGTAGCTGACAGGTTTTAAAATTGCTTTGTGTTTTGCTTACAAAATGGCAAAAAATATCCATGGTTTCTCTGACGCTTTACAGCTATTGAAAGCAAAAACTGATGTGTCAGGGGAGAAGGATATTTCAAGGTCAGAGCTGGTCAGAGGAGGCTCATTTCTGTCTTTTATGATGAATTTCTTAATAATTTTCAAATATGGCATCCAGTACTTATTGCTACAGATTTCACATAGCCCTACTGGCCCTTGGAGTATGCAAGAGACTATGAAGAGAATACATGAATATTTTCCAGTTAAATTATTTGGACTGGAATTCAGGATTACATTTATCCCTAAGTCTTCCCACAGATTTCCTAAAGTACTTCAGAGAATTAGTTTTCCACCAACTGGAACTGCAGGTTGCAAAACATGGGAAATAAAATATAAGTGTTTTGCACTTCTTTCATTAAAACATACATAAGGATCACAGATACTCGGTCATATTTTTGTGATCATCACAAGGCCCTCTTTAGTGTTCTTCTATTAAATTTTACTAATGTTGGTGCAGTGGCCATGAGTTCCTGGTCACCACTGCTCCCTGTTTGACTGTAAGTGGCAAGCAAAGACATATGAAAAGTGTGTGGAGAAGATGTCCTTGACATGCAAATATCCCTAGGTCTCACTGACTGCTGGTCTCAGCCTCTTGGGAAATTAAGCTATTGGACATGGATCATAGTGGGAAGGAAAGTACCAAATATCCGGAAAAGGAGTGCTTGGAGGCTGGATTTGTGGAAGCAGTGCCCTGGGCAGGCATTTTCTTCTCTCTTTCTCTCTCTCTCTCCCTCCCTCCCTCTCTCATTAAACCAGAACTGGGGAATAGGCATGCTGGTAGGATGGCTTCCATATATCCCTGGTATCAGGCTGTGGGTAGTAGACAGGAGGAGGACTAAGGACTGGGCTGGTACAGAATGAACCCTTTTCAAAAACATACTCAAACATCTGACAACCCACGACTTAGGGGCTTCCTCCAGATGTCCTGCACGCTTTTTCCATAGTCCTTTTGGTGATCTCTCACTAGAAAGGGACCAAAATCTGCTACAACAGAAGGATTCAAGACAGACAGGATCCCCTTGTGCAGCAGGGAAGAACAATAGTGCTCTTACCGTAGGTTTTACTTCCTAGGATTTTCCTTTTACTAAAAGGCAGTCACCTAGAATAAGTTATGGACTCAATGTGAATAAGAAAGGACTTCTTGGTCCCTTCTTCAAATCCTCAGCAGAAGTTAGTTTGTTGTGTTACTTACTGTTGTGAGGACATCCTTAAAATCTTACAAACTGTATCCAGCTATGCCAGTGAAGAAGACACAGACTTCCACGGAAGTATGTGGAAACAAAAGAAAAATTTAGTATGAGGGCCATCATTTTAATTCACATTAGAAAAACGAGGGACTTAAATTCCATATGTAAATGTAATACAAACATAATAAAGCTTCATATAAGCCTAACAGATAGGTAAGATCTTTTCTTAAAATTAACCAGCTTCCAGAGATTGATTTTTGCCATAGAAATTCCAGTTTATAGCACCATTTTTCTAAGTGATTCTCTGCACTAGAGTATAATTTAGATGATGGATCCCTCTCAATTACTGTCCATTAGAAGACAGGAAAACATTAAGTTCAAGTGAGTATTATGAGAATTATGGGTTACCCTTTAAGTGAAGAGATTGTAAGTGAAAATTAATTTTTAACATGTTCATTTCTGATGTTGTGTAGCATGTTTTTGAGCGAAAAAGCTCTCCTAGAAAGATTATTTTTTTCAAGTAAAAGCCCCTTTCATTACCGAAAAACCCCACAGTGCAGCATAATAAAACCATGTAACTGCAAAGTCCTCAAAAAGCAAAACTTGCAAAGTATTTCACATGACTTCCCTAACCAGTTATAAAGGGACCCTGCACTATAAGGTAGAGGATGGCTGGTATATGCTGCAGGTGTTCTGAGCATGCAGAGGTTTAAGGGCTGTGAGAAAGCACAAGTGATGTCCAGCACAAGGGAAGCACCTTCAGGAAACACACTGGTGTTGCACGTGCACATTTTTGTATGATACAAAGTAGAATCTGGAGGCTCGTACCTGAAAACGTTGTAAGGATAAAGAGTAAAACTTTAAACCAACTCACTAAATTTGAAGCTAAACTCTTCCCTATGCAAATTCCACATTTGCTCACACGAACATGCCTAGTATTTGCAGAAATTAATTTTAGTTACCTATTTATACAAATTGCTTAGGAAGTTCAGAAAACCAATTTGAAAAATAGAAGTCTTTTCATATAACCTTGATACTGAGGCTAATTTAGAGACATAACATGACCATCCTGCTCTTAAAAGACATTTCTCTGATCTACTCTTTCAAAGCAAAATTAAGCAAACTTGAGAATTCTTTCAGACTTATTTGGGGTTCTTTTTATTGACAGTATAGCTTAATATGAAATATCATGTGTTTACCCTTTGAAAATTACTGGAATAACTTCCTCAATATTATTAGAGAATAGAATCTTTCTCCCTCTGTAGAGACCCATGTGGAAACAAGAGAAGATGAACATTCTGCATGACACAAAGAACAATTGCTCTGCAGCTGCTGCCACGACCCTCAGGCTACAGTGGAGTCATGGCCCACTTCCTTTCCCCTGTAGGGATCTTTTGGTTAATGTATCCATTTAGTTTACAGCCCAAGTATAAATCCTATTTTATGCCAACTTACTGAGAATTACATAGCAGGTTGCCATCTATCTGTGCGGCCTGCACATTCTCATGCAATAAAATATCTGTATTCAAGTCCTTTCTGACACTACATGAAATCCAAGGGGTTTGTGTGGTGAAATCTTTGTGGTTCGATTGACAAGACTCCTGGGGTCAGGAAGCCACCACAGGTATATTTCTTTGTTCAGTGTATCTGGAAGGAGTGATCCGGTCTGCCTATGGAACAACTTCATTAATATTCAATAGGTAACACTCAACAGCTTTCAGAACTAACATATAATACAAAATATTCCTAGGAACACAATGCAGACATAAATTCCTTCACAGATGCCCGTGCATACTCAGTCAGTCATCAATATTGTCTTTAACTGGCATTCTCATGGCACCTTCCATGTGAAGACCTTTACTGGGATTAGTTAAGCCTCTCACAGCACATATGGGAAGATGGCAGAGCACTCAGGGACTAGCACTGCATATAAAAGCATGTTACAGAAAAGGGAAAAGTCCTGATGCAGGGTGAAATATTGGCCTTTTAAAGGTCAAAAGATGTTTTCATTTCAACGTAAATGGAAACAGAAATTGAGCTCATTTGCTTTCTTTTTTTTTTTAACCTATGAAACTAAGGGTCTTTTCTACTCCTCCTCTCCTTTTGGCTGTACTCCAGCTCCTACACATGCAACAGGGATTGATAACAATAAAATATGCTGGTATTGAAAATCTGCCCATTATTAATAAGGCAGATGACTCATTACTCCTTCAATATGATGTTAACATCAGAATAAAGCCAGCTTTTTATTGCTATGGGGGGTTTGTTTGTTTACTTCAGAGCTCTGTTGTTCTTGCCAATGGTTTAGATCTATAAGAAAGTGAGATCATCACAAGAGCTGCTGCAGCGACACCGGTTTGACCCCTGTTCATTCCAGACAGTGACAGTTTTTCCATTCTTCTGAATTGGAGTAGGATCAGCCCCACTGTACATCACTGGAAACTTCCACACCCTCCTGTTGTTGTTCCACAGAGTCGGATTAGGACTCCTCCATAACTGTACAGTTCATTAAGGTTTCAATATACACGTATTCTGGATGTAGATTACTTTCATGTTTCAATATACACATATTGTCGATGTAGATTAGTTTCATGTCTTCACACAAAAGGTAGCAAATGCAAAGTCCATAATGTTGTCACGTGGCAGCCAAGTCTGGACACTGAATAGTTACAAAGCCTTGTGTTCCCCTCCTCCCTGGACCCCAGTGTTCATTAAATGTGTATTTAGAGTTAACGAAAAAACAGAGTATAAGGAGAGCAGCGATTGAGACCAAGGGTACACTGGGATGGTGATGGCAAAACCCATAGCACCCAAGTGTTCATCAGACATTGACGATGACACAATGACATTCTATCAAACTAAAACTGGAATAATAATTTCTCAGATCTTGTGGTTTGAAGTAGTTTCTTAGGATATTTTAGTTACAGTGACCTCTGTTTACCAAGTCCTTTTACCTGCAAGTGAATTCTGTGTATGTTATGCTCTTTGACTTTAGGAATGTCTGAAACCAAAGACTTTATGAAATTTTCAATGGTAGAATTTATTTTCACTCTTCAACAGAAAGAATGTGCAAACATATCAAGATTTCCATTTAAGAAATGAGAGGCATTTGATTCTAAAATAGCTGAGCAGAACAGGTACTTCTCTGGGACAGAGGAAATCTGCCTTCCTGAAGATAATCCTGGTGAGCAAACTGCAGTCTTTCTCTGCTCTGTGATAAAGATGATACTCCTTGCTGTAGAAATGCTTTGTCATTTAGTTAAAACATGAGAGGGAAATTTCCCAGGCTGGATCTGAAATGAAGCAGCTGAATATCTGGCAAAACCCATACATCATAAACTGTGCCTCTATAACTGACATTCACTTACTTCTCCTCCTTATATGCCAGAAACTCAAGAATTCCTTCCTTTTACCAAATTGCAGGAAACATCTCATCTCATTAATGCCACTCTTTCTTAGAATCTTTTAAATATGCATTTTTCATTAAAATTCTAATTCTTGATAAACTGAAAGCAAGATCTGGTGACAAAGAGGTTATAATTAATCTAGCAAGACTAGTCAAAGAAATCCATGTAATTGAAGGAAAATGTATGAATGAGGAGACTAATGCTACAGAACTTCCAAAGTCTTTTCTGTGGAATTAATACTATGGAGACCTATAAAAGATTAATCAAGATAAGCAATCGATAACTTCTCAAGTGCTAATAAGCACTGCCATGTTCCATGATATGTTGAGCAGTTTATCATGTTTAACCATATGAAGATTTATAGAAAATCCATTGTTAAAACCAAAGGATGAGGTAATGCACCACTTAGTAAATGAAGTGCAATTAAAATTTATGCTTGATATTACACATTCAAAAGATCTGTAAAAATCATTTTGATTTCCTCTTTTCAAAGAAAAGAAATTAACGTACAAGTTGTACCTTTCAGTCAGTAGTCCTGGGAGAACAGTGAAGACAGCAATGGCATTCTTCAAATTAATATCTGCTTTCAAGGGAAAGGTGATGAAATAGCCTTAAAAAATTGTTAAGCTCTCTTCTCACTTCATTTTACTTAGGGATCAAACTTTGCTTGAAAATTCTGAAAGTTAAATAGAATACCTATTAGGAACGTAAAGGTCTCTGCTATCCATCAAACTGATAGATTTGCAGGTCAGCTGAGCGAATTACTTAATGGCTAATTAATAGTCCATAAACTACAGGTCTTGACCTTGGGGTCACTGCGACAGAACTCCACACTACAGCATATTATTAATTAAAATCTTCAAATTATGTATTTAGTAAATCAATTATTTAACATTATTAAGGTCTCTCAAATGTATTGACATGATTTGTTATTTATTTATATGTCATTGGACAACAATATATTCTGACAAGCACACCATAAGCATTCCTGGTAAACTTGACAGAGTTGCAGTAGTAGAATGTATACCAGTACTTTTCCTTTACATGTGTCTATTGTTTGTCTACTTTTAGTTTTATTTGGGGGAATATTTTGTAAGTAAGAATCTCCTCCAAAGCTCAGCAAAAATTTTAATTTAAAAATCTTTATGGTCATAGGCATGTCATAGGAAAAATAAAAGTTAACATCCTGTCTGCTTGGTCGATAAATTGCTAACTCTTAAAAGCCTTGTATTAAAACCACTGACACTATGTACATCATTTTGCTTTTGCAGTGTCCTGGACCATATATTTAAGCTTATACCTAGCTGCACAGCCACATATATATGTATATATCTCTATACACATACCACACCATTGCTCTGCTCCAGTTATGGTCATTCTGGAAGCACAGATGATTCATGTTTTTCTATGGTATGCAGAAAATTATATAGGAGAGAAAATAAGCAAACTAAACATTGTCCCAAGGAGTATACAAAATACCAATCAAATTTCAGCAAGCAAGAATCAGATTTTCAAGGTACAGATGACTGTCACCTTGTAGGACACAGGACAGTCACTTCACTAATAGAAGCTGGATGCAGATAGAATGAGCTGAGGTGTCTCCATGGACACATAAAAAAATCTAGGATGGAGATGAATTGAATCCAAGGCTCTGGCAACTCATGAGATTGCCTGGTGATTAGTATTTATCCTATCTCATAAAGATAAGATAAGTTTATCATAAGATAAAATCTTTAATATCATTGCTACTGCTCACAAGAAGGAGCACATTCATGTGTCCAGATGTACTTCCTTTGAATTGCCTTTGGAGGTACCTGCTCCTCTCCCCTAACATGTGGCACTGAAGTTCTTAACTTCTGGTGTGCTAAATGACACCTAAATTAGATGCCTTAAATAAACAGCGTGAGTTACCTCCCTCCATGGACAATAAATTATCCATACAAATGTATCAGTATAAATTAAATCGGTATGATAGATACATACAATTGAGGGTGTGTAGCACCCAATTAATTAAGTGGCATATTCATCTGCAATTAGCAAATAAGATCTCAGATCTTGGCATGGGTACTGTAAAGTGTGTAAGCCATGGCTATGTAATTACAATGAAGCATGACTCTTTCTCATGATAGTTTCTTCAGGAAAACATATCCACTCTAACCTATATTCACAGATTGCTCTGACTCACTCAAAATAACATTTTTCAAAAAAAATATAGCATTTAGAAAGCAATGGAAGGACTAATAAGATTATATTAGAGACATACTTTGCTGGAAGATCACTTTGAGTACTAACACTAGCTGATTGTTTTTAAACAGCTTTACTTCAGAGTGGTACAAATCATTTGTACCACCTATAACTGATATATATATAATACTTCAGGAAAAAAGTGTTCCAGAAACATTTACAGCCCATGGAAGTTTGCTTGCAAGGTGAGACCATCTTCTTCCTATTCAGCATGAGCAAAATTGTCTATAATGCATCACTCTGTGTGACAAAGTCCTTATCAGTAGACACTGACAGAGTTGGCCTTGGGTCTCCTGTCTGGAGAAAAAAAATAAAGAAAAAAAAATCCTGCTAAGTACTGTACAACTCTTCCACTGATGAGCATGGAGTTTGGTTAAACTGCCTCTGAAGCAGTCTGCTCAAGTCAGGCATTATATTTTTGAAATATCCACTTCTTGGCAGAACCTTCTTACCCAGCCACCACAGTCTTGAGCAAGGAACCACATAAAGTTGTCATGCCCAAACGCGATGCCACTTTCACTCTGAGCTTCAATTATTGCTCTTTATCTGCAAGTCACACACAACACACCACCTCACTGAACCAAAGCAAAAATCATGCCCGAGTGCCATGAAATCATGATATTAAAAAGACATTCAGTGACATTAGTATGTCATGCTAGATGTATGACCTGCAGAAGAAACACTGTGTTCCAGAGCAACAAGCATTTCCTATGAAAACCACGTTCCTTCCTGGCATCTCCAGGGCATAGGGTTCACTGCGTTTATAGTGATCGTCTTAATGTATTATTATATTAAATGTTTCAGGCACTTTCACTTACCTTTCAGAATTAAAGATTAATCAATTCCATGACTGCGTACATCTAAACAAAATGTATTGATCCCATTCATTTTTAAAAGCAAGACACTATGTTGTATTTCAATATGTCATATTTTAAGTCTTGCTTATTGATCACATTTTGAGAACTCTTGATATTCCTTTGGAAATTAAGATACAGAGCAAGCGTAGGATTTTCATTATGATGATGTATCCATGGAAGCCACAGTCTTTTGTATTGACATGTAATTTGACATGCGCTGAGGTCCACCCACTTCTCTTATTATAAGCAGAGGCTCTACCTGAGAAACATTATTCATTTTAGTGTTCCTGCTGTCTTCCCTGGGACCACACATACACATTGAAAGTACTCCTACATGCAAGCAACAGATTCTAAAAACTGGGAGTAGACTTGCATGAGTTTCACATTACATACAGTCCTATATTGCAAGTCTGCAGAAACCAGCAAGTTTTCTGGGAGCAATTTTGCTGAATTCAGTTGCTGACTTTTGCCTTTACAGCAGTTAAGTTCTTCAAACCAAAACTAGCACCTTTTGTTTGCCTCTTTAGTAATGTTGGTCTAGTTGGCTAAAGATAAATTTCATAGAGCACCAACAGCTTACAGATTCCAGACACAACACTGAGAATCAGAAAGATTAAGCAAGAAGGGCACTGTTCCTCACAACTACACAGTCAAATCAGGAGTCTGGAGGCATTAAGCAACGAATTGACAATCATTGATACCATTTTCAAGATTTACAGCTTTATATTACTCAGCCTTGGAATGTTTATGAAGCAGCAAACAGAATTTTCAGAAAGCGAGTCTGTTCACCAATACCAAACATGTTCCTACACGGCCCCATTTTCTTGGGTAGTGTTTCTGAATGCATGCACAGAAATTGAGTCAGATAGTCCTATTGGTACCAATAGAAGTCCAAATGCTAAATATACACGCAAAAAGCGTGCTGGAAACATGCCATTTATGTAGTAGATTGTTGAAATGGGAATGCATTGGATTAGAAGAAAGCAATGAATCATTTTTGGATGCTGCTTGAAACTATCAGCTTCACAAGAGAATCTCAAAGATTTCACATACCTTAAAACCCCTCATCTGTGCATGCATTCCACGTGTTGCTCTTCAGCATTACCACTGAAGTGTCTTCCATAAGTAATAAATATGTTATGTAAATAAAACATAAATAAATAAATTCTAGAGCTCCAGGCAAAAAAAAAAGAGCTTATATTATAATATCATAAATTATGAAGACTGCAATAGCTACAAACAGTAACTTTTTAAACTAGAGCTGTGCTGATAAATATGTGGGATAAGACTGAGTAAGGCTTATTTAGTTTCAGAGTGGAGTAAATCAGTCAATGTAATTATAGAAGGAAGGTAATACAGTGAAGTCCTCAAAAAGTCATCAGATTTCTCCCAATGCTTTTTTTAATCCTGAGAAAGAGCAAGGTAAATGAAACCTGTGCAAGAGGCTAAAAAAATGTATTCAGTGAGTTAGAATCACAAGATCATAGAATATGCTGAGATGGAAAGGACCCATTTGGATCATCGAGTCCGACTCCTGGCCCTGCACAAGACACCCTAAGAATCTCAAAAGATACCACTTTTACTCACTCTTTTTAGTACCTTTACTCTCTAGCTACTTTTAAGAAATCAATACACTCTTTTCACAGGAAATTACCGTCAGTGATTTCCTGTTTATAAAATGTGGAAGAGAATAGAAACTATGGACTTTATGCTAGATCACTTCCTGAAATGTGGTGGTTTAAAAGACTAATTAATTGAATATATCTACCACAAACAAACACACTTTGTAAAACAAAACACAAATGCAGCCCTGCCTACCTAGATATGGGGTTTCTCAAAATGCATGCTGATTCTTCAAAATAAAGTGAGGCAAAGTCAATTTTTTTTCCCAAAATCCTAGAGCGTTGATAAAAGGAGATTAGGATTTAAGTTGTTTCTGCTTTAATGGAAAATGCAAATTGATTTGATCAATTTTCAAAAACAAAATTAAAAGTGGAGGCTGCCAACCATTTTTCTGAATTGGGAATTTCATTTGTTCTACACAAATCTTTCTGCTCCTGTATCTGTAGCCCACTTGCATAGTAGCAACTGCTTGGTGCAATAAATGTCTATTATAAATCTTTAGGAGAGGCAGAACTGATAAAAAACAGTGACATTTCTCAGATTGCCTTCTGAAGTTTTCATTTGATTTTCTCTCAGACAACTTCCTCCACACTTAATTACCCCCTTCAGTCTCTTAGGTGACTTCCTCTGCCATACCCTGAAAGTTTATCTCCCCACCTTCTATAGATCCTGTTACACCTAAGATGACTATATTTTTATGATATCATTAATCCTCAATATGACTTAGTAGTGCACCTGATAAGTAAACTGTCTCTGGGAAAGGCCATTCAACTTACTGAGAATACGACCCAATATCAATAATATCACATTTCTTTTCCTTTTTACTTGTTTGATGACACCAGCCTTTATATTGATGAAATCCCCATCAATTTCCCTTGTGGAGCCCTCATACCCAGACACTGAAGTTCCTCCACTTTCTACATCTCCAGTTGAATCCTCTGTTGTCATCTTCACTGCTAAGACTAAACTTAATTTCTTATTTTCCATAACACATTCTCACTCTCAACCTTTCCAGCTCAGCTGCACTTGAAACTAAGCTCTCTCTGACTTCTTTCTCAGTGTATTTCCTCAAATCTCCCACATCCATCTTCTTTCTTTCAAAGCTTTCTCTCAAAGCCACATCTCTACTTTCATCTCCTCCTACACTCCTTAGCTCTGGCAAATCCATCCTCCTCACCACCTTTCCTTTCATGTATATCCCTCCACTTTGTGCCACCCAATTTGTTTGGAACATACTCAATTATTTATCAAATTTTCTCCTTCTCCTTCTCATCTATGGAATAAAAGCTTCACCATTACTAGACATAAAGAGTTAGCATGAGTGTCTAAAATCATGGACATCTCTAGTCTTACTCTAATAACATTCTATTGATGTTTGGGAAAGTATCTATGGTCTATGTGGTCTTAAAGTGGGTAAATCACAAAGTCCTGGTCTAAAAAAATCTTGATCTTCAGAATAAAAACCTTTCTAATAAATAATCGTACCTCTAAGCACATGGAGTCCCTCATATTCTCTGCAACATTTAAATCCAGATACATTTAAAATTTACTTCCATATGTATATAATCTAATCTTTTATCAGAACTGAACATTGTACCAACTCATATTTTTAAAAATTAACATCTAATTCTACCCAGAAATTTACTCTTGGAGAACCAAAAAAGTGCTTTAGGTATGCCAGATTCCTTGAACACATGATACTTGCTAGATTTCTTTAGCTTTCTGCAAGCATCACGCTATATGGTAATAGCAAAATTGTCCTAAGGGTTTGACATTAGTTCAGATCTCAGGGCTTTGATTGCCATCCAGACTAAAAGCATTTTGTAAGTATGCCAAATTAATAAAAATGCCTCCTTGATACTGTTCACCCGGCCTTGCATTACCTGTCTATACCCATCTACACCAGAAGAACAATGTAATTTCAATTCTGAGATTCCAAAGAGAGTTCAAAAGACATTTCACTCCACTCAGGAGTACTCGTTTATCTCTAATACATAAACCCATAAAATTAGGGTAAGAAATAGCTCTTCTGCTGTAACCTAAGCCTGTCTATGCAAGCAATGTTTTGTTTTCTACTAATCCTAATTGTAATCACATTGTAGGTTCCATCTACCCAAAAAGTATGGATCTAAACTGGCCTTTCCTACTGTTATGCTTTAACATTTCATATTTACTCAGCCTAAACTGAATTGTGGATTTTGCACAAGAGAACTTCTATTTATTTATTTAAATCAAGAGTGTGTTCTAGAAGATAAGTATTTGAATTACATTCTTTGTCTCTTAAGACATGTCCCAGTATCTATTATAAGAAAGGAAAAAGATTGCATGTGGAAATGTAAATGCATCAAAATACTTTAGAATGATCTAACTACAAAAGGAAACAAATGAGACTAAGTTAAGGAATAATACGGTAATACTGGTCAATGCTAAAATATATCTGCAGAGGAAATAAGTTTAAAAACAATGTGGTTTGTTGATTTATTTTAAAGTGGGGAAGAGGGAAACGAAATAGATTTCAATGGCACGTGAAATTCCACACCATAAAATGAGTCAAAATTAAGAAGTTGTCTGAATCTAGATGTGCCAGGGAAAATCTAAAATATCTTTGGTTCACAAGTGGATTAAAGATCTAGTTTACTAGCATAGAACTGAATTAGCAGAGCCATAAACCCCATAATTCTACAGTGGCCTCATCCTTGAAACTCCACATAATGAATGGAAGCAACAGTAGAGCACTGACAGAACTGACACTAAATCTCCTCTAAAAAAGAAAAGTTCTGATATTATAAGGTACATCACCTGTATCTCGTACACATTCTTGAAATATCATAAGTAGGCATCATCGCACCATCCAGTCAAATGCTTTCTCCTTTTCCAGGTGTGGCTTACAACTGGAATACCTGAGTTGTGGCTCCATAATTTCCACAGAAAATCTTATCTACTATCAAGCAAGTTCCTTCTATTCAATAAAAATACTCTATAAAATATATAGCCAAAGATAATGCTATCAACTTTGTGTGCTGGTAGTCTGGTATAAATCTTACTCCGTATAATGGAGAAAGAGTAGCGTGTTGTCAGGACACTGCATGCTATTGTAGATACAAATCTACTTCAACTTCCAGCTTATTCCTAAAACTCATTAACATATGAAATTGGAAATTCTATGTCGGGCCTCATGCACAGTGGTTAATCTTCTAATAATATTATTAATGTGTTGATATTAATACTATTGGCATATGGTCAGAAACACCTGGTTGCAAAAATCACATACTTTCCTTCTGATGGCAAAAGATAAAAGTCTGTTTTTGAATGAGGAGCATGACAACTTGAATGGAATGCTGATCTCCTTTCATAGAGTGCCAAACTTATCTACTATCAACTCCAGAGTTTCAGTAAATATTATCCAGTCCCACTTCTAAGAGCACCTCTACCTCTTGGAGAATTTTAGCCAGTTATGTTGCAGTCAACAGAAATCAATTAATGCTATTTTCATAGGCATAGTTTTTTCTAAATCTCTCCAAATCAATATAACATTCAACTAATTTTATTCATTCAGTAGGCTTTGGAGTCATCCCATATTTTAATTTAAGGAAACCATTCACTGGTACCAAAGACCTGAAATGGGTTTGTACTGTTAACACTATTACAAATCACATATAACGGCATCTCAGGAAGTTGACACATTTAAGTAAGATTGGAAACGTTACTGTTCATCTATCAATTTAAAATGTGACAGAACACTGGTTACTGAAGAAAGAGTTGCAGAAGGCAAGGGGACAGTATGGACTCCAGAGAGTGATAAAAATGTTTCTGTTGTATAGAATTTTCAGTTGACTGCTCCTGTATTATCCTCTACAGCATAGTTTAATATTCAGCAGCAATAGGTATTTCTTTACATAACTCACAAACTATGCTTCATATACTTTTAATTCCTTCCTATCTAATGAGTTCATAAAAAAACCCCTAAAACACATATCAAAGCTAACGAGCTGATGCAAGAGTACACTATGTCAGCATCATGTGCTTATATTTCTCTACCCCTACAAACCAGAGACAAGCACAGCTGAGTCTAACTTTCTAACTTCTCCACTATTGACTTTCAGGGCTTGATTCAGCTACCCAAACACAAGCATCTAATGCCATCTGAGATACTACAGAGACTCTGCAGCATCCACCTGACACCCACCAGTGGTGACGCAGAAGTGGCACATGAAGGACCGTCATGATGTCCCAAAGGACCTCAAAAGGCACTAGATATCTATGTCTAGGCAAATGTACCCCACCTCTTGTTATTTTAGCAATATGTTTACTAGAAGAAAGCTCTTGGGGCACAGTGTGTGCTGTCATAAGCTACTAAATTATACTGCATTAAACTCTTTTAAGAACTGAGCACACTCTGCTCTTATGTCTTCACAGTTTGTAATGGGAGGTGGTTCCAGAACCTTACCTGCTCTTTCTGATACTTACAAATGTTGTTCATATTGCCAGCCTTACTCATGGATGATTAAACCCATTTGCTTTAACGCCATCATGTTCCAGCTTCACTAGCACTGGTGTTTTTCCTCCCTTGCTGGGTGTACGGAGAACCCATATACACTTACAGCACAGTGTTTCCCATGCTAAACAATGCTGGGCTTTAACAATGCTTTTTGGGATGACATTAATACTCTTTATCACTACTGGAAACACTGTGTCTGAGACTCTGTTTGCCTTTTCTGCCGTCACTTCGTGAATCGCACAGACATCCTGTTGTTAACTGGCGAACTCCAGACTTTCTACTGTGTTTGTCATCTTGTGTGGGTGAACTTCCAGATTACAGCAATTTGTCTTTTTATTAACCCTAGTTCGTATATTGATGTTTTATTTAATTTCTTTCTCTTCCTTCTTATTAATCTTATACATAGCCAGCTAAGTTATCTATTTACCACCATTCAGTATATCCCTTCTTTGATACAACATGAGCTCTCACCTTCAATCTTAAGAACTGCAAGCTCACCATTTTTGGCATAACTGAGGAAGGTCTTCATTAGTTCAGAATTTACATCCCGGGCCAAAAAGAAAACAGGATTGCTTTCTGTTTTGAGGGTTTGAGAAAGAGAGAAGCAGGAAAAAGCAGATGAAAACAGCTGATTATGTGCAGACAGACAAACTAATTCTTGTACTTGGGTGTTTAAATCTGATATCTAGAGAAAAGTACTGTGAACCACATCTTGATTGGGCAGGGAAGAATGTAAAAACCAATGATGAAACTCGCAACAACAACGGCACTATCATGGCCATGCAAGTACTACAGTATATAAAGATGTACATACGATAAACTCACCCTCTATTGTAAGGAATTTCCACTTGTGTTATTGTGTTCCAAGGAGCTGATGCATAATAATGGCTTTTCCCTCAAAATGAGACTATCTCTGAAACAGTTACCTTTATCAAGCGTGAGGAAGCAAATCCACAGTAGGAGGAGTGTTTAATAGACCAAAGGGTTGTGTTGTCATCCAGCAGAACCTCCACGTGCTGGAGAAATGGGCAAAGAGGACTGTCATGGAGTTCAACGGAGGAAAACACAAAGTCCTGTCCCTTGGGAGAAATAACTTTGCTATAACTTGCTGACCAGCTGGAAAGCAGCAGAATAGGAATATCCTGGTGGACACCAAGTTTAACACGATCCAGCAGCACACCCTTGCAGCAAAGGCCAACAGAATCCTGAGCTGCATTAGGAAAAGCACTGCTAACAGGTTGAGGAGGGTGATTCTTCCCCTCTACTCGGCACTGGTGAGGGCAGATCTGCAGTGCCAGCTGAAGTGCTGGGCTCCCCACTTGCGACATGGACACACTGGAGCAAGTTCAGGAAAGGGTCACAAAGATATTGGACTTTCTGTCATACAGAGAGAACTGGGATTGTTCAGCCTGGAGAAGAAAAGGTGCAGGTGGATCTTATCAAGGTGTATAAATACCTCATGAGATGGTGTACACAAGACAGAGATAGACTCTTAGTGGTATCCAGGAAAACAAAATATACAAACAGGGAAT
Organism: Neopelma chrysocephalum; assembly: GCF_003984885.1. Taxonomy (NCBI): domain Eukaryota; kingdom Metazoa; phylum Chordata; class Aves; order Passeriformes; family Pipridae; genus Neopelma; species Neopelma chrysocephalum. The sequence goes on along the minus strand of NW_020897732.1, from coordinate 7,931,991 downwards.
AAGAAAAAACTTTTACGTCGTAAGGACGACTGAACACTGCAATAGGTTGCCAGAGAGGCTGTGGAGTCTCCATGCTTGATATATTCAAAACCCAACTTGACATGGCCATGAGTAACTTGCTCCAGCTGACCCTGCTTTGAGCAGGAGGGGCTGGACTGGCAAACTTCAGAGGTACCCAGTCCAAAACCCACGAGAGTCCAGATAAATCAAATGGACCCTTAAGTCTCCCACCTGTTGCAATCAAGAAAAGAGACAACACCTATAACAAATTTGGTTTTCACCTCTTCTAATTTCACATGAGGCATCTATCCAAGCTGTGTCTCTAGGCTCCATCTATAGTCAATGGGGTAGGGCAGCACTTCACAAGAGGATGCAATTCACGTCTAAGACAGGAGGCACCAGTGAATATTTGAAGAAGCCTCCCCTTCCCCCTTCACCTAAACAAGAATTTTGGGTGTCAAGAGAGGTCAGCTGAACCCCATGCCACTTCTTACACACTACCTTTGTCCATTGCCACATTCATATTTCTGCTCTTCCTCTTTCCCCAGTCAATTGCAAGTCCATTTGAATTTGCTTCCACTATGTCTCCAGACTTACTAAATCAAATCCATTGTAAGGCACAAAAGCAAAGGCTTTCTTCAAATCCAAATAAATTATGTTCAATGTTTCAGGATTGCCTCCCAATCTGCTAGTGTATATAATGCATTTAAATGAAACGTATGCATATGAATGGTGATTGCTCCTTATTGAAAGGCACATCTCTAAACACCCTGTAATCTTGTTTCTTACCAGTGTCTCCCACAAATTATTCCAGCATAAAAGGCTTTCTTCTTCATCCTCAAATCAGTTTTAAAGCCATAAAACACAAACTGTTACTCAAGCTCTTATATTGTCATTGTATTTATTATTTATTCCCTTTGCTAACACACACAGTTACAAGTGTTTTCCAAATGTATAAGGGAAATTCTCTGAAATTGAAATTTGGACAAAGATTAAGAAAACAATCAATGTATGAAAGACACAAAAGAAAGTCTCCTAATACTCTAATAATTGATAATTATTTAGAGACCTCATCTGATGCTTATTGCCAAGAGTAAGAGACTTTTTCTTTCTGCAATGATTTTTTTGCAGCCTGAATTCCTTTCCCATCAGGCAGTCCCACAGAACCATCTGATCTCCTAAATGAGCAAAGTAAATGAGTTGTCCTTTCTCTGCCTATGTCTCATGCATTCTGATTCCATATCTGTCGATTAAACCCCTGAACAACTCAAAGGCATTAAAATCCAGATACATTCTCTCCAAAAAAAAATGTATAAAGGCTGTCCTAGAGGATTTCTAGGATATCTATATTTTTATTGAGTCTCAACCGCTGTCAAACTGCAGTTCTTCCAATTTGCCTACTAAGAAGTAAGTTTCACAATCAAAATTACTTAAAAACCTAAACTTCATTTCCCTGCTGACTGAGGTCCTTCAGACTCAAATCACATTGAAAACACCCTGCCTGCCTAAATCCCTTTTGAGAACCGAGTGCTTCATAGCCCTTTCCCAAAGAAACCTACAGATCTGACTATTTATTTTCTTTCAAGTAACAAGGTGACTTTTTTTTCAGAAAACAGAGATTTCATCACCAGGAAAATAAAATAGTCTTCTAGAATGACGACATTTAAAATACGCTAGTTGCCGTATGATTCTTGCATGAACAGGTGATGAAAGAAATGCATTTCTTCCTGCCAAAACTAACAGCTGTATTATTAAATATATTGATAGGATTGTGCAAAAATCCAGTCAGATTACTATTGTGAAAAAATACCTCATCTGCTGCTTCTTTTTAATACAGTAGCAAATATACTGCCTGGTTTGGCTTCAAGCCAAGATTAATTTTAAATTGGACCTCATGAAATATTTATGAGGTCCAATTTAATGGGATTGCTTTCTCTGGCATTAAGCCTGTGTGGATAGCATCTTAAACACTAATGTTTTTAACAGAACCTCAAGACACACACACAAAAAAATCCTTGGCTATTAATAGGCTTATTAATAAACTGTTTAACACTGACAGTCTGTGTTAGAAGTATTTTGACAGGCCCTTTGTAGTGAATCTTTACCTGCTTTTCTCTGAGCCCTCACTTTGCACTCTGTCAAACAAACGCTGCTTAGCATTTAGCTAAATGGTAAATCATCATTAGTTAGAAACAAGCTGAAGTAAGCCTGAGTAAAGAGCTAATCACACTTAGGTAGGCTTTGTGGGGAACTGACAGTGCAGGGCTCAGAAAGCTACAGACACCACTCAGCTCCTCTGTGGCTTTCTTGACTCACTGAGGCACCATTTACCTTTGGTTTCTAATTACATTTAATAGTTCAATAAAAACACTGTATTGAGACACGTATACTTACAAAAAACCTCAGTGTTTTGTACAAAGGAAACATACTGAATAATTGATAAATCATTTTCCTTCCCTTTTTCAATTAAGAGCGTGGACCTAATCTCTAGAGCAAATTATTTCAACTGCATTTGAGCCCATTTCTAAATAGCTGCTTCACTGCTCCTCCTCCATCAGTGTTCACAGTGGACCTTCAGCAATCAAAAATCATGAGTGGAGTACAGTGGTAAAGTCGGCACAGACCACAGCCAAATTTGTCTGTTGCTACTAGACAGCACCACTGATGTGTGACCTCTGTTTAATGCAAAAAAACACTGGCGGTACCAAATGGGGGTACCCTAAGCTTATGGGTCAGCTCTGCAAGCTGCAACACAGGTGCTTGAGTACAGAACCAAGTATGTAATGGAGCACAGAACCCATCTTTTTCCTACAGGGGGCTTTGGGAGGCCTGCCCAAACAGAGGCATGTCTGGAGTGTAAGGCCAACATATTCTGCACCACCAAACAGAAAATACATTCCAATGTGTTTCCCAGCATGATCCCTTTAGAAGGGCCACAGATAGCTCACACACCTTTGGGAAAAGCAACCACTGTGAGACAGTCAGAAAAAAGAGATTGTCCTTCAGACCTGCTTGGTTCAACAAACCTCTGCAAAAAAAGGATGCTTGTCCAAAGGGTAGAATGTGTCAGGCAAGCAGGAGTGAGTAGCACACAATTCAGAAATGAAGGAGTGTGGGGAGAAATCACATCAGATTATGTGTTTAACTAATTGGAAGACAATAGCAAAAAGATACACTTTTCCATATGTGTGACATCTAATTCTAGAACAGCAATTGACAGCCACAGAGTGTGACATGACATTATAAAACATTCCTCAGATCCTTTATAGCGGAGTTAGATGGATTCTCACTTAAATCCCATATCTGTATCACCAATTCTGTATTCAAAGAGGCAGAAAGTTGGCTTCACAATTTGCCTTCCCAGGACTCAACATGTTCAACAGTGAGAGTTTTTTAACAAAAATAAAGCCACACTACTAAGAGTTTGGAACTAAATAAAAAAAGCTAATGATCTAAATAATGAAACTACATGGGAGTTTGAGGAAGGCAGATTGTAATTAGCCAACTGGAATTTAGCCAGGATACCACAGCTAACACCTCTGTGACCTTCAATCAACACTCTTTTAATATGCATGAAGTTGGGTTTCTTTATCATTAATAAACTGAATGAAAATCCAGTTGGAGCAAATACTCTGTTGGTTGATTTTCATCATTACAAAACTGCTGGAATGATGAAATTCATGAGGGAAAAATGGGTGAATAGTCAGTCTTAAATGCTTAGATATCTAGCAGTCTGTCGCCTTTCCAACACTTCTGATGCTGACAGCTGTTGGATGTGCACAGAAAATGTTTTCACACTCGTAGCTGGGGTGTATAAGCAACATGTTCACTCTGGATCTCTTCTTGGCAGAAACCCAACCGCCCAAAATTCCCACTGTAGTCAGTCGGAATAAAGAAGAATCTGCAGAATGATACCTTGAATTCATTTCCACACTGCTGTGAGACCACCTTAGCTCTTTCTGGATCACATGCTGCACACACCCACTTTTTTAAGGCATAAAAGCGCTGGGTCAGAACAGCACAAAGCCTGCCCTTTTTGTTGTTCCCACACAGATCAACACCCACAGCATTAAAGAAAAACTAATCACAGGAAAGCCATGATTCACAGGCAGCCATTTCAAATGAAGGAATCCCACCCCACACAAAGCAGCTCTATGGAATAAAAACTTTGAACCAGCTACCCCTGTTTAGGAGTGTTGATAGCAAGATTAATTATCCTTCTGTTGAGAGGCAGAAGCTGCCACAATGATGTGTCACCAGCACTTACCGAGCAAGGATGTATTCATCACAAGTGACAAGACTGCAGAGAAGTGAAATTCTTGCTTAATATTTGTCTGTATGCTAATGCAGTTTGAAAACAAAGTTCTCTAAAGCTGGATGAGAAGAAAAAAAGAGAAGAAAAAAGAAAAGGAAGAAGAAAAATGCTTTAGCCAAAGTAAACTACAGGAAGAAGTAAAGCAATTTAATTTTTTTACTCATTTTACAGGCCTTTTGAGATTTAATCTGCACAGCCATTAGGGATTTAAAGAGGACTGATGTTTAACTTGTTTGCCCATTTGACTTAAGACAAATCCAACTGACAACAACAAAGGACTTTCTTTGTCTTCACCACCACTTAATTTAAAAGGGACATGTTTACTAACAGCTTAATCTGTTTAATACAAATAGTCTTTTACATTCTTTAATCCTGTCCAAAAAAAAAAAAACAGCAAAACAAACCTTCAAAAACCATTTGATCCCTTCCAAAGCCCAAAGCTGGACTTTGGGGCAACCTGATATCAATAAAATATCTGAGCTGTACAAACAAAACTGCACTGAACAATTTACATCTTCTTTATCCAAGCAGAAAAAAATATGTTATTTTAAAAGTGTCTGCTGAATACTATACATTTTTTTTTTTGTGACAAAAGCTGTCAGTCTGCAGGAATTCTATGGCAAATGCACATATTTATTTCATAGAGCTGCATGCACAAAATTCTAGTTAGCATTAGTGAGGATTAACGTCAAAGAGCATAATAACTGCATCATCTCTCAATGTCACACTGTTTCTAAAAACCGCTTGGGAGAGTTCAATGGTCTTTCTTCAATGCATATGGTCGTCTTGAATTGCATATGGATTGTCCTTTTTTCTGGTATATTCTCTTCCATGGCCACCAGTGTCGCTTGGTTGTTTAATGCTAATAAAGATGGCAAATGTCTTATTCTGTAAAAGTGTTAACCACCTGCCAGTCAGGTTTATTCTTCTCTGATTACATTTTCTCATCTTTGCTGTTGATGTTAACCCCAATCTAGCAACAAAGCAGAATAATGAGAATAAACATATTCCAGTAGTCTTAATGCTGGAACTCTCTGCTGTATGACCTTCAACAAACAATTTAGCCCCAAGCCAATGTAACATGTGAGCGTAGTTTAAGTCAAAGAACAATCTTTCATAATAAAGATGCACTTTATTGTCTCATCGCATTGAAGCCTTGCCTTTCCTCTGTATTTCAATTTCTCCATCTGCAAAATGGACTAAGAGCCATTCCAGCAAAAGGGTATTGTAAATACAAAGTAATATTCTTGTCACTTTGCCTGAGAACTTAGTTCAGGTAGTGCCAAACTATCCTGTAGGGTGTCCAGGGTTAAATTTTGTGGTTTGCATTTAAAATTCTTAGTCCACAAGCTTCAGAGCCTTGCAGAACGCTCTAGGTGTGCCATGTTACCATCAGCTCTCCTTGTATTTCAAAAATTATAGTAGCATACATCTTTCCCCTTCTTTAAATATGAAGGAGAAAATATATGTCTGTAAAATACTTTCAGGGGTTAGTATTTTTAATAGAAGGCACTGTAAAAATTGAGTACTGTTTTACCCAATATGTCAGTGTTGCTTCAGGAATTAGACAGTTATTAAAATAAAGCCTTTTATCTTCAGATTCAAAAAGGAATGGAACATAAAGACACCTCTGTCAAAATACTCATAGTGACTACATTCATGAGTAAACTCAGCCGTACAAAAGCTAAGTGATTATTAGTCCCTGGTTAAACAAGGAGCTCGTGGAAGAAATGGGAACAAGCCAATACTAAGCATTTACATAGGCCTTTTCACACAAGAATTTAAAACATTTTACAAAGAAAACAACAACAAAAAAAGGGGCACTTGATTCCTGAAACTCAGTCTTCTGCCATATTTACTACACATCAATCTTCTCCAGAAAATGTTGGTTCAAACATTTACTTTGTTACACATATTTTCACTCTACCTCTGTATCAGGTATACTGAGCAAACTGCAATTTTATACCAACACACGTGCTTTTGAAATCAGATAAATATTTGAACTTCACTACAGAGGCTTCTATAAAAGCAAATTACACCCTGTCCTGTAAAAACAAGCCAATCTTTGATAGCAATAATAAAAATCATATGACAATAGTTGTATTGTCAAGTTAATGGCAAAATAAAGAGCTGTTAAAAAGGAGTCTTTATCAGTCTAACAACTATACTATATTTTAAACAGACCATGGCCACAGAATAGGTTAGATTTTCAGAGGTTTATCTGAAAATTTACCCTTAAAGATTATTTAAGATTTTAAGTGGTTTTGGAGGGAGACTGCTTGTTTATTTCATATTTATAATAGCACCTGGAGGAAAGAAGACCTCAACCTATCTGTCAAAATCATAGGAATAATTAAGAAAATCCCTAGCAATATTTTCATTGATATGGTGTTCACCAATTGATGAAATATATCTAGTTTGGTCTCAGAAATCTTACTGTTTTAGTGAGAGACACAACAGCTTTAAAAAAAAATAAAACAAAACATGCTGTCTCAAGGCACTTGCAAGAGCAAGACTGGGGGATCCACTTGACTGTAAGTGTAAAATGTTCATCCCAATTTTATAGTCCTCTTTTGAAAGCCTCACTGGGCTATTTTCAAAAGCATGAAGATACTTCAACGGAGAGGCTGTCTTTCCCTTCAGCTGCAAAAGTATACACAGGGGATAATTAAATTGCAATTAACTTCTAACCACCTTGTCTCTCAACAAAGTGATTCTCTCCTGTGGGAAAGGAGAAAGTAAACGGGATTTGGAGGTGTGGTGTACTTTCCTCCCTGCTTTCCCAGAGCTGACAAATGCCTACTCCAGCTGGAAAAATATAAACAGCTCCAATGAATCACAGAAGTTTGGACATCTTGCTTGGTTACTTGATGCCAGATATCTGATAAGGCAGACACTCACTAATCCTCCACGTACTAGGCATTTTTGGAGTAAAACACAGTATGAATAGTTGGTTAGCGAAGACAGGGACTTTAATTAACCTTACTTTGTGGGAATTTACAATTTTAGGCTATGCAAGTGATGTCATTTAAATTCTCTGCCATATCTCTCTTCATATTTTCATGTATATAAACTGTAAAAAATTTCTTGGGTGTCCTTTTTCAGAAGGCAGACAAAAACATTCCTTGGAGACAAACTCAGTTAAGGAAAAAGGCATAATAACATAAAGGAAAAGAATCAGTTTGAACATCAAGAATTCTACAATGTGTAACTATTCCAAAGTCATGGGAGCAACCAGGCATTTTCCAAATGTGACCTCTCCCAGTGGCAGTGGAATGCTGGATGTCATGCTGAGAAATGGGACAATCTGAAGAGGAGGTTCTGATTTTATTGGTTTTTAGTGAAGAATGATCACTTCTGCTGTGCAGGCAAAAGAATAACAGGTGAAAGAAAATAGCTTTTTACTGCAAAGTTTTTAGTGCAAGAATCTTCTGTGTCTATGCTCTCACCATTACCTAAAAACATCTGAAACCGGGCAGGCTCTGCAGGGTAGGGAATGTCACTGTAAGGAAAACCCCAATTACAGCCAACGTGCCCCAAATCTGTGATGTATTTTGCTGTGTACTGCCTCAGTTTCATCTGAAGTGATAAACCTGCAAAATGAGCAAGATGAGCAGTAAATCTGTTGCTCCCAACTTCTTCAACTGTTATAGTGCCTGGAAGTTTTATGGATGCATTTTTGGTGGCCTTTGGTCTTTATATTATTTCTTCATTTAACATTGAGAGTGAATACAGACAATTTATGGATCAAAGACTCTAAGTTCGTCTCTAATGTACCCCTGTAAAAAAAATTAAGACTGTCCAACTTTGTGACATAATAGAGGATTAGGCACTTGGTGGGCTCATCTGGGTTGGAATTTAAAAGTTTCCACTTTCAGTGTGCACCTTCTTGTGTCTGAATCCATTTCACACTCAAAATACCCCCACAAAATATGTGTCACAAATTATTCCTACTTTTAAGAAGCTTTCCGCTGCTTTCAAGACCATTGCCAGTGTAGTCAGAAACTATCAGAATCAAGAGTACAGTGATAGGAATTAGGGAAAAGGTTATTTATTTATTCATGCCAATTGCATCAAGAGCCAGGTATCCCCTACAAGGCAATTGCTGTATGTTTAGTTTACAACAGTTGACCTGAGTATCACGCTACAACCAAGCAATGTAACATACATTAGAATAAAGTTTCCTCTCTGAAAAGAAATGGGAAGTCAAAATGCAGCTCATTATTACAGCAAACAAAAGACAAATTAATTAAGACTTTTTCTTGTACGCTTCATTTTTGCTAAAGGAGTTTGTCAGGACACAGGAGGGGTATTTGCAAGTGTAGTGAAAAAAGATCATAAAAAAGGATGACAAAGACTCAATTCAAACTTGGGTGCGCAAGCCCAGAACAGTCACAAAAGTAGAGGCCTTTCAGTTCCTGTTTTTGTCTTTAAAAGAATAGTTTGTTGAAGATATAGTCTGCAGGAGCACATTTTAGTTGACTGTGCTCACTGTAACTATCTATTGATACCAGAAGAGAATTCCACTTTCACATGATTATTGAAGAATATTATGCCAAGGCATCCAGATTTAAGGTATGGAACCCTTTTACAATCTTATAAGTAATTAAGCATTGATTCATGGCAGGTTTCATTCTATTGAAGGAAGAACTGAGAAGGTATTGCAGAAAATGTAAGTTATTCACATGTTTTCTTGGTATTAATACAAAAATGCAGAAGAGGACCTGTAGAATCTAACTATGCAAGATTTTATTTTAATATCTCATTATATTTTATTCATACGATGAGCTAATCCAATTTTGATGCAACTCTGTAAATATGGCACAGTAAAAACTTCAAGTTATGGTTTTGATTGCCATTTGTATCCTGTCTATTCTATTTCACAGCTCAGCTTCTCCAACCAGCCTTCACCTCTCACAGTGCATCAGTATGGTTCCATCTTACCTCACTATTGACAATTCATGGTTCAGGGGAGATAAAGAACAAATGAAGAGTTTGTCTCACTGAGGAAACTGAGAGGAGAAAGGACAATCTCTAAAGCCTGCATAAACAACTATTTACATTTTAAAATCATATTTCCTTGTAGCAAAGGAGAGAGTTTTTAACAGGTTATAATAGTGACAAAATATGAGTATTTCATAAGATGCAAAAATAAAATGTAAAGTTCTATAATCCAAAAGGCATTTCTTTCTCCAGCGTGTACAGGATAAAAACTGTCAGCAGACAACATTAGTAGCCAGCTAAACCCAACCGTCTGATTAAGCCAGGTCATGTCACTCAAAGTTTAGGGTCAAATAATATTATGAAGTATCAGAGGCCATGAAGAGATGGACACAGATTAAAAGACACAAATGGTAGGATGTCATGTATGAGATGAATGCTGAAAAGAGGCACAGATATTAGGAATATGAAAATATATCACTGGCCTGATTCGCATTCCAATTATGGAGCTTTTATTTCTCTCTATTTGTTCAAAGTGGCTTTGAATGAAAAAAAAAATTAAAAACCATAACCCTACTGGACTTACTGTCATGACCTCATCTGGTTCAGTGCCAACAAGAATTTAAATCTTATTTTTCAATAAAATTCAATGATTTAATACTAGAACTGGTTAAATATGGGGGGGGAAGAAAGAAAATTCATATTCAAAAAACTATTCATTCGTACTAGATTTCTAATATCTTTATTCATCATTCATGCATATTCATCTGAATTCATTTTCAGCTGCCTGAATAGGGAATGTTTCAAAGACTCATACTTGATGTGAACACCCTGGGATGTGCATCTACAGCTCTATGTAATCTATTCAGAAAGCAAAACCATTATCATGTGTACCAGGTAACCAATCACAAAATACCAATATAGTCTACCAGTATAATCAACTTCTCATTGGGGAGGTTTAGTTTGGATTTTAGTTTGAACTGCTTGAAATTGGAGTGTTTTAAAATTGCTCACAGAGAATTGCATTGGTTCTGTCACAGGAACAGGTAAATTTCAAAGCAGGTTTTAAAAAACTAAACCCAAGTGAAAGAATAACCATGTCACATAACTGAAAATATCAGATGCAAACAAATAAATGGTACAAAAAGGATAGGTGGCCTCCCTTCTATACTCATATCTTGCAGTGGTAAATCTGAATACCAGGAGTGTTAGTATACAAGTCAGTGAGCAGAATATTCACTACACATACTACCCTAACCAAACCCCTCTTATAAAGGAGGGTAGTGGAAAACTGTTTTCATCCCAACTTCCTTTCATGAATCTCACTGTCAACAGAGTATCAACTGCTAATGAAAGGTTCCTTCAGACTGCCTTGTACTTTACTCTGAATCAAAGTATCATGACTGCTTTCACCTGCTCCTGCCAGGATAATCATCTGAAAGTTGATCAAACATATCTGAACCCGTACAAGAGCAATAACTGATGGAGATGGATGCTGTCAGCCGGGAAGATGTCTTCACGCACTGTTTGTTCAGCACTTGTCACCTCTGGATCACGGTTCCTCTGTGTGCACCTTTCTTTTTTATTATGACAACACTGCAGTCCAGCAGCTTTCATTCCTGAAAGCTCGATGAAAATACGTGATGATTTTTTGAAATATGAGAAGAAGCTGCTTATCTTTGGAAAGATGTTTTCTTTGATTCTGGTGTAAAAATGCATGGAATGCATCTAAACTCAATTAAGGAATATTTGTAGTATCACTTAACCTCTTACAAATGCTTCCTGGCCAACTGTAAAGAGAGATGACATTTTCTTTGAACAGAAGAAAAAAAAAGGATCAGAGATATACATATTAAAACTTACTTCTTGTGGGAATATGGTCTGGGAAATTTCTTCCTAGAAGAGAAAAGTTTTGCCAGCAAAATGTAACATTATGTAACATCATGACATTGCTTAAGGGTTGGATATAGGATACCATTCATTACCCAAGAAAAATCCATCTGAAGGTGCTGGACAAGTTGCAAAGACACCAAAAAAAATCTGTATTTTGTTTAAGAAAACTACTATCAAGAAACATTGTGCCTTAGCTCTTCTACTGCACAGACTTTTTCCACTTCCTGCTAAAAGCATAATAATCTTTTTCCTACCCATTGAGTCTTAGATTTGGATATTCAAAAAAATTTGGTATACTTTTCAAAGGTGGTTTTCTATTAATTTAATTTATTTAAGAATTTAATTACAGCAGATAGACAGAACATAGTGACAAAGATCTGAGAAAGAACAGATTGTGTTAATAGGACGTACATCTAAGATCCCCAAGTTGGAAGGAATACAGACCTTGTTTTCTAAGCTGACCATTCCAAGGTAAAGTAAGTCACAAGATGCTGCCAAGTGCTGCTACTATCTTACTGTTCAAGTATTTTACATCTCTAAAGTTATTAACAAAACCCAGCTTCTTTACCTTTTGACTACTCACAGCAACATCTCTAGGAAACAGGTTGGTGGCCACACTTCAGCTACTAACACCTCCATGGTCCAGATTCTTACAGCCCAAACTCCAGCTGAATCTGAACTCCTGCTGCTTGTTGCCTTGCTTCCAAGGATTCTCAAGCAGTAGAAAGCAACAAATAAGCAGAGATAAGGGTGTGTGAGTCATGGATCTTCATGTCCAGATCCATACCATGTCTCTCCAGGGCTGATAGTTTTAACATGAAGCCTTGGAGGAAGAGGGAAGGGACAGTGCAGTGTAACACACAGCATTTGCCTCCCCAACCTGTGCCAATGTTATGCATTCATCTGAGATGGAAAAACAGACCAGGAAAATAAATCCCAAGGGTTCTCCAAGCACTAAATAAAAAGGTAAGAGAAGATGAACTGGTTTGGGTTTTTAGATGCAGTAGAATAAGGAAAGGTGACACCAGAACACTCCATGCTTTTGAAATTCAAATCTTAGCTGTGTTCTTTTGCTTACATGGATGATACAACTGTGATGTCAACAGGCTTTTTAAAGAATGATAGTGGGCAACTACAGACAGAAAAACTGAAAATAATAGAATTCTTTGACTGCTCTGAAAATTCCTCCAAAGGAAGGGTGTGTGTTTATTCTGCCAGTGCCAGGATAAGGTTGAGGGTGAGAGATGAGGAATTAAGTGGCAACCTGATAACACCAGCATTATGAAATACTATGCACAATGACAAGGTGTCAGCTGTCCTTGGTTACCATTCAAGAACAGTAATGGAATTGCTAGTGACTGTAGGAATCTTTTCCACCACACTTTTGCACATTAGAGAAACATGGTCAGTAATTAAATGATTGGATTTTATGCTGGCAAACATCTACTCAAACTAATGTGCATTGGCACGGCATCTACACCACTGTCACTGCCGTGCACAAAGCTGCCCACAACCTGCCCAAAACAAAGTTTGCTCAGATACTCATGCAAAATACCCAAGTATTTGCCAGACTTTCCGGGAGGGATTTACAACCCATACTTCCAGAACAATATCATTAGTACTGACCATTATCTACTTTTCCTACAAAGGGTACAAGTTGTTGACCAAAGGCTGTTGTGTCATGAGATAAATGACTTCCTGGAATTCCCTGGATAAAGGCACTGAGAGATAATGCAACACATAATGACCTCAGGTGGCCTTTAGACTAAGTCTAAGTTTCCATAAGCAGGAAACTGGAATTTCCTACACTGTTTACTGAGTGGGGGCAAATTTTGGTAGTTCCCTATCAGTCTGCCTTTAGCATCAAAGAAACACCAGATCAGTGGGATTTGGAATTTTAAGTCCTGGTTCCTCATAAGATTTTATTGCAAACTAAGGAGCAATCACACTATCATAGGCCTCCTACTTCCTCCTGACAGAAGCTGGCAAGGTAACTAATGAACACACTAAACCGTATGAAGAAACAATTTGTGCATGTTTTTCCAATTTGTTTTTCCAAGTCATTTTTCCAAATTGTTTTGTTTCATTTTCAAAGTATTTCTTCATAAATATATGTCAGAAGGTGAGCACTTTTACACTTTTCCAATTCATGCTGTAAGTGCTCTGCCCTCTGAACATCCAAGCCTTTTGATTTTGTTGTGTTATCAAAGTGACTCAGGCTGGAGAGATCTGTCACCCTGCAGGTTTTGGGTCATCATGAACAAAATATTCTTGGTGTTTAAGCCAAAATCCAAATGCATTGATACCTAATAAATACTTCACTGGTATACTTTAGATATTGTACACTGCCCTGGCAAAAGGATATTACATTGCATTTACAAATTTATAAAGTGATGAAGGAACAAAGAGTCCTTCCATGTGGAGCTCTCACTTCTAATTGTAAATCATATCTGTGTGGGAGATAATAGACCTCTCTGCTTTCTCATTACTTCTTTTATTCTTCCAATTCTTTCTCCCATGTAAGTTTTCCCTTCTGTAGTGCTTCCTTTTTCCATCCTTCTTGGAAAGAATGCTCAAATGCTTTCAACACAAGAATATAACATAAAAATAATTAAAATCATCAAAAATAGAGGATCTTATTTACTAATGGGCCAAAGAAGAAACAAAATTAGTGGTATGTAATCAGAAATAACTGAGACACAGAATGGGGAAAACAGTGTGGATGTGATAAACATTGATATTGAACAGATTTATATATAATTTGTCTGAGATTTAAGAAGGCATCTGCTAGCCTAATCTAAAAGTTAAACATCCCCAGTACTGGGAAGAAGTTGTTGATTGGACTGGGAATATACCAAAGGAAAAAGGCCCTTGCAAATGTAAAAGTATAGGGCAAATGGAAGTGATTGACAGGTCAACACAAGGATTAATATGAGAACAATTTCAATCACACTGGATATAATATAAGAGCACACAGCATGGCAGAAGAGCTTAGCTAGAATTAAAACAAAGAAAAGGATGGAGCAGTATTAAGTTTGGTACCAATAATTTTGCAAGTGATCTGAACAAACCAGGAAAGCATTTGGGAAAATTGTTGGCTTCCTTATTTCACTGTCAGAAAGGCAGGTTGATGAGATTTTTACAATAGTAAAAATTAATAAAACAAAAAAATCTCTATGCTGCAGAACTCTGCAAGAAAGCTCTTCCCATGAAAAAATACAGTTTTATCTGTTAAGTCTCTCCTGACTGCTTAGTTCTCTGTGCTCAACAACTTTTAAAGAGAATTATAACAGTAGTAAAAACACATACACATCCTGGTATTTACATGAAACAAAAAATCTCCATCTTCACTTAACCTTCTCAAAGGGCATGAGAAAAATTATCTGCCAAATGGTGTTGGTATACAAAAGCAAATTTCAGGAAAACGTTGCCTTCACTTGGTGCAGTGAAGCACTTAATTTGTAAAAAATTCATGAGCCTTATCAACAAAAAGTTATCACATATCTGAAAATGTATCACTGAAGATAATACTTTCTCTTAGGATTGAAAAATCATTTGAGAAGCTAATGTTTCATTCAGAGACTTTGGAAACTGAAAATCCTACAAAAATCTGAATAATAAAATTACTTGGGATGCTTACAAGCTTCATTTGGGTCATCTCTAAAGATATATGTGGGGAGTTGACCCTGGCTGGATGCCAGGGACCCACAAAAGCCGGTCTGTCACTCCCCTCTTCAGCTGGACAGGGGAGAGAAAATATTGCAAAAGGTTTGTGAGCTAAGGACAGGGAGAGGTCACTCACTGGTGACCATCTTGGGCAAAACAGACTCAACTTCAGGAAATTTGTTTGATTTATTACCAATCAAATCAGAATGCAGTAATGAGAAATAAAAATTACATTTTAAAACATGTTCCCCTCACACCTCCCCCTTTCCCAGGCTTAACTCTACTCCCAGTTTTCTCTACCTCCTCTCATCCAGTGGTGCAAGGGGACAGGGATTGAGGGTTGTGGTCAGTTCATCACATGTTCTCTGTGTGCTCCTTCCTCCTCACACTCTTCCCCTGCTCTAGCGTGGGTCCTTCCCACAGCAGACAGTTCTCCACAGACTTCTCCAATGTGGGTCCTTCCCACAGGCTGCAGTCCTTCATGAACTGCCCCAGTGTGAGTCTCCTGCAGGGTCCCAAGTCCTGCCAGCAAACCTGCTCCAGCGTGGGCTCCGCTCTCCACAAGTCCATGCGTCCTGACAGTAGTCTGCTCCAGAATGGGCTTCCCACAGGGGCACGGTCTCCTTTAGGCTCTGTTATGGGGTCCTTCATGGGCTACTGGTGGATCTCTGCTCCGCCATGGACCTCCATGGGCTCCAGGGACAAATCCTGCCTCACCATGGGCTGCACCATGGGCTGCAGGGGAATCTCTGCTCCAATACCTGGAGCACTCCCTTCCCCTCCTTCTGCACTGACCTGGGGGTCTACAGAGTTGTTGCTCTCACTTATTCTCACTCCTCTCTCTGTCTGCAATTGCACTTTTCCTTTCCCTTGTTAAACACATTCCCCCAGATGCACCACCACCATCACTGATGGGCTCAGACTTGGCCAGTGGCAGGTCCATCTCAGCAGAGCTGCTTGGCATTGGTTTTTTCGGACATGGAAGCTCCTGGCAGCTTCTCACAGAGGCCACCCCTGTAGTTCCCATGTAAACCCAATACAACACCGAATAAACTGCCACAGCCCACCATTGAAACCTCCCAGCAAAGGCTGTGCAAGTCATATACCTCAGACACTGACCCCACTAACTCACTCTCGTTGCAGGTAACCTGTTGTGATGCCACAGGCTCAAACCTGGAAGTGAATCTTACTTACATTCAGATGTTTAAGTGTCCATTAAATGGACGAGCTGGCTCAAGCATTTTTTCAGTCCTGGGTGACAATGCACTCATGTCACAGGAATTGTCAGTCTTAAGCAAGCTAAAAGCACCTAAGAAAAGAAGAATTTTAGCATAACCAAATCTGACTGCTCTCTCTTCCACAGCTGAGGGATTTGAACTGCTTTGTTTTCTGCTCGACTTTGGTCACTGAGTGCATTTTACTAGTCTCTTCAGAAAGAGTGATCTAATAGGGTAAAAGAAAATTGCTAGGGTATCTTCTAAGGTTCAATTCTTTCACTTACTCTCCTGAATCACCATTTAAATCACCTCTTAAAATCACCACTTAAAATCCTCTTTCAATGTCTAAATATAAACAAATAAGAAACAAGCCAAATCTTTTCCTCTAGTACTAGGTTTAAGAAGAGTATCATATCACTTTCCTCAAATAGCTACCTAAATACAGACATATTACAGTAGTAGTATCCTTAACAATAACATCATTATTCCTTAGCAGCTAGACAGAAGGGTCACCTTCTAGAGACCAGTAAGGAAGAATGACATGAATTTGACCTACAAGAAAATTCTACTGTTGGAAGCACTAAGAATACAACTGTGAAAATGGGAAATAAGCAAAATTTTCAGCAAAACATCTTTGGAAGTGAAGCACACTAATTAGTTACAGTGTCAAACAAAAAAAAAGATGGAATAGTCTTCAATTTAGAAAGCAAACTTTTTTTATATTACAATCGTTTTCAGGAACTCATCATCTGACACTGGTTCTAGCAGTAGCCTCAGACAATAAAGACGTCACCTTTGGATTCTGAACTGCTTTAAAAAGAAAAAAAAACACAAACAAACAAAACTAGAACAAAAACATAAAAATGCTTTTGATGATGCCAGAGGAAGCAGAATTTGCACATGCAAGAACTGGAGTTAATCAAAATGGTGTCTCTGAGGTAGTAAGGAGGCACTACAAAGGTGATGAAAAAAATGCACCACCAGAACATTCTGGTTTACAGTAGAGAACACACTGTCTGCAGAGCACAGTGCTCTTAAACAAGGTTGTCTCAGACTTCCCACTAAAAGACCATCTTTATGAGAGTTCACAGCTTCCCCAGACTGTAATAATTTGGACCGACATTCTCAAAAATTTGTCCGATAAAGGCTGAAGTTTTTGAGAAATGTTGACCTAAAATGATTCTCTCCTTTCTCAGGGATGAGAGGATGAAAGCATTGCTTCCCCTATTACCTCCTCCCCCTCTTTTTATTCTAAATAAAAAATACCTTTCACAGCTGTTTGGTGGAGATGCTACAGCTCCCTCCATGACTCAGACCGGGATTTGGAAACATGGCATGGCAGTTGCCATAGCATCAATATTCTGTTGTTCTTGTGAAAATGTCCACAAATTAAGCCAAGTTATGAGCTTCTGCAAATCTGCCCACACAGACTGAGAGGAAATTTTGACTGTGTAGAGGACAATAAGAAGCAGGCTCCACTGATTGAAACCTGTTGAAACCAAACTGAAACCTGTTGGGCCAGCTGAAGTGTGTGTGCCACATCCTCCCAAATCACGGGTCCATCCCCTGACAGGGTTCTGCCTTTCTGCCTGTGTGCACCCACCAGGCCCACTGCCTAGGAATGAAAGCTGGAAATTTTCTCCCTCCTGTGCTTTTCATTGCCTCTGTCTGTTATCCTTCCTCTCCTCATTCGGGGTTAGAAAGGATATATTGCAAATTATCACAGCGAAATGAGAACCAGGCGGAACAGTTTTTGGATGATTGGATAAAGAATCTCAATTACAAAGTTCGCAGTGGAAGCTCAGCCACGTAGCAAAGAACAACAAATGGCAGCAGACTGTCCAGTACCCCCAGCGACTTTGGCCTTGTCTCAAGCAATCAGCATATTTCTAGGTGCAACTTCACAATCACCTTTCCAACAAATTTGAAATTTTATTTCTCTCCACAGGATGGCATTATAGATATTAAGGATGGAAAAAAACCTGAACACTCTGGAATCCCCCCATAACTTTTTCTAAACACCTCAGTAGTTTTTAACGATTAGATGTTCATCTACATGAAGCCATTTCGTCCCATGTACCAAGAGGGCAATAGTCTGGCAACTCATCACAGCTATGCAGGAAATGAGATTGACATATTTAAGACCCTCTTTCATTTATAACAGGAGTTGAAAGACAGGCAATGCATAAGGAAAAGAAAAATCATGGTCTTAAGATAAAAAATATAATCCTCAGCTATTGGAGTCTGGTCAGCTTTGGACAGAGCATCACTTACATGATGCTGAAAAAGTCACCCTGATCTTTTCACTGCTGAACTCTGACTGTCTGACCCTTGCTTCCTGAAAATCCAGATTACATATGAGATCACAGAATCTGATTTATGAAATGGCTGAGAATTCAGAACTGCAGGAGTTGGCTACAGATCTGCTTTCACTACAAGTGTAAAGTACTCTGAAATGTGTGAGGTTTAAGGCATCTCAAATTGAATTGATAAAATTAAGTCATCACTTTTACCTTGCATTTCACCATCTTTCCTGTCCTTGTGTGTTAAATAGCAACAATACATTAAACAGTGATTAACCAAAGGCTTAATAAACTATCCTCTTATGGTAGCACTATAGAAAGATACTTGAGGAAGTTGATAATCATGTATTCAATGCTGGACAGAATGGTGTGGAGCAAATAACTCAACGGCATACACTGAGCAACTGAGATAAAAAGAAACATTTCATAAAGCTTCTATTCAGCGGTGTCTGTTGTATATGTTAAAGGCACAGACGTCTCATAGAAAAAAGTAGCTATGCAATCATGTAATTTAACATCCCTGTTGGGGTGTGGATGAACAAAAATTACCAGAATTAAGATTGCCTATGCATTTTCTGTTTTCTCTACACTTGACTTTACAACCTTAACACTCTTGTAACAAAGCATATGATACACTGACTTACTAAAAACAATTTTTCCACTTTTGAGTGTTTCCACGTCAGGGATTTGTAAACACTTTTTTTTAATTAAAGTCATACTAACATTTAGAAAGATCATGAACTTTAAAAAGTCGCTGAAGTTTATATTCAAAAATATTAGTTTATTATACATCTCTAGTTCTTTAGAATACTGTGCCTGCCTTTCAAAAACACATGCAAATGCTATCATTTATCACGCAAAGGTGTAAGACCATGTTCAGTGACCCATTTAGGAAGGTATGGGGGTAGAAGCCAGAAATCTGAAAATATCCACTTTAAAATGTCTCCCTTCTTCAACTTGGATCAATTAAGGAAATGGTTTGCCATTAAACTATGGCTCTCCCACACACCATTTAAATACACACTTGACTCCCATTGAAATGGTCAGTTCAACTTAAATTAGATTGAACTGTGCATAAACAAAAGGCTACTGGAGAGCACAAAACTCCCATAGCACCCTCTACTGATAAAGAGGGAATGGGATTAACATTCATACAGAGCAATTCCACAGAACAGGCAAAGTAAGAGAAAAGTGAAAACGGGTTTTCATTGCGGTTCAGAATTTAAGCTGCTGCTTTATAAAGGGACCCTTTCAAGACATTACACTTAAAGGCCCAGTCCTGTAGTCCTTACTCTGGCAAAATTCCAGCTGAAGTCAATGGGAATATTGCCTGTGTAAGGACTATTCAAAATTAGTCAAACTGTCTGAATATCATTCAATCAGCTCTAATCACTGCATTGAGAATAAAGGCCGTAATTTTGGCAGTTTTTGTCACTTTAAATTCTTCAACAAATACTTGCATTATTCTCTGTAAATCATCTTGCCAAGCAGTATTTGTCAAATAATTGGACAATTTTTTTCCATCAACCATTGAATAAATTATGAATAACAAGCACTGATTTAACCATGTGACTCCCATCAGTCAATTCTTAAGTTTCCTGTGAAGGACTTAACTGGGGTTTT
Source organism: Neopelma chrysocephalum (assembly GCF_003984885.1). Taxonomy (NCBI): domain Eukaryota; kingdom Metazoa; phylum Chordata; class Aves; order Passeriformes; family Pipridae; genus Neopelma; species Neopelma chrysocephalum. Next base: position 7,912,033 of record NW_020897732.1, on the reverse strand, counting down.
TATTGGTGGCTTAAACATTAGAGAAAATCTCATTCAACAAGAACTACTCAGCAACCTTTCCATCAGTATTGAAGACGTCAAGACTAAAACTAAATGGTGATTTGCTTTTTTAATTGTATGGACTCTCATAAATGTTATCATATTTTTGAGAGAATGTCTAATTTCAGTCATTCTTCCAAATTCTGGAGCGTAATTTTAGAAAAAAAATATGCAAAGCTCTTCTTCGGAGAGATAATATATTTAAAGAGATTTAATAACATTTGCCAAATTAACAGATATACTTGGAATAAATATTTTCTCTCAGTAACATAAGCTTCACATAGGCATGATAGCTACAAAACTATCACAGTATTAGCAACAGTTTTTGTGTCTCCTATTCAACAAACATTTTGCTGGTTCTTTTACCTTTGAGACAAATTCTAATTAGAACTATGAGCGCCATTAGGAAATTTTAAAGGGAGGGTGAAGATCCAGATTTACTACAGTTTAACTCTCTGTTAATAAGAAATTAAACTAGAAAATAAATACACACTAAAACACATCTCATAGGCATTTAAAGTAGAAGTTTATTTTTTTTAAAAAATAGGGAGAAAAATTAATTTAAAATTAGAAATACTAGGGCATCAGAGTGCACTGACGACCAGTATCTAAAATATTAAGTGACTTCTGGTTTAGAAGAAGAGACAAACCCTTTAAAAGGTCTGTTATTGTACAATACAGTACCAAGAGAAAAATCTTGGTTTTACCTGAACTTCTATAGCAGCTGTTGTTACTATTACTTGGAACAAATAATTTTGGATATTTATGATCTCATCTGAAATTGCTGTTCAGTAGCACCTATCCTTCCAGATGGCACACACCCTGTCATGATGGATACACACACAAGGCAGTCATAGCCAAGCATATGCACAGCCAGGGCCTAAAGCATCCCTCTCCTCCTTTTCTCTCTGAGATGAGCACATGGGCTCCTTGAACGACTTTTCACTCAGGCCAAAACAAAAACCAACAATGGTGTGAGGAGGCAAGGGCAAATGAGCAGATGAGCAAAAAAGATTGTCAGAAGAGTTTATAAAGCAATGGTGACTGGTAAAACAAATTAAAATCTCACAGGCAAAAATTAATTATAGTAGGCATTATTACACTATGCAGTGGCTTGCCCTACAGAAGCAACAGGGATTCCCTCTCTCTCTCTCTCCCCTGCATGGGTGTATCTATTAACTTTCTCTTATTAACTTTCATTAACTTTGTGTTTCCCTCTCATTAATTCACCTTTTATTTCAGGTAGTATCAGGAAGTGCAATTAGCTGCATCAAGAACATCTCTGCTACCCAAATTATTTAGCTGGTAACTATGTTTATAATTAAGTGGTTTAACATCACTTTATTACATCTTCCCAGTTGCTTACAACCTTGCCAAACTCCAGTTGTCTTCCATGCCAGGTTTCTGTCTTGGGAAGAAACTTTTCTGGAAATTTTCTGTAAAAGCCTTCTGTGTGAGTGGAAAAACTGTTTTGTCTACATTCAAAAAACTTATGCCTTTCACTGATGTTGTTGGTGTGATAACTGCAGAAAAAGAGATAATATTTGGTCATGTCCTTCTACATATGCTCAAGGGAGTCTTGTCAGAGTTGGCAGATTTACAGCCTCTGTCTACTGCTAACATGTTCCATCTTCTCAGAGCTCTGAAAATAAAACCACATTGACCATATTTTAACCCCAGCAGTTGACCGTTGTCTGTTCATGTCCTAATAGTCTACACAGTTCTTTTTCCTGCAACCAGGGGACACCAGAGTAAGAAGCACAGGGTCTGAGATCAGAAAAACTGTGATAGTCTTGCACTGCAGCCTAAGATCTGTGGATGCACAGCTGGGCAATACAGCCTGGGCAGTTTAACCACACAGCTCTCCTGTGCTGACTGCTCCCCTTTCACTCTGTGGTGCCCAGGCAGTACAATTAAAGCACCCCTTCCTGATGCCAATGGAGTGTAGACACGGAGCTGGGAAAAGATGGGAGAAAGGGCTGGACTGGAATAGACTGAGGTAAGACAGGGGAAATCTGCATCCTACAGCAAAAATAGAGAGCAATTTTACATTGACTGTAAAAACTGATCCTAACCAACGCTCAAAAAAAACCCACATCTCTAAAGACACACTCTCTAGCCCTCACAGCCTTATTTCTGTAATTATGTTGGTCTTTTACTGCAGGTCTCTTCTATAATCGCTCTGGTTTTTCATATTAAAAACACATTGGGGTGGATTCTCCGCTGGTGTAAACTGGCACAGCGCCACTGATTCTAGTGGAACTGTGCCAATTTTCATCAGCTGCAAATCTGGACCATTCTTGCTAATTTACTAGTAAAGAAGCTCCCCACATGCCTCTAATCATTTCTATTTTCCCCCTTGACCCTTCCCATGTTTGAGGTTGGGTTTTTATCTTAGAAACATAGTGAGAAAATGCTTTATTTTGTTTCATCAGCAAATTGGGATGTCATTAGTCACCACTTCTAGCCTCTCCTCCAAAATCAGACTCACAATAGGGTGCAGCACAAAAAGCTCTCCAACACCTCCGTGGTTTGTTAAGGTGCAGGAAGGGGCACACACCCTGCAGCTTCCACGGAGACTCAGGTGTTAAAACCTGGTCTGTCAGAAAAAGAGATGCCACATGCTTTGTCTCTATGGCAGTTTAAACACATCTACAATGAACCTTGGACATTCCACTGACTGATTTATTTTTCTGATGAAAGCTTTTGCTTTCTACTGCCAACCTAATTTTTCCTCACATTGGCTTTAATTGTCTCACCTTAATTAACAAGGGGGTTTCTTATGATGAGCTGCGTTTCTAGCTTCTGTAGAAAAACCTTGTGTAGCATTCTTTGTGGAACACGTCTTTTTGAGAAAACTATATGGGTACTTCTAATGCCAAACTTCTCCATTAAATTGTTAATCTTCAAAATATATTATAAGGCTGGAGCAGCAAGACATACATCTGCAATAATCAGAGTTATTTTTCCTTAGAATTGTACTCCATCCAAGCTCTTTATAGTTTCAGGTTTTCTATCTTTACTGATTTTATCAATTAAGTTTCCTAACACCAAAAGAAGTTCACCATTCTAATTCCTGGAATCATTCTCAGAGCCATTTACCCAAACACAGTTTTGTGAAGCTGTCTACCTTCAGTTTTTCTCTACTGTATCACATTTTGCTGATTAATTACCTACATTTTAATAGGAATTCAGTTAGCAATTCTTTAGCTCCTTCGGATTCCTTGGATGAATGCCACATGTTCTGACTTTCACTGTCATTTAATTCCATGGCTGCTGCAAACCCTGTATATACATCACTGCTTTTGGCAAAGGTTGCTCTTAGTAAATAGCAAATACTAAGGCAAGTAGTTCCTCATGATCTGCTCTGCTGAAGATCTAAGCCACCAAAATACTTTGTTTCTGCATAAGCTCTTTGTCTTAGTTTGTTCCCTTTGTACCTTGGTGACTTCTCACGCATTTCAGTACATTGGCAGTAGAAGTCTAAACTTTCTTCAGATTTCCCCTAACATGTTTGAGATTAATTACACTTGTATTACAGGGAAACGGCTTTGAAAAAATAATAAAACCTTATTATTTAAAATACACACCAATAATGTCATCTACCTCTACTCACACTCTCCCTAAAACCACATTGGAGAACAGTGTTTGCTTTGTGGTCTTTACTGTCATTCTCAACCAATTCAATCTAGTATTTAGCCCAGATATTCTCTCATGGTCCTATATACTCTTCCCTTTTCTTGCCTAAAAAAAACCCTATGTAATTTATAGAACAGCCTCCCACTTCCACATCCAAATCTCTTTCCTACACAGTATACAGAAATGAATTATTGTACCTCATTGATTTTTTTCCTGAGCACCATATTTCACAAGTGATAAATTATACCTACATTATCTTGATGCCAGACATTAAGCCCTACTCAAAGTTTCCTTTAAGCTCCTTATAATCAGTATTTGCAAGTTTTATTATTTTACTGAAAAGTTCCTCTTTAGAGATATCTTTTCACCCTTGCTGCACCACAGATGCAGTTGCTTGCTTTCTCTTCTGTTCTTGGGTGTATTATGCAAAGGTGAGAGGTTGGAACAGCACATAAGAAATGGCACATTTTTATTTGCAAATACCAAGAGGAGAAAAGCAAAATCATAGAATACTACTTTTTCTTGTAAAGAATGTTTCTTGCTGCATACACTTTTGTTCTATGAGGAAATGTATAATATTAAGTAGAAATAAGAAATATTTTTGAGCTGTATAATTGCTGATGAAACAAAGAACAGAATACTATATTGTTTAAGTACCTTAATTTTTTTTAAGTTGAAAATTTGTATAATGCACAGGGTGAAAAAAAGACAGGAAAATATTCTAGGCATCGGCAAATGTCTCAAGAGTGGTCTGACAAACCCAATTTATTCAGATTAGCAACAATAATTGAGGGATGACTTGATGACATTTTTAATGTATCTTTTCAAGGAGAAAATACCAGTTAATAAAGAGCTCTTCAGTCTAGCTGAGAGAGGCATAAAAAGAGCAAATGGTTAGAAGCTGATGCCAGATAAATTCAAATGAGATATAATAAAGAGTAACAGTCATGATGATTAATCACTTGAACAAACAACCTCCCTCAAGTTATGAAATTTTTAGTTGAAAACAGAATGGCTTTATGAAATATATGATTTAAACAAATGGTTTAACTTCTAAACTTTGCTACCTGCATAAAATTCATTGCACAATCTTAGGAGCTCAAACTGGGTGATCAAATTGTGTCAAACCTGAAAGTTTTAACGCGGACAATACATAACTTTCAGAATCACGCAACCCTTCCTAACTACTGCTGGTTTGTTTTAATTGTCTTTTTTGCATTCTCTTAAAATGGTAAGTTTGTGAAACAATTTTCTAACCCTCTGTCTTATTACACAAAAGGTTAATTTCCCTTCAGACAGAGCAGGTAAAAAGCAGGTGAAAGTTGTATTTAAAAAAACACTCCTGTTTCAAATAGCATTTTACATAGAAAAAGAGAGAGAGAGGGAGAAAGAGACACAAACACGAGCACTGGAAGTATTTAAAGCATGCTCTGAAAACCTCTGTGATGACAGTTTGAAGAAAGCAGCTTTATGTGCTACTGAGCCCATCTCTACAATGTCTTTTAAATGCAACTGTTTACCTAGAAAATATAAGCAAGGGCCAGAATCTGAACTAGATGAGGCACCTTTTGAGTGCAGACACTGAACTGAATCCTTAACTAATAAATTGTTCCACACCTTTGTCTGAAACAAGAAAAGCAAAGGTCTGCATTTTCTCACAAGAATGCACAAGTCCCCTCAAAAGCAATATGGTTTTCTACATCTAAGTCTCAGTATTTGTTGACTTAAAGAGTTTGTATGAATGACAATGCACATCACTGGTTTGTTACTTCTGTCATCTGTGCTACTGAGTGTACCTTGGCTCAGATCAAAGTTGAAAGCTTCTTAAAAGATACACAAACCACAATGTGACAAATAGCATGCTTTGTTTGACACAGCAAACAAGAAATTACTTTCATCAACCCAGGAAAAGAATCCTGTGTTTTCAGTGCTAATTCTGAAGACCGCAGTGATGGAACCAGAGCTTTACTTCATCCCCAAGGAATGAGGACCTCTCCAAAGACAAACAGAAAGGAAGGAACAATATCAGTGCATTAAATGCTGACAGTGGTACGAATTGGAGGCTTGTGCTCTACGGTACACATTTGCAAAAAATTCACCCTTTACACAATTAAATGGATTTCCCACAAAGTGAAAAACGCCTCCACTGAACAAATATTAATCCGACTGGAAATTATGGATTAAAACATAGACAGCACTTCACAGATAGATCCAAAACTAAACATTCCTATATCTGTCACATTACACAGCCTAGCACCACACGTGGTTAACGCACAGGCATCAGAAATATTGCAAACAGTATGCTTTGTTCTTTTTACAGTAACATTACCTAAACAATTGCCAACATATTCTTATAAAATATTTGAAAGTTTTTACAAATATAAGGCACTTCACATCTGTAAATCCTTACTACATTTGCACAAACTGACTAAAAAAAATTTCACTATGACATATGCTAATAAAAATCAATGGTCATATATGAAATCACATTCCGTTTGAAGTCCAATTTGATCCAAAAATGTATATATACAAATTTCCCCTTAAATTAAATTTTTTCTCCCAGAGAAGGAAATAATACTTACTTAACAGATTTTTAATTCAACTACAAACAAATTACAGCCTTTTTACTAACTTGAAAGGGCTATAAATGAGCCTAGTAACATCTCTACTATCCTTACAAAATAAAATTGTGCAGCTTTCCTACTGACTTGGAAGTATGTGCCTGGAAGTTAACAGAAGTTCACAGAAAATGTAAACAGTAAACAAAGACCACAACAGTGAAAAATACAGAGTATGCTGTGTACACATACAAATAAATAAATAAATACTTAATGTATGTGAACAAATAGTAAACAAGGTAAAACATTTTCAAACTCTGAGAAGAAAGAGCAGACACTGTATTTTGATAATTAAGGATGTCTAATTCAGTTCTCTTAAAATAACCTTTAACAGGGCAACTACAAAGCTCTGTGACATGGTGTTCCTTGCTGAGTCAAAGGCAAGGCTCACATGTGCAGATTTGCCAAAACCTGCCCTCCTCAGCCAGCAGAAGTATTTCAAGCTGGAATTCCTTGTTAATGCACTCAGACTCAGCTCTCATTCTTGATGACAACAGTGCACTTGATTCTCAGATGAAAAATTGGCTTGTAAAATTTCGGTAGCATAAATGTCCTGATTTCCAGTGGGGAAAAATATCTGTATGTTTACACATGCAAAGGTTTACCCATCCTATTCACTGTCCCTGGAGCCTGGTTTGAAGGCCCAACATCACTGTAACTACTACATAACAACCCTTTCAGGGACAAGCTTAAAACAGGTACAGAGCTCATCAAGCTCCTTTACCACACAGGCTTTACTTGTTGTGCCGAGACACACTTTTATAACACATTCTTTTAAAAAGCACCATTCAAACACTGATCAATTCGAAGTAGCCTACACAAAAGTAATGCATTCCTTTCAAGTGTTTTAACATTTTTATTACACTCCTCTAACATTAAGTGTAAAAACATATTACAGACAGTAAGTTTCATAATATAAAGACACAATATCAGTGAAGCTCATTTCAGTTGCTGTGGTAAAAAGTTCATTTCAAATCTTTGAACTAGAATTACTGTTTCTGTATCAGATTTATTCAATAGACACAATTTAATAGCTCTTCCTGAAAAGTTGCTCTCCTGCCATTGATGACAGCAGGCCACCTGCCCCTGTTAATTAGCAATATGTCCTGTTGCAGCTCTATAACAAGAAAACAGATTGGTTCTTCAGCTGGAGCATTTTGTTCTGGAAGACCAGAAGCTGTTGAATCTGTGTCTTGCTCCTTCAAAAAGGCTTTAAAACTTACTACACCCATGGTACCTCAGCTGAATGCTGCTATTCTGTGGCTAAAATTCTCATTGTTTCTAAGTCTTCTTAAAAAAGGATTCTGTAAAAGTCAATCATTCTAGACAGATCCATCATTTCAGCACTATTTAAACACACAATTAACATTTCAAAACTATACACATGGATAAAACCAGGTATCATTAGTCACTTATTAGTCACCTTCAAAACAGGCAGTGTGTTCATTATGGTAATGTCCCTGGAGTGCTTAAAGCAACCTTTTGCATTTTGAGTGGAGGCTCTTGGTAAAAGGTGGCACTTAATAAGAAATAGCAATTACTATGGCATGTTACTCTCCAGAAGACTGTAGTATGAATTTTAATTTCTTCCTGACCACGTTTCATCTAAGGCTAATACAGACATTTTAGTTTAGAAGCAGTAGGAAGTACAGTAAAAGTGAAAAGCAAAATAAGAGACTACACTAATCTTCTCTGAGTTCCAATTAAGGCCCAGCACCTCTGGATTAAAGGCTTATTTTAACAAAAAGCCTTAATTAAGCATGCATGTGTATAGGATCACCTTAATAAGGTATGACAGAAACAGAAGAGATGGCAAATATTATTTTAAAGAAGCTTATTAGCAACTTCAGGAAATTAAGTCAAAGATTCCTAAAAAAAAACCAAAGTAATGCAATACTGAAAAGACACAAGAATGTTGAACCAAGTTCAAGCATAAAACAGCGAAACCAAAATAGGTGCAAGAGAGATATTTTTCAGTATCTTTGTATTTAATTGATACATATTAATGATTTTTCTATGCATCAATGGCTTTAATTTTACAAATATTACAGCATTTACATTTCCATTTAAATTTTTGACAGGAGAAAATAATTTTCTACTCTATTTCCTAATTAAAATTTATTGATAAAAATCTTTAGGAGTTTATATTGTAAAATAGCCCTTCATCATCTTACTGAGTTGGATTTAGTGTCAGGCTTAACTTGCAAGTTCACTTTAAAAACCGTTATTTTATCTTTTCATTCCTGCCTTTGGAAACAATCAGTGATTTAATGTCATTTTAAAGATAGCCACTTCAGTTGCTTTTTACATCATCCCCTACAGTAAAGAGAGGTATTCTCATTTGCAGATTTGACTTTAAAGTAATTACTTCTAATTACAGAGAAGTGCATCCAGTGGATTAATCACTCCATTTATATGCTGCTCTAAGGATTACTCTCAGGACAGCTTCACTGCTTTTGCTTGGAAAATGTCAGTTCCACAAGAAAACAAATCTCTCAAGTCAGTGGCAGCTGAGAAGGACTCTGTCAACTATTTAAACCCAAAAAAATAAATGGCACACCTGGACTTAAGGCAGCATCTGTGCCTGTCCTCCTCATCAGAAATAAAGGGCCATCAAGTGAGAATAACCAGGAAAACAGCCAGAGAAAGCCTACAGTCCTACTGGGGGGCTAGAGGTACCTTCACATGGTTCTGGATCTGCAAGAAACATGTCAGTGCTTATCAAAGACAAGGGAAGTGCTTCTGGCTCAGGAAGCCAAGCTCTAAAGCCTGGGAAGTCCCTGAGGGAGCTGATGCTGTACTAAACACAGTCTTACCATCCCCCCAAGCTGTCTGCTTTCCAGAAGTGGACAAAGATTGGGCATTAGGGGACAAAGCTCTTTGTGTGATCTGTATGGATACCATCCATCTCATACCATTCACCACCATGGTCTCTTTGTATAGATGATTTTTTCTAACAGTGACTCTGTTACAGAGTTGCCAAAAATATAGGTCACCCAAAATGGCAGTGAGGAAGCTGATGAAGGATTTGGAACACAAGTCTTATGAGGAGTGACTGAGGGAGCTGGGGATGTTTAGCCTGGAGGAGGCTCAAGGGGGGACCTTGTCACTCTCCATGAGTACCTGAAAGGAGGTCGTAGTGAAGTGAGTGTCACACTCTTCTCCCAGGTAACAAGCAATAGGATAAGAGGAAACAGCCCCGAGTAGCACCAGGGGAGGTTTAGATTGGATATTGGGAGAAATTTCTTCACTGAAAGGGTTGTCAAGCATTGGAACAGGCTGCCCAGGGAAGTGATGGAATCACCGGGGAAGTGATGGAATCACCATCCCTAGAAGCGTTAAAAAAATGTGTAGATATGGCATATACACATGTATAGATGTGGCATATAGGGACACAGGTTAGTGGTGGACTTGGCAGTAATGGTTGGACTCAATGTTAGAAACCTTTTCAAACCTAAAATATTCTATAAATCTATGATAACTACAGGGCCTGCCTCCCATCTTACTGCTGTGTCCCTGACCATGGCAGGAGGTTTGGAATTAGATGATCTTTAAGGCCTCTTCCAACCCAAACCATCCTATGATTCTGTGAAACAGAACAGCATTGTAAGCAGTGGCTCCCCTTTGATACAGACACTGTTAAAGGGTCTCTCTTCACCCTCTGCCAGACTCCACTACTGAGCCACATTCTCCAGCTGTGCCAGTGAGGATGTTGAGATCACAGCAGAGCAGCTTCAGCCCCAAAGGGGTTGCTAACATCATCCTTGCTCTGCGTGTCACAGGTTTCCTTGTCTGCAATAAACTAATCTTACAGAGCAGTTAAATGGGATTTATTGCTATGGTTATATTCTTTCCTAAGTTCAGCTTGAAATTTGTGGTTCCTCCCATTCATGCTGAAGCCATTCTGTGTCCATCTGGGCAGTTGAATGGGGGTGAAATGAGGTTGACAGGGCAGGGACTTAACATCTGTGCCTGGAGCAGATGTTAAGTTTTCTCCCATGGGAGCCCTAGGAGAAAACGAGTGAAATTATAGTGAATTTCTCATCTGCTATTGATGAGGCTGTTTCTGCTGAGAAATATTATTCAAATTCTTGTACGTGTCTGCCTGTAAAGCCACACTATTCCTGTAAAATCAGCTAAAGGCTATCAATGGAACATCATGATTTTACACTGTACAATTTCGCATCTCTTAAAATAAAGCATAAGTGTGGGGAGAAATGGAGGAATAGGTGGATAAGCCCATTCGCTGTATAAAAATAATTAATTTTTATTTATATTCAGTATTCTGGAAGGCAAAATTAGCCTTTGGGATTGTTTTTAATTATATGAAGTTAAAGTGTGTTTGGGCATGCCAAATTTGTATAGTTCATAATGAGTTTATTGCATATAATAATTATAGGCTCAGTAATTAAAACTTAAAAATTACTGCTATTTTATTTAATATAAATGATAAATCAAATATTTCATTTGACTTTTTATAAGTTAAAACTAGGATGTGTCAGAAACATCAATCTTAAATTTCATATTATGGTAATTGTATGTTAGGCTTCAAGTACTGGAGTTGTATGTGTACAAAAGCCTTTGACAAGTCAAAAATATTGGCTAAGAGTGGAGTTTCTTTTATTTTAGTGTAATATGTATGGGTTTAAATAATTTACAACAATAACTATTCAAGATTGGTTGGGAGTTCTTGCCTTTTTAGGGCTGCTCCTCCAAAAGAGAGAGATGATACAGCTTCTGCAGTTTGTCTGCAGGGTCATATAATACACACTCATCAGCTCCAGGATTTTTCATTAGCAGAACATTTTAAGTCGAGGATAAGGGATACCAAGAACATTTACAAACCTGTAAACAAAGAAATGGGTAGAAGAATAGCAGATACTGGACTAAGAAAAAAGAGCACTCACCACAAAAACAAGGAAGATGCAGAAAAGGAGTATGTTCTTGATCCCAGTACTCCACAGCTAAAGTTAGGTAAACCATTCTGATTTGTAATTTTGGTTTTTATTTAAAATAAGGACACTAAGGTTTCTGTTCAGTAAGATAACTTAATGCTAAACAGCACAATATCTGTTTTAAAATTTGACAAAATTCAGCAGTTTAGGCCATTAGGTAAACAATGGAATTGCCATCAGCTGCTTGAATGTTTCTTCTCATATCTGAAGTGTATTTTAAAATATTCTTCTTGTGACAGTGAAAGTAAAAAGGAAGATAGAGTATCTTCATGAAGACAAATTCTTCCTTAAGAAGCAAGAAGTATTTTTAATGTATATTGACTGTTATACCTTTCTTTACCTTTTATTCTCAAGGAAACAGCAGTGATTTTGATACTGTATTTATTTAGGGGAATATTTTAGCATTAAGATTTTTTTAAGCCTATTTGAAGATGTTTTATTCCTTATTCTGTAAAAAGACATTTACTATTGCTGCATGAAATGTATTCTTCATTAATATCTACCCACCTTTGCTCCAAGTTAAAAAGGTTTGTTTTTACAATGGTCCTGAGGCTAAACCAGGGAAGAATTAACACCTGTAGTTAAATACCTTTTTCAATTTAGAAGCAAACATTCAACAAGATAAAAGTCACAGATGTGAGGGCTTGGAATGATGCCTGGTGAGAAAACTCACTTTTAAATAGTATTATAATAGTACAGTTGTGGAGCAGCAACAGATGATATTGCTTAGAAAAAGCAAAGCCAGGGAGCATCTTAACAGACCAGGAGAGCAAATGTGCTTCCTATCTCTCAGTTTCAGTCTTGCATTTCTCTTTTGTAAAGGCTTCAACAGTATTTTTGCCATGAATGTCTTCTTGTCTCCATCCTTTCACTTGCCTTGATTAGGCATTACTTACACAGTCATCTGGCTCCACAATTTTCAGTTTTAAACATAATGAACTTTCATCGTCCTTAATAGTTGTTTTATTTATTCTTTTTCATAAAAACAGCCTTGAGCCTCTCTGAAGATCACGTTGTCTTTGCTATAATAGAGTCCCAGCTCTAAAGGGAACCATGTGACTCTCCCTACAGCACAGGCATCTGCCTTTTGGAATCAGCTGAAGGTTAAGAGGGAAACTTCAAATAACAAAGAACTGAGTGTAACAAGTGACAGGACAATGGTAGTAAAACAAGCTGATTATTACTCTGTTTACGTGGTTGTAGTTCTAAAGATGGGCGGGGTTTTTCTTTGGTTCATTTTGAAGAGAGGATAACGGAGGGGAAAATAGCAAAGAGGTACTGGGGTTAACACAAGTATCGATAACAAGTGATTGCGGAAGCTAAAGTTTGTGGTGAAAAAATGCAGCCCACGTGTTAACATGTTCTCTGCAACTATAAGATGAAGTACTTTCTCTTTAAATCACAGCGCTTACTGAAACATCCCATAAAAATGTTTGTGTGAGTGATTCAAAAGAATGTGCTAAAATGTTTTTTGAAATGGAAAATGTTTCTGGGTTTTGCTTTTTAGCGTTTTCACCTCTAGTCTCACATTATTTTAAAATGCTTGTGCCAAGCTTTCTTAATTAGAATTGTGTGGTTTAAAACTTGCAACTGTGAAACAAGTTTGAAAACGTAATTCAATATAACTTTGTCTTCTTGAGTTTGTGGGTAATCAAAATCACACAGGCCTCTATAATTCCTTTTTTTTTAATAGGCACTTGAGTCTGAAAATCAAATAATAATAGTTTCAAGGTTAATGCATGCAACCATTTTGATAAGCTTCATTTTAGGGTAAATAACTTTGATGTAAATTGGTGTGTCAATAGATGGGTTGGGCTTGATGCATAAGGATGAAAATTCTTGAATGTCTTGAGCTGTGGTAAATGTAAGTTTTCATTACTTAATTTTTTTTTAAATGCTGCTTTAAGAATATCTTCACAGAGCCTTTTGCTTTGACCACACATCCCTTCTTGTGTGTCCTGCTGCCAGTTTTCCTTCACCAACTATGTAGCATAAAATCTTTCCTTCCAAACACCTGTATAACTTGTACCTCACAAATATCCCAGCTGGTTTGTATCAATTTGAAGTTAGGTTTTACTACCAATACCTTCCAGTTTCAATAATCCATATGTGAAAATTTTAAATATGCTTTTTTTTTCATACCCCAGGGATATACAGAAGGCTTTCCACAAAGCCATCTCATTTTCTTCTTTAAAACAAAAATAGTCTCTGACCACTGTGGTTGGAAGGAAATCAAGGGCAGGCACTTTTTTGTTGTGATACTGTCTTTCATGCTATGACTGCTTTGCTTTCTTGTTCGATCCCTCCGTACTCAGATTTTCTCATCATCGTTTGTGCATATTGGACTATCAAAATGGGATCTTGTTTCTTGATACCTTTACATGGGTAATAAAAGTAACGACGTAGCGTCTATGTGAGCAAAACCACATGCAGTGAAATCACTCTTCACGTTGTTCCAAAAGCATAAACTGATCCAGCTTGAAACCACAAAGCCATCCTGTTGTTCTAAGATATGGATTCAAACAGATTTACACTTGAAGGATGTCATGACCTCACAAGGAAGTAGGGTAGGCACATAGTTCAACCAAAGGGAAGAAAGTATTCCTTATAATTTCTTTAGTACCTCACAAAAGTTCTCTAAAAAGATCAAAGGCAGTTTGTGCAAATTTTAGATGATTAATGATATACATCTGTAGATGGATGTTTCAAAAATGAACAAATCCTCTCCTATAATAATGAGGTACTTGAGTGAGGGGATCACCAAAACCCCATTCTTTGGTTTGCTAGAATTCCTTTGCCCTTCCTGGCTAACTAGTACAATGGGTTTGGATACACAAGCTGCCTGATGGGGTTTTGAAAGCTTATACAGAACAAATACGTCTTGTACAGTAATGTCAGATTTATGCAAAGACTCGGGTATGAATGAAAGAGTTTACCCTTTCCTTCCCATTCAGAACTAGAACTCTCATCTAGGTGCCATCAGTTTTCATTGTAATTATTGCATATCCCTCTGCCTTTCTTCTTTTGTCAAACACCATTGAGGCCTCATCATGGACTCATGTTATTGGCTTATTACACATGCCTTGGACATTCCTCCATAGATTTTGGTAAATCCACACAAGCTGCTTCTTCTGGTCTTCAAAGATGGAAAAGATCTATTCTTTGCTGTACCTACCAGCAAATTTTTTTACTACTAAGATACTGACTCTGGACTTTATCTGCCATTTGTGGGGGCAGGCAGGAATACTGTAAGTATTTTCACTGATTCCTTCTCTAAGAAGGCAGAGATTTCACATGAACATACAGCAAGGCACCTCACGGTTATCATTTAAGATCAACAAGCTCAGCAATCACAGTGACACTATCCCTGGTGTCTTGTGACAATATCTTTGTTTCTTTATGCTCTTTATTTCTATTGCATATGTTACAGTTTCATCGCAATTCTGTATTTTGCAGCAGCATCAGTTTTTTATTATAGCATTTTATTCATTTTTATTTTTAAGAATACATAAATGCAATACTGGAGAAAACTTCACAGATTAATTCTAACAGAGATTTTATTTATATTGCTGATTTGAAATTATGTTATTGTGCATTGTTACACTGTTTAGTTAATCCCAGCTTAATGGCTCTGGAAAGGTAACAAAATAAATCCAAATTACTCGCAAATAAAAGTTTACATTAAAAAAATCCTGTATAAATCCTGTATGTAAAAGAAGTTCTGATAGTTACTGAATAGTTAATTCATTAATGATTTCAGTTGGAAGGGACCCTAAAGATCACGGAGTTCCAAGCCCCCTCTCATGGGCAGGGACACCTTCCACTAGACCAGGCTGCTCCAAGCCCCATCCAACCCGGCCTTGAGCACTGCTCAGGGATGGGGCATCCGCAGCTCCTCTGGACAACCTGTGCCAGGGCCTCACAGTGAAGAATTTCTTCCCAATATCTAGTTCAAACCTGCCCTCTATCAATTTGAAGCCATTGACCCTTTGTCTATAACTCCATGCCCTTGTAAAAAGTCGCTTTCCAGCTCCTTTGTAGCCCTTTTAGATACTTACTATTAAGAAGTATGTTGCCTGTCAGTCACTTGTCTGATGTTATTTTGGACATGACATGGCAGAGGAAGGTTGGTAGTACTTGTTCACTTCTTAAGTTATGATAGTAGAGAAGGTAATCAGCCTTTTTATCTGTTCTTTCAAAGCAGGTATAGACTATTTTCTGCTTCATTTAAACTCCTGTTAGATACGATCCTGGCCTTCATTCATGAGAATGCTGAATACTCGCTATTTATACAACCTAAGATATATTTTGTTTTCTCACAAGTTTCATTAATTGCAGTTTAGTGCAATAGTTATTTCTATTTGGAAAATGGAAGTAGATGTAGACTTAATACCAGTCAGTCACTTCCTTAGGTTATCTGATGAAATTCCTGCATTTTACCTTGATGGTTTTGTTCAATGCATGTGTGTAGCATAAGCATAAATACATCATGCTTTATTACATTCTCTCATCTATCATCTTGGAAATATTAAGCAAAAGGGACAAGTGACTGATTGAAGAGAGTGCTGCTTCAGAGAGGTGATGATGGCAATTAGAAGAATTATCCCAACTGCTTGCAAGTTTCTTTCTGCAGTGCATATTTAGGGTAGTTTTTTCTGCCTGTTCTCCCTTTTAATTTTTCAAGAAGACTTTTTACAGCCAAGTCTGTGATGTGAATCAAAGCCTTTCAATAATCTTAGATGCAGGGGATTTGCTTTCTTTTACATCAACTGAAAGTGTACGACTGTCCAAAGACAGGTAGGACAGATCTGGCAAAAGACCATTCTGCCAATTTTTGGCTACCCTGAAAGTCTAAAGTTTGACAAGAGAGAGCAAAAGACAACACTCATTAAAAAGGTTACTTCAGACTTGGCACAAAAAAGGGAAATGCCTCTGGAATTCTTTTTGTCCTCGGTGTTTTGTGAGCTTTCCTCCCTCAAGGGAAAAAGCCACTGTATCTGAAAGCTTTGCCTTCAGCTGGCTGCTGGCCATTAATCCTCTTGTGTTTGCCAGCTCGGTAGTGCTCACTACTTGTTCACTCTTTTCCCACTTTTTCCTTCCTCTAAGAGCCAACTGCCTTTTTTGTCCAACTCTATGTCTTTTGTCAGGATGTAGATCATCAGCGTTTAGTGGGAATTTAGGTCAGATAAAGGTGAAGTTTTCCTGTAGCCTGTGAACATACTTTCTCTTTTGGTTTTGTTTTGTTGTTGGTTTTTTTGGTATGTGTGAAATGCTGCATTTGATGTGTATCAGTTCTCTACATTTAACATCTCTGTTGGGAAAAGGGAAGAAAATTAATCAGCTTTCATTTTAAGTGTTTGTTTTATAATCTTTCCTCCAGTCAGTAGCATTTGGCATTTCTTGCTTTCTGCCACTCCATGCATTGTTAACACAAAATTCACAGATTCACAAACTAATTTTATTTTCACTGGAAAGATTGCAGTAGTAACAGGCAGAAACTGATGACCTTTCAGTCAGTCAGATTTTTTCTTGTCAGCATTTTTTTCTTTTCAGCTTTTAAAATGCTTTAAAGTCAGGTTTGGTTCTTGGGGTTATTTTTCTCCTTTGAAAAAACAGGTGCTGCATTCATGTTCCCATGTACTCCATAAAGTGAGTACATTTTCATATAACTATTCAAGCACATAATAGATGAGTATTTTAATTAAACCACTTAAGTGAATATCTTAATGAATTAAATGTAATCATCTTGAAAAGTAATTTTGATTCCAGATTTTTATGATAAGAAATATAATTTAAGGCTATTTTATGATGAAGCACTTTATTCTTTTTTATTACCTTTTTAAAAACTGTATGGGAAAGTGTAGTTCCTAACTGAGCTATACACGGATATACTAAGCTGGAGCACTTTAATTCATGAAATTTCATGCGAACATATGGAGATTTACAAAATTCCCTTAACACTTTAATTTCAAAAATATGCATCTTGTAGAGTGTTCATAGATTGATTAATAAACTGTTTTTACATTCTGTAATCTATCCTGTTTAATCTGTGCCAATGAGATTAAATATAAGTAACTGTAATTATTTTTTCAGGTATGCCTGAAAACCTCTGGAAAATTTACAGGCAAAATGTTGTCCTATGTGTAGAAAAGAGCAGTATCAGACCAGAGTGATACATGATGTGCCACGCTAGGTTAAAATAAAGTGTGCTATTAGGTAAGCCTTACTTCTCCTACAGGTGTGTCACTGGACAGTATCTGTTTCTAAATAATATTCCAAAAGTGTTTAACCTTTGATAATAGACAGAATGAATGCACTACAAAAGTTAAAGTTTGAAAAAATGCATAAAATTATTGTTTCATATAAATAATTATGTTACATTAGCTCGAGTTTCCTCCTCTTGAGCAAAATTTCATCTTAGGGAATTCAAGCTTTCTGGAGGGATATATTGTTAGAAAACTGTAGAAAGACTTGAGAGAAACAGTGCCTCCTAAGGATAGTAAATTAAGAAAGCAATTATTTGAGAAAAAGTTATGTTGCATTCACTTCTTCGGTCTGTTTCTTTCGTGTGATTCACCTCCCTTAAATCAGAACTCCTAAATATCAGCTCTCTTCTTTTTCATTTGGTCCTTCTTATTCATATCAAACAGGCAGCACAGGAGTCACTCAGTTGTTTTGTTAGTCTGCTCATTCCGCTTAGAAGGAAAATGATTTAAATATTTAATTTTAAGGTCTGCCTGTTGCCTAGGCCAACAATATTGGGCTTTTTGTGAGGCTCTATGTTTTCCCTTCTCTTTTTGATAAATCTCAGTGATCTATTTTCCTACAGAATCATATGAAGGGGGTACAGTAAGGGGAGAAACAAATAAATCCACAAACAATCATTACTTCCTTTCACTGTCACTGTTCTCTCACTGAACACTGAACCAGGTAGTTCCATTCCATTGCTTTGCACCTCTCCAACTTCTGCTCAGAGAGCAAAATGAGAGCTTTGGAGGCACAGACCCCCTCTTGCTATATTCTGTGTTTCTCTATGACAGTGAGATTGTTCCCTAGAAGTGTCCTGGCAGAGTGGTGGAACAAAACTGATGCTGCTGCTCTGCTCATGTGCTGACAGTGGCAGGAGAGAGAGGAAACACTGCTCTCAGCTTTAAGGCTGAGACAGACTGCTGGTTGCTGTGCTGCCTCTGGAATCAATGCAAAGTCCTTCCCTGTAGCAGAGAAAATGAATATGGGGGTGACTGAAGAAAGTTGATGTCACACTCAGAAGTGCTCAAGCACTTAAGTTTGGAATGAACGAATCCATTGGTGGGTTGTCCTCAAGAAGCGTGATGAGAACAGACAACAGCAACACTTAGATTTTTCTGCATGAAGGACCAGGGAAGCAGTCATATGCTTCTTTCCCAATAAGGCTGTCAGTTTTCAACAGGAAGTTGAAGAAGGTTCCTAAAGTATCATCTGTTAAAATTTCTGTCACAGAACTTCAGATGGCTACAGCAGCAATCTACCAAGCTACCTATGGTGGACTGGCTTTTAGGGTCCCTGGTTTTTGTACCTAATTTAGGGAGAAAAAGCTTGATAGACTGCCCACACTTCATCACTCGATTATAAAAGCCATGGGCAGGTCTTCATTCAATATAGTTTCCATATATAGTCCACAGTAGCAGGAAATCATTTTCATATGTAACACTTCAGGATTTTGCAGGGAACAAAACAGGCACCACTTTTTCACCTTCTATTAAGAATACATTTATAGTCTTCTCATAACAATTAGACAGGTTTAAATGAATTCAGTACTTGTTGTGATTAAAGGATATGTACTTATTTTTCTTAGTGGCTTTCAAGTGGCAACAGGAGATGAGTTTTCCTGCCATTCTCTCTTATACTTTTAAGTGCTGGTTAATGAAAACACTAAAGAAAGTTATCACAAGGAGCTATCCATTTCCAGATGTTAAAAAGCTTTCCTAAAATAAAACTTGCTTCTCAAAATTGTGCTGTGCTTTTAAAATGTCACTCCCTAAACATTAGCATAACCAAAAGGGGTCAAAATTGGGAAAAAAACTAATTTATTTTTTAATAACCCTGCTGCCTCTGGAAGGATCACAAAGGTTAAATGTCAAGTCTCATACACTTAAATAAATATCACAAAATAAAAAACAAGGTCTGAAATATTAGTACTGGGAAGGACACACATTACTTGTTTCAGGGTGCTACAGTAGCCCTTATTACACCTGTCATTAAAATTTTTAATAATCTAGATCAAAGTAGATAAGAAAGGTCACTGAAACCAAAGTAGGCTACTTTTTAGCACTACTATACGCAGAGAGCAGGGTGTTGCTTCAGCATGTTAGGTAGTGAATTTCTTTGATCCTATCTATAAATGTCACTCTGTATGTCATTTAATCGTGGTATAGTCTTTTATTGGTGCAATTAAATCTTTTCAAATGCATTACATTATCTCCAGCTCCGCTAAAAATCTTGCCATTGTTTAGGAAGCGAGGTAAGTCATTGTGAAATGATGCAGTTGACTTTAGTTTCTTCCTTCCCCCTCCACATGATTTCTCCCAACGATTTTAATTTAAATCTCACCAAACAGTATAATGGGCCTGGAATTTGTTTAGTCGTTTGACTTCCTTTATCACACGGAGATGGTAAACATTCTGTTGCTAACTTGAAGTGGCTCCAAGCACCAAAACTAGGAGGATATTAAACCAGTAAAAGCTTATCAACTGATTCATTGATATGCTGTAAATTCCAGCCTTTTCATTTTACTTTTGAGGGTTGCCATAAGTCAACACATTAGTAAGCAATTTGCTGACATTGGATCACTTAAAAAGGCTTCCCTGTGGACAAAGTTCACCTCGGCACTTTGTTTCACCGTTTCATTTTATCATAGTCTTGTGCTGCTGTACAGATGACTGATGCAGTTTTGCATACCAATGGGGTATTTCACATAGTCTGTTTGTGCCATTCTAGTCGAGCTTTAAGAAGTCACAGACTTAAAATGTAGAGGCATGGTGTTTTTAGAAATAAATTCAATCAATCGGTTTCAGTTGTCTTAGGGGAAAAAAAGGTTATTCAGTATTATGCATTAAAACACAGCAGGATTTAATATTTAAATCCTAGAACATGTTAACACTAACAAATTATACAAAATGCTGATTTCCTTTCTGTTCACATTGATAGTTTACGCTGATTTGCCAGCTAGCAAAACTTCTGGATCGCATTTCAGCTACATTTTTTCTTTCTTCCAAATCTAAGACCTTATTTGCTGATTGATGGGTGTGAGTTGGGTCAGGTCATAGTGCAGAAAATACAAGAGTAGTTCAGAGGAGGTAGTATCTTAGCAGCAGAGGAACTTCATGGACCCCTGTCTCAGGCAGGAGAAGAGTTTTCCACTTTATTTTTACAGTTCCAGCTCAAGGAGGCTCAGGAAAGGACTTTCAGGATCACTTAGTGAAACGGAAGGGAAGTGCAAGCTTGAGGAAGAAACAGAGGGCTTCTCACTGCTGAGGGAAGAAGGAACAAGCAGCAGAGGCACAGAGAGGGGCTTAATGTGTCCCAGCCCACGCTGCCCCCTGCCCTCAGCTCTCCCTGGTGGTCAGTTGTCCTCAGCAGACTGTCTAGTCTGAGTTCACAGACAGAGGGCAGGTCCTGGAACTGACCCCTTACTGTCTGTGTTCCCTCCCATTCACAGAAATAGACCCTGAATAAGGGCTGAGTTACAGCATGGTTGCTATTCTTCAAATTTTGTGTCCTGAGTGGCTTTAGGAAAGCATCATCACGGCTGCTCTATCTTTCTGTTACATCCCTCCTCACTTGCTTACAAACACAGGACCAAAAGTGTTTTCAAATGGATCGACCTTTACTTGATAGTGAACAGAAACCATAAGCTATACAAGGGTTAGGTGTCATCTTACCTTGTATTTCCCTGAATTTAGGCTTTAAAATTAAATCAGTAAAAGCAGTTAAAATTACAATGTGGAGTAGATTCAGTTCTAGTACCCAGGTAACAACAGTTCAGGTACAACTTACTGGGGTTGTTGTTGCTTAATTAAATACATAATCACTTTAGTATATTTAAGACATAACCTAATTGAAGTTCAGTGCATTAGTATTTCATGAGTCCTTCAGGGAGCACACAGTGTCATCGTTCAGGATTGTTTGGAGACCACAAAGTGTAAATATTGAAGGAGGCCTGTGGTGGGATCCTTGTTTATTTGTTTTCTGTTTTACACATACCACCCAAGGTCAGTGTGCAGGTCTGTGTGGGAGACGCTCAGATTTGTCTTTCCTGTCAGTGAGCAGTCGTGAGGGGAAGCACAAGGTTCCCCATCTGCTCTTTGCTACACACAGAATTCTCTTACACACTACACAAGGGGCTACGGCTTTTCCCATCACATTGGGATTTAAATACACTATACAAGGGCTCTCGGAGAACTTTTCTGTTTAAATCAGCATTAACTAACAAGGAAACTAAATCCAGTTTGTACTAACACATGGATACATCCTTTCAATAAACTGTTGTGTTAGGGATCATTTGGAAATACATTAAGTCATAACAGTTCAAAATTAGAAGTGAATCAGACCATAGAATCAAAAGAACACATGGGATCAAATCTGATATTTAGCAGGAAATTCAAGAAATTCAAAGTTTATATGAAATCTTAGAAGGTTAAGTGGGCTCTTCACATACTTTTTGTGGCAGTTTTTTAGGATTTGGACTCTTGATTCTTTGGGTCTAGAAAAGTTGACTTTGAATATTCTGATATATGCTATGAAGGGTCACTTTAGCAATAGGAAGGAAGTATCAAAATAAAAAAAAAAAAGGAAATTAAACAATAGGAAAGTGTTCATGTGCCATCAGGCTGCCTGACTTTAAGCTCAACTCTTCTATCACCTCACCTTCCACTTCCCAACCCACACTCCCTGAAAAAATGGCTCCTTGTTTCCCTATCAGGTTTTCACTCACAGGAAATGCATGGAGAAAAAGGCTCATGTTGTATGGTCATGGTACAGGTGTCAAAATGTTCCTTAAAACTGCTGTATTTAGGAGCAGTGACACAAAGGCAAGCCTAAGATTTGTGTGATTCCCTGCAGAGATTTGATACTGTGGTGCATTGAGAGAAACCCACAGCAAGCTGGGATTGCACTCAAGGAGATGACTAAGTTCAAGAAAAGCATTCACTGCTTTTAGGTATTTATTTTGCTGAGCACAGGTGGGAGCATCTTCAGATATGAAGATGACTTCTCAGGCCTATATGCAATATGTGGAAATATATTTAAGGCAGTAGGTCATAAAAATCCATATTGAGGACAACAACTGAGATTCTTCTTCTCTCATTGCTTGTCAAAAAAAAAAAAAAAAAAGGAAGAAAGAAGTACTGAAGACATGATGTATTGCCAGGGCTCAAGCTTGAAGGTTTCTGTGTTCACTTGAGCTCTGCATTTCTAGGCACGGATGAACATCCCCACAGGCAGCAAAAAGGATGATGAGAGGCCTGCATAAAACAGTTGAGGGAATTGGGGGTCATTTCTTATATAGAAGATAAAGGGAAATGTAACCTTTCAGGTGTGGAAAAAGCTGGTGCAAGCAGAAAGACTTGTTTTACTGTGGACTTTTGAGAATCAAATTAAAGCTTAGAGCGTGGCAAGGGCCCTTTGGATTTGACATTTAGAAAATCTTGGACAATTAAACACTGGAATATACTGCCTAGAGACAGCACAGCAATCACATCACAGACAGTCCCTGCCAGTCTGGTTAAATACCAGGAATAAGGCAGGTATGTTTGATCCTGCCCAGCTGGATGGATCAGACATCTCCAGGTCCCTTCCATCCACATGATCCTTGAATTTTAGAAACAGCCTAAATGCTCCTGTGAAATGGAAATTAAAGTCTGAAGCTGTTTAAGTTTCAGACAGTTTAGGAAACATGGTGGTCATGTTTTTAATACACTAGAAATTGCCCTTCAGTCAAACTATTAAGCTATTGAAAATTACTTACAAATTACATAATCAGCATACTTTCCTATAAACAATCCCCACTGGCCTAAAGCAGAGGGTTCAAATTAATTGCACACCTGTCATAAAACACAGGGCTGTGATGCCTCTGAATGTACAGGAATCTCCAACACGTTCCCTACCTCAGCTATTTTAGAAATATAGCCATTTGAGAATCTGAAAAGCAGGTTAAATTGGGAGGAGAAAAGACGAGGGAGGAACACAACTATTCACACCAATTGCTGGCAGCATAATTCAGAATGCCACAGAGATTTTTATTTTTTCGTTGCTTAAAATAAAAAAAAAATAAAGGCACAAAACTCTGCTATAAATCACACTTTAGCTTTATTGAAAACACAGTAAAAAAAAAATCTTCCTACAAAACATTCAGTGTAACATTTCAACAAAGGAAAAAACACAATACCACTGCTTTTCACAAAAAGAAAAAAAAAATCAGCCTACCTAAGGCAGCAAGTATTTTCATTTATTTTTGTAACACAACAAAGGATCCACAACAGAGAACATTATAAATCGTATTCCTGGATGACCTAAAACAAACTGGGAAAGGTTTGGTGGGGAGAAGGTATTGTTTGGATTTAAGTAACGCTAAAAGCACAATTTTTCAGCTGTATTATACCTTGGTCAGATACATCCATGTGAAAGGAAAGTCAGTTACTCAAGATTGAGTTTACAAAGCTTAAAACACAAACCGGACCGAGAAGGAACCACCAATTCCCTGTTCAACATCTCCCAGCCTCACACAGTTCAGATTGTGCGTAAATTATAATTTTTTTTGTAAACTGAAATCTTAACCAGTAACACTGCAATGAAAAACCTGAAAGTGCGTGACAGAAGGTATCTGCTGCCATCGTTACAGCCCAGCAACAGCAACAGCCATAGAAACACCGGTTCAGAATCGCACTTTTATGGTCGCGTCATCCAAGCCCACGTGAAGCTGGTCCCAGGTGACAGGGATCAGAGTGCCAGCAGCACCCTGAAAATGTTCTGTCTCCTCAGTGGGAATTTTAAAGACAAAGCTCCATGGAGACAAGAGCAAGGTGTGTTTTCTATTTAGGTAACATACGGTTGGGTCTCAAACCCCACAGGGAAGGAAAGGAAATGTAGCCTTTTTTTGTGTATACATGTGTTTCATACACACACTTTGAGATTACAAATCCGTGACCCAAATGTATCTTCATTTTCTATCCATTTGTTTTTAAAGCAATAGAAGTCACAGCAGGTAAGGGAAAAATACTTTTGAAACCTATCTTTAAGAAATGGTAAGTGGTTCAACTTCTTTAGTTATATAAAGCCAGGGGAGAGAAAGTTACTCACAGAGATTTTGTGACTCTAAGAATTTTTGTCCAGACTGGAAAAACTCATGGTTAGGTGGAAATGGGGAAGTCATGCACCAATTAATTTTCTCCTTAAGCATTTCCACACATCCATTGTATCCACAGCACAGGTACTGCCATCATGCCACTTTTCTGAATGACCATTTTACACCAGGAGAGAAGGTCCAAAACATGCTCATACACATGAAATACAAAAGTACAAAATCACATGGAAATCCTCACCCTGGGACCACACAAAGCCTGACTGAGGAGAACACTCTGCCCACACGATGTGTGTCCATCTCTGATGGAGTGAGGCAGCAGGCACAGAGAGCTGTGGTCCCACTCCCATAAATCCCATGGCAGATGAACTGCAGAGCAGTTCCACAGAACATCAGTCACTCTGCAGTGACTGCCACGGCACAGGCTCAGAGTGGCTGTACCAGCACGTCACCCCCACTGAGAAAGGGGCTGGCTGCCTCGCGCCACTGGAAGTTAAAAATCACAAGTATATGCAATGACTAAACCTTTTCCCTCTCACTCCTAACTCAAACTGGCTTGATCTCTTGGTAATTTGTTAGAAGATGCTCTAGTGACAGGATTGTTTAAATGGAATCTAGTGGTAAAAAAAAAAAAAAGAATGAATAAATGCTAACATTTTCATAATGGAGGAACAGTTATAACTAGGGAATGTCTCTGTACAGGCTATGTGAGAAAAGAAATATATTAAAATCAAAGCAAGTGCCCCAAAACTTCAAGAGCTGGTATTTATGGAAGCACTGAATATATGAGGAATGCAAAATAAAGCCCTGTTCAGGAAAGAAGCTTCATCCAGTGATGCTGACTACAAAACTTAATGTAATCAGGGGAGGGGGAGCAGAAGCAACAGGAACACTTGAGGTTAGTGATCAACAAACATTTAGAAGCAGCATCCCAAAATGCTCATGTAGGTACATATGAACATTCAGACACCTAAACACCTTGAAGAATTAGGATTTCCTAATTTCTGTGTTTATGTGAGGCCTTCATACATATACAGCTTTTAAATAGCTTGGAATTAGATATGTCAGGAGTATCAGTATGTACAGGATACTTCTGACACCACTGGCTGTTTGGAGTTACCTTCTATATTTGTTAAAACATTTAATGGTATATATATTTAAAAAAAAAATCTAAGAGCAATAAATGAAACTTTAAAAGTTACTGAAAAAAATATGGTGATGAACACAGAAGTAGCAAGCATCCTCAGGTTTTCTGTTGCCAACAGATATTTTCAGAAGTTCACAGGCTTCTATAAAGTCCAAGATAACGTTGCACTGTGAATCACAAAACAGATACTAAGAATTGATGAAGTTGTTTTCAGTGTCAGTGAATTACTGGCATATTTAGAAACCCTACAACTGACATTTGTATACTAATGATATGTGTTTCTTCTTTCTCTTAGAAAGAAGAGTTTTAGGTGCTTCAACTTCAAAAACCTTCCACTAAAGCTGCCTTCTGGTATGTTTTTTTACAGTGCATACATCAGATCTATGTAGAGTCCTCTTCTGTCATTTCATGTTTTGTCTGGATCAAGAAGAGTATCTGTTCTAAACATCAACGTCACCAAGTACGACAGTGAATGACTTGAAAACACAAAAAAGGGAAGCAAGATGAGATGTTAGATGTCTTCAAGAATTAAGGTCAGATTTAGAAAAAAGTTTCATCAGCCCCCGAATTCCATGAACTTGAGGATTTTAAATATAGTTTTAGTAATATGGAATTTTAAAGACTAACTAGGAATATAATCAAAAGCAGTCTGCACAGGTGAGCTCCATGTTATTTCCCACCACCCTTCCCCAATTACTGGGCACAGTGGGGATTCTGGAAGCCACATTTAGCGTTAATTCCTCACGAGATGTGATCTCCTTCCTAAGACTCTGACCGATATTCTCAGGCTTTAATTGTTAAAGTGCAACAACTGTGGTCTGGGGGGACACAGTTCCTCTCAGAGCCATGCAGCACTCTTGGGACAGCAAGAAGCCATTCAAACAGAGAATGACTGCACAGTCATGTACAGACAGGAGATCCTGAACAACTTCTGAGCTCCAGCTAAAGAGCCAAAAGCGACAAGCTCCAGCTCAAAAACACCCCAGCTGTCACCTGGAAACCCAAGTCTGCAATCCCCACCTGAAGTCACCCAGTTCAGCACCTAGAACTGTGTGTGGCAGAGGGACACACCACGGGCTGATCTCACACCTGGATCACAGAAAGGACCATCACAACTTCATACAACAGATTCTGTTTATAGCTTGCCTGAGGTAAGGGCAGGGGGCAAGGTAGAAAAAGGGGCAGAGGTTATATCACCATCTGGGTGATGGCTGTGGGCTTAGACTGCTCTCCCTGAATGGGATGAATTCAAAAGAAGCATTTTTGTAGAGTTCAAATACTGCTAATGTGACTGAAATAACCTGCCAGCTTACCAATAGCAAATTCAATGGTCATGGGTTGGGGAGGGAAGTCAGTGTAGGGAATATTGTCTCAAATCAGCACTAAAATAACAACAAAAATCCTAGTGCTAGGGAGCAGGGGATCTTATTTCATTAAAGCAATGAGAGGTTCACAGTTCACATCAACACTTTTTTAAATTAAACTAAGCACATTTCTTTTTAAAGAGGTTACTTATGTGTAAGGCCTTAGTATTCTGTCTCTCTTTAAATGATTTCATCTAGATTAGAAAAAATTGCTATTTTCAAGATCAGAGAATATGATCTTGAGGCTCAGCTGCTGTATGTACGCCACCATACTGCTTCTAGAAGAGGAAGAAAAGAAAGAGAAAGGAAAATAATCTTAAAAAAAAATTAAGTATTCAAGGAAAGCCCATATGCAGGAAGAGGCTTCCACCTTATTCCTTTCTACCTGTTTCTACCTTATTCCTTTCTAATTTAGACAGTAAATTCTTTAAGAAAAGGGCCATCGTGTCTTTACTACACAGCAGTGGGCACATGTGAGCACCTCAAGTAGCATCAGCTGCTGCAGAGACACACAGGAGAGCAACAGAGACCTGGTGGGACAGAGGAGGGCTGCAGCCCCTTGGCACTCACCACTCCTGGTGACACACTGGAGGAAGTGTCACTGTCCATCCCACTGAGCACACGGCTGCAGGAGCTCCTGCCCTCCCCTCTGTGGTGCTCGAGGTGGTACTTGGGAACCAGACAAGGAAAACAACTTGTCAAATCCTTTAATTTCTATGACACTAAAACAGTCAACAGGGTCAAAGGTATTGGAGGAACAGGGACAAAGATAAACATCACATTACAGACAGTAAACAAAGCTTCCTATGAATGCAAAAATTGTTACTTGTACAGTAACCAATACCATTATTTTTTAGCTTAAAAGTGATAAGCATGTGTGCTTTAGGCTTAGAAACCCCACAATATTACAGTTCTGCCACTCCATTTAATATTGTGCTACTAACACAGAATAAAGCCAAGAAACGGCTAACTTAAAACACGTAGTTTACATCTATTTTTTGGTCTTGTGTGGTATCTAGTTGAAGATGGAAGCATTGATGTGCTTTTGCCTCATAAGAAGTGAGGCAGATGTTAATGTTACTAAGATCAGCTGTATATACCTTGAAGGTATAGAACACCTGACTCTACATGAGTCAAAATACTAGGAATGTACTGTCAATATCCATTAATGAATTACCAGTTGCTTGTATTTAAGTGACAATATGTTCTGTGAAGAGTATACAGTGACCTGTATCTTACACGCAGAAACAAAGTTTTGCATAAGCATGTCATTTTCAAGGCCAAAGGTGTATTTTAATGTGGACAGTGTCACAACATCAACAGCTCATTTTAAATCAAAACACTGTCAGCAGTTGCACAGGGTAGTTCTGAATTTCCCATTCACCTTGGAAACCACACAGCATCTCAACCATCCCACAGATTCCAGTGTAAAATCTTTCCATACGTAGCTTAACCCATACATCTGCCTGCAATATCCAGCAGAAGGGGTGGGGACAGTCAAGGCTGCAACGCTTGTTTTGAAAATGAGTTTTAAAGCCTTGCCTGAAGCTTGGGTGCTTCTCAGCAGGAACTGCCTCTGCTTAGTTTAAGTAATTGCCCAACTCACTTTCAGAAACCACACACACAGTATAATCCACCCTTTTCTGTGTTCCTGGGTCACTGGAGTCAGGACAAACATCTCTCCAAAGGCATGAAGAGCAAGACCAAGGATGGTTCACACTCCCTTGGTGTATTCCTAACATTAATTGCTTCAGTTTCACAGAGTGTATTTAAATAACTGTCTTAATTTTGTAACAAAAATATTTCTATATAGCTAACTGGCCTCACACATCACAATTCACCAGCCCCATCAAGACACGAGGACAATTTTGGTCATACAATGACTTGCATGAAGAAGTGGACACATTTAAGTTGTTTTTAAATACAATGTTAATACATAGGGCTACAAGCTCTGAGAATACCTGAATGGTGCCCGTAACAATATAACTCCCAATATTTTAAATGTAAACACATTTTAAAACAACTTGTAGTTACAGCTCCCTGTTCCTGGTTGCAGAACTTTGACTCAGACAAAGATTTCTCTCTAAAGTGTCAGCATTAAACTCAAACAACAGAAAAGATGCTTGTAAATCTTAGTGAACTCAAGCAATTTTACTTTGTCTTCCAAGACTTGGTACAACACATCAATAGTCAGTTCAATAAGCCTTGAATTTATACCAATCACACACACAAAAAAGTAACTCTCTATCATCATATTTACTACAGCAATATTTACATTATGCCCCAGTTCAAGTCAGAAAAGGCAGCTTTAAAAAAAAAAAAAAAAAAAAAAAAGGAGAGAAATCCTCGTGTGTACTAGAGCTTGATTTTTTAAGCACTTTAGGGAAAAAACCAAGCAGACATTCACACAGACAGCAATAAGGGCGACAGCCCAGAGCAGTCATCTCAGGAGAACAGCCAAAGAGTTTCTTACACAAGGTTTACCTTATTTCGGAACCACACTGGAGAGCAAGTTGTCCCCAATTGATCACATATAAAACCCCAAACTACAGACAGACTGACACAGTTGTTTTATAGAAATGGGAAATAAACAGGAACATTTTCTGGCTCCCTACATGATGTCCCCATTCCAATCTGTTTGAAGATTACTTGTGGTCAAGCAGGACAAAAATGCAACCAGATTTTGAATACTTACTTGGTTTTTTTCTTTACTGTAAACTGCTTACAGGATTCCCAAGGCTGCAGTAATGCTATGAAAAAGGATGTTACCACCCACCAATGCCATCCTGAATCTAAGGCCTCTGAGCAGTTAAACTGTAACACTGCAGAAATTCAAACTACCAAGATTGAACACACAAGTTTTACTTATCAAACCACCTATGTCATCTCTATAATCTTAATTTACGATATCTATACATATAGGCCTATATACATCTTCATGTGTACATTAAAAAAACAGGCTAGTGACAGACACTGAACTGTGCCACCGAACAGAAATCCTGGTAACTGGAGTACAAATTCAGAGAAATTTACTTCAAATTAAAGACTGTAGAAAACTGCAACTGCAGCCTCCTAGGCCTGTGCTCCTTGCATTGATTACAAGTACTGCTTACACACAGTAGTTCATCAAGAATTTTACAGGGGGGTACTGGGAAGGGTAAAGGACCTCCACAGCACAGTAGCTCACAGAACTGTAAGAGCTGTGACAGGGGGTCTACACAGCTTTTTACAAAGCATACTAGGCTCAGATTTAACACTGAAGGTAGTCTTCATGTGGACTTCAATAAGACATTGTTTGACCACCAGTAAAGCAACCTGGCATTTAGAGCTAAGGACAGATAGCTGAAAACACTGGCCTTCCAAGAAAGTATCGTGACACAGCCTGTGTGTATGCAGCACAGGGGAACTGGGATGTCCACTAGTTACTGCTGTTTTTAACACACTCTTGTAAAACTGTTTGTCTCCTGTCAAGGATGCCTACTCCAGGTACTTTACATTTCCAGTAAGGGTCATATTGGGCTTCAAGTGTATCTTTTCTTCTTTTTTTTTTTTTTAACCAAGTCCCAAAGTTATTCTTTATAGCTGTGTTTGTGTAACACAGGAGGTACTGTGCATTCAAAATGGTAACAAGTTTAAAAATAAAGATGTGAGACTTTCAACAAATAAAAAGGAATGTGTTATTCTCTTCAGTTTCCAGTCTTCAAGGCACCTCCTGCATTAACTTACTGGGAAATAAACAAGCAGACCAAAAGTTCACTGGAAAGAGAAGAATGTGACACACCTAACTTCCTCAGAAGCACAGAGCATCAAAAATGAGACAAGGCTGGACCCAAACTAACAACAAAAGCAATCTAAAAATGCTGATGAGATGACGGGAATGCCATGAGGTTGATGTTTTCAGCTCTGTTGATTGCAGGTGATTGTTATCACAGTGATTTCTGATGGCCATTTGCGGACGGCTTTGTTTCCGAGTCTCTTGGATTGTTTGATAGATGAAGTTTATCTAATCCTGCAAAATATTAAGAATGAGATAAAACTGAGACTCTCTCATGTTTCATGCATACATGAGTTCAAAAGAATACAGAGACTCCAAATTCTACTTTGTGGTTAAGGACTTCACATTTGCTGAAGACCAGAATTGACCTTCTAGCTCCAGTAAGAATTACTTATGGGAAATTCCCTCAGTGGTGTTTAAGCGAGAAAAGCTCATTACAATGAACAAGCATGGAAGCCAGAGAATCCTAACTTAACATTGCTTAAATCACAGGCTTAGATGTTAAGAACCAAGAAAGGCTTGCAATACTTTACCCTGTCAACCTACAAAGACCTAAATAATTACCTAAAATACTTCTTTTAAACTATAGCATCTTTCTGAAAATCACTCGTTGTTGATCCGAATGTCACTGGTGATGACCATATCACCTCTCTAAACTGTTTATATGTCTAATAACATTTTTAGGCCTACATTATTATCATTTATCTCAGTTTCCAGCCATTTGTTCTTATTGCACAGTTCTCCACTATTAGTGCTAATTCAAGTCTCACATCCTGCCCCAGGCAAGTAATTAAATTACTCTTTTTTGGGGGAGGGAGGGGGAGGTGGGGAAAGATGGTAAATTTAAACATATTTTATTCACAAGAGGCATGATGTCAGTCCTTCCTTGCTTGCTACAGTTCCTCTCTGAAGTCTCCTATCAAGCCTCTAAAATTAAGGATCAAAAATGGAAAGAGCTTCTTATTCATTTAGTGTAGACTAAACTGAATGTTTTACTCAAGTGCCATGACGTACAAAGCTAAATTTCTTGCATCGCTGGAATTCCAAAATTGACAGCACTACTAAAGAACCTAAAGCTCCTCAACAGTGTCTTATTTGTAACTCCCAATATTACATGAATTCCTTTTGGTCATAGGCCAATTTTGGTTCTCATTCTTGACACTGTTTGTTATGTACAGCAGTGAAAACAAATCCAGTTTTTGTCAGGAATCTGGACATTTCAGGGTTTATAACTCCCTACTTGTGTCAAATTCAGTGACCACCTACCCTACTACTCCTGCATTTTCAGGTCTGTTACACTGCCTTCAACATACATAATTTTTTATTAAACACTTTATTTATAATTATTTTACAATAATTTTAACCTAGTTTGCTACCAGCAGAAGTGCACTCTAAGAAGTGCTTGGAGTTTGTTTCAGCATCACAACTCTGAAAGCAGTAATCAGTGAAAACTAACACGAGCAACTTTTAGATGCTGCAAACTGAATCCACAGTTACAAAGAAACAATTAAGTTTCACCATTAATCCTCTCAATATAAGCAAATACCAGTCTAAGGATCTAAAAAGACAGGAGACTTGTTAATTAGTAAAGATAAGATGCAGCAACAAGAATACATATGTACATTTTATCCTCTTAGTATCAAATGTGTTTCAATTCTTTCTTCTATGATCAAGAAATATGAATGCACGATTTGATCAAATTTTTTGTTATATCAGGTATAGGTTTGACTCCGACATCTACTAAGATTCTGTATATTCTGTACAAAGATTTTCTGAACACGTGCTGGAAAAAAGCATCACAACAAAGCAGTGAAGAGCTCCACTATTTTTAAGGAACTAATAAGTTGCTTTAAACAAAAAAGAAAAGAGCCAACCCATACATAAACTGCAGTTCTGGTTTGTAATAATTGCTCATTACTGTGCTCTCTAAAGGCTGAAAATCCAACTGCAGATCAGCAAGTCTCACATATCATTAAAATCAACACTGTACCTTAGCTCTGGACTCTTCAAAAGAAACCACAACGCTATGAATCCTCACCTTAACTTATGGAAACTTACACCAAAAGAAAAGTTTCCAGAACTTTACCAGTAGCATGCACATCAAGGCATCAATGGTGGAGAAAGGAAATGTTCAGGCACAAACAGAATTCTCAGAGCTGTGTTACCTAATGCCTTCAGGAGCTCTTCTCGCACAGCAGAAGTGAACTTTCTGACCAGACACAACGTTGTCATGATAGCAAAGAGCAAGTTGTAAGATAATACAATATAGAAGTTCCCCAGCCAGTTGAACCTTCCAAAGTCTCCAAGCAGATCAAATCTGGTGATTCCTGTTAAATTGCATGTAAGATTTAGATCAAAATATTTATAACATTTTTTTAAGAAACATAAAAATTTCTTTCTATTACATTTACATTTGAATGCAAATTTCTTTCAGACAACGCAATAGAAGACACACGGTTAAATGCATAAGACAATGTTCTCAAGATCATGTTCTACTTAAAACTATAAAACTGTTCCACTATAAAACTGTATACCAAAACCCTTACCAAAATGTTTCCTAAATTCCCTAGAAAAATGCTTGAATAATGTGAGTGGAAATTGTCTATTCTAGTTAAGAACTCGGCTTTTATAATTTCAATAAATAAATAAAACTAGGAAAAAATCAGCTTTAGCTCAAAAACTGCTTAAAACTTCAGTTTCTATGAAATCCTTATTTATTCCAGGAAGGATGAAATGCCCCATGGGCTTTCATATAAAAAAATACAGGTAGGAAACAGCCTTTCTATGACAGCCACACCACCTTACAGTAAACACTAAGCCTTTGTAAGTGTTTTTCCAGAGCTGTTGTTTTTGAAACCAAAGTTTAAAGACATCTTTGCAACTGCAGTTTTTCTCCTGGATCAACCCACCACTACAGCCATGGAGTTAGTGGCTGAAAGACGGTGCTGACAGGTCTCCTCCACGGTGCACCTCAAACCCTGACACTCAGGCTTTGTGCTGATCAAAGGCCTGTCAATCACTACAGTTAAATGAACAAAATTTTTCCAAAACGTGGAAATGTCTACAAGTTGTAGGGCCCATCCAAGAAAGCAGGAGAGGAAGAACCATGGGCTGTTCTTTTGTCAAGTCTTATCAAGTACTGCACTGAATAAATGGCAGAACATTGAGATGATACCCACAAAATCATTGTCTACGATTGCTAACTCATTATATTCCCAAAAAACTTATGGCATAGATGATGTCACAGGAAAACTTGTTCTTACAGCAGGCAAAAGAAGGAGATTTACTTTATCCCAGAACAAAAATAGCAGCAGCAAATGAGGCAATGACAAAGCAGCCCTGGCTCTGAAGCTCCTGGAAGTGAGTTTTCTATCATGTTATTTCGTAAAGGTTTGGGGTCTTTTAAGAACTGACTTCAACGGTGATAATAAACGAAGAGAGACAGAATTAAGGGTCAGTTACCCTCCTTTCAAGGGTAAACCTGGCACTTAGGAATCTCATTGTGACTGGATACCAAAGACTTGTAGCCAATTATCACAATGTTAAAAGATACATCTACTTCTTGTACTCGGAATTAAACTTGGTATCTAAAGAAAAGATCCCAAAATGAAGAAAATTAAAAGAAAAAGTTTCAAAGGATGAAGCAAAACAATCATTGGAGCTGATCAAAATAGCAACAGGGAGAAATATCAAAAAAGCTCAGAAGAACTTAGCACAAAAAGAAGAAAATGGCTGCCTGAATTAACTGGTAAAGAGATGAAGGACAATAAACTGCTTTCCCACTTGAAGGTAAACAGTGTCCTTAACATTTCCAAAGGCAGCAGTGTTTCAGTCAGACTGTGAGGTTACAGGAAAATTGAGAAAGTCAGATTTGAATGTACAGTCTTCCAGAGCTTTAAAGGAAAAGAAACAAAACAAGCAGAGCACTGGGGAGAGAGTTCTCTGGAAAAGAAATAACATTCCTTGACACAAAGAGGTCCAGAAGAACAGCAACCCAGAGAGCAGTGTTACAAGGACAAACAGAAATGAACCCTGACACTTCTGTTAGAGCAGGTGGGAAAATACTGTCCATTTATTGCATTCAATTTCTTCTTACAAATAAAAAATGTCACTGCTCATGAGAAAAGATCTGACACAGTAACATTTTGTAAACTTGTGGGAGAAAGGGCTAAAAAGCTTTGGATGACTTTCTTACAGAAGAAGTATCTACTGAGCCCACAGAGAAAAGAAACCCCAAGACTAATTTGAAAAACTATTTAGTAATTGAATAGAAACCTGCATCTCTACTGCTCCAAATATATATACACAAAAGCTGGTGACAATTTACAAAATAAACTATTAGAGAATTCTTCAGGTTAAAAAAAAAAAGTATGTTTTTAGACTGTACATACAAAAAAGTTTAAAATCCCTGTTTACTTAAGCATAACACTCAAGAGTAGAATTCTAGGAGAACTTTTGTATATTAGAAATTTCCATTTTGTCTGCAATTGTTTGTTTCTGTGTTCCTGATTATTAAGTGTCCTGTTCCCAATTTGTTTCTCGGTGGTTAGCAGTAGGGTGCTGATGGGAAACATTTTTGAAGGGCTGCTAAAAGACTGAAAAGTTCTGGGAAAAATGAATTAACTTAAGTAGAATAACTTATTTTAGTAAAAACTTTCCTGGAGTTCTAGAAGAATGACAGATTAGACACATCCATCACCTACATATCTAATAAGAATGCTATGAAACATAAAAAATTCTATTTCCATTTTTAAAACTTGAAAAAGGTCACTACATGTATTAGATAACTTCTGCTTTTTCACCTTTCCCATAAAGATAAAGTCCAGCCTTTTCAGTATAGTCTAGAAACCTGCTTTCTTAATAAAGAGAAAAGACTATGAATCTGCTTAACATATTTATTTCTTTTCATCTATTCAGTGCCACAGGGCGGTGGCATGTAGTGCAACACACATTGATATTTCTGCAAAGCACCACATGACTCACTGTACTCTAATACATTCTATTAATCCTGTTTGGACAGCTGTGACTGTGCATTTGTTAGCTGTGTGTTAATTGTTCCATCTTTTTTCTTCTTTTATTTATCTCTATGGCAAACTATTCAGGAATTTCATTTGTTAGTCTGTTTTTAAAGTGAGTTTTACCATTAATCTGTTTCCTATGAGACAACAATGGACCCAGCGTGTACACTTACTGCCACAGAATCCGGTTATTATCAACTCTTAATCTCATGGATCATTAACAATTAATTTTATTTTCTTTTAAACAATTCTTGAATGCAGTAACTCACTGGACACAAACTAACATTTTAATTCTGTTCTAAAACACTGATTTTTCAACATAACATCTTGCTCTATGTGCTAGAACCATTTTACTTCTTAGATCTTTATTGTACTGTCTATATTTTAAAACTGCACTACTTTAAATACTCGAATTATTCTTTTGCACTTCTGTGAAGTTTTACTACAGATTTTTTAAAAATGAGCTCTAGAATGCATATTTTAAGATTCAACACTCCAAAATGCATTACAGAGGTTTTTTTGTCTGTTATAGAAATGACTACTAAATCTACTAAAACTCCTCATCCATGGGTACACCCAGTGTGACAACATACAGTGTAGTTTACTAGAAAACATTAACTACTCTTGATTCAACAGTATTCTGGCTGAAAAGAAAAACAGCTACAGAACTGCTGGGCACACACTGCTGGTCTGTGGGCCTGAGCTAAAACTTCTAATCTTGTATTTAAGACTTGTACAGGCCGAGGTGAAGATTTTTGTTTAGTTCCACTTAATGTTCCCAATGAAATTCACATTGGCTGCAAGAATTCCATACCACTTAAATATATAATAGCCTTGAAATCTAACTTCAGGAATTCAAGCTGAAGATTACCTTATTAAACAAGGTGAAGATACAAAACGTCTTTCAAACTGGTTAAAACAGTTTAACTACTTCAAATGCTACTGCCAGTTCTTAACAATAGAATCAGAAGTTCTTCAGTTCTACTATGCTGGACTCCAAATTTTTTAATTTGAAAAATGAACTAACAAAAAATACAAGCAGATTATTTTAGGGAAAACGAAAGCAGCCTGGTATCATTGCTGATAAAGAAAAAACTTAATAAATGAAGGGTCATTCACTGTTTTTAACAAGACATTTTCACTCAATGTTATCTCAAATGTTTTACCTGAAATCCCTGAATGTGTTTTTTGACAGAAACTGAGCACTGTAATTTCACACCAAACATGAAATTATTTTATACTTCCCTGGACAATCAGTTTTCATAACTATTCTTCTCATCATCTCCTGTTCTAAGTTTCAAATCTGACCTACCTTTTTAAAAGAATATATTCTGTAGAAAATGCTTAGCATCCCTTTCTTAGAAAGTATGTTCTGCAGCTCATGTATGTAGAATGTACGTTCAACAGCTCACTCTGGTGTAAAAAAGAAGCCCATGCATACATGCTCTTTCCATTGAAAATGATGGCAAATTAAAATACAGCTACAGGTTGTTCTTTTGTCTAGTTGGGTTGGTTTTTTAAATTCAATTAAACATCCTTTATTAC
Source organism: Neopelma chrysocephalum (assembly GCF_003984885.1). Lineage (NCBI taxonomy): Eukaryota > Metazoa > Chordata > Aves > Passeriformes > Pipridae > Neopelma > Neopelma chrysocephalum. The sequence goes on along the minus strand of NW_020897732.1, from coordinate 7,874,597 downwards.
AGTGTGTTTTTTTAAATTCAATTAAACATCCTTTATTACAGTGTGTTGTACTTCCATTTCACTTACCCAGTGTCCTTGACATCACTGGCAAAGCAGAGCTCAGCACCAAGATTGAGACACAGTTCCCGATGATCTGTTTGAAAATAATAAACAGTAGTTAAACAACAAATGAGATTGCTGAAGGGAACACAAAGAAAAACAGTGGTCAAGATGAAAAGGAAGAATTCTTAAAAGGTACATTCTACAAATTAAACCTAAAGCAATTTACTTTAATAATACAGTAATATATTGTTAGTCTCGCTGACTTCTGTCACACTTTCCCATATGGTGTTACACAAGACGAAGATGATCCTTAAAAAGAATCAAATATGTCATCATGTGCTTTTAATCAAAGTGTTACATATGCTTAGATTCAAAATAATTCAAAACTACCAAGTTGCAAAGCATCAACTGTTTACTTAATTCCTGCGATCGTTTTATACAAGAATCATTCCATGGGCTTAGAAGAGACGACTGATACATCATCAGCTTAAGCCTTGGATGTAACTGCTTGCAGGATTAGCATTATTTAAAAAATTACAACAAAGAGCTTCCTTTCAATTCAATGCCTGTTGTCTACTTTAAATAGTACGAAAAAATTCACAGCTGTTAGATTTTACTCTAGTTCTTGTGAAGCCTTTATAAAGAGTAATTGAAACTTTCTTTCACAAGGGATCATTTTCTTCAGCCCTATTTCTATCAGTATCCAAAAGAAAAGAAACAAACCTGAAAACTTTTTGAAAGTAGGTAGACATTTGTGCATTCACTATTTATCTCAACACTATTCCTGGTGTACTGTAAACAGTCAAAAGGAAACAATAAGAGCATTCCAAATCTCTACAACTTATCTACTACAACCATTCTCTGTGTTGATCTACTTTCTCCCTTGCAACAATTTATAGTAAAAATATCTTCATCCATTACTTAAAAAAAAACCAAAAAGCCAACAACAAAAACAAACAATGAAACACACTGAAAAACTAACTAAATTCAACATCTGTTCCTTAGTTACTGATCACCTCCCCTTGTCAGCTGTGGGAATATTTTGCCAAAAACCTAGGCATTAGGTAACAGCATCTATTATTCGGAAGCCAGTGATAAATTGTAGAAAGTCAAATTAGCTTCAGATTGCAAAATGTTGCTGAATAGCCCTCCTCAGTCTTAGTTTAATTATTCAAATTTGAATTACTTTGTCTCTATTACTTCTAGAAACCACGTTGTTCAGAACTCAAACAAGCTCCCTGAAGTACAGTTAGCACAATCAAAGTTACTCATTAGCAATACGTTTTCTTTGAAAAAAGTTCTTTCACTTGCTTTTCTATAGCCAGTTAACAAGCTCTGCCATTCCCGGCTTTTTACAAGTGAATGGATGCCATCCAAACTAAACAGAGCACATCCTTTTTCCCACTCATTCAGCATTTTGAAAATCTTCCAGTTTGTGTTTACGCAGCTTACAAACAAATACTGATCACTGCAAATGAGCCATTCAGGGCAATTACTAAGAGAGTCAGTTTGTCTTGGGTGGCAAGAAAGAGAGGAGGGGGCCATCCCGGTCCCAGACTGCACCTCACCTTTGTCATAGTTGTGTCATCCTTCCTGGGAGTGAAATTTTCAAAAAAACGAAGACTGTAGAAGCCGACAACAGAGGATACCATGAGATAGCTGTGAGAATCAAGGAAAAAGGAACCTCCAAGGAATGCAAGCTTCACTCAAGTTCTCAGCAGTCTCCTAAAAGTCTTAAGAACTAAAGAAAAAAGAAACAAAAACACTTCAAGTGTTTGAGAAGGACTGACCTATCTCTTTCTTCTTTACAGGCAAGTGTCTTAGTAAATTACCAGTGTCCCAGAAAACTAGACAGAATACTTGTTAACAGCCAGAATTCTTACAGAAAGGATACAAAATCAAAATGATTTCAAGTGCTGCTCCCACAAAGCCAAAGGTGGATAGGGAGGCATTTCCTATTCCAGGCCCCTGCAAGAAGAAAAAACTTTGCGTAATTTCACAGAATCACAGAATTTAATAAGATACATAACACTTCATAAAGTTAACATCTACCAGGACCAAAAAATTAACATCTTCCATGAATATAGCCTTTTCTGAATACAGTGTTTTAGGGGTGTTCTGATGTCCTAACCTGCAAGTCCCCCATCCCATGCAATGGCATCAGCAGCTTTCAAACTGCAGTGAGATGTATTGCCAAGACAGAAGGGATAATGATGCACTTTGGATGCACTCTGCACCCACCCACCAGGCTGTGTTTTATACATACTCCACTGCTTTGGAAACTAAAATAAGATGCCTCAAAGTTACACATTTCTAGTGGCCATCCCCACTGAACACCTTGTACAGCTCTGGCAGCTCATACTCAGCTATGCCCTGGGGAAAGCACTACCAAGTTGATAAAACAGCCCTTGTGATTAAAGATACTATGAGTCAATGAGCTGTTCTTTACTTTCTTCAAGTATTTTTAGAGTAAAGAAGGAAAAAATGACATGTTTTCTAAGAGGAACACAAACCAAGTCAAGCTTTTCATATTGTTTTTTAACATAGTTTCTTAAATTGAACATTACTTGTCTGTATGAAAGTAGAAGACATGAGTAAAGTACAGACTTTACAGATTTGCTTTACTGAATCACTGTATCTACATAAAGCTTCTGCACTAGTTTTGATATGAACTCACTATAACATGACATGTAATAAACGTTTGTGTTTGCACAGAAACAAAATCCAGAAGTAAAGTCAAGGTCAAGGCTCATTAGTTTCCATGTTATTAAAGCAGAAGTTCTCACTTGCACTTCTGTAAGGACTCCAAAGCTTTACTAAACTTATAAAAATCATAAGAAAAGTTTACTTTACCCCTGATCCCTTTGGCATTGCAGTCTCATCCACCAACAGGTAAAGAATGTTGAGAGCAACCAAGAGAACTGAGATGGACTATAAAGCAGAAATAGTCTTGTTATTTAAAAGTATTCCACATGCTTAAAATGTATACATTTATCCCCACCGTACTCCATAATGTCAAGTTCTTTTAAAATGGTCCAGAAATATCCAAAAATATCAAAATTGTTGCTTAAACACACATCACCCAAAAATTTTACAATTATTCCCCCATATGAACAAAGAATTCTTCATTATTTTTGTTGAGGAAAAAGAAAAAGAAAAGAGGAGGAAAAAAAAAGCAAGAGTTCTTACCGTCTCAATCAGTAGCAATATCATGACAGCTGGATAGACTAAATTCCTTTCCCAAGCAGAAGCTTTTTTCCTCCTTTCTGTCCAGAAGAGAAAAATCAGAAGCTTAATAGCATAGATCACCTCAGAATATAACAAGTAAGAACCACTCAGCTATCTATAAACTCTTGTTGTAACTACAGGTAACAACAGTAACTTTATCTGAAACAAACACCAACCATTTCATAAAAACATCCACCCTGGAGAGCTGCACAAAGCAATGCCAAAAATATGAAGCCTCTCTAGAGAAAGGCTGGGGAGACAGAAACAAACAGATTTTTCTCTCTTGTTTACAGGCATGCTTTACCATAGCTTTTTCTTCTCCTGGCACCCAGCAGTTCTACAAAGTTGAAAATACACTGAATTTAAAAATATGCTGTTTACATGTATATATTAGCATGACCTAAAGGGACAGAACAGAATTTCTGATATTTAAATGGTATTTTCCTCTTGTAAGGCAAGAAAGACAAGACCAACTTCACTGGACATCACTAGCATGTGCAAAAAAACCCCCACAATTTGTTCTTACCGCAGTCTTAGTTTGCACATAAACTGATAAATGCAAAAATCCCACAAACCTTTGAATAAGTAAGGAAATCCCTGGTGAGTTGCTGCCATCACCAGAAGTATCATTTTTCCATTTTAAAAGACACAAACCTGCTAAGAATTATTTTACTGCTCTTTAACACAATTTGATTTTTATAGAAAGAAGTCAAAAAGGAAAAGTACTGTCATAGATTAACACAAATAATCATAAACATATCATTAGTTATGGGAAGACCATGGTATTGAGCTCCATGCAAGGAAGTCAAGTGTTTCAATTTCTCTAAAATTATGTTAAAAATAAGATCCAAATCAGACTCGCTACTTAAAGTTGTTTGTTGGAGGGGCACAAGGATTCTATGTCGTGTATTTGTAGAAACTATGACAATTTGAAGCACACAGATTTGGTTAAGATCAAACTGCAGTCAATCAAGCCACTGCTACAAGCTAAACACAGCACCTTAAGGTCATTTATTAAACTATAATTCACAGGAAACATTAGAAAAGTTCATTACCTAGATTTGTTTTCTTGCTTTTCACTTTTTCAAGCTCCCGTTCCAACTCTACTGTCTGGTATTCCACTGTGGAAGATACACCTTTTAAAAAAGAACACAGTATTTTGGATAAGACTAAGTACTGTAAGACACACGGTGACAATTCAGATTTAGGAAGCATCACATTAACACCTGTGACTTGAAACTGCAGGTGTTTCGTTTGAGACTCTTAACTACTTCTCAAAAAACAGTCAAGAGCCTCTAACTCTGTCTAACCAGCAGAGTTCAGCACATCAGAGGTTTCAGTGTGATCTGTGATCCAGGCCTGTCCTGCTGAGAACAGCTATGGCTGAGCTTTCGAACAGGTCACACGACCACAGCGTGACAGGTGGGATGTGTCAAATGCCTCGTTCTTGCATCCCTCTATGATTCTTGCCTTCAAGGGCATTATTACTCAGCAACACAAAGGCAAAGCGGAGCTTTGCCTCCAAAGTGTCTAGAGCTCCAGTTTCAGCTTCTGCCCCACCTTCCCTTTCCTCAGCAAGCTCAGTTTGCATACTGCTGACCTGCTTGTTAACATATCTTCTGCTCATACCAGTTTGCCTGATCTGTCAGCCTCTCCATGCAACAGGGCCCCCCTCTGACAGCCACAATCAGATATTGCCCACAACCCCACAAGGCCATACTCTTCTGCTTTCCTTTTCACAGTTTATAGCATACGTGTGTCACTGTTGTGCAACTCCTCATACTCTTTCCTCTACAGCAGCTGAAAACTGACAACCACAATATTAACTCTTTTCTTCCTGCTAATTTTTTCCCTAAAAGTTGCTAAGTGACTTTTCTTCCTATCTCTATACAGCCTCTAGGAAACCCAGCCCATTTTCTCTCTCCATTATTTTTCTCTTCAACCTTCCATGCTCTTCCAACCACTCCTCTTTCCCAGTGCAAGCACACCGTGTTTTCCCTCCTTGATGCCAGTTCCTCCACAAATGCTGCACAGCGTTCAGGTACTGACACAGCTCTGCAATGATGACTGAAATCTGCTGTTTCAGTTCCCATCTCATTATTCCTCCTTTAGCTTTCACTCTGTGCAATCACAAACTGGAAATATTCCTCCTGGGATAAGTTAGAAACACTCTCCACTCACCTTTGCCCCACTTTCATCCCTTTTATTTTTGAATAATTTCACCTGAAAATAAGAGTTCATATTTTCCCTGTCTATTCTAGACCAATCTCACTCTGCAAAAACACTCCATGGCAGTGACAGTTCAAGGTCTTGACAAATCCAAAGTCCTCTCCTGTTATCATTTGTCTCAATTTACATTCACACCCTTCACCTGTTGGCCATTCCCTACCCACAGCCTCACCTTTGGCTGTGGGCTACCCTGTAGTAGCACCATGCTCCAGATACTTTTTTTTATATGAGATTAATATTCTTCTCCAGGCTTTTATCTCATATCTTGATCATTTGGCTACAAAAAGTAAACAGCACTTAGGCTGCTGGCACACTAGCACTACTTTGTAGTCCAGTCTCATTATTTCCTTATTTTCTGTTGTCTGCTCATCCATCCAGTGATCTCAGTACAAGAAAAGAAGGTTATTCTTTTTATTGCAGAGTATTAATACTGATTTGTTCAATGCAGTCAAATCATCAATGAGACATCCAACTGTTTCAAATATTAATTTTTACACATTTAATCAAATGTTCTTCACACACATTTTTGCATATAACACATAACCTCTGTGCTATGCCTAAACATTTATCTTGGATTATAGTGACATACTGTGTGGGGGGTAATATTTGCAGGGCTTCAGATATATAAATATCTCTAATCCCAGGACTAACCAGTAAGACCTCCAAACACTGTTTTGTAACAACTTTTACTCACTTGAAGTGCCTGAAATATGAATGCCAGTTTAATTTCTCCATGTTTTTAAGTGAGTAATCATAATGTGGGTTTTCAGAAAAAGTCATGTCTTTTAAAAAAAGCCCCTGAAGCTACTTATCACTATAGAAATAAGCTTTTGTGCTGATGCATTCTGTCTGAAAAAAAAGTCTAAAACATCTTTTTTATGGAATGACTAATTACTATGAGGTGGGAAAAAGGACAGATACAGAGCTCAGTGGGAAAAGAACTTTAATGGAAACAGCTGAAAAAGAAGGAAAACTCAAGTCAGTATCTGACACTTTCTTCTTCTCCATAACTGATTTAGAGGTCTCTGAGGAAAAGCTCAATTGAATATATATGTTGTTTTCTCCCCTCAATATAGAAATCCAGAGCTCAAAACACTGATTTCATAGGAGTCTTTCCAACAAAGTCAGCGTGATCACATTAGGTCCCCAAGAGACACGTCAGTAGAAATCCTGAATCATATCTAAGTGCTGTTGTAGTTCCTCCTTAAAAGCAGTTGCAAACAACAGGTTGCTACACAAAAGGATATTTTACGAGAGGGGAAGGCAAAGTTTCAGATCAGTCAAAAGAGTATTTGAAAAGGATGCAGCTAAATTCTTAAAAGCTCTCTAACATTAGCTTGATTTCAAACACGCACAAAGTTCAATGTCAGCGCTGTCTAGCCAATAAATCAAATTGGTAGACAAGACTTGTTTGGACTAGCAATGAAAAGTTAGAAGGGATTCTCCAAGAAAGCCACAAAGCAGCTCATTTAAGGTCAATTTAACGGTATTATTCTGTTTTTCTTCCAGCCCCGACATAAGATTTCAGTACCTCAAAGGAAATTGTAAGAGTATCTATTTGCATTCCCCCAAGGTGATTGGCAGTTCAACACCAATTAGTTCAAAATTACACTGTTACTAGTGTGCAATAAAAACAACACCTTTCATCTTTCTTACATAGGTAAGGATACCTTCAGAGCCAATAACTTTGATCAAGTAAGTATTTTTGATCCTACCCCACCCGTCTCTTTGGATTCAGGAAAACTAATAGCTGAAGGCAACTTTTTTTCTTTTAATATAAAAAAGTCCCAGCTTTATTCTTCGACTGTAGGAGTGATGTGGGTACTGAAATATAATACACTGGAAACGAACATTTTCCCAAAGCCCAGTATCTCTTCAATAGATAAAAATACTAGGGTAGATAACACAATCAAACTTTCCCCTCCCTCCTCCTCCGATTTTCAGTTAGACACTGCAGACACCTGAGGAGGAAGAAAATTAGTTCCCACAAAGATCTACAGTTTCACAGTTAGATTTATTTTCAAATATGAAGAGCTTTACAGTCATCAAGTATCGCTTAAGCCCCTGCTCTGGTCCTCCTCAGTTTTAATAAAAATTGAACTCTTTGGTTATATATATGTCAAGCATATATTTCAGAACACTTCACTGCAAACCTGCCCAGCAGGGTTACTTTAGCACATATATTTCCACCACCAACACTATGGAAGAGTTGCAACAGCCATGGCAGGGGAAATGTGTAGCCAGATATATCTGCTGTGATACAGCAACAAAGAGACTTATACAGTTTGTGTGTTAAGACGCAGATTATGGCCTCTAACATCACAGCACTAGATTTACTGATGTAATTAGCACCACCTTTATTTGCACATGTTTTTTAAAAATGCAATAAACATGGTAAGCATGAGCCTTCATAGTTCTGGCAATAATGATGTCTATTTTTCTGGCATAATTTGTATGCATTAGAAAGACTTCTAGAAGAGAAGGTGAAGCTTTCCATGCTTGCCATATTAAGTGAGAACCATGTTTAAATTTACTTAACTGCTCACAAAAATCCTGCGGAGTATCTTCTTGCACATATATTGCCCCAACCTACATGCTATATCCAAGTTTAGATTTTCATTTACTTTTCACCTTAAGTCCATTAATTTTCTCTGTACACCAAACAATGGTTTTTCAAGCGTTCCTTCAGGTGGGGGTGCCAATGCCATTTCCTTAGCATGGGAAACAGAGGAATTCAGCTCCCTCTCCTGTCACAGGACATTTAAGCCCCACATCTTTCACCGCTGAGCAGTAGGCTGGTGAGTGCTCCCTGGACCATGGGTGGGTTGTCTTTCCACTTTTCACTGAATACCAACCCATGTGCTAAAAGAGAATCCAGTCTTTCACTAGCAGCTGGGGAGCCACTTGTACACATCCTAAATCCAGACCCATTTAGCAGACAGACTAGGTCCACCCCACGAGTGATATTAAACTGCAATATAAACAACTGTTGCACAGACTTCTGCACAGAAAAACAGCAGACAAGCATCACCTAAATAATCACATTCCCCACCTGAACAGCAGAACCCGCTCTGTGCTACTTCCAATAGATACTTGAATAACCATCAGGTCATTTTTTTGTGTCATACGCAAGCACAATCACCATGACAACATAAAATACTCCATAAAAAATATTTTACAGTTCCCAGCTAACATCAAACACACAGAACAATCATAATTACCCCATCACAGCTTCAAAGACATTCACTGCATGCATCTTTTTGTGTGCCTGTATGTGACTGCACATATAAACATGTGTAATAGTATAGAAACCTGGGCTTCCAAAACAGCAAAGGTGAATGTTACTTTTAAACTGAAACAATGGCTGATTTTAACACAAAGAAATCATTAAATCTCCAGAAATTTTAAACACTGGAATAAAGACGACCCCCATGATGTCTGCTATCAAAGGTACTTTCCTTGACCAAGCAACTCTGAAAGGAGACTGAGACTTCAAAGAAGGAAGGATTGAGATATATGACAGAAGACTGAAAAGCAGGAGAGAAAAAGCAGGAAATTAAGAAAATTAAGACTACAATAAGTCATAAGACAGCACAACAATGGGTTTGTCATGATATGAATATTCTTTGGTTTTCCAACCTGAAACAATTGTGGATGGATGGCTTATCTGTGCAGTTAAAAGCAAGTCAGAAGATCTGCACATGATTTCCAGGTTTATAGAACCAATACATTTTCCATAATTTGTACCTGCCATGTTGCAATACTCTTTCTCTTGGAAGTCAAAGCTTCATACTGTTTTTTAAATACTTCCAAACAGAAACATCTTATTAAGAAACGCAAGGTTGTAATATTAAATACAAGAAGTCTATATTTTTATAATTATGCATTTTAATTATTTATTAATATAATTATTCGAAGTATTAAATTCATCAAATAGTTCCTAGAATATAAAGGACTGCTCTGATTTTAAATGGATTATTGCCTTAGATTCTGAATAACAACGAACTGAAACACAAAAAACCCTCCAAATTAAAAACAAAACACACATTGTAGGAAGTGGAATCTCTTGCTTATAGAAGCTAGTGGTTCTTCAGACAAGGCTAAAATTGAGTCATTTACCAAGCCAAGATATTTTGCAGTAACAGTTGTGGGTCTGGTCACTGCTCAGTTGCTTACTCAGAACATTCACACATTAGAGCTGATGAATACGTTAAAAACAAACCCAAAGCGAACCAGACACGTAAAGGCCAATCTTGAACAACCCAGTGAGCAATGAAACACACACATATAACACTTTCTGCATGCTAAGATGTCGAAATTTTGGATTTTAAGAGAAAACAGTGAGACCAATGCTCCTGAGCAGAACCACTCTACCCTAGATACTGTATCTGGAGCAGAATCACAACAAGCATACCATACATACCATTAAGCTTCCTCTGAATTGCTTCTTCCTCCAAAGTGATGATGTACATCTGCTCATCTAGGTCTTCCAGGATCTGTATTTGGAAACAGAAACCTGAACTGAGTATCAGAGGCACTTTTTTCCTCACTGCACTAATATAATCAGGTTCACTTTGCTCCAGTAACCCATATTTTAAATATAGAGTCTACACTTTACAATACTGACACAAATGAGAACTTCACAAAACGATTATTCCGTTCTGCTACAGATCTGTTTCTTTACTGCAAGTAAACTTCCTGTTAAGTTTTTATTTATGTTCAGTTTCAGTCTAGAGAGATGGAACAGTAAATCTGACCTACCTTCAATCATATCAACCCTCACACTCAATTTAAACAAAAATAACTGCAGATTTTGAAAAAGTATATTAAAAAGTTAACTTTTCACATAAGCCAGTATTTCAAGCAAATATAAATTGCTATTCGAAGTTAAAACCAAATATATTAAGTCTGTCTACCTTACTATCAGGTGCTTAGAGATTAAAATTCATGGATAGCAAAACAGTACATATTATCTTTGTATTTCCAGGATTGAACTGACCAATGAAAAGGAATGCAAGACCTAAGTGCACCCAAATTTTAGTAACTATGAACAAGGAAATGCAACAGCCAATCACTAGAGCACTTGTACGGGTAGGAACTTCTCCCATCCCTCACAGCACTCAGTAGGTGAACAGAAGATTATCTGTGCATAACAAGTTCTTTGTTATGCCAACTACCCACATTTCACCCATCTATGTGTACCCCCAGGTACCCTTCCTGTTATACAGTCTTTGTTTGCTCTTGGATCCTTTGCTCCTGAACTCAGAACAAGCCCACACTTTTCAGGTGTTTGTAAAACACAGTAGGGAATACTGGTAATGAATAATAGTAGTAGCATTGATAAAAATTGAAAAATCAGAGGAAGTTTGTATTATTAGAAGCAAAATTTTCTGTGGAACAAAAAAACAGGTTCATGTGCTACATGAAAAATTTCAAATGAGTACGCAAGTCATGGCTATAGAAACTCTGATCACCTGAAGTCAGAATTCCATAGAAGTACAAGCATGTTAAAAGAAAGTACCCAAATGCCATTCTACCTTCACCCAGGTTGCACAGGAGGATAGAATTGTGTGGCACTTACTGTCGGCTTCACCAGCAACTGACCCATAACTGTAAACATCCGTGAGAGTCCCACTGGCGTGCACACTGTAGGGGAAGAGAGAGTATGCAAAACAGTCACTTGTAAGAAAAAGACCAATTTTTTATTGGATGCTCGCTGTGCTATTCCACACATAACCATTTTTTGGTTTTGAAGAGAACTGCAAGAGCTTCAAGCTGCAAAGGTGAAGTTTTAAGCACATTGCAGTCATATGATTTTTGAACAAGACGAGCATCTCTCCCCTTCAAGAGCTTAACTGTGATTTTTTTCTTTCGGCAACAAGGAACATCATATTATCAAATATCTTAAAACTTTCTCAACTAATTATTTATTCAAAGCATGTGGCACCAGAGGATATGTCTACACTAGTAAATTCAGCAGTGCTAGGATACATTCCTGGGCTTTAAGAATGGATTGCCTACACCAGTATTTTGCTAGAACTATCCCTAGCATGATTTGCCCTGGGCCAATTAGCACATTCTCAAACAATTCTCAGTGCAGTTCTGGAGTTCATGCAGCCCAGGAACCATTACCATGAGGCAATACATACACAGACACCTTCTGCCAACTGCAATATCCTGAATGGAATGACACTGGCTGGCCACTGCACTGGAGAACATCTCAGGCACATTGCAACTACTAGCACAGGTGTAGCTGCAAGGTCAAGAGATCCCAAAGCCACTTTGCTCTGAAAGTCATCCTGCAACTTCAGTTGGTAACAGGCTCAGCAAATAGCTTAAAATCTGGCAGCTAAGAAATAACAATGGGTCCTTTCTGATCCTAGCCTGTGATGGTTTCCAGGAATGCTGCATATATGCTTCTTGGGAAAAAGGCTCAACTGTGCTAATAGAAAATTATCATTAAAAAGTAACAGTTAAGGGAGACCAGCTTTCAAATACTGAAACCTGTAGGAGATGAAGGAATTTGTAACAGCACAGAGGAGGTTATATATTTATAGTTTCCATTATAATAGAAGCGTTGCCAAAAAAAAAAAAAAGGAGAAGCCCACAAGATTTTATAGTGAGGATTACATTTATTTTTATTAACTCATGTTTCACTGTAATTTCTATGTATCGCAGGAAAAATACAAGAGTACTCAAAAATCTAACTTAAGCCAGTCTTCTTTTACTGCAGAGGAAGCCTACAGGAAAAGGAGAAAAGAGAAAGGAAGTGATGCTCCAAATCACCACTGCAATAGGCTTTACTCAAACACTGCTGCAGCAACTAAACCAGCTGAAGATCTACAGAAGCTCTACTCCAGCAGCTGACTCACTGCTGTTATGCTGCCCTTTCAGCTACACAGATCTAACAGCATTTGGAGGGCCTTAAATAACCTCAGTGATTTGCTTGTACAAGATATACATAACTCTTCCAAAAATTGGCATTTAATCACAATGATTTTGGTGAACTGGTTTACAACAGCCCCAGAACACAGGCTGTGTTTTCAGCTCTGCTGAAACAAAACTACAGGGCAGATGCAGAAGTTTTGTAAACCAGTTTCCCATTATCAGCACCTCTTGTGAATCACACTCTGGAACAGGCTGCACCAGACACCAAGAACCACAGTGTTTTACCTCTCCCAGCTTCCTCCAAAGTGGATTTGGGAATCTGCACACACAGAAAACCTCGAGAGATTCACCAAGGTTTCTCATAGACAGATCTGCTTAGTATTAGGGACATTTCAGATTATCATTCCCCACCCTTTCTCCACAGTGGCAGCCCTGGGTTAGCTCTGAACTTATCAAGCTTGGAGAAGGGATGACACCATGACAGTCTAGAGAGGGATATGTTCTGTCCCTCTCAGCAGTTTTCTAGAAAGCATTCAGGGATGGGGTTGAGATTATAAGTGGGATTTGGAGCCTTCCATAATGTTTCTTATTCCCCTAAACACGGATGACTCAACTCTGGCTAAGACCAGTTGATATAAAGTTGGGAGTTTTACTGCATTTGTTTTAAATGCAATTGCATAACTGACCTGCAGACTGGCCAGATACCAGCTCAGTGATTATGAAACCTGACTGCACCATCTTCCAACTCCTGTCTACACAGCAACATTTTCAATTACAAAAGGAAGAAAGGTAGTTCACTGAATATAGGACAAAGTGTTCCAAAATAATTTTCTCACCATACCACCAACCTCCTGCAGACATTTCATTTAAAAGTTGTGCTTTTCTTTGCAGAATGGAATTCCTATTTTTCACCTACCTACTTTAACAACTTATAAGTTAAAATAAGTTAAAATTGTTTTGGGTGAGATCTGAAGTTGCTCAAAACCCAGAAATGTAAGGTATCATTTGTTTAAACTTCAGAACCCAAACCTAACAAATTTACATCTGAATTTAAACTTACTAGGAAAAGGAAAAAAAAAATCAAACTCTTAACTTTCACAATCAAAAAAATTTCCTTTAATCATGAAAAAAACTTACCACTAAAAAAATTCCCAACCCACGCAAACCCCCCCCAACATTAAATTGGTTCATATTTTGGAATAATCAGGAAAATACTTACACAGAAGTAACAAGCATCCCATCAGTGATATACAGGAATATAAATATGGGAGGTAGAATTCCCAGAGGTCTGTAAAGAAAACATTGAGCACAGCCTTAGCTTATTATACAGGCTACTTATGTCACAGAATTTCACAGAAAAATGGCACTGACTGAATGGAGATTCTTTACAACCTGTGCAATAGTCACATAGCATTTACTAAAAATATACTTAACTGGAAATACTCATTTCTGTAATTAAAATTAAATTAGTGTGACAATTCTTCTGCATTCCATACCATATAAAGACTCCATACTGGCAGCATCATTGTCTATAAGTGCTGAAGCAACCCATACGATTCCAAGGATAAGCAGTGCAAGAAGGATGAGCATTACAAGGGTTTCCAAAATACGTGCTCTGATGCCCTGTGGGCAGAAGAAGGGAGAGGAAGGAAAGAATACAGTCAAGAAATTTGAATCAGATATTTTTAAATATAAGAAAATTACAAATAAATAGCAGATCCTTCTTCCAAAATATATACTCACATTTTATCATGTAGACAAAAGCATAACATGTAATGCACATTTAAAAGGCAGTGCATAAAAAAAGGAAGTACTTATGGTTTTATAGTGTCCAGATTGCATTTTCCCCCTTAAACCCACAGAAAAACGTTTTAAATTGCATATGCCTTACAGTTCTCATTAATCTCATTATTCCATAAAGTACTCTTTATACCGTATGATTTTGCTCGAGCATTTTTAAAAGATGGATTACTTTCCTAATACTTTCAGCAAAGAAAGTGGATTAGCAAATTTTTATCTATGATTCCAATCAAGGGAATGGAAAGCCAATTATGGCAAATAGCCAAATGGCCCAGCAAGCATTAAACCCTGTGCAGGTACAATGCACCAATTTCCTTAAAATACATTCTGCAGCTGCAGCTGCACCAGTCAGTCTTCAGAGCCCTCCAGCGCACGGCCGGAGTACTGCTGGCTCCTGGCTCCTGCTGCAGCCACCGTTCCCATCATTCCCATCATCCCTGCGTGCCTCGTGAAACACACAAAAATCACTCCTCTACAAGGTGACAGAGCACAGCATTTGCTCCAGTCTAAACATGTAACAACGCTCTAATTGTTGCTCTAATAGTTGAGTCTTAGATTTGCAAATATAACTATATCAACACATAAAATCATACCTACTTTTTGCTCGCATTTTTATCACTAATTTAACTAATTTTGAGCAATAGAGCAATTTGGACACTTTCTTCAGGCATCCTGGCTATGAAGGGACCATTAGATTGATGTTCAAATAACAATTTTACTTTTATTTTTGTTTGCCAGTACACTGCTCCACAAGCAAACCCAACTCTTGTTTCTCACACAGGTTCACACCAACTTGGGGATATTGCACTGCAAAGACTACGTGGTAGTTAAAAGCAGAAAATTTGGTTTACTTCATTGCTTGTCTATTTTTGTCACCTCTTCCCTCACTGCTTAACTAACAGGGTAATCTTTACGTGGCATTTACCCTGAAAATTATGCTCCCTACATAATCACAACAATCAACCATGAACAAGGACCTCAGGCATCCTGACCATGAGTGCTGATCACTTGTAGCACACCACTTCCTCTCCTCTACCAGGCCTCTGCAGAACAGCTAAGGTGGCACAAAGGAAAATAGACAAAAAGAGACCTTCATAAAATTCCCCTTAAGGATAAAGTGCACAGATTAAGTCCAAATCCATAAACAACCTCAAACAACTAAATTTCAAATTAAAGTAGCATAGGATAGGATACAGTTTTACTCCTAAAACATATTTTGCATGTAAGAAAAGGAGCTCCGAGGTTGCTAAAAATTGTAAAAATGTTATTTTTGTAGTGTTCAGAAACCAGCTTTCAGTCTTCCATGAATTATTTTGAAGGTGAGCATCAAAGGCAAATACACATTTAAAGTTTTGAACTTGAGTAATAAATTACCAGGAAACAAACAGATTACAGTCTAAGTACTGAGCACTGATAGAGAGCCTTTACCTTACAGAAGACAAAGGACTAAAGAAAACCCAAAACTTTCATGGATACATGCACAGAGATCTACTTCAGGCTTTCCAAGACAATAAATATAAACCTATTGTCTGGATTCCTGAAGGCCTCAGCCACAGAAACTGGATTCCTTTCTTCCCTACTATGAGACACAAGTTGTCACAGCAGCAGATTCTTCTGGATAAACCTGGAAAATATTTCATTTTACATAGTGACCCGAGCACCAAATCCTCCTCCCTTGGATTGTCAAAACAGACAAAGAAGAAATACACCATTATGGAGACAGTCAATGTAAATAACACCTTCTCATACTGCAGGTGTTCTCTAAAGACAGGTAAGATTAGGACGATACAAGTAACACTCACTCTCAAAAAAAGGAATGACCACAGCAAGTACCCAGAGCTAACCACTGCTTTTGGCCACAAGTACCACTGGCACAAACCCTAGAAAAAGCCAGTTAGCTGCCCAATGAGCCTTCCCCATTTTTTTGTTTCCATGCTAGTTTCATCAATCTTTGATTCCTGGAAAATTGAATCAATCTCCTTTTGCTCTCAGTACTTACACCTATCTCCACACGTGTGATACACCAACAATACTGCAGTCTCATGTGTGTATTGAAAAGCAGGACTGACAGCTCACTCCAAAGCAGGACATTGTTTATATTACAGCATATACATACTAAGAATCACACACTGATGATCATTTTAAAACAGTAAAATAATAATATTTTTAGGAACTTCAGTGAAATTAGATAGAAATATTCTGTCATAGACAGCAATGAATACCTGGTAACAGTCCAGGATTAAAAAAAAAAAAAAAAAAAAGACACTTAAGGCATACAGGTAAATACTTAATCTCAATTAGGCACCCATAAGACTGTGCCCTATGAAAACATTAATGTTCCAGGCACATTGGTTCATACTTACATACAATGGCGTACCTGTCAAAAAGCTGCAATTTGTAAGGAATGAAAGTTACAGAAGTTTCCCCCCGAGCACACACTCACACGGAGAAAACCTCTGGAGAATCACAGAAGGGCTGAGGTTGGCAAGGACCTCGGGGGGTCACCTGGTCCACAGCCCTGCTTAAACAAGGTCTCCTAACGCTGGATGCCCAGGGCCGTGTCCAGGTGTTTTTTGAGAACCTCCAAGCTTGGAGACTCAAAAACCTCCCTGTGCCAGTGCTCAGGCACCCTCACATTACAAAGCAGTGAGAAATGAGCCTTAGATACCCTTATTACTTCTTATTTTTGCTGAGGGTAGTTTTGTTTATTCCAGTGAAAAATCCATAGCTTGAACATTGTCATTAATAACATCACTAATTTAAGAGCTGGGTAAAAATCTATACTCCTAACTTTGAGAAAGATACAGGTAAATACAAGCAGTGTTGCATTTTATTTCAATAAAGCAAAACTATCCAAATAAACCTTGAAATTCAATGGTTTTTATTTTTTTCCTGAGCAAAAACCTCATCCCTGACATTTTGGTTTTGGCTTAACATTTCTTCTTTGAGTCACTTTTCTTCTCTCACACAGCCCCACTATATTACCCAGATTTCTTAGACAAACCAAACATCCTGGCACATCAAAAAGAAATTCACAAAATACACAAAATGTAATTGAGCTTGAATTTTAAAATTAAATACATTAAGGTTTTCATACTTTCACTGCTATACACTCAGAATATTGCTGTGACTTCAGCTTATATTTGTGTGGGAAAGAAATAAAGGAAGCAGAAAGACCTAGAAAAATTTATTCCTTTCAAAAAAAACCTCGCCTAGAATAAAGCCTGGGATTAGAAAGATTATTTGCCACTCAAAGATTAGAAAATCTGAATCTGTAATCAGGAGACATTGTCCTCAAAGGAAAGAGATGAAGCAATATAAACCATGATTAGTTCTTCAGACACTCCCTGAAGATATCCAAAAAATACCAAGAGTGACAAAAACAAATTTTTTACTATAGACAAGGGGTTCAGAAAGCCTCCTCACTTTTGTACATGTAGGTGTTGCTCCTACTCCCCAGGGATATGCAGAGAAGAGGGAATAAGCACTAAGAAGGAGAAAGAGATGAACTGGCAGTGGAACATAAAGAACAAAAGGGAACAGGACAGCACTAATGCAAGCTAAAAAGAAAGGTGGAAGTGCTGAAAAAGAGTGCGATTTTTGGTCTTCAAATCATACATAAACTTCTCTGTACATCAAAAATGAAAGGGATGTTGCTCCTGGGAGGGACTTAGTTAGGGCCATTGTTTGGGAAGCGTTAACACTCCACAATTTGAAGGGAGATGGCACTTCTCTTTCTGGAGAGTGATTTTAGTTTTAGTAGCTCCACTTCAAAGTCTTTTTCCATGAAAGTATCTAGAACAAAACATCAACTGTCATTGCACTACAAGCACATAACATCTTTGGTAACTGCTGAACAGGAAAACAAAACACTTCCAATAGTTCCACTCACAATTTCCTCAAGTGAGTTTCAGATTATCTGTAAGGCAAAAGCAATTTCTGAGAGTCAATTTCCTGTTGACCCTGAGCAGAAATCTAGCATCATACAGGCCAACCTGACACATAAAATGGGTCTCTTGTGGAAGATGGAAAAACAAAAAATATGGTCAACAAAAACTTTTGGAAGCAAATTACTGTAACCCAATAGAAATTGTAATTAAACTGGTTAGCAAGGAAATTGGGAAAAAGGACTGACAGATTATACTCTCAACATCCCTCCCCACTCCCCTTTTTTTTTAAACTTCAAAGTTTCACAGCACATTTTCAAAATCCTCCTAGTTCTTTAACATGAGCACTTAACCAAGTGAAGTATTTTATTAAAGGAAAGATGTTTAACACATCAATCCCAGTTGACTGGAACTTGCCAAAAGCCCAGTAATATCTGTCATCTTCTCTATACACTAATGGGGGGAAAGTGGGGGGGAAAAAAAAGAGCATTTGAAGCTCTCAAGGCCTGACTACAAATAAAAGCTGTCCTACAAACACATCTACAGATCTTGTGGTTTGTACAGCCTTACAGACACCTGACTTTCAGACTTCTAATTCTTTAAAATTCAATTGTCAAGACATTCAGTAGTTTTTAGTTTAATCCTGAGCTACTTATGCTGCCTGGAGCAGCAAGCCTAGGGGTTCGTGTTTCCAAAACACCTAATTTTAGCAGGAATGGTTTTAATTATTCTAGAAGTGTTCCAACAAATTTTTAATTGCTACTCTGGAAGGTGTCATCAAAATCTTACCATGTTTCTTTCCTATTATGATTAACACAGATAAGTCATCCTGGATGACAAATAGCCAAAAGATATTAAAAAACAGTACACAGCCAAAAAAGGTAATCCTTCAGCTGAAAAGGCCAATGAAGTACAAATGGCATCAACAATCCTGAAGGGGTAGCAGATGTTATACAAGAAATTCAGAAAGCAAAATTACTAAGGAAACCATCTCTCCCCCATCAGTACTTTTGTGTTGAGGGATGACTATTATGCCACTTACAACACAGTAAGACTTTTCCTGCTGTGTGTGTTCACACATAACACTTAGAGACTGGTTTTACTGTGGAAGAGAACACGTGTAGTGAGAGTTTCTTATAACTTTTCAGTGAGGAAAAGGAAGAGCTCTTGATAACGGAGACAGTAAGTGTTGGGCGTTTTTCTTCCCATTTGAAATTCTGTGACTACTTTAAATTATATAAATGTATATATATGTATTATATATATTTATATATATTATATAAATGTATATATTTTGTATATATACAAAATGCTTTGTCATTAAGCTGGCATGGGTAACAACCTCTGGACACTGGTTGTCCACAAAGTTTCAGACATCTCACACAACCAGCAATTAGCACAGGGATCTTTCCTGACCACAGTGACTTACAAGGACAGCGCACAGGCAAGAAACATCCTGACTGCTCCTCTCTCTTTTAAGAGCCTCATGTTAACTCTGGAAAGTTTAAAAGGAAATCTCTGACGATTGCCATTCCAGAAAGGCTACGGTATAACATGCACCACATTCCAGGAAACTCACTGTGGAAGAGACCATTATCTTCCAAGCAGTGACACAACTCTGTGCCAGAAACTCACAAGTTATTTTTTGGGGAAAAAAAAAAAAAAGAAAGCCATCAAGCCATTTTTTGCCAATTTTTGCTCTGCCAGTTGTGATTAGAAACACAAATATTCTTCATAAATTTAAGCCTAGTTTTTAATGCTTTCTAATGCTTTATGAATTTTAACACATATGTACAGATATTTACCAAGAGTTCTTTTGTTTTAATGCTGATTGAATAAATAACTGAATGATTAAAAATAATTGAATGATTAAAAAGAAAAACTTCCAACATGTTATTTTCTCTTTCTGCAAGAGGTTAAATTCCTGGTAAAATCAAAGAGCTACAGCCCCATCCTTACCTCAAGAAAAAGCATCTCTTTGCTGGAACATTACCTGGCTATAGTGATTTTGATGAACATATTATTAGCTCCTATAAGATGGACATTTTTGGAGCTACATTGCCAATGTGGGACACGGAATAGCTTTTGTTAATTCCACATTTTAATTTGGTTGTAAATTGTGCAGAAAAAAACAAAAAACCTATTATCAATGAAGTAAAAATTACATGTTACACACAAAACCAGAGAGCGCTAACTAGGTTTCTATGGTGCTGAATATTTGAACACAGTTCTGCTTGGACATCTTGACCTCTTGCAAGGTAAGTAAACATCACTTTTTACACCATGCCCTGACCCATGGGGAAAGCCTGGGAAACATTTCTGCAGTCATGGCACATTTAAAGTACACATGAGGCCCATTGTTTTCATGTGACAGTAAGGAGTCTTAGTAACCTCAAGATTTGTTCAGTGCAAGGCTGACTGCAACAAACATGCACACAAACATCTGCAGGAGAAATGGAGGCACCAGAAAAGTGAGAATTACAGTGGGTATGAGGTTGGAGATGTTATATATTAACACCAATTACAATTTTAGCATGAGACACCCCCTCTTTCTCAATATGTGGGCATTAGTGAAGAGATGAGCATCAAGCATTCCACCCATTTCTATGGTTAGACACCAAACCTGGAACAATCTGGTTCCAACCTATTCAAGGCAGTGCAGAAAGAAGTTTTTCAATAAGCAAAGGAGACCCATTTTGCATCAGGTAACATGAAACACTACATTAATCACATAGATATTTAGTTATGGGGTCATTACCTTATGAGACTACACAAATTACTGAGTCAAACCCAGAAGCTGCAGTTTTAAGAGAACTCAGTTCTTTAAAAAAAATGTAGGTGCTAATGACTCAGGACCCTCACAGAGTGTGTTAAGAAAATTTTAATCAAGAAATAATATATTCAGGCATCAGATTCAAGTAATCAGAAAAAATGTTTCCTTGTCCATAAAAGAACCAAATACTTCAGGCTGTAACCAGAACCAACTGTGTCTTCTCCTACACCACCTCTTCCCTCACAGAATCCTTCCAGCCTGTGGGAATGTTAAGATTAAAATGAGCACTTTTCACCACACACAATAAGTATATTTTAAAGTTTATATTTATTTTCCACACAATACAAACACTAAAAAAATCAGTCATAAAACATTCCCAGCAACTTTCAGCTGATTTTTGTGTTAGTATCTTTTCTCAAATGGTTTCACAGTGGTTACCATTCTGCCAATGGAGCAAGAGAAGGCAGCTAAAATCATTTAACTGTATAGAAGTTAATAGTAACACGGTGTAAGTAATAAAATCCAGAAATTTCAAAGAGAAACTAAGAAGTAGAGAGAGAAAAACAAATTGAAAGTTAAAGGAACTTGATGGAAAAAAAACATAATTAATTCTTTGGTACTGACCAAAGAGATGTACCAGTAAGTATTAGACCTATGCCTGCAGAATTGGAAATGAAGGACCAAAATACCTCAACTTCAGGTCAAGAAAAAGATGTCTTTATTTAGTAGCCTAGTGAAAAGGACATCTATCCAGGATGCAGTACACCCACTGGACTGACTCCTCTGCCAAAGAAAACTTAGGCTCTCCTTCAAAGTCCCAGAAGAGTATCAAACCCCAGTGTTATAGTATATTTTGGGGTCCATATCCATCAAACTTTCCTGTTGACACCACTGCACAGAAATAACGCAGTGAAATAACCTAAGAACCAAGATGGACTCCTTGCAGTCTTGTGTCCTTGTGACTGGGATAAAAAACAGGTTTTTCCTCACTTTTTTCCCTAGGACTTATTTAATTATCCAATAGAATAGGGACTCCAGTGAGAATGATAATGTGGGATTCATTTATTGCCTAGCAGTTAAGGCACTGTTTCAAATACATGGAATAAAATTACTTAAGGAAAGAGCATACCCTGGGCTCTTCCACATCTAGGCATCATTCTTGTAGATTTAACATAGAAATAGTACATTAGAAACATTATTCCTCCCAAATTTTGTAACAGAATATATAAAAATTTCTGAAAATAAGGAAAAGTTGGACAGAATAGCAAAGAAAACGCAAACACAGACTTGCTGGAATAAAATAATTACAGCCTACAGCTGTCAGATGTACACGACTACCCTGCTGCAGCCCATCCTACAAAGGACAGATGCAGATCTACTGACACACAACCCAAACCTTTGGGGGAGAAGGGAAATAAGAAATGAAAGGATAACACTGTAAAATGATGACTGTCCCAACGTTACCCTTCCCCCACAGGTTTGCTCTGCTGTTCCATTCTCTAGCCCAGCCCTCACTAACGGAGCTCTCAGATGCTCCATTCCTTCCACCTACCCAGACTTTCCAAAGCCACCTGCAACAACAACAAGGGAGCTGTGGGATTTCTGACACTATGAGTCTCCCTCTAATCATTTACTTTTGGATCAGAAAGAATCTTTCCTGGTGGACTGGCGTGATAGGAAGATAAATACATGTTTTCCAAAGTCTTTGTAGCTTGGCAGAGGATTAAGATAAGTAACGCAAAAGTATAACAAAAGACTTGGAATTTCTGATTATACTTCTGGCAGAAAGAAACCCTGAAGACAGTTACCAAAAGCAAATGACATGTAGAAGCACACAGGCCACTTTTAAAGTTCTAAAATAAAGAAAAATAATAGAAAAATAAAATTAAAAAATTAAATTAAATTCAAAAAAACCTGAAGTCATGTCTATTACTAACCCCCTGATAGGGTGAATAAGATAAGAAGAAAGGACACTTCTAGGAATTAGTCAAAGCACCAGAAAGTTGGAAGTTTCTATTAATAAGCTGGGAAACCCTTCTAAAAGCTATATCAGGGAAAAAAAAAAAAAAGGTCAGGAGAAACTTATTGGTTCTCCCTCCTCCTTTACTTTGTAAATTAAGTTGTGGTCTGCCTCACAGATCCTTACTACAGATGCATTAGCTCCTTCCTTGTGTTGTCAATTCAAAATAAGTAATTCTTAATACAGAACAACCCTTAATGTGGAGTATTTCTAGTAATACTAAATAAATAATATACACTAAAGGTCTAAATATCATGTGGTTATCAGTATTAATAAAAGCCCGTTGCTTTTAGAAAGGGAATCAAAAGTGGTGTTTGTCTAGTAAAGTCTCATTTAATAAAAGGAACTCTATTAGAAAAATGTTTAATGCCTTTCTATGATTAGGACACTTATATTAAACCTTTCCACTATCAATATAAAACTGTATGGAAATTTTCTTCTCTGTGAATTAAAATTCCAATAGTATTAAATCTCTAAAGTATTTTTAAATTTTTATATAAATTAACAGAAACGCATGAATAGACTTACAACAGAGAAGAAGTTTTTGCTTGCCCTGAACTGTCACTGCTTGATGTTAATGAAGACTTAAATGAAGACACAGACTAATGTAAAATTATTCAAATACTCAAATCTTAATAAGAGATTTCTCATGCATAAACCAGCCATTTTTATAAAACAAATCACATTCTTCAAAGAGGAGATCAATTTAATGTTTCTTACCATTTAATAAGAGAAACTCAAACACTGAGATGGGAAGATGCTCATATTGCCTCTTGAAGGTTTTAACTCAGACATGTCAAATCCTTGAGGCACCTACCTGCCTTTTTCCATTGGCTAAGAAAGGGGCCTTCTAAGATCCCCTGAATTACAGCCATTTCAGGGATCCTGCATGTGTGAATACTTCCTTTCCAAAGGATGGCAAATTTTCTCGTTTAAATGAAACAGTTACATTAATTTTATTATAAACTGAAAATAAATTAAAAAAGAAGAAATACATCTCAGGCTTTTTAGACACACATCTATCATCTACCAAACAGAAGGGTCTATAGAGGGCATTAAGAATGCTCCATCCAAACAAAATTTAAAAACTACTCATTTCTGCCTGAAAAGAAGTGTCTTAGGGAAAAAGTCTTTTAGAACACAGTGCTACAGTTTACATCAATGATAAATGAAGATACTCAAGCGTAGCACTGGGAGCTGTTCCATCTGCACACTTTACAAATAGTAAAAGTATTTAACGTGTCTATTTTTGCTCATGCAGAACTCCGCAAGTTATCCTAAAACCAAATAAAAACTGTAACACAAAAAACCCACTCAGTTTATTCACTAAGAGAGCAGCAGAGAAAATTATTCACATCTCATTCCATCTGCAGGCTTCCAGCTACACATTAAGGCTTTCAGCAAAGAACTGTGGAAATTCTAGAAAGCATAAACGCGCTACATACAGCACAAATGTGCAAGTTCAGGATGACGTGGGCGTGGGGAAGGCACAAAAGTTCAGCAATGCATCTCATTCCTGGCTCAGATGAGGTGGAATAACTAATGCTCCAGTGCTAGCTTCCAAAACTGAGCAGTTTTACAGACGACCCTACCTACTCATAATGTGTCACCTAATGCAGTTTCTCACAGTGTGCTGGAGAAGTCGTGGTCAGAAAACCACAGTTCAAAAGAACACATAATTTTCTTTGAGCAGGATTTTTACCCCAATATTACTAACAATTCTTAGTTCATCTTGTTACTCTACAAATTTCCACAGCTCAAATACGTAAAAATGTTGCAAGAACATAGACTAACCTGACACACTTTGATTTTCTATCTCCATATATGATTTTCTATCTCATCCAGCATAATAAAGTTGGTCAATAAAAGTAATTATAACCTAAACCCCACATACTACAGCAGAAAAGCTGAAGCACTGCTCAGCTAACGACGTGGCAGCGAGGCAGGCAGGCCAGAAAACCTATCCCAAATAAACTCTACCATTAGCTTATCTCCTGGTAGCCTATTTTTTTGTAACTTACGCTGAGGCCTCTTTAAATGAAGTACATTCTAATTTATGGAAGCAACCTACTGACATTTAACTACTTCAATGAAACGGAGCACAGATCACATCTCATCACATCTTGATCCAATGTGTGCAACAACCAGCATCCACTTATTTCCCCCTCAGCTGTCCCCAGGTACAGAACTGTTATATATATTCAACAAACCACAGATCTCCTTATGCTGAAATAAAAAAGATAGATTTTTGCATATAATGTCCTCAACTGACTTAAGCAAGAAATCTTATAAAACCTTGTAAAGTATTTTACATACTTACAAAAACAAATTCCTAGTAAGCCATTATTCCTCATCAGACAAGTTTTTCTCTCCTGGCCACTAATTCTTGAATTTGTTTTTATTTCACTCTCATTGACACATGGTGTGGCCTTAAGCTGATGAATACGTGCATGTTATTTACCTGTCCTGCACAGTCTTGGATCCTAAATGTCTAAATACAGACAGTTAGGTCAAAAAAACCTTATGCATACTGAAGTCGAGGTTTTCAAATACAAAAATTAATACAACCAGCATTTCCAACCTCTTTTGACCTACCTGTAGTAATTTTCATGTTCTTACTGTGTGCAATGCAACTTTGTCTTATACTCTTTGTGAAGGGACAGAAAACAGACTTCACTGCAATACTTTCACAGATAAAGGTATTTTCATCTCATATGAATCTACACTAGAGTTACATACTCCTGCCACAGGTTTGCAAAAGCAAGCTATACACTCACAAAACTCTTTTAAGACGAATTTGCTGATATATATCTGTAAAAGAATAATTTATTTTTCCTCTGCAGAACTGCAAATGAAGGACCCGGTAGTGTAGCTATAATTTTAACATACTTTTGGAGTTTAGTGTAGACACTTATCAATGTGACATGCTAACAAGTATAGTAAACCTTCTCATCTTCCCTTTCCTGCCATTTTATAGGGTCTTCTCAAATTTAATATTAGATGGGCCTGTCCTCTACAATACAAATTGCAAACCCAATCTACATCTAGCCATGCACACAGCATTTCTGAGAACTTCAGTGGAAGCAGGAAGCACATGAAGGTTCAGTATATGAACCATCCTTAATGCAAGATTTACCATTAAATACAGTCCTTAACTCTGCACCTTACATCTTACAGATTATGTTATGGGTTTGTGCAAATGTCAGCTAAGTATTTTTCTATTTTAATAGGGAGAGGGAAAAAACCTGAACAAGCTGCTTGTCAAATCAGAATCCCAGAATAATCAGGATCTGCTTCTAAACAACAACAAACTGTAATAAATTTTAAGTGGTGTCATTTTAAAGGACTTCAGTTTAAAAACTGGATTTCATATCTGAACCTGAGATGTTAGCTTATGTCAAAAATACAAACCCAAACAGCTGCCTTTGATGTGACTGATTAAACAACTTTTGTCTCAGGTATCACTAATGGAATGAGTAAATGGGTTGTAATATAATGTATAATAATTCAGTTACATACTAGTAAACATTTCATAGAGATCAGAGCACTAAAGTCTCAGTTCATGCTCAATGATTTTATAGACAAATAAATATGAGCTTAAATGCCAAATACACATCCACTGTTAACAGGGCACCTCAAGACTATTTGGAGAGCCATTACACACAGTGGCCCGTGGGTATTGCAGCCAGAGGGACATGCAAGCATAAAGCACAGTCAAATGCTGTTTGCAAACAGGGTTCAAGATCATGCACTCTCCAAATCCCTTTTCCAGCAAAATCAAGGCAAATTTTAAAAACTGACTGGTTTTAATTAGAGATAATTTCATACTGGAAAGGAATTCCAGACCACTTATTTGCCAGTAGTTTGCCATAAAGAAACACTTTCTTTCAATGGAAAACTGCTTGAAATAAGCAAAAAAGGTTCTGAAAGTAAATACTTCAAAGCTAACTTTAAATATACTTCCTACATTGGCTTCGTCACATACTGAAAATATATTTTACAGTGTTCTAACCTATAGTTGTACCAGAGTTTTACTGGTACAAATAACAAAGCTGCTGGAAAAATACAGAAATTAGAATTTCCATATACGCAAGAAAAAAATTCAGCAGGTTCACTGTTCACTGTACTTATTACTGTGTTTAGTTACTTAGAGTTTGCAAATACAATGCATTGCAACCTCATACGTCAGACAGTTAAGTTTAGTTCAGTCTTTTTTCATGGTGACATGAATAGGAAAAGTCATTGCTACAGATAGACTGGATCAAATCAGCAACTGAGGAGATGGAAGACATACACACTGGGGTTGCTCAGCAAACTAAAAATAACTTACTTTTACAGCAAAAAAGCAGCTTCAAAAAATGTTAATAATGGTATTTCTGCAAAGCTTCAATCTTTCACCCTCTCCCCATATAAGTAATTTTACTTGTAAAACATATTTTTAAAAGTCATGCTCCAGTGAAAGAGGTGAAGGGAAGAAATCTGTAAGAGCAAAAACCACTGCATTTCATATTTGGAAAGGAACCTACACCCCACATTTTACTTGCACGGGCTGAGCTGCCACTGCTAACTCAGGCAGGACTTTGCAGCCACCACAGTCAAATCTTTATACAGTAGCAAGCACTACACAATAAATGTTCTGAACACTGGCCCAGCTCACCTGCCTTCAGCGTATGAATAAACTGCTACATTTTTAAGTGGTGTTTTTGTTAAAATAAACTCAATGAGGATTTGGGACGAGCTATCAAGGAAAGGCAAGCAGATGGAGAGACTAGCTGACACATAACAATAGCTGGTGAAATATTACTCTTATTTTCTGTAATAAACACCAAGATCAAAACATTACGCAAGTCAAATTTCCTTGAAAGGTTCCCAGCAGGAGTTTTCCTTTTTGTTTGTGCAGTACGCGATTTCCTCTCACCCACAAAAAACATACCAAGAATGTGCATGTGCCACTAACACTAAGCAGCACTTCCTTAATCACTCATTTCCAACAATTTATGGATGATCAGTGGCAAAAACGAGCAAAAATAATGAAAGCATGCAATGAAAGCTCATTGAGACAAACCGGCTTGGACTTCCTACTCATTTCTGTGTCTCTTTAAGATGGGGATCTGATACAAATTAGCCACTGGGAAAAAAGTCATCTGGTCATAAAATACAGTACAGGGTCACTTTTATGTAAGTTTGCCAAAAGGGACATAAACCAGGACAATTTCAAACTGTGACACAGGATAGAAGTATATTAAAAAAATCTTTGTTCCTCCTCCATTGTGCTGTCATGTTGCTCAGCTTTATAGACATTCTGAGCACCAGCTCTGGCCTCTTCGCTTCCACCTGGTCTACCTAATTAATTAAGCAAGGAAGTTACCTCAAATTTTTGTACTATTTGTTTTTATTATCATGCACTTCTTTTGATGTCCCAGGAGTTAACCTCTTAATCCACAGACTTTGTGTGTTGTGTTCTGAACATTTTGGGATGTCTGGATAATTTGGATAATTGGTCAGGATGTTGCTGTCGCTCATGTTAAACTTTATGCTATGACTTCAAGTTCAAAGATCAGTATTAAGGTAAAATACTTCATAAAGCCTTTTTAAAACTCTACACTTGTGATTATACAATATCCAGTTATTCCAGTTTGTCACAGTGGTAAGTTGCACTATTTGTATTTTCTTACAAGGAAATTACTCTTAAACATCTTTACCTTTGTCAACTTCAAGTAAATACAAATTTCTGCTGAAGTTACATCAAGAGAAAGCATATTTTAAAGGTCAAGAAAAGGTATAGCAATTATCTCCTCAAAAATGATTGCCTCCTTCACACAGCAGCACACACGTAATTTTCTGTGCAGTCTGTTATTCACACATGGAAACGTCAGCACTGTGACCTACAGATGCTCAACTGCAAATATCACATTTTTTCTTTTTTGGACAGAATGATAAAGAATAAGGTTAATTCTGACACAAAGAAACACAGCTGACATCTTTGCTTCATAACTACTACAGAATCTGAGCACATCAGTGACGAAGAACTGAAAGGTTATCTAAACAAGGAACATAACTTTATGCAGAGACTATACAAAATACAAGGAGAACATAGAAAGATATGAAACCATTTTTAATACTGATGCAGGAGGTCAAAGTTACATCAGGTACTCCAATAGCTCAGTCAATGCACTGGCTAAGGTGTAATGTATCACTGTGACCTTCGATTACTTCAGTAGTTTTGAAAAACTAAATTCATATATGTGCACGAAAATACATGTGTCCATAAATAAGCACATGGCATACACACATATATGCACATACATATCTGTATATCATACACCTCCAATATTGTATTTATAATTATTGTTCTTATATCAGAAATCTGCAACTGTCATTAAATGGAAATAAACTAGAGCAAAGAGCAGCACTTAAGCTCTTTAATAGGGCACAGTCAACCCCCCTAGGCCCAAAATGCCCTTTTTGAATTAACATAGTGGGTTTTTATTAAAAGCTAGGCAAAGAATCAGTCTGAATTTCAGTAGAGCACTGCATCCATCCATGGCGAGTGTCTAATTTCCGAATTTCTCTCCTCTGCACAATATGCAAGTCCTTGGTTGTTTTAAACTGTTGCCCTGGGGAATCAAAGTGAGTCTATAAGGGGGGCCATGTGCCATTTAGAAAGTATACTAGCAGCCAAGAAAAAAAACCTTAGCAAATTGGAAGATGGTTAATCAAACCCATTCTGATTCAGGAAACTCAAACAGTTAAGGGAGCGAGGCTCCCATACAGGAACATGGAAGGAAAGGTTATACAAAGCTTTAACAGCAACCTATGAGCTATTTGAAATATCATAGCTTGAAAAAAAGTCACATTACAGTCAGTGCATAAAATCAGCTTTTATAGCACAGTCTATGATAAACACTCAAACAGATGGCTAAAAACTTTGGGGGTTAGGTCCATATGTGATAATAACTAAAATTACTGTTGCTATTTAATCTGAACAAAGACATCCATTAAAAAGTAAAAAAATCTGTTCCATTTCAAAAATGAACCTCTTAATTATTCATTTTCAGAACTTTTATCAAAATCCAGCAAGTAATTCATATATGAACACGTTCAAATAGACATCTCCGCTATGCACACCAAAATCTCAAATGACCTATGTAGTCATTATAAGGAAGGTAATTCAATGACAAATTCAAGATGAGTTGCATAAAAGCTTCCATTGCAGCAGTCGTTTTATCCAAATTTTGAGCTGAGTTGGGTATCTAGAATCAACTGCTGTTACAACTCCCAGCTGAAAGATTAAAGATTACATATCCATGCCAAATCTCTTTACTGAATGTCTTCACATTTACAGTAGTTTGCTCTTCTCTTAAATGCTGCAAGTTTTGCCAAATGTATGAAATGTTCTTTTAAATTGAGACCACCAAAATCTTGATTTTTCCAGCAAACAGTAATACCATTTGAACAATGTTTTATCTCTCTGGTCCATTAGTTTGATGTGATGGATGACAAAATACAACATTTTTTTCAATTTACACAAAATAATTTGTTAAAGTAACAGAATTCCACAAAGTAATCGTGGTCTCAAAATATCCTCTGAAAAGAGGTAAGAAATATAACAAAAATCTACAGGAGATAAAATAAGATGGGAAATACCCTTCCTTCACAGATTCTAGAACTGAAAAGCCTACATATAATCCCAAGTTTGATTAATCATAAATTTTCCCAGATTCTAAGTACCCAATTATGTGATGTAATATTTTAAAATATATATAGTAATTACTGCAAGTAGAATTGTTTATCTGCATGAGCATCTGAACAGAACAGCACATTCAATTTTAACTACTAACTTAGTCCAGAAGTGACATCTGCCATTTATTTTCCAACAAAAGTGATCAAAGACAAGGTTTGTTCATATTAAAATAGACCACAATTTCTACATCTTCACCATCGGCCTTAAAGCTCACTCAAAACTGATCAAACAATTCAGTATGTCTGCATCCATTTTGGATACTTTGAAATAAAGCAGTCTGGTAGAACAGATACTGGATAAAGGCCTTGAGCACTTA
This sequence comes from Neopelma chrysocephalum, assembly GCF_003984885.1. Classification (NCBI taxonomy): domain Eukaryota; kingdom Metazoa; phylum Chordata; class Aves; order Passeriformes; family Pipridae; genus Neopelma; species Neopelma chrysocephalum. The sequence goes on along the minus strand of NW_020897732.1, from coordinate 7,843,670 downwards.
CACCAGGAATCACATTTGGCATCTGGGATGTTCCAAACACACCGAGAAGTAAAAAAAAAAATCCAAAATTGAGTTCACTGCCCTTTCAAAAGGTGGGTCTTAATACTAAAATCTGATCTCATCTACCCCATGGAAAAGCCAAACTACTCTAAAGCAGCAACAATCACCTTTTTCCTGACATCTGAAAAAGATTATGGTTCCATCTCATCTGGAGTTACAGATGTTTCCAAGCTTAAACATGTAATGGTCATCTTATTTATCCTGAATGGGATTTATTGATAGCCAATATCACTGTTACTATCAAAGTTTCGTGTAAAGTGCAAGTTCGATGTATCTGGGATACATAAAGTATCTGTTGGAGCCAAGAGAACTCTGCAAGTCAAGGGGACACACCAGAATGATGGTACCTGGCAGGCTAATGGAGAGAATCCTTGGTTTTGTTGGATTGCAGGAGACACAAACCTCACTGAAATCAGTTAACTTATTTTTTTAGAAGAAAAGATACATATTAACAATGGCTAGATACTTAAAGGAAAATGGAGTGGCCTCCACACAAAAACTGGAAGGACAAATGGAGTTGCTAAAAGTTCTTAGGCCTGTAGACACCTGAAGTGGAGGAAGAAGAGAGGAGAGTGTTTTCCAGCCAAGAGTGACAAACAGGGTTAAACACAGTAGCCCATCACCAAACTCCTTTAAAGTTGAATGCATTAGTTTGGTCATCCAAACTCGTAGATGAAGGGCCCTGGACACACATCTGCAGTTTGATCAATACACAGCAAAGATGCAGCATCATCAACTCAGCACAGGCGACACCAAACAACATTTACACACCAGCAGGACCTGGTCAGGGTGGGGTTTTCTGACACAGCTGTATTGCTCAGTCTAAGTAATATCTCCCAGTACCTTCAGCTGTGGAACATAGTTTTCGCTTCTCCACGTTGTTCTCTCAAATTAAAACTTTTCTTAGAAACTGTTGTATGAAGGATCTTTTTTTTTTTTGCTGTCTTCTGTTTTCTCTCTTAAATGAGCCCTAAAATCCCAACTTGAATGCAGCACTTTGAGTTTTTCCTAATTCCACCAAGAGCAAAAATGGCAACATCACTGCCTCCATGCCAGTTCCTGTCAATGCAACCAGGAATTACGTTTTCCTTCCAAACACAATTATGCCCCTGTGGCTTTACATGACATGCCATCTATCGATGATTCATAGTCATCCATATTCACCTTTAACTCTTTTCATTTTCCAGACTTCAGATCACTTTCCAAGACCCTTTGCTTTCTGAGAACTGTCATCCAAAGGGAGCAGAATTCCCTCATGTGTAGTATCATTAAAAACAAAAGTGTAATCATTTGGATGATAAAGATTAATGGAAACGTGCTACAATTGGTCCCCAGACAGTCATTCCAGTTTAATCTATTTGATATTTATGATTCGAAATTCATTTTGATGTGCCTCCATTATAGTAATTTTTCACTGTAATTCTTTAGTTCACATATTAACACAATCGTTATCATTCTATTGTTCAAAAATTGCTTTGCCAAGTTCCATGCCTCACTGAAATACTTGGCTCTCTTAAGTATATTCAACTAAGTTGAATATTTTATGGTATTCTTTACCCATTTAAGACAGTTTTCTTAACATATTATTTAAATACTGACCATACTTGAATCTCCTTTGGGACGTTTGTAATTTTAAAATTCACAAATCAAGCTTGTCTTCACGGGATCATCTGCTATTTAATCACCCGTCCCATGAGCAAGAAACCTGTGCTCCTTTTCCTTGTTACATTATTTCTAGTGTACTTATTGAACCTTCTCTCCTTTTACCATCCCCCCCAAAAACCCTCATTTTCCAAAAAAATCTTGACTAAATAATTTCATTTAAACAAAAAAAAAAAAAAAAAAAAAAACCAAAACAAAAAAAAACCACACACACAAAAAAACCAACAAAAGAGTTAAGTCATTTTCTTGGTCTCAGTACGTGTAGCTTTTAAGGATACCTTTTTCCCCCATACAATGGCTTGTGCAAGAGTGTGCAGCCGTATTTACACCTTCACATAAGCACACACATCCCAGAGCCAAATCCTCCCAAATTTATAATTTCAGTTTCATCAGAAACAAGGGCTGAAAAGGAAATATATACTGCAATTACTCCATATTTAACAGTGTTTTCCTACCTTTTTTAAGCCAGCAAATCCTTCTGATTCCAGGAAGAAAAACGCAAAGGGCATCAACACAAACAAACATAGATTTGAAAAAAGAGAAGCAAGATTCCACAAACCTGCAACAGACAAGAAAAAGTTGACATTCTATGTTTCTAAGGTTTAAAAGTTAAAGATACTACATTTTCCTCCCTTATATATAACAATGTAGTATACATACAAGTGCTAACAGAAGCCAGGTTTTTATGGACATATTTATTGACAGGTCATTGCTGAAAAACATCCATTTCTCTGTGTAATGATCTTCAAACAAAAACTGGACACCAACTTACACAGCAGCAAATGTCAGAAACCACGGACTACTTCCACAAAATCTCATTGAAGGTTCTTTAGAGAACAGTCTTCAAAGTTTTCAGGAGAAAAGTATTTTACTGTTCTCAGTGAATCTCACAAGAGATTCTGTGTAATCACTTTCTCCCATATTTTTTCCAAGAGAAACTCCAACAAACCATGGATTTTAACATGAGCCATGTTAACGCAGAAATGCCATTGTCACCTCCAAACCAGAAGATAGCAACAACAGCCTTCCACAAGGGGATGACTGGCTCAGTAGATGTTGTTTACCTCAACTTTAGTAAGGGTTTCAATCATCTCCTATAAATCCCCTCACAGTCTAATTAAAGAAGTAAGGTCTAGATAAGTGGACTCTGAACATTGGCTCAGCTTCTGGGCTCCCAGGGTTGTGACCAGCAGGACACAGTCAGGCTGGAAGTCAGTCACCAGTGCTATAAAAACCCCATGGAGTTCATGGTGGGTTTAACATCTTCATCAGTGACCTGGGTGATGGCAAAGACCATATCCCCAGCAAGTCTGCTCAAGAGAGAAGTAGGGGAAGAGCAGTGTCCTCCCCTGCCACTCCAATGAACCCCAACAGGCTGGACAAATGGACAGAGAACAGAGAAGAGCAGACTCAGGGAGATTTTATCAATATATAAAAATATCTGATGAGGGAGGAGGAAAGGAAAACAGAGTTGGATCTTCACAGTGGTATCCAGTGAATGGAGAAGAGGCAATGAGCACGAATTGAAAAACTGGAAAACCTACTTAGTTATAAGACGAAAGAAGAAAAACAAACAAACTAAAAATCCCAAATGTTTTCCACTGTGAGTGTACTCAAACACTGCAACAGGATGCCCACAGGTTTTGTAACCTCCACCCTTCAACATATTCAAACCCAAATGGGCAGTGCCTTGAGCAGCCTTCTCTGACTGACCCTGCTTGGAGCAGGTTATTTCCAGAGCTCCTTCCAACCTCAACCATTTTCAGCCATGGGAAAAATCAACAACTGATTACAACTAGGACATCTGTAAGACACATGTGACATCTGCAGGAAGGGAACAGGTTTAGCAAACAGCCTGAAGTGATAGCTAATCTCCATTAGGGTATCTGCTCTATAAAGATTTTCTAAGCTGAACACTTTCTGAACAGCCAGTTTCTGGTGCCTACACATAAACCCATCATCACTCATCCTATCAGAAGTTGTACAGGATGTGGTGTTTCTTCTTTATAAAAGCAGAAGCTTACCTGCAATTTAGCAGCTAAGAGGTCTAACTACTGTCACATGTTCTGCATCCTGAAAAAAACAGCTTTTACTTTGTAGAGAAAAACACTTAGTCCCCCACCTTCCCTAAAGCACACGTTTCCACAATTCTGTGGGACTATGTTATGTCACCTGAATATCACTGAAAAAAAGAATATCCCCCATGATAAGAAAATTTGAACTAACAGCTTTGTTTGTTTCCTTTCTTCCCATGTAGAGGTTTTTTTCCTTTTCTTCTTTGAAACTCTTCATTTCAGAAAGAGTAGGGAAGGAAAGAGACATTTACTGGGTGTGTGGGCAATTCATTATTGAGAGAATTTCTGTATGTAGTTCCAAATGTAAAATACTTAGCAGTGATCTTCACCTATACCCTCCTAAAAAATGCTTTCACCATATACGTCTTTTCTCCTTAAATGACATTATTTAAATTTGAAGAAGAAATAAAAACGAGGGGGGAAGAGGGAGGCAGGGGACCGAAAGAACTACTGCTTCAGCAATTGACAGCACCAGGACACCAGGAACTAAAGTTAGTCAAATACATCACAGAAAAAAAACTGAGAAAATTCCAATAGATGCGTGAAATATAACACTCAATTGCTAAGGAAAACAGACTGCCTAAAGGTAGCTAAACTCCAGCTAACAAAGAAGGGGATTTTTCCTTTTGAATTTGCTTAGCCAGGAAGCTCCTGTTACCATTCGAGAAACATTCAGGCATAGCAACATCAGCAAGAATGTCATTAACAGCCCTTAGGAGGGGACATTAACTCAAGCAGTCTGCTTTTTTTTTTTCCTCCCTAACAAGTAAGACACCAGAGTCAGAGTAGAAATACTACTAGATGGGGGTGGGAGTCTTATTTCAGCAGTTTTCTCTAGCTGAAGACAGACAGTGCATTCAGTCACCTAATGCAAAGCTGAATACCTGCTTGTCCTAATTTCAGCAGCTCTGTTACACACGTATCTTACAATACAAAACAGTGCTCAGGCGCTGCATAGCATGTAGAGCACTTCAAGGAAGGGAAGAGTGGTGCATATCCACTCTTTAAGTGATTTTTAAGAAGTTAAAATCCACAAATTTACACATTACCAGTTGATACCAACCACATTTACAGAATATTAAACTACAGAGCTACAACGTGCACCTGAAGTTGAGAGGGAAGGACAGTGATGTTCTGCTGCTGACAGACATAAGCACTTTCCTCAAAGTAAGGAACATACACAGCCCTCCATATTTCTTATCCTAATCTGATAGTTCAGAAATCAAATTAAAATAGACCCAGAAAAAGAATTATTTCCTACTACGCTGACTGTATCATAAAAATGCAAGAGACTTGCAGATATCAACATACAAGAAAGCTTTAAGCTGTCTATTAGAATATTTTAATTTTTTTTCCTTTGCATTTGTAGTGACTTAAGAATGTCCCCCATAAAACATGTTAATAAAACACGGAAATTAAAAATCTCTCAGTCTTTGGCAAACAGAGTAGACCCTAAGTAATCTCTCATCCTTCTTATTCGTGGCAGTTTCATTACGTTTTACCCCCACCTGGTGGTTGTACCCAACAGCAGCACAGGGGAACACCAGCTGTCAGAACTAGTTCTGGGTTTAGTTCAGCATGTATTAATTAGGTAAGAGTGTTCATAATGGATCCAGGTTTTAGAAGTTTTTTCTGCCTTTCTGCCTACTTTCAAAAATTTGAGGCATATATTTTCTACTTTTCTATATGCCACAAATAATGCAACAATCTGAAGCATAAAATTCCTTAGTGTCAGGTTCAAGAACCTCAGATTATAGCTGTAATTGATAAATCTAAAAAAAATGAAGTGTTTTCAAGTAATACAAATTTTTCCATTTGATAACACTTGCAAAGCAGTACACAAGCCGTACACGAAGGCTACGCTGGACAGAGACATAACATTGGCTGGGCTTCAGTGCTCGTGATGGCACTACGAGCTCTCACAGCTCGCACAGGTATTTGTCGCTGACCTCGCCGGGGTCCTGCCAGACACGAACAGGGTTTAGAGCCGGGAAATGCGGGTGTGCAAACCCGGCGGGTGCCACAAGAGGGAGCCCTTCCCCCAGGGAAACGTTCCCGCACACAGATCCAAAACCTCCTGATGCTCCTGGAGTTCTTCACACCAACTTAACTCACACAAGGTTTACCTCAGTCATACCAGCCCCTACGATAAGCTTTGCAATACACACACCTGGAAGCACCAAGATGCTGAATTTGCTTTCTTGCTACCCACTGCTATTGGACTTGAGAATATAAATTACACTGTGCAGGCATAAAGTGGTACTTTCCACATTAAAATCAAAAGAAGATGGTAACTGGAAAATTCAAAAGCCTTCTTATTTGACAGCTACTTACTCCAGCAGCTTTCTTGTTAACCCAAGTTTTCTGCTGTAGTGTAGCAATTCTGACAATGGGAAAATTTCTGAATTGGCTATTACATAATTTTCAGTCTCTGAAATATTTTACTGTCCTTTTTCCAAAGACACTTCAGACACAGAAGGAAGGATTTATTTTATTTTTTTCTTATGTTTGGGAGTAAAGCACGCAAAGGTCTGATCAGTCAAAGCCATGTGAAGAATGAGAATTAGCTGGGGTTTTTTTCCTCCCATGGAGGAGACATACCAAATTAGCTATCCCCTACGATGTGTGACAAAACAAATCATAGAATAACTCAACTAGAAAGAACCTATAAAGTCACATAGTCTAATCTGCCTTTAAAAAAACTAAACAGCAGGTGCAATCAGGTTGCTCAGGGCTTTAACCAGCAGAGTTTTAGAAAACTTTCAAGATCTCCCAGTGTCTCTGGATAACCTTTTCCACTGTCCAATCATCCCCACTGTGAAGAATTATTCCTTCACGTTCTGCAAACACCACTTCTGGCCTCTCACTTCACAAAAAAGCAAACAAACAAACAAACAAAAACACCCAAAACTCATTCTTGCAAGTGAGTGATCTGGAAATTAATGAATTTGCTATTTGTATTATTAGACATTTAGCAAAAGCATACATTTTTTCAGAGAAAAATCTGCTCAAGCCAAATCACTATCTCTTCACGAGAGCTAAAAGGACACCACAGTTAACTTGTAAATTATTTGTTCCATATTAAATAGTTTCACATAGTAAACCTACTTTCTCCAGCCAAATCTACCAAAGAACGTCCTGTTTTCACCAGTTACTATTTTACTGCACATCTTTACCACATGATACGCTTATATTCATAGCAAGTTTCTTAAAACATTTTTTTTTTATTTTGAGAATAAATTTAATAGCTATCATCTTAAAGAGAAAGGAACGTGAATCTTGCATTAACACACAAGGAAGAAGCTTGAATAGCATGTTTCAAGTTAGCTTCTAGTAGCTCTTATTTACATTAATATTCAAAGCAGTGAATTTGGTTTAATTCCATCAAGTTTGCCTAATTCTTAAAAAAAACAACCAACAGAACAGTTAAGACAGATTTTGTGAAATATCACACAGCAGCAAAAACAATGAGCCAACAGAACATTAACAATTCAATTAGCATATTAAATGAAAATGGAGTTATCAGTTTGAAAATAAGAACACATCTGTGCAAGTATAATGAAGACATCCATTTTAATTACATTATGCCGAGTACTAACCATGAATTAGTGAGCCATTTAACCACTGAATATAGTAGTTTTGTGGAAAAGAAAGCAGGATCTCATTGCTGATTATTGAGAAAGGTAGAAGCAGGACTGCACCAGCTGAAACTGCTAGAGTGAAGGTGCTCAAGAATAGCCTGAAATTTAAAGAAATGTACCACTGTTACCACCAACATGCTCTGAACAGGGGGGAAAAAAAAGTAGTTAGCCTACCTGTCAATCAGTGTCTGAAGGCAACACATTCTTACATTGTAAATGGGCAGGAAAAACTGGGATTTCCACAACATTTCACTTCCAAAACACAAATTTAATTTATCAAATAGCTTATAGAATCTAGTAAAAGAATTAATTTTTACCAACTACCACAATTATTCTCTTGGGACCTGCATGCATTCAATTCCAATGTGATACAAAGGTTAAATTACTGGAGTTCATGAAATATCTTTTCATAGGACTCCTCTTTTAGTTCTCATTTCCCACATACACACATACGCAAGAAAAAAAATCCATTTCTATATTCTTAGTACAATTTTTAAAAGCAGAGCAGCTTTCTAATGTCTAAAGAGTACAATTATACATAAATACTTTAACACGAAATTTTAAAAAAAATTGCTTTTCTTACACAAAGTAGTAATCTGAGTTATCATCTCATAGCTGTAAAGTCAATACCCAGAAATTGTCAGAATTATTTCAAATATTTAAGCTTATTCTTTATAGATCCCAAACACAACTTAAAGCAAATGCCATCTTGTGGCATTAAAAAGAACTGTGTTCTTAGAAAAGAAAAAAAAACCAACAAAAACATTCTTACAGAACAAATACAATGCTACAATAAAATCAGAAATAATTCTAAAAATAGCATGACAAAAAATATGATCTTAAATAGATCATCACTACAACAGGAACATCAGTAACTTGCTTACAGAAATCTTACTTTTCCTTAACAGTCTACGAATCCATTTTTCATTTACACAATACTTAATCTAGAGTAGAAAGTCTGAGTGACTAATTTTATTTTTAAAAATATTCTTATGCTATTGTTGTTGGTTTCTGAGACTTTTTTTTTCATTGATTTAAGGAATTTTAAGTATTCTAAGCCAGAATTGTGAAACCTAACACACTACAGAAAGGTGCTACAGCAGTTTGGCTTTGTTTTCTCTACACACACCCCTCTTAAGTCCTGACAGTTATGCCACATGAAGAAAAATCTGTGTACAGATGCTTGAGAGTTATTGCTTTTTGAAAAACAACATGCACACTCTTGAGGAACAAGAAAGCTTATGCTGAAAGAAAAAACAGCATTTTATATTTATAACAACACTTTTAACAAAACGCTATTACTCTGATGGAAGTGCTAATCTTGTCTTAAATTGTTCTTCATGCAAACACGGTGTATGTTTGTTGTATTTTAAAGCTAAATTAGAAAACAAATGCAGGGAGTTAACAGTTAACAAGACAAATTTTACCCTTTGAATACTGAAAAATGCAGAACCACAGGTGGATCACAGGTGCTATAAAAATAATTCAATGTAGAAGAGCCGTCACTGTAGTCTTAAAAGCACAGGAGAGATGTTCCTGGACTTGAGAGGGAAGAGCTTCATGGCATTTAAAAATATGTATTGTTCTCTAGATCTGAAGTAGACCTTGTGGCAAATAAGTGTTTTGAATTCATAAAAAGTATCAGTATCACACACTATTGGGAGAAGTGCACCTGAGATTTACATCTCCTTTGTACATCTTTCCCGCTTGCCACCACTGCACACCTAAAAGTGAACAGCTTGCAATGTACTCGGCACCTTCCCAGGGTACAAGACAAATCAATAAAGTACTCAAAGAGCTCTCCTTCCAAGAGGATGACAGTACCACCAGGGAAGAGCTAAGAACATTGTCATAAGCAAGTAGCAGGTTCACACAGTTCAGCAAATCATGTAATTGAGATGGCAGCAACAGCTCACGGATGTTCTGTAAATCCTGAGGCATATTTAAATAGGAGATATTAATATCCAGCTTCACAAAGGAACAGGACAAAGAGAGAGTTGTTGGCAAACAAGCAGGTCTGGCAAGTGTTTGTCTTCCACTTGTTATTCTTTTTTAAGCTTTTTTACAATGATCAGATACAGATGTCTACTTCAGAGGGAGCTAACTTTCTTCCCAGGATCCACTGCCTCCCTTGACAGGGCTTCCATCGACCACAGGGGGAACTTTAAATACCTACATTTTAGAGATCTAAACTTAGGTGCAGGTCTTGCAATGAGTTCTACCTCTTGCATCAGGTCCTCACACAATATTCTGGCTAATGCAATGTTCATGCCTACCAGGAAAACCACAGGTGAAAAAAGCCCTAGACCAAACTTTGATAGCACAAGGTACCATGTAACCAAATCTTTTTCCTCTGCCCTCTAGCAATCTATTTGCTGTCACATCTAAAAAGGGCTGTTATTTATCTGAAAGCACACAAGATTCTTATCATAACAATATATTCAGGGAAAAAAGTTCTGCACAGAAGAGCTATACATACGATATTCTGTTAACAATGGCATCTTCATCCTCTTGTTCATCTGAAAATTAAATTACAGCAGGTTATATTCCATACTTACATGTCTTTCCTGAGGCTAAAATGTATATACATAGAAATAATTTTAATTTGCAATTAAAATTTAGACATACAATTTATTAGCATCAATATTTTAAGAAGGTTCCTTCCAAAAATGAATACTCTTGCCTTTTTTTTTTCCCTAGTTGAACTCTCTTCAATCAATATAACAACGAGGTTATTTCACTTTACTTAAATATGCAGATCAAAATTTCTTGGAAACACCTTCCAGAGGGCTCTATGGCAAACACACTTTCAGACTACTACTGCCATGGCTGCTACTAGAAACTGTCACTTTGGGCATCTCTGAAACCAGAGAGAGCAGGCAAGCTATAGGAAAAGTCTTAGGGTACAAGCTAACTACTGCTGGAAATCCCTGAACAGATGTTTCATTTTCAGTACTAATGTCTTCTCAAAACAAGAAAGCATTCCCAGAGCAGTGGTGATGACTATTCAGTTGCTTCCCCTTACTCATCCCTCTTCCCAGCTCTTGGGGGTTTGCGACAACAAGGAGGGGTCTTGTTATTCTTGCTATTTGTTTTAGATTTAAGGTATCATGGTTTTCCTTCTGGTATTTCACATTTTAGACAATTTCTGTTTCTTTATTCCTTACTTAATACTACAACTATTTGAAATAATATCAACATCTAACTCAGAGATCAATCACTAACACATCATTTATTCTTTACAATCTTCTCTACATCAGTACACAAATGTAAGCATTTTTAAATTTGAAATCATTTTACATTCAGCTTTCTTGCATTTGTCAGGTTTTCCATAAGAGGTAAATCAAATTTATTTTAAAATCTAAGCATAAATAAAGTCAGGTGTTTTACGTACTTAAGAGTCATGCACACACTTGTAATAAACATGTAACCACTAACTTCATGCTATTTTGAAATTTTTATGTGAAAGTACATGGGGTTGTTGAGGTTTTTTTGATGGGAAGCTCATGGTATTTTGAGAGACTAAGTCAAGGTCTCTTATGAATCAATTTGGCTAAAGAGCTTTTTGGATAAAGAATGAACAATTTGTCCTTAAAGAGTTCCAGTTGTGTTGACTCTTCAAAAATGTCTCATCAGGAAGATCCTATCAAGCTACAAGGTTTGTCTACCTAAATACTTACAGAGCTTTCTGAAAGACAGCTGCAGAGCAGTTCCTCTTCCTAGCCAAGACTAAGTGCCAGAAAAAGGTAGTAAAAGTGTCTTTGCATCCAACAGTATTTGCCAAACCAGTTTCCCCTTCCTGTTTTTCTGTAACTCCAAATGGTAACAGCTTTGTAATATCCAAAATACATATTAGGATCAGAGGATAATGTCAGTTTTACTTCCTACGTTTAAAGAGATGCACCTTTTTTTTAAGGTATTAAATTTCACGAAGCATTTACTTTTTAAAATGTGACTCCTTCTATGAAAGCAGCTCTATCATAACACAGGTCACTATAGCTGAATAAACAGTTTCCATTAAAGCTCAAAGTGTCAAGATCATCATGCACAAGAATGTTTCTACAGCATGACTGACTATTAGCAAGCACCAAGGTCCCAGATAAGCTGCCAAGAGTCAAAGATTCTGACATTTTATACAGATTTTTATGCTACTGTCTTTAGAAAAAAATATAGACAAAAACGATGGGGCTTCCTACAGCCTAGTTTCAGACAGATAATGTTTCTAAAGGAAAAAAAATTATAGTATTATCTCAAGAAATAAGACTTCAGTGGAAGTCATAAGGAACAGGTTAAGAACACTAAAATAACTTTACCTGAGCAAAGCAGGACTTTTAGAAGAAATACAGCACTTTCCTTCTGTATCACTGGTAACATTTTACTTTACCAGCTAAAGATGTAAACTTGATTTTGGTGCTAAAACAGAGCTGAAAATACTTATTCTAGAAAAGCTGATGTAAAAGGAGAGCAACAGGATCTAAAGGCAAGGGAGGCAGAAGCGTCTACTTGACATTAATCCCTTTCTATCCTCTCAAAAAAGTTAAAATTTAGGCTGTCACAGAGCCACAACAGAACCAGTGACTGTGGCCCTCCCACTCAATCATAGAGACACTTTAGTGCTCTCCCTGCCTTTCTTAGTGATCCCACATGGCACAAAGAAGGACCTGAGGAGTGCCAGAGTAGGCACAAGGGAGAATCTGGGAACTCATGGCTCAGGGACAAAGGAAACACAGAGAGGGCAAGACAGCAGCAGAGACAATCAGGTCAGTCCAGGCTCCCCCAGACCAGCAGCCTGGCAAACACTTTTGGTCAGGGATCTTGTTCTTCTGCTTTCTTTTTTCAGAGAGAAGACAAATCATCTATTCACTTGAGAAACAGAATTATTTTTGGATATGTTAAAAATTCTGTGCTTACCTGCTTTCCTTTTGTATCTTGTGATTATGAAGTAGGAAACTATGTAGAGAACAGCAAACAGGAGAAAACAGATCTGGAAAAGAAAAAAAACATTGCATCTATTAGGTTGTGAAGAAATGTCTGGATTTTAATAAACAGAAAATCCAGTCTCAACAATTTAAAACTGAATTCAGGTCAACAAGAGTGTATTCTATGTAAATTTCAAGACTCTTACGTTTTATATCTTATTAATAGAAAGCTAAACCCATAAGAACAGTTTAATTAGAATAACAGGTACTGGGGAATTATATGGTCAGCATGTTTTACTCTAAAATTAAGAAAAAAGCCTTATTTACAGTGTGATTTTTTTTTGTCTGGGGGAGGGGTGGGTGGGGTGGGTTGTTTTTTGAAGTTTGAATCCACCTGAGTTGTGAAAGTAATCAGACTTATACGCCCTTCACATGTAACCTAAGGATAATTGTATCTTATACAAGGGGCTCTCTGAAGATCTATTTTGGAGTAAGCTGTAAAGGTGTGGAAAGAAAGAAACATGTTTACTATTTCCATCATGTCTTGAATCAAACTAATTCCAGGTGACAACACACACTCCAGAGAGACTCGTGTGCCTACACTGGATGTCCAAGCCTGAGCTCATCAAACATGATGTTTTCTTCACAGTCAGAAGCCAGGGGCACAATCTCCCTCTTCATAAGGCTGGGGGCTTATTTAGATCAGATGTACCTTGAGCCCAGAGTGACTTGCATCAAACTGTTTCTAAGACGTAGCACCAGCATTTCAACACAATAAGGTAAGACCAAATCACCTACTAATCTGTCAGAAATCTTGGAGGAAAGGAATCGAACAGCAGGACAGTTTTAACCCTCCAAGTCTTTGTGGGGTTAAAAAAAAAAAAAAAACAAAACACACACAACATTTTATTTGCTTCTGAATGAGGCATCAGTGGCTCAACACTGTTTCCTTCATCTTGGGTGTTGATACTATTAAAAACGTGACTCAGTCAGAAACACAGCAAGAAGGAAGCATCTTCTGTGCAGCAAAATAACTTCGCTGGGCAACAGCTGATCTATTCATTTAATCAATCATTTGTAGATTTGTTGCCTTGAAAAACTCACTGTCTTAAAAAACTCAGGAGCAGAAAAGTTACCCTAAGAAAAAGGGAAAAGTGAAAGAGAAGGTAGTGATGATAACCCTGGAAAATTTGCATCTAAGTAAGCATATTGCATCCAAGTCAGCAGAATCAGAGGGAGAAAGAATGCATTATTCAGGAAGGACAGCCTTTTTATAAAATACTGATAAAAATAAACTGAGAAAGTTATTTCCCTTGTGTAGTCAGACATTTCAGATTTAAAAAAACAAAGTATATCCCAGTATCTGAGCAAGGCATTTGGGTGCCTGGAACTGCCCTACAGGTGCCTCCCAGAAGTAGGACAGTGCTGTAGGTCTGAAAGGGGCAACCAAGCTCATTCTCTGTGCAGGCAACACACAGCAGCAACACCCAAAATACAGATGCTGAAAATTAGATTTCATGACTAGATCTCCAAACTCAAACATTTAATCTGAATACAGCTCACCACTCCAACTTTCCTGAGGAAGCTTCAAAGAGGAAAAGGTTTTGATAAAGAATTCAATTCTTTAAATAAATAATTCTAATTATAAATAATGTTATTAAGATTTAATAAAAAAAAGTGGGTATATTTTTGAATCAGAAAGAACAAAAGAAACTGAGAGCAGCCTTGGTTTTTCAGTACTCTGACCCAGCTCATCCTGTCAGTATCAGAAAACGCAATGGCAGTGCTGAAAGAGAATCCTTCTCCAAGCTTCCAGTTCCTCTGAAAACTAGACCAAGGCTGCAGATAGAGACATCTAATTTTAGGCACCCACTTTTTAAAATCAGGTATCACATATACAGGGTCAGTGAATTCTTTAAAAATCTGTCAGATCCAAATAACACTGTACTGACGTAAAAGAAAGATGTAGTTAAGTTCATTTTTGGTTTAATTTTATTAAAAACAAGAATAAAAGTTACTGTAATCTTGTTTGTACCTTCAAATAAAACAAATGACCTTTATTCTATCTGTGATAGCAAGGTTACAATGAAAATGTGGGTCTGTGCTTAAAAGGTACCACTGAGATAAAGGAGATGTTTTGAAGGGCACAGCAGATAAAAGCTGTCCAGTAACACCAATTATCAAATGCTGCATTTCTAGTTTTAAATAACAGCTACTTTGCAACTCAACAGTAAGGGGTAAGTATGTATCTTGGTGTAATCATCCCCCTACTTCTGTCAGAATTGAGAACAACTTTGTACATGTTTGATAAAGTTGTTTATTGAGAATTCACATAATTTTAAAATGATGGGCAAGAAAACACGTAAATTCTGATAAATGAAAGCTGTAGGATCTTAGCAAAAGAGAACTCATAAACTAAAAGTCCTTCATACTGAACAAAACAAGTCAAGTAGCAAACTCAGAAATATTACTGCAGTCTCAACTTATATTCGGTGAAACCTCTGATCCTGAACTGTTTCTGACCATGCATTCTGAACAGCTTTCTAAAGGGAATAGCTAAAGTCAGCATCCTAACTATTTATAGAGTGGAACTCAGTTAAGCTGGGGAAAAGGAATGTGTTGCCCATGATAGCTGAAGAATAGGCTCCACTGTCCTGACACGCTGCAATCCTGGGTTCTTATTCCTCATGCTGCTGTTTGTTTCAGGATATTTTGTACTGGGAAAAAAGAAAACCAGCTTTGTTTGTACTTGCTCAACTTCAGTTCATGTTTCTCATATGAGTGACTGGGCTTGTGTGCAGCACTCCAGGTACAACCTTACAGCTGTATGGAACAGCATTAAGTCCTTCTTGCTGTGCTGAAAGTGCTTCACCACATTCACCTGAGAATCATAGGAGTAACTCAGCATTATCCTCTGATTCACTGGATCCATCCACACTGCCTTTTCCAACCACTTCCAGCAGAGCAGCTCTCAAGTTACAGTAGAAACGTGGATTTAGAGTTCAACCTCATCACCACATCTTTTTAAAAAAAAAAAACAAAAAAACACACCTTAACGTCAACTACGTCTATGGCTTTGCGGTAATTGAGTCCTTTCTAACCCTGTTCTAACCCTTTTTTGTGTTGACTACATCTCCTGAAGAACTAGGTTTGTGCTAAGGACAGAGTGGTTTACTTCATTTTCACCTAAGTTGAGCAAGATTGCTCTTAATGCTGATACCTGAAGAAACTGAATGGTAGGGTTTTTTTCTCCCAAAACACACCACCTTTTGTCATGCACAATACAGACAGTTTCTTAGTTACTTTACAGCTCTTCCACTAAGGAACACTGACCCTAGTTTAAGAAACCTTTCAATGCATTTCCTGGGTACAGCCCTTGGCACCCGCAAAAGGAACACTCTAACAATAGCCATGTGGCTTCAGAAAACACAGTTCTTAACAAGTCCTGATTTGACCTTCCCAAAAAAACCCTGGAAGAGAGCTAATTCTCATATGCATATGTTCATAGTACCCTAAATCATCTGTCAGCTTTCACTTCTAATCACTTATTAAAAAGCACGGGTAGTCATACTGAAATAGGGCACTACTCAAAACAGAACACCATAAAAAAAACTACATCGATATCTTCAGTGGAAAAAAAAAGCCTTTATTCTTTAAATTTCATCTTTTCTTCAGAAAACTAGCATATGTGACTGTATTGGAGCCAACACTGAAATATAATGCTAAATCCAAGTCATTTTTGCAAGCTGTTTCCAACCAAAGAGCAGGTTCATGCCATCATCTCTACAGTAAGAGCTGACAAAAGTTAAGGATGCTAAAATACAGCAAATCTAGGACAAGCTATATTCCTCAGATCCCCAAGTTCTCTGCAAGAAGTTTTTCACTGGAGCTCAAATGAAGCTCTTTTAGGTTTGATTTGCAGAGACAGTTAAGACACTGTGCAAAGACTGGTACCCAACTGTGATGAGTAAGGATTTCTGACAGCCCCCATAGTGTTAACTGAAAAAAAAAAAACGAGAAAAAAACCACACTTCACAAGAAATAATACCTTCCAATATTAAAATTTATTTCCTTAAATTCATTCCAACTTTGAGGGACAAAGTAGTTGTGCATCTGTTGCCACAGTTAGACTGGGAGCTACTTTAAACGCAACTATGGCGCGTTCTCACCTTGTGGGGAAATACAACTCAGTCCATGTTTGACCAGATGGATCAGAACATAAAGGAAATTAAGAGGAGTCCAAGAAATGTATATGGTTATAGCCAAACAGTCAAGCAAAGCAATTCTTAATCATTTTTTAATGTTTGTGTGTGTGTGTCCCCTCCACACCATTCAGTAACTGAAAACAAAACACATAGAGGGGCTCCCTTTTAACAGGGGGCACATTAAGGAGTCTTCAAACCTCATGCATGTAATTCATCCACATCTCTTCCCACGGACTAAATACAACCTCTGATGGGACAAGCAAAAGAAACCTGTCTTCCCCTGGAAGTGCTTTACGCTCCTGGTTAGATTACACACTAGACACGCCAAGAGAGGTTACTTGGAGACACACTGCACTACATTCTTAGGTATCTGATATCCAACTCTTTCACAGTCATACTTCAGGATTTCTCACCCAAAGTCATCCAAGTATGATCCAAGTCATTCTTTTGGATCTGTACCACATAGCTCCTGTGAGAATGGAGCTGGAGATCACCTGCATACATTTCAGTTTGTAACTGTGTGTCTCTAAGGGGCTGACATTAAACACGAGCAATAACAGCCTGAACTAATTCAAATTACATTGTACTTATCCCACTGACAATTACCAAGGATCAGCTGACACTAATTTGTCCATGTGGATGACCTTTAAAACTCTGGCACTGAAATTCATACCTTAGATTGGAAAAGCATCATTTTTTGTTGCAAGGGCTAGAGCTACCCTTTCATGATAAGAAAGACTATGCTCAAAATGCATAAGATTCTCCTTTTTTTCCCTCTTACAAACAAGATTCAACCATCTTTTACAACTGTAATTCATGCGTGTGTGCATCAAAAGCTGCATTTTTATGTAGAGGAAGATCCACAGATTCTATTTATGTAGCATGGAGTTATTCCCAACTGTTGTGCAGGAAGCACAGCTGTAGTTTACACAAGGAAGAAAGCACATAGGTGCCTTGTCCAATAATTGTCCAATACCTCTCAATCACTGTGCCCTGGTAGCACACACCCCAAAGAGCATCCTGGGCTGTATCACCTGAAGCAAAGCCAATAATCATGGGAAGTAATTATCTCTCTCCAGGCAGCATTCATCCTGTCACATGTAGTTGCCGAGTCTAGTTTTGAGCCTCCGATATAGGAAATATGTTGATAATTGCAGCAAGGAAGATGGTCAGGAGGCTGGAACACTTGCCTTGTGCAGACAGGCTGAAGGACCTCAGCGTGTTCAGCCTGAGACAAACAAGGCTTCATTAAGGAGACAGAGCTGAGCTCTTGACCATGGTGTCAGTGGGAGGATGAGACTGGAGGCAAGAAGAAATCACCTCCGTGAGGAGAGACAAGCAGTGAAACCAGTTGCCCAGCAAGGTTGTACAACCTCCATTCTCAGAGGTTTCTAAGCCCTAAGCAATGTAGTCTGACACCAAAGCTGATCCTCCCCTGAGCAGGAGCTTGGAGTCCAGTCAGCCTTTTTTACTGTCCTGAATAAATAAGCACCATTACAAACTTAGTCACCTCATAATTTATACCCTTCTCCAGGTCATTTATGAATGTGCTTAAAAGTATTAGTGTAAGCACAGGCTCCTCTAGGACTGTGTCAGGGGTGTCCTCCAACTATGAAAGAGCCAGACATCCTACAGAACAACTTTTAGCCCTAGGAACCACCACAGAACTCATTCACAGAAAGAAGTCACACACCTTAGTAATGTTCTTTGACTTAACACACTTCCAAGCACAAAACACAGGTTCAACACATGTTCATTTCGATTTGAAAAGCATCAAAGCAGATAAGTTATCATTTCCTCCCACTTGATTGCATAGTACCATCTACCATAAGGAGAGAAAATCTGGAAGAGCAAAACAGACAAGAAGTGAACAGCATCTTACTATGCTCTGTAAGAAATGAAAGATCAAGAAGCTCTAAAAAAACTAAGGAGTTAGGGAAGAAAGGAAATAACTTTAAAAGAAAGTGGCTGTGTCAGTATTAAAAATCGCTACTGTTATTATACCCACCAGCATTTCTATGCAAATGATACCCACAAAAAAAGGCTACAGACATAACAAAGAACATCTCCACTTCTTGCTGTTACTTTACAGACCGTGTCCTTTTCCCTAAGTAGAAAAAACAGCACAGAAAAAAGAGAAGGCGGAAGTCACTCTGGGCAACATCACCATCTAGAATATGTCTATTTACATGTTTAAGTGTTCAAAACGGAACTGTCCGTGTTTTGCCTGTGATTACTACATACAGAAAAATAGTTGTGTTGCAACTATTCTGGGGTTAATTTCTGTAACAGAAAACAACTAAACACAGCACTATACACTCATCTCTTACTGCTCTCATGCTGCTGAGGTATTTTAATGTGCATTAAAATGCCACATGGCAACTAAACAGCTTCTTTTTACTGTTCCACTTGGCAACTGCTTTTGTTTACTTGCAGAAAGGATGACAGGAATAAACTGCAAGAAGATTCAGGTGGAGACAAACAGTTCTGCTTGGTCTATTTCTAATAACTCAATTATCCCACTGACATCTAAAAAGCAAACAAGATGGAACATCTGTTTTGGATGTGTCAACAGTAAGTGACCTACAACAAACTAAGTACACTAAAGAAAACTAAAACTTCTAACTATGCTCTCAGTTTTACCTCAGCATTCATTATATCATCTGCTTTGGACATCTTATTTTTCTCAAAATGAGATATTAACTATTTATTCTTAAAAATTCTCCACTCTGTGGTTAGATTAAGTTCAGTCTCAATCAGCCAGCCCTATACACTTGGCATGACACACTAAATTCAACCTTAGGAGAAGATGTCAAATATGTCCTATGTCTACAGATCAATTTTGCTCATTAACACCGCCCTCCACAACTATGATTCCTCCACGTGTATGGGCTCCTCTCAGGACTCCTCCCTGGCTTAAAACATGTACAAGATGTTGACCCACTTTTTTTTGTTGGTTCCTAAGTCATCAAGAAATTATAATTATAAGTGGTTCACAGGCTGGGTGCCTACACTTGCTCATCTAGGAAAAGATTCCAGGATCCAACAGAAAACATAAAACATCCAAAAATATATTCGATGTGCAAGAAATTCTGCTGAAGATAAAAGTCAGCTTTTACAGCCCTTCAGAAGGTAGCTTCCATATGTCATTCACCTAAAACTACATTCACATTAACTTCACCAACAGCAAAGCTCCACTTCAAACTAACGAAGGAATTCAAAGCAATAAATTAATTTGTTAGCTTTTACATTCCCTTTTAGGTGCTTAATGGCAATGTATTTATACTGCCAGGTAGAGAGAAAAAAAAATATTATGGCATCTCCACGACTATTAGTGACAAGCCCAAGATACCTTTGTTCAGGGTTCCGTCGTCCACAGCCAGTAATACACTCAAACCCCCTCAGAAAACGACAGCAAGTCATTTTTGTTTGACCTGTATGGGCTGCAGCAATGCCATTAAAATCAGAGTCAAGAGTACTTTTCAACATTAGTACACGATTTAGAAACACTCCCTAGAATTAACACCAACAGCACCAACCCAGACCATGCTACCATTCTGCCCCTGAATGAAGGTACTGCTCAACACAGCCAGGCTATGATTACAGTTGTATTAAAATTTAAGACTCATTCCATTAAAAATTCATTTCTGAAAAAATAACCTCAAAAGTCTCATTAATACAGACTTAGTAAACAATTTATTTGTTTAAGACAGCTTCTTTGGCTCATTTTAATTTTTCAGGGCAAAATGCTTATCTTAGAAGACAGAGCTAACAAACTTTCTCATCTTAACACATAAAAATACTCTTCCTTGTCTTCTCACACATACATCTGTAGCATTTTTTAAGTGGCACTCCCAAAACACAAACATATTTAAACTGCAATACCTGTATGTTTTCATAATTCTCTACTGGACATAAGTAATCACAGTCCAACTTAGCAAATATTTTAGACATGTTGCTATTGTCAAATTCGACTAAAACTCATCAGCATCAATTCTTCCCATAAATACATGAAAAACAGAAATTACGGTCAGACAATGGAAAAAATGGGATACTAGAGGCATAACCAGACACTTAAAATCAATAGTATAACTGTGAAGTACTGTGTTTTGATGCCAATCATTAAGCCTATCCTGGTAACCACACCACTGTAAGACAAGAAGGCGAAAGGGGAAACAAAAAATCACACATATACAGTGCTTCTATCCTCTGTATATTGAACTCAGCTGTATGCAGACTACACAGACTTCAATGCCACTGATACACATAATACCTGCTCTGGAGCACATGTGATTTGGAAACAGAGGAACTAAAACACAGATCTGTAGAATATTTTCCAGGTAATCAAAATTTTCAAAAATTATCAAAGTGTTCAAATATTAAAACAGTATAAAGCACAGGGCTCTGTCTTGCAACCGTGCTGCTGGTAGTTAGAAACTTTTAACATATCCAATTAATCAAGAAACTAGAAACCTCTGCGTGGGAAGCAGCTGAGCAACACTACCATCCATATTCAACACCAAGCTGATGAAACATCAACATGAGTTTTGAAACCACCTTTAAGAGAGTCAATTGAGCCCCAGAAAACACAGATCAAAGCTGCTGAAAGTATGAAGCAATTTCCCTTGTCACGTGAATGCCTAATCCGGGGGTTGGAGGCAGTAGCTCATTCCAGGTCATCTCTACCTGGCTGTATCCTCACCTTCTGGACATTATTTGCATAAAAACAAACTACGGTCACAACTTTCAAATTCTCTCCTCTTCCTGTGTTGTAAGTTATGTAAATTCTTGCACATGAATGTTCCCAAGAAGTCATCTGACAGCACACATTTACAGGAAAGCGTCTGCAGTTTTCAAGGTAAGAGGGGAGGCATGAAGGGAGTAGAGAGCGAGGCAGAAGACTTTCTCAACAAGAGTTATCACTGCCCTCCTAAACGAGAATAAATGCCAAATTAAATATGAGAGGGTGAAAGACGGGAAAGGAGAAAGCACTTCAGTTTAAAATAAAAAAATCACTCGCTTAACCTTGAAATAAAAGTGGTACGTTTATGTTGAATGGAATAGCTTTTTTAGATAGTCTTCCTTAACCCAAATTTCCAAGTACATCACCAGAATGGAATTCCGACTTTCTTATCATAACCTCACTGGCAACATGCTTCAACTCCCTCTCCACTCTGACATTTCCACCATCTCCACTGCTGCTCTGCTCTCCTCCTCACCCACCCCTCAACCCTTCTCAACATCTCTGAAAACAATTCTTTCCAGAGAATCTTCTGCTAATAAACTCAGTAACAGTCAGCATCCCCCATCGCAGCAAAGACTGACATGTTATTACAACCCTCCCATCCCCCAGTTACATCCTGCATCTTATCCAGTCTCTCTACTCCATGCCCAGCTACCCAAACAAAACCCAAGACAGACATGCTTGTTTGTGGTCCTACCATGAACAGCTGTTTTGTTTGCTGTCAGTTCTTTCACTTTTCATTAGATTTTCTCAAATCTAATTACACCTTAACATAAAATTTTCTTAAACAGATGTCTGTACCTTCCATGAAGTGTGTCACACTTCTGGTCAACTGCTACCCCAAAGAAATACACCAGGAACTCAAAGGGAATTATTTTGAACTGTAACTAATTGCACCTTTGTATCCTTCAGCCTTTCATGCTTATTTTATGTAAACAGAAAAAGTGGAACTCTCCAAAAGCTGTTTCTGTTTTGGGAATAAGTATCCCTCTCCACTTGTCTACGCCAAGTATTTGGAGATGCCTATTGATTCCAGATGGATCCACAGTGCTGATACTCAGGACCAGCAGCCAGAAGATGACTCATCACTTCTTAAAGTTCAGTACAGCACCCATGTTTACAAGTAAAGGTATATTTTTAAGATGACAGAATTATGCCAACATTTTATGTACTTAATTATGTTCAGTGCACATCAATCTTCAGCTTTATATCTCATGCCACTACCACAAATAAGCCTTTATTCAGATACAAATCTTTTCCAAAATATTTGAGAAAAAATAAAAGGAAGCAATACTGAGAAAACTGGGAAAATTTTATTTTTGAGATACAAGAAGCCATTTAAGGTATAAATTAGTCTTTAAGTTTTCAATGCATGGATTAAAAAAATTTCAATATTTGTAGCAAGTTTGTTCTTAAAAATCACCCACCCTTCTAATCAGTATTTTATTCCTGGCCCACTTGCAGAATATCATCACTTCTGGCATGAAAAAGGGTCTGCAAAGATCACAATTTTTTAAGGAGGCAGAACCGGTCAGGAACAAGAGCACACTCCCAACAGGAGTACGGTGTTTTCTCATTTTACAGCCCTATATGGGACAAATGCCAGCAGTAACCACACTGCACTAGTTCATAGAAGAATCCTGAACTAGTTCATAGAAGAATCCTGAACACCATCTACCCCAAAACAGAACAAGATGACAAAAGGTATGAAAAGAAATCGGAAAAGAAAACAAAGCCAGTGGTATTAGTGTGAAACTGCAAACAAACAAACAAACAAACAATCAAAGACATGAGACAGTTGCAACTACCTAAAAAGGCCTTTCTAAACTGCTAGAAATTATTTTTATATTCAGATTTGTGCACATAAAATAACAATCTTGTCACTTTTAAAAAAAAAAAGAAAGAAACAAACTTAATATTAAAAAGCTGTACGGTTAAAAAAAAAAGGCCTTATAGTAGAGGAAATTGCATTAAGAAATAGAGAAACAAGGTTTCTCAGAATATTTAGTATATGAAGCCTGAAAACTTTTAGACCTTCAAATGGAGGCATCTCACGTTTAATATAAAACTACATATTACACCAGTATCAACATCTGCCTGAAGTTGCATGAAACACTCAGAGTTATAACACCACTTCTGTATTCCAACTTATTTTACCAGGACTGATTTTTTTCATGACATATTTAATACAATAAACTACTTCCCAAACATACTATGTGTATTATTAAGCTTTCTAAGTAATAATTCCATGGTCACAAAATTATGTCCTTCCATAGTTTTTCCCACACTACAAATACAAGTACAGTGTATGTATTTCGCCAAGGAAACCTCATAACTAAGTGTACACGTATATTTTTACAAACTCAAAATTCTACACTTTTTAAGTGGAAAAATAACAATTAAAAAAGTAGATCTAAATTTTAAAAGTCCAAACTAATGTTGCAGAATAGAGGACTCAAACTGGAAAAAAACGAATGTAAGAATATTCTAAAAAGGGAACCCCAGGGGACCAGAAAGAGACTGAACCATTGCACTTACTCGATTTACATTTGAAATAAACAGTTCACAACAACACCAGCAGAAAATGGAACACTTTATAAACAGACATAATAACAGGTCACAAGGGAAAAGCAGGTCCCTAAAAGCTCAAATATCTTCAATGGATGTGCAAGATCTCAGCAAATTATAAAATGAACCTAAAGGACCAAGAAGGGCAAACTAAGTGTACAAAGTAACAGATCGTATCAGACCAGCACAGAACATTGTCCAGCCCTTACAATTCTTTCATACAAATGCTGATCAAGTACAGAATACAAACCCTCTTCTATATTTTGTTATCACCTACAGTTGCTTTTCAGAAAGATGCCTCTTTTAGCCAGAACTGAGTATGACTCAGGCTTTGTTAAGTCAAGGCTCTCACTGACTTTGAGCAAACTCGTGGCTGTGCCATGTCTCTTACACTTGGGTCATTGGTTCACAATCTCCATGTTTACTTCACTGCATCTGAATTTTAAAGTTCACACAAGTCTGAGAGTCTGGGTGTTTTCAACAACTGTTTGAAACACAGATCCTCTACATAGAAGACTCACATAGAAGAGCTATGCTGAAACTAGAGTAGGGAGTTAACGAGCTTCTAGTAGTAAAGATCATCCTCATGAAGCAACAAAATACAGGGCAGATGATTTTATTGCCAACAGGCACCCTCTTCAAAAAAACAGGTACCATACAGACACTCCAAATGAGGTCAAGAGCAAACGGGCCTGAGTTAAATTAAGCTTTAAACCACTGAGTCACCTCAAAAGCAGATGAAGGATTTATTTTTTAAAAAATCTTTCCCTATCCTTGCTCAATCTATAAACATGTGTCAGAAATATTTGTCTTTTGAAGGTGGAATTAGCAGAAGTTGGCACCTGCAGAAAGAGACAGGCACCACCAGCAGAAGGAAAACAAGCCTCGAATTTTTTTATGTTACACAACTTTATGGAAAACTTTGTAGCTTGCCAGTTCAGAGAATAGATGAAACAGAAATGATGCATTACACTGAAGCTAAGTTTAGTGTGCCCTTAGGACTCCATCAGAAAGCACAGTCTAAAAATCCTGTACGCGTTCAAAGAAAATTTCTAAGAGAAAAGAGAAAAGGATTTTCTTTTCAACTACATCAGCTTACTTTGATTTCTCTTCTCTCATGAACGTATCGTTTTAGCTTCCAGTAAAGACTGTGGCACGCAACTAGCTCTCCAAAGACACTACAACCAGATTACATAAATTTGTCTTGCTCCTTATAGGCAGATACAGGTTTCCTCCCCTGTAATATTAAACAACAAACACAGAACCACAGAACAGTTTGGGCTGGAAGGGACTTTAAAGATCAACCAGTTCCAAGGCCAAACCTGGCCTTGAACACTTCCAGGGATGGGGCATCCACAACTTCTCTGGGCAACCTGTTTCAGTGTCTCACCACCCTCACACTAAAGTATTTCTTCCTAATAACTATTCTAAACCTATCCTGTTCCAATTTAAAGTCGCTACCCCTTGTAACACAAAATCCTTCTATTAACTGCTCCACTGCCCCCAGCCCACCTGCAGCTGGAATCAAGGTTTTGTGCATATGTCAGAGTGGAGTCTGTTCCCTCTTCCAGCTGAGGGGTTGATGATTATGCCCACTACCCACACAACAGCTGTCTATTTGCATAGTTTAAGAAATTATATTAACCACATAACTTCATGAGCAGCAAGAACAGGAATGGGTAGGAGAGGATGTTAACATAATTGTGCATGTAAGGAATACACTCGGTGTGCTCCATCATGCTCAGACCAACCACAAATGCACTCATACTTGTAATATACTCCTGCAGCGATGAGGCTGCACACTCAGCTGGGGGCGGCAGCACTTTATGCACTCCTAAAATCCTGTGGTCTTCCAACACAAATTAAAGACTAGATCACAACCATACCAATGCATGACTTAAAAGGCAATATTGTTATTATTATTCCCACTGGTTAAATAATAATAAAGGTGGCTAGTGATCCATGTTAAGATCAAAGTAAAGTTTCAAGAGAAAGTATATTCTGTCTCCACTGTCCAAACAAAACAACACTGCATCTCTAAAATATGAGTTACTGATGTCTTATATGATTTCTTACATGGCTACACCAATAGGAAGAGTTACCCACTGCTCTAAATGGGCTGAAAAAGCTTTAGAAAAGCAGCTGCAGTACAGATGAGACAGTTCTTTATGAGTTTAATAGACCTTCACTACTTGTAACAGTACCCAGAGAGGCTGCACACAGTTCCTTCAGACTCAAAAATCTGTGCATCCTACCAGATACAAAAGCACCATACATAGCATAAGATTTATTAGAACAAGACTCTGGTGGAAATAAGTAGGAGATAATTAGCACACAAACACAAATGGAAAGACACGAGGGAGAAGACAGGTGATTTGTGCATACACCCATGTTTTCATACCACAAAGGTGATGAAGATAACGCTTAAAGCCTTTCTTATAAAACAGTATTTTACTTTTTATGCCCCTTCACTAGTCACAGCTTCCAGGACACACACTACATGCCCTCCCAAAAGAGAGAAAGTCCAAAATGTCTCCTAAAGTAACAGTTCTCTTCATACAGGCTTGTTTTGCACTCTTCAGAAAAAAACATCCCAGAAAGAGAACACTTCACCAGAAGAAAGTCTTAACATCAATTCCTAAAATACAGAAAAGGAATTAATGCTCTGGGGATCCAAGCAAGTCTCTGTTACCAAATGACCGAGCCGTAGCCCTACATAAATCAGTTAACAGTGGGATTTTAGAGTCTCCCAATGTAGCTGAAAAATACTTAAAGGTAAATTATGAAATCATATTTTAATTCAAGAAATGCATTCTTTCTCAGACAACAGTGACCACAAGAGAACGTGATCTCCCAGCTGAGCTGGGACAGCACGTGCACAGGAGACAACACTGCATGTCTGCTGTGAGCAGCATGTATTTCCTTCCTGGAATTGAAGCAGGAGAGACACGAACCCCATCAAAACACCTCCACCAGCTTTGAATAGCCTTGAAAACAATTATGAGGCAGTCAGAGAGGAAACCACAACCGCTCTCTCTGTCTGCATGCAGGATGCAGGGCTGCACCTGCCTGCTCCGTATGGCTCCATTGGGAGAGCACTGGGCATGAGGGGTCAGGGAAAAAACATGAAGGTTACACACAGCCACTGAAAACAGCTTAACAAGGCAGGAGGATCCCAGTATCACAAGCGGTAACACAAAATCCCATGTGCACCTGACAGGAACAAGGCTGCACCTGAGGGCTGAGGTGTTCACAGAATGGATCAGGTTGGAAGGGATCACAATGAGTCATCTGGCCCAACCTCCCTGCTAAAGCAGGGTCATCCTAGAGCACATGGCACAGGATTGTGTCCAGACAGTTCTTGAATATCTCCAATGAGGGAGACTCCACATCCTCTCTGGGCAATGTGTCCCAGTGCACGGTCACTGCACAGTAAAGAAGTTCTTCCTCATGTTCAAGTGGAACTTCCTGTGCATCTCCTATGCCCGTGGCAACACCAAGCAGAGCCTGATCTATCCCCCTTGGCACCCCCCTTTAGATATTTATACAGATTAATGAGGTCCCCTCTCAGTCTTCTCTTCCCCAGGCTGAACACTGTTCACGAGGTTGTTGGACTGTTACCTGTTCCGAGAGCACTCCGATAGAGCACACCGATGTCCTGTATGGATACACAGCATTCTCCCTTTTCACTGAAAGCAGGGGGAGAAGAAAACGCTCCAGGGGGTCGGTCAGCGCTGGGATCCTCCAGCCGGCCCGGAGGGAGGAGCACGCACAGCGCTGCCCACCCGGGACGGGCCCCCGAGTCCCTCCGGGCACTGGGGCAGGCAAGGACAGCGGGGGGGGGCGGGACATCCCCCCGGCTGCATGGGGCCAGGGCTGGGGGCGGTGAGCGCGGCGGGCGGGGGTCTCGCAGTGACAGGGCGGGGAGGAGGAGAGCGGGGAGGAGGAGAGCGGGCGGGGATCGCGCAGCCGGAGAGCCCGGCGGAGGGTCCTACCGTGTACTCCCGCACTTGGCTGTGGAAATTCTGCTCCCGGATCGTCACCTCGTCCGCTTCCATCCTTCATAGTCCCGCGGCCCCCGCGCGCAATGGCGGCCGCCGCCGCCGCGCCTGCTCCTGCCCCGCCGGCGGCGGGCGGGCCACCATGGCCAGCGGCAGCCCGGCTGCTCCCCCGGGCCCTGGCGGCGGCGGAGGGGCTCCGGCTGCGCCGGTGCGTCCTGGGCGGGCGGGCGCGGCGAAGGAGGAGGAGGAGGAGGAGAAGGAGGAGGAGGAGGAGGAGGAGGAGGAAGGGCGGGCAGCGCCGTCTCAGCTCCTCCTGCTGCGTCACCGCGCAGCGACCCCGCGCGCGCCGCAGCCACGCCCCCGGCCCCGAGAGGGCGGGGCTAAGGGGTGGAGGCGTGATCACACAGCAAGGGGCGTGGGTTAGCCTGAAGGGAAGGGGCGGGGCCAAGGGAGGGGGGGGGGGGGGCCTTGGGGGCGGGGCCAGAGCGAGCCGGGACGCGAAGGGGCGGGGCTTGAGGAGCGGGTTGGAGGGGGGCGTTCCTGGCTTTAGCGGCAAGGGCGCGTTTCACGGAGTCACGGAGTGCATTGGGTTGGAAAAGAACTCGGAGATCATCGAGTCCAGCCGAATGACCGAACACCACCATGTCAACCAGACCATGGCACTGAGTGCCACATCTAGTCTTTCTTTAAACACCTCCGGGGAAGGTGACTCCACCACCTGCCTGGGCAGCCCCTTCCAATGTCTAATCACCTCTGGTCCTGTCGCAACAGGTCACCTGTTTGTGCCTGTGCGGGGCAGGGACAGGGACAGGCGGAGTCCCTGTGCGTCCTGGGGGCAGGGAGCGGGGGAGATGGGAGAGGGGAAAGGAGTTACAACTTGAGTTCCATTTCCCCGGAGCAGCTTTTTGCCTTTGGGTGATTCTGCCGTGTTGTTTTTTGCCCGAGCGCTGTGGTGCAAAGGCGTCACCCTCTTTTTCCTGTTCTCGCTACACGCATGGACAATCTTCGCTTCTGAGTTTGCAAGTAGCTCAATTGCCTAAATACACTCAAAAGACTATTGATCCAGGACACACTACAAAATATAGATTGGGTTTAGCAAACCAAACACTTCTTTTAATCCAAATTCATAACATTATTCTAAAGAAATTTCAAAAATAAGAATTATCATTATCTACCTATGTACATCTATTGATACATTATCCATCATGTCGATGCCAATTATAATTCTGATTATATTCACTCTCCAGGCTCTGGCCCATCTTCTTGGTTAAAACAAATGGTGAGGTATTTAGGAAATTTTGGAGTTAGCAGAAGTATTTCTTGTAGTTCTGAATGGATGCAGAACTTCCTGCAGCTTTAGTATGGTCACAATTCCACCCTTGGTTTTGATACTTGTGAAGAGACAGACGAGGTATTTGCAGGCAGAATCACACTGTGGGTGTGAGGCCAGAAATACTCCCACTCTCTCTCCTCCTGAAGCCCACTGCTCAAGGAGGGAGACTTTGGGTATTCATGGAGGCTGCAGCAACAGAAGACAATCAAAAGCAGAGCTGAAGGAACAGGGAACACAGTCTTTGAGCTGCTTCTTGGGGAAAGCTGTCCTACTTTACCGCTATTCCCAGCACAGCACTAGATTCTATCTGTTAGACAATATTATTATTCATCTGGGTTTTTTTATTCACCTATTCCCACTTATCTTCAATCTTCTTTTCTTCTTCAGATGCTGAAAGTGGGGAAAGCATCCACAGCTGCCAAGAGGAATTTGACATGGGGCCTGGGCTTGTGAGAGCAGCTAGGGCTGTTCTCTGCTGAGGAGCTGGTTCAGAGTGAACAGTGTAACTGCAGGCAAAGTTTATAGGTAGAAGCAATATCTTTTACTTTAACAACAAACACAACTGGCAAGAGCAGACAACTGTCTGGTATGCAAGAATCTGATCCCAGGGAAACCAAATTCTCTCAGAGCTGCCTATAGAAATATTGGTTTAGACAGGTTCCCAGCTTTCATCATCTTGTATAAAAGACATGCACAATAAATTACAATGGCATTATAACCAGGGTGTAAGGAACCTAGTGTTAGGCCTTCAGTAGATTTATGTGAAGATGGAAGTGCTGCAGCCAGAACAAACCAGATCTAAGAACTGGGAAGACCAGAAGGTCCAATTAAATTGAGAAAATGAGAACAATCAGATATTCGGCCAGCTATAAATATGTTAAATCATACATACTAATACCAAAACAAAGGAGTAGCATGGTTGAGATTCAGGCCACAGGCAAGCAAGCAAGCTGATCCATGCACAAGGATGACCCACAAGAAGCAGGTGGAAGAGCAAAAAAGTCTGGGGAAGAAGAGGCAATAAAAGCCTTAGTTAGGAGTCAGGGAAAGATCTCAGGGCCAGGACCTTGTAGGCTCTTAGGGAGCCTCTGCCAGCACATACCAATGCCCACTGCCTGTTGGTTAGGAATCTAGGCCTGAGGTGATTCCGTTCCTGAGCTACCTGGGAAATGATTCACCCACTGCCCAGGAACAGCTCATGGAATCTCAAACTAAGTTTATTTTATTAAAGAGCTCTGAGAGTTGTATCTAGGCACCAACAATTTAGTGCATTTCTAACTTTATCTGCAAAGATATTAAACACAGGAAGACTGTGAAAAAATTAGCTGTATTTTGTAGCTGTTATAGAAATTAAAACTAAGATTTGGAAGAACTGAACCCTCCACTTCCACTTGGGCTGTACATTTTCTTTTTAATCTATTGAATTTGAAATAAACCTGAGGAGGAGACACAGGACATAATTCATCTCATTCTGTGGACTGACAAGTTCTTTCTTCCATTTCTAGAGGACGAATCACCAGAAATATGATACACATTTGTATTTGCAGGAAAGGTAGGGAAGGGGAGGAAATAGCTTCGACTCTTTCTTGGGCAGAAGTTATTGCTCAGTTCTGAGGTGTTTACATCACAAAGGAAGGTCATGGTAGCCACCACAGCAAAATCTATTTATATCAAAGGAAGTTCAGTGCAGAGTGGGCAGCTCTTGCAAACCAGTGAGGAGATGTATTCAGTTGACTGATGCATCCATTGATTTCTGATGAGAGTAGTATTTTGAAGCATACCAGAAGAAAAACTCACAAATCAACTACCTTGCACCAGAGAGTGTTTGAAAGACCTCTGGACATTTTTCATCAATATGTAAGACAAAACAAGACAGTACTGGAGGGACTGTCCTCAACCGTTCCTAGGACCTCAGTAACCCTAAGGATTTTGCTAGTTTATTCCTTTTCAGTCTAGTTTTAAATACATTTTTCAGCTTCAGGATTACCCAGTAAGTGTCTGGTTCCCTGATTCCCCAAGGAGGGTTTTATGTGCAGTGTTACCTCTGAGACCCTCTAAAAAAATAAGTTGGGATATTCCAGCTAATACAATTCAGTTGAATTGTCTGAAATGGAAGTTTCTAAATTTGGAACTGTTTCACTAGGAAGGTTCCCTCAGAATTTGCCAATGGATTTTAAATCACTCTCTTTAACTGTAAATGTGAATTTGGCAGCACGCCTTAAAACCTAAATCCATCTTGCAGCAATTGAATAGGTGATGCCTTCTTTTCAAGCCATCATTGAGCCAAGTGCAGCTTGGACTAAATAGAAAATAGGAAGTTATTCTCTCAGTTAATATGATACTTACATGCTTATATTCAAAATATTGCCTAAGAATTGGCCAGATTGAAGCCCAAAGCCCAGTTCAGTATGTTGCCAAGAATGGCCATTGATTTTAAAGAGAACTTAGGGTAAACACACACCACAGACGATACCCAGCACTTTACATACTCAAAAGCCAGTCATGGAAGACAAAAAGAAAGATGCAAAAGTTAAAATAACTTGATCATGATATAAAAGAAATTTTATGCTATCATAATTATTTATGATAATTAATAATAAATCACAATTATTAATTATTTATTATAAATTAGGATTATGTATTGGGTGATTGTTTCAGTGTCTTATATTTGGTAAGCTAAAGCATAGCAAGAATTTCATTGTAACTTGAGAAATCCAGCTCAATCAGCCTTGGATTCAACTTGAAATATTGCTGACTGACATTTCATTTCTATTCATAACTTCTAATTTATATTTCTTTACTTTTTTTAGAACAAAATAGTATGATCATTTATTTTTTTTGTTCCAAATACTTCCATCCTGTACCTTCACTCTGTCAACTCAGTAACAATAACTGCCCAGCTAAATGTATTACGGCATAATATAAAAAATAAAATAGGATTCAGTGATGAATAAAACCCCTTCTAGTGCCTAAGTTTGCTTCACTGATAGGAGCCTAGAGAGAGAAAACCTGCAGAGTTTATTACAGGCAGAGGCATAAACTCTGCAAGAGTTCAGTGTTGTCAATAAAGGAAGTATAAGTCATGTCACGAAGCTAGAACAGTTTCAGTTCCATATCCAGGCAGCATGAAGTGCCTGAAAGCTCATTTTGCTTCCATTCACCTTTAAGTGTCTTTCATGCCCTACTGCGAGCATTCAAAGCACTTCTCAGATCAGAACAACAACAACAAAAACCAACAACAACAAAAACCAACAACAACAAAAAAACCCGCATTAGGAATGAGGTAAAAGGGAATATTCAGGACATCTGCTCCATCTGTGAAGCCATGGCTGATTTGGCTGATTCTTCAAGTAGATATTTATTGGTAAAACTCCTAAACTACTGCCAGGGTCAATATTGTTACAGAGTTGAGGACTCAAAAACCAAAGTAACAGAAAAAGCAATACGAACACACACACAAACACAAAAGCCTCCCTTTCACCAGTCTATGTCTGTTTTGAGCCCAAAAATTAGTGTTAGATTCAATCAGTCTCTGAAAGGTGTTCAACTAGAATGGATAGGTGAAAAGAGTGAAAACTCACTACTTCTCTTTATGGTGTGTTCAATATTTAATTCTTGCTAATCACAATTCACCTCAAAATCTCCTTTACAGTCAGTTAAAAAGATCTACTCTTAGTAAATTTACTCTTTAAAGATTTTTTTCAACCACGAACTCAATTTTTTTTCTTTCATGCCTGAATGCTCTCCAAACTTTTAACACACTTATTAAAATGCAGGCTAGAGAACTACTTCAGGCTCAGTTTCAGCGATTCTATGAACAGAATAAAATAACCCCCTTATTTTATGATCTCTTTATTTTTATCACAGACCATTTTTATTATTACAGAGGAAAACAGAACACAGATTCAGAGATGAAAAACATGGTTATTTCCCAGAAGTAAATGGAATGTGCAGTTGAAGACATTTGTGTCTGCTCTTGTCCTCCTGCTATCAGAGGTCTGGCTGTAGGTAAAAGGCTTCCTTGTGGTTTTGGTTGACATGTCCACTTATTTGCTTACACAGAATAAAGCCGTTTTTAGAGACATTTTAATCTAAATGCTACAGCAATCATTTCCTTGACAGAAAATAGTGGCTACCTCTGAACTTTGTTCATATCAATTAGCACCAGTCTGTAATTTCTATTCTGAATCACTGTCCTCCAGATGCAGCCCAGGTCCTGTAGATAGGACCTCAACCCCTTGTTCCCAGTGCATCCATGAAATTTGACTCAATTCAAGACTCTTCTGTTTTCTGTTTCACAAACATTTCAGGTTGCTCTGTATGATTAGCTCATCTTTGTAATTTACCACTCTTATCTCCAGTATTTGCCAACGTTTTTGTGTCATCTGCCAGTAGCATTAGCAGCGGTTTGTTGACCAGAATAAATACATCCTTTAAAAAAATGTCATTTCTATATCTGGTTTGGGTTTTTTTAATCAAAATCAGTTTTTCTTATATTTTTTTCTCATCTTTGGAAACTTCCTGATGTACTAAGTACATATAATAATTTTACTGGTTGCAAGTGTTATGTTTGCCCTTATGGAATATGAGCTTGCCAGTATCACGGGTTAGTTCCGTGGCAACATCATAATGAGATCCAAAAGAGTTATCTGAGCATGAAGTCAATGTTATTTGTGTTAGTAAATAATCATTAGAAGCTTTAATGTTATTTTACCACAGGCTGAATAATAAAACCAGCATATGTCTCTGAAACCAAAGTGTCACAAATGATGTTTCTGTTCTTCCAGAACAGATGCTTTCTTCACTCCTGTGCTTTCTTTTCAGTCTCTGTTTAGTTCCCACTCTTGACGTGCCCACATGGTACCATTTTAAATGACTCCAGGCCCTGTTCCACTTTGGTTTGTTGAGTATGTGATGCTGTGTTACATCTACACAACACACCACACAGGCTGTAAAATCTCACCCATCACCATTTCTGTGCTTTCTCTGTAAACATTGCTGATCCTTTACCTTCCATTGTTTCTCTGTCCTTTTGGAATATTATCCTTTGATTTGCAGGCCGGTCAACATCTTTCATTAGACATCCTCCTCTGCCAATCTCCTATTGATTATAAAAGATATGACCATGCATTAGCTGTATTATAAATGATGAAGCTGCAAATATCCACCTATATTATCAATTCCTGACTACTTAACATGGCTGTACTCACTGTCCTTTAAAACAAAATTAAGTCATTAATCTGCTGAACCATCTGTGCTCAGTCTGAACTATCCTCAAGCTACTTTTTGTTAGTTATATAGTTTTGAGAAATGGAATTTTACAGTTTTTGGAGAAGATAGGTTGCAATGTGAAATCCTCAAACAATAAAAAGCCCCAGTTTTGGTAGTAGTTAAATAATTTATTTCTTTTCTCTCTTAAATTCAGTACCTGACTCATCATGGCTAAGATGACTGTATTGTTAAATACCACATGGAAGGCGTTTCAAAAATCTATCCAGTATTAAAATACAACCGTTTTTCAATCTGGGTGACAAAATCACATTGCATAAATTTAGTCTTTGAAAGTAAGCCATGCACCTTTTATGAAGGACTTTTATCCAAAATGCTAGAAATTTTAAAGGAAATTAATCATCTTAATTTCTAAAATTAATAGGTGCAAGATTTATTCCTAAATCATGGATACTTCTTTCTAATTAAATTCAAATGTGTTTAATGCATCTCAGGAGTGTTAAGATAATAAGTAGTCTTTTTCTGGAACTTAACATCCTCGATCCCTGTCAATAATTATATTGGGTGACTAATAAAATATGATGCCAGGCATTTTTT
The DNA here is from genome assembly GCF_003984885.1 of Neopelma chrysocephalum. Taxonomy (NCBI): domain Eukaryota; kingdom Metazoa; phylum Chordata; class Aves; order Passeriformes; family Pipridae; genus Neopelma; species Neopelma chrysocephalum. The sequence goes on along the minus strand of NW_020897732.1, from coordinate 7,808,636 downwards.
AAATCTTTATCTTCCTCCTCTGTCTCATTAGCAAAATGAATAGGTTTGCACCACAGGCACCACCTAATCTGGAGATTCAATGTTGTTCAAGGACATAGCAAATAAATTTCAGCAGGTATTCTTTCCTGCAACAGTCAGATATAAAATGCACTTTTACAGCATCTGCCCATTGCCATCCTAAAGTTTCTGGTTGCCAAATAAGACTATTGCCATTGTAAAAGCCACCAAATGCTGGAAGACACAACTGTCAATTCTGATCTCCTGACTAGGAGAATTTTATGCAGTTGTCCCATCAAAGACTACACTCCTCATAGAGCTCCAATGACTAGTATTTGATCCACGGAACATGGCACTCATCCATTCCACCAGTGGTCTATCAGAAAAGCTGACACCATGAGAACAGGCTATTTTATAACATAAGACAATACTTATTTTCAGAAACTGGACTCAGCTCTAGCAGGCCTTGTAACAGCAATCATGCCCGCAATGCGAAATTAGCTAATTTGTTCTTCAGAGTTTAATTTCCTTTCTCAAGTAGATATTACATTACAGTAATTACACCTCTAAGTAACAAAAAAAAAAAAAAGGCAGGCTCCTCAATCCTTGGGATGATATATAGTCCTCTAGCCCTCATATAAAAGCAAAAGCCATCTCTAGTGACTTTAAACATTTGGGAATATCTGAGTATTTGAATGGAAGACTCCAGAGATTTCATACTATCTCGAAGGTGGGAGGATAGAACAAGGAATAGGCTGTGAATCATCCAACTCTTTAAAATATTTTCTTCCTAATTTTAGGTCCTGTAAGCCATACATTAAACTCAAATTATACCCACTCTGCCAGTGATTGCAGCTGCAGAGATGCTCCATGCTGAATACTCAATCTCCGTCTATGTTACAAGACACGTACGTGATATTGGACCATATTTTACATATGGTGTGTCACACAGAATCACAGAACAAGGATCATCACGTCCAACTCCCTGCTCCTTGCAGGAGTACCTGAAACTAAACCATATGACTAAGAGCAATGCCCAGATGCTCCCTGAACTCTGACAGGCTTGGTGCCATGACCACTTCCCTGGGGACCCCGTTCCAGTGACCAACCACCCTCTCAGTGAAGAACCTTTTCCCAACATCCAATCTGAACTTCCCCTGACAGTCTCATTCCCTTCTGTAAGGCACCCCTTTGACAGTCACTATCACACTGTGCCTGTTTGGGTTTTTTTCCCATTTTATTGAGCTGTAACCCTCAGCCTGGGCAAGAGGAAAGGTCAATCTACAGAACGTACGGAAAAGCATGTGGCTGTCCTACAAAACTTCCAAATCCAAGGTTTGTCTAGAGACTACTGTCTACACACTTCTCTGTCATTCACTTTCTTCACTTCTACCAATCCTGACTTGGGTAGAGAGGTTGTTGCCAAGGACTGCGTCTTGAAAGCCAGGTCACACTCAAAAAGAAGGCTGAAAAAACTACAAGAGAAACTATCTCATAAAAGTCAGTCCTTTTTCCTGAAGCCAGCTCAAACAAGACAGACACTTATCAGATATTGAAAGACGTAGTTCTATCTTCCTGTGTTCCTTGGGACACCTGACACATCTCAAAGTACATTCAGACTAAGTACAAGCAGAGACTGTACTTTGCCTGTTCCGTGGGGCAGGCTGTCAGGGCCCTGAATGTCCCAATTGGTCCCTGACCAGCTCCATGGGGACTCTCCACCTATGCCACATCTACCTACTGACCTCTGGGCAGGTGGCAGAGATTAGCCACATCCATCTAAAAAGCTCCTCACCTTGACTGGTCCCCACTGAACGTGCTGGGGAACAGGAATTACTCTGGGCATGGGGTAGTTGCAGAAGCCTTCAGGGCTGTGATCTGCCCCTGTGGCTGGGCTTAGCATCCACCAGGGTTCCAAAGTTATCCTGGAGCTGAGAAAGTCCCTGAGTGTACATCTCTATAGGTACTGTAATTGTAAATGAGAGACGTGCCAGTCTACAATCCCATTAAAAAAAAAAAGTCCAATATACAGTTTAAGAGTGGGGGAAGTGGGCATGAATCAGCTGCTATGATGTCCTGGCATTTCCCTTTTCCCTGATCTCAGAAAGCTGGGGATGCCACCAGCTATGTTAGAAATGTTTCAGCTACACTCTCTGCCCCACCTTCTGCCTGGAAGAAGACAGTCTTGTCAAAGAGCATTGATACCTGAAAGTCTCTTAACAGCCTGATATTTGAGGCTGCTTCCAAGATTTGAGAATTTGTGGAGGCACCTGAATCTAGGATAAGTCAACTGTAAAAGCAGACCCTAATTCCCCCTCAGTGATGTGGATTTAGCATATGCCTCTGTGTATACACAGTGCCACCATCTTACTCTGTCTCAGGTTTTCCTATATTCCAGACAGAGGTGTGCAAGCATGGCTAAAAATTCTTCATGACAATGCCTCTATTCCCTGGCCTGTCTGTTTGCCATTCCCTCAGTAAATCTCATCCATGGCCTGGATTAAGTCCTCCGGAGCCCTCTCAGTGTCAGTTGAACCCTACACATAGAAAAGGCACAGATCTCCTGGTCTTTCAACAGAGGAGTGCAGAGAGAAAAGTCTGCCCATATTACTGGTTTTCAAGTTGCATCTTGAATTTTTCGAACATAAGGTGTCCTCTTTTTCTGACCAGGGGCACCCTGCTCTCCTACAAGCTGCTAATGGCTGATATGAGAGGAGTGGGACAACTCCCAGCCTTATTCACACAAGGTTGAAAGTGTCAATAGTCATCTTTCATTTCCATGAGTGTATGTTAATGGTCACTGACCCTCATTTCTCATCAAAGGTGTGGTCGTGCATGGCTCCACCTGTAATAACTACGACATGACAGAGGAGTGCATCTTCTCCCTGGCTGAAGGAGATGATCATACCTTTGGCCTTGCTATGGGTGTCCTTCAGCTTTATTACCTGTAGCCAGTTTCCCACTGTTTTCCACATGTTCCACGTTGATATGGCTGCTGTAATCAGGCCTTCCCAGAATTAGGGGCTCACCCTCTAAAATAAAAAACATAAAGGTCCCTATAGGCCATTATGTCATGAGTTCAGAGCTGATTGTAAGCTTAGCTCACCACAGTATCCAGGCTCTGCATCATACATAGGAGGATAGAAGGCTGTAGAGTTTTTAGAGAAGCACAGAGACAAGGAGTTTCTCCAACGTGAAAGCAGGTACACCATTCCTTCATTCATTCTTCTATGAAGCATATGCCCTACAAACTGGTTACTGATAACCTAACAGAATCTAGTTTTTCTATTTTCAGTACCACTAGGATTATAAAGATGTCATCACTTTGAGACAGATGATTTTTTGTTTCTAAATCATCTTATTCTGTGACTAATCACTTATTTAAACCGTACAGATAGTACAAAGTTAACAATGCTTCATAGGATATATTCATACTGGTTTACATCCTGTGTGTTGATACCTCAAAATTTATTTGCTTTTACAGAAACAATATTTTTTGCATTGTCATTAATTGGCCAATAACTAAACATACACTGCAAGAGTACATGAGATAACCTGGATACAAAGGGGTCACTTCGTCCTGAATAGTAAAAACAACAAACCATAGGAAATAACTCTGCAGTTTGTAGTCACTGCTGAAGTATTTCACAGGAGGTAGTTTTCTTTGTAAGTACAGGTAGTGCTGCACAGCATATGACAGAGTTTGACTATTTATGAAGCCACGTGTGCACTGAACATTGTTTCTGCAGCCTGACAGCTCATCTCCCTACACCATGCTGTGTCCTGTCATCCCTGGGGGTATCCAAGGGCCATTACTCTGGGCATACACTGACCTGATAACATCAGCATCTTTAAATCCTAGCCCACAGCATGCTTTGCTCCATTTGTATGGAGCAAAGAATTAGCATAATGAGGGTATAATTTCAGACCAATTTGCTGTCTCATTGTGTAGTAAGAAAACAATCAACCTTTCCCAGATAAGTCTACTCCCTACTCAGCTCTGTTACCAAAGTCACATTTAGTTTGGAATGCATTCAGGCTGCTAGCAAACCTGTGAGGGAATTCATTATTGAGAGTTGCTCTTGTCCTAAATAACACTACAGGCTATGGCAGACATTTGGATTTTCTGTTGTAGTGGCAGGGATAGCAATGCAGTGACCTCATCCTCTTCCCAAGTTCTCTTCACCGCACAGCAAAACACTGGCAGCACCCTAGTGAAATACAATCTTTGATGGCTGAAATTCCAGCCATACTCCTTCCCTTCCTCTGTCTTGCGTCCCCACCACTGGCTCCCATATTCAACTCCATCACCCCAGAGCAGGATCTGCTGGTACATCCTTCTAGCCTTCATATTTTCTCGTTGTACCTTGAGTCATACCAGGTGTGAGGGAGCATTAGCTTTCCTGTCAAACAGCTCTGAAGGAAGCCTCAGATTCCTTCTCTGTGGCCTAAAGCACCTTACAGAATACCTGAATCAAAACCTGTTTTGTCTATTGAATTTCTGAAATTTATCACATAGTTTGGCACTTGTGAAGTAATCCTGCAGCAGACACTGGGCAACTCCAAATTCCCTACATCTCATTGATTTTTGTGTTACTGCAGGCTAATAATCTCCACAGAGCCTCTGAAAAACCCAAGTGAGCATTTCATCTGAGCAATTTGTAGAAGAACTCAAGCAAGAACCTCTCAGGCTGTAGTGCTGATCCTGTCCAGCTTTGTTCTTGTTCCATTTGTTCCAGCTACCCCTCAGCAGTACTGACACAGCAGTGCATGGCCAGACAGACCTGGGGAAAATAACCTGGCAAAAATAAAAAATTTAATCAGAATGAATTCTCTGAGTCAGTTCATTCTGTGTCCACACATCAGAAGGAATGACGTAACTGAGCAGAGGGTGCTATTCCTGCCACCACTGCTACAAGAGAGAAAGGCTTGTGAGCTACATCACACACACAAAGCAATCACAAATATGTTCTTCTCTTTGGCCAATGCCATTTGTAGTAGTGAGAGTAATAGAAAATGTGAGAAACTATATTGTCCTTTTGCTCTGTGCACACACAATCCTCCTAAAGGATTAATGAGTCAAGAAATGACTATAGACCATAATTTTCAGATAGTTCTTCCTGCCCTGTGATGTGGAATAAGAAATGCTTATGCACAATGTCAGCAGGACAAGTTTATTGCACTTTTTTGGCAGAATTTGTTTAGGGGTTCACTCATACAATAGATTTTAAAGTGTATATTTTCAAATCATTAAATGAATTTGTATATCATATGAATACTTATCCATAATGTGTTTTGTATTTATATATCTATTTATATGTGTGCATGCTTATTTTTATCTATACTTAAAGTTCTCCAAAATGTAGTTGCTCTGACATAGTACTAAAATAAGCTTGTACAGAAGACAGCATTGTATAGTGTCCTCTACAGAATTTCTTTACAAGAGACAGAATATATACTAATTTGTATCCTGAATTAATTTTAACCAAGGTATAGATATTACCTTTTCTCTCTTTTTTTTTTTTTACAAAGTCACTTACTGAGTTTTCTGAAAATAGTATTTTTGCCTCTACAAAGAAGCAGCAGCTTATATTATTCTTTCATATGAGTTTGTGTGTGTATGTATATGAACAAAAGAAAAATATAGTTTATTACAGTTGGAGTGCCTCTTCGGCTTATCATTTTATTATGCAGTTCATATTTTATTTTCTTAAAAGAAACATTACAGTTTGTGCCCCAAACAAACTCTTTATTTTAAAATGGAGGAAATATTTAAATGGCTGCTTGAATTAAATACAAGAACAAATAAATAAAAGTGTTATAAACTGAAAAAAATATTACAGACAAATCTGAAATATACATAAACTAAAGCATTATCTTCGTTATCTTCCCCTGTTAGATGTGTCATTGCTTGCACAAAGTCATGTACTCCAAATCAATGTCTTCACTTATGCTACACTCTGGAAAAAAAATGGGAGTTTTGACTACATAGAAATATAATAAGAACTTCACAATGTGACCTATAGTTTTTACTGAAGTAAATTAATGGACGGCATGCAGATGCCAAGATTAAACAGAGTAATAACAAAACATTAGTAAGCACTTTTAGTGTAATTAAATTTTTGATGTATTGCAATTTTTAGCACGTAATTATTTTTGAAGGAACTGGAGAGTAATACTGGATCACACCCTTATTCCACCTAGTTACTAAAGAATAAAGTGTGGTGATATTTTTAAATTCTATTGCAGAATAATGGTGTATTGTCCATCACTGATAATGATGGCAAGGTTTTCCTCATCTGATAATCACTCATAGTGATTACCTAATAAAAGGACAATCCTTGGTACTATAAGAACCTCTGGTCAGTCCAGAATGTAAGCAAGAATTGAGATGTGCTATATAAAGCATCTCAGCTTGCAAGTGACCTTGAATCTGCTTCCTTATTGCTGGAGGTTGGGATTGTTCCATGGCTACATTCCCAGTCTTCATCAAGGGGTTGCTGGTAACATCAATCTTAAACACAAATCTTTAAAACTATTTTTGATGTTGGCCTTGAACAAGTCTAATAATTTCACTTAATCACCTCTGTTTCCACACAAAAACTGGAATCTAGGCTGACTTCCAATTTTTCATTCTTGTGAAATCCAGCCACAGGTTTTCTGTCTCCCATCAAATATCTGGAATCACAATTAGGTAAAATATGTCAGATGCCCTGTGACACTCAGCCATCTTTATTGTATAGAAGTTCACTTTCAGCTTAGAGTAGAATAAATTTTGTTTGACTCAGAGGTCAGTCTTTGGGAAGAAAAATGAGACGTGTAGTCATTTGCATATTCAAACATGTAAATTGAATGCATCCAATTTGCATTATTTGTCTCCTAATGAGAATGACCTTTCTGCTGATGGGAAAAAACAATTGAAATTGGGCACGTGAAACTTATGGAAGAATGTGAAGTTCCAAATCTCTAACAAAACAGGCCAACTGCTTGCTCCTGTGAATTAAAAAAGAGTCAGTGTTGTATTGAACCCCAAATCCTGATGTTCTTTCATCTTTAGGGACACCCAGGTTAGGTTCAGTATCTGAATTTTGCTACTCAGATGTATCTCAAGTAACACTTCTTGCCTGGTACAACTTCCTCTTCACCATCCTTTACCAAGAACATCTAAACAGTTCTCCCACCACTAATGTGGCTCAGGTTAATGCCACAACATCTTTATAATTATTTTGCATAACAAAAATTGAAGCTTTAAAATTCAAATAATGGGTGACTTGCTCAAGGCTACAAAGAGGATGTTACTACAGGAGGGCTGAAACTCAGTTGCATCTGATCTTTGGTCCTGTGTAGATCAAGTTTCTTTCAATACTGAAATTGAAACGGAAAGAATCCATGATCAATTTACCAAAAAAGGAGTATTAGGATCACATAGCCTGTGTTGTTTTACTTCTGTGAATGGCAGAGAAGGAAATGAGTCCTGCAAATAGGCAGCTCATCTGTAAACTGGTATCATCATCACTATTGCCATGTATTACTATACATTAATTACCTTCTCTACTAGGAAAAGAAAAAATATATATATATATATGGTCAAATTACCAGTATGCTTCTCTTCCATTCAAGCTTCCTCTGTCATCTGCAGAGCTCACCAAGGTAGTAACATCTGCACATAGGTAACAGGTCTTAGAAGCGGAACCACTCACATGCAGGACTCAGGACTAATTAAAGAGCTTGGAATTCAAACAAACATCTTGACATGGCTTAGAAGCAAGGGCACAATTGTTTATTCTTGTTGTTGTTTCCTTTTCATTATGGTGCTGCAGGAGTCCCCCATTAGGGATCAGGGCCCCACATTGTGAGGATTTATTTAAACATTTAATGAAAATATGGCACCTGCAGTTAAGAATTTACAACTGCAATTAAAGGATGAAGAATAAAACTGTCTCTTCAATTGATTTCTGTAATCATAAAATTCTAAATGATACTAACATGTACCTCATTTTAAGTGTGTGTTTTCCTATGATAATGTACAGGAATGGGATGCAGTAAGCTTAACACTGTCACTCGGGAAAAGCACCCAGACAAATGTGGGTTGTCCTAAAAATAGACACCTTACCTTTGCCACTAGCAAGCAAGGAAGACATTTTCAGAGAAAAAGAAAATTCAAGCTGTACAGAACCAGCCAACTCCCTAGGCACACACGTACAGTTGTGTAGAGCTTTGTTCTTAATGTCAACTTACTTGTTAGCATGGCTTTTTTTTTTTTAGAAAATTATTCAGGAGAGCAAAAAAGACAAACTGTTTCATTACAAACAATGTAATTACACTAAAAGGGTTTTAGTAATTGCTCCTGTTTTCACCTGTGTTTCAAAACCTATTTCATACTGGGCACAGGTGCAAGTGCTTACACATTGGGCAACAGAAGGACCAGCTGTAGTTTTTGAATAATGAATTCTCCTTTAAAGCAGCATGGAAAATAACTGTCCTTCCAGCAGGCTATCTTGACACAGTAATTTCTGTAATCTGCTAATGGTGTGGTTTGATAACTGATTTAGGGTGATCTTTGCCTGTACTGCTACTGGAAGGAGCAGTTCTCTTCCCCTTCCCACAGCTAGCTACCTCTTTCTGTAGCTGAATCACAAAATGAACACAGTCCAATTAAAAAACTTCTCAGCTTCATTCTGATAAAATCTTGGATTTAGCGGACTGTGACATAAGTCCTGCTGTCAGCATGAAGAAGGATGAGGAAATTCATTACTGGACAAATGCATGGCAGGTTGAGGCTGACCTAAAGTAGCTGCAAAACTGCAGTTTGGAAAGATGGCAATTACTCAAAAGGGATGTCAGCAGGAGTAGGAGTAGATTAGGGTGGGATCTGGTGTCAGATACGTGCCAGGCAGAAGTTGTGTAAACATGGGGTTACTTAAGGTCACGTGTGCATGGTTGTGTTTTGCTGCCTTGTCCTTTGCACATGAGTCACCTAAGAAGGTATCTGCAAGGCAATTGCCTGCAGCTAAGCCAGTCATGCAAGGCTGCCTTTTAACCCTTGGGTTATGGAGTCTAAGGCACTGACCATCCTGATTCAGAAGCCCCAGATGAGTTTTTTTCCTCTATAAATCATTATTTCTCTCCATCTGACTATAAACAGAGAGCAAGGTGACTGGCTCTGCTGTAGATATGCCCAAACTAAGGAAGATCTCTATCTTGTCTGTCAGGCTTAAATCCGTGTGGCTATTTCAAAGTACTCTGAGAGAATGGCCTGTAACTAGAATGGGGCAGGCAAACTCCACTGCTGCACTCTGCTTGTGGTCAGGTAAGTAGAGCTCCTAAACAGGAACTGTATATGAATTAATACTATATTATACATGATAACATAATGCATTAGAGGAAGTGAGATTAAGATGTAGAATGGCAACTGATATGTCTAAATTGATACCATAGTTTCAGCACAAGTTACCAGATCCAAAGCTTGCTGTCATCCTGGAAAGACCTACAAAGACTTCATTCTGTTTGACTCAGACACGCATCATATTTGTGCATGTTTAACAAAGCCTTCAGGAAAAACTTTTTTTTTTCAGCAGCAAGACTCTTATTAACAGCCAGGAGCACCTCACTGAACTGAAAAATCTGCTGGAAGTTGTCCCTGAGAACAACCACCTTACATTCTGTATAAAAAAGACAGTGTTAGCAGTGGGATGAACAGTAACACTGCACTATACTACTGGTGCAGCTCCTCCTGTGTCAGTGGCACAGCATTTACTCTTGCCAGTGTTTCCACTTTTGCAGACAAATGGACAGATAAAAGGTGATTTTAACAAAGTAACACTAACTGTTTATTTTAGGGAATTTGTTGAATTCAACTATTCACAAGTATTTACTCTGGAGTGTCGCTCCTGTCTCCAAGTACTCTTTTTCTGAAGTTGCCTTGTCAGAATCAAAGAAATAGCTAATAACAAATAATCTTCAGGGAATAGAATTACAATTGGTATATTAAAGTAAAGCAATTAAGAACAAAGGAGAAAGAACAGAGAGAAAAGGAAATGTCCCTTGGGATGTGTTTACAGCTTTTTTGATGAAAACTGCCTTATAAATGGAAATACAAGTGTTCCTCAGATAAGGTCAGTGCTTAGCACATAGTTAAGTCTCCCAGAGACATTTCTTGGCACAGAAGCTTTGATTATATAAATTTCATGTAGGAAATGCAAAGTGCTGTAATGTGAGACTTTGATCAATAGTACTATTCTGATTTACAATTGTGTTTTTTTTTAACTGTGATGTGCACAAAACACTAATTTGAAAGCTCATTTTAGTTGCAACCTATCTTTTCTTTTTAATAACAATAAAGTAATGAGATTGCGTTTTTTCAGTCATCCTTGTGTCACGTATTAGATAATCTCCTTATAGTTTAAAACTAAAAATGCTAATGGATTGGGGAAATGGGTTTCTGCTTTCACTCAGCATATCTGTCTTTTTTATGCTTGTCTTTTGGATCATTTATCTAAATAATAACCTTTAGTATCCACTCCTTCCTTCCAATGAACTAAAAGATATTAATGATTAAAATTGGTGAACACATCTTCTCCCTATTCGAGTTTTGCCATCTGAGGTTTCCACTTTCAGCTGCTTCTTTTTTTGGAGGGGAGGGGGGAGCTACAGACATCCCCTTTTGAGATATTCATATGGTTACTTCCTATTTTTTCTCAATCAAACAGCCTAAATTATTTTAAACTAACATAGATCTCTCTTAATGAGTGTCACCAGTGAGCATGGACTGAAGGGACATTGATTTAGGGGACTAAAAGAGAACAATTACATGAAAAACTCAAAAAACAGCTTTTGGTCAGCAAATCTGTTGGGGCAGCCCCAGAAAAGAGGTAGTAATAAGCCCCTTAAGGGTAGGTGCTGTGGGTGGCAACTTTTCAGCAGACAAACCTGGAGATACAGGAGGATATATTTGTGTCTCAGAATTATGGAAGATAACTCATTTTGTTGTTACAAAATCAGCACAGAGAAGATAAATGAGCAGCCCAAGATCAGGTACAAAGACGGTGGAAGCTGTGGGAGAAAGTCCCAGACATTTTTCTAGACTCTTTGGGTAGTCGGTTTTCATCATGTCTCGCTTAAGCTGCTAAAAGACCAAGATTTCAGAAATTGCTTAGCACATAGACCCTGGGGGGGGGGGGAAACAAACCACCCCAAAACAAAAAACCCACCAAGATTCTAAGCAACAGGAATGTATCTTTAAAACACTGAGGAAATCACTTTCATCATCTACCAATATCTACGGAAATAGGACTGAAGCACATCTGAGAGCCAACAACTTTGTACTGCCTTTAGACTCTGGAAGATGTTTTCCAGAGGAAAAGTATCCTTCCACAGACAGTCTTTCTCAGCAGACCAAATTTCAGTTCTGCTGATCCCAGTGGGGACAGTATGACATGGAGGGAAGCAGTACCTCAAGTATGTGCTGTGCTAGAGACTCACAGCAGAGTCTTCAAGTAACTTGCCCTGTTCTAAGGCTTTCACTGGCTGGAATAAATTCATTCTGGCATGAAATTTTTAGTCTGCAGAGCCAGAAAAGGCTTTGGATTTAAAGCCTTATTCTTACATGAATCAGGCTATTTTCTCGATTGATAAGAACAAACAACCTTTATGAGCTCAGTCTTTCTGGTGCTGCTTTGATACTTCCTGTGGTGACGAACATTCTCAATAGCTGCAAATTACAAAAGAGCCAGAATCTACCTATGTGCATTATGTAGACACTAAATCACATTTTCATGGCATGTGGGAGGTGACCAGGAGACAATAGCAGACAGCAATTGTATTCCACTCATTCTGCTGAGGGGTGAGAAATAATAATCCCTGAATATAATTTAATAGGAAAGGAAATCTGTTAACAAAGATTATCTCAGCAGGAAGCAACAATTCTATACGAACTCTCATTTCCAGTGAATTGTGCCATTATGCTCAATTTCATTGTAAATGTGAAACCTGCCCTTGTGGCTTGTTCTTTGCTGTGGGATCACTGTCAAAACAAGGAACAATTACAAAATGTTCCCTCGATTCTGAATTCCTATTTGGTAAGTGATGCCCATATGATGCAGAGACCTAAATGTGAAATGTGTAAAATGGAAACTGTATTTCCTCCCTTTTCTGATATTTAGACAACACAGGAAAGTTGGAAGAGTCATTGGCAGGAGTTTCTAATTTATTCACATTTTAGATCCTAAGAAGACTGTATTTATCAGGTACTTGAAGCCAAATTGGTAAATATAAAATAATAAACCACGATATTCTGGGATAGTCTCTGAAATATTTGTTGCATTTGTTTTGATATGGTATCATTAGATTTGAATGCAGGATTAGTTTATTAGCAGGTAATAATAATTCTACTTGTGTATTTTTTTGCAAAAGTAGTATGCCCATTTTCACTCAAATTGGGGATTATGGAGCTCAGCAAAATACATGCTTTTCATATTTTACTTTGTGACATGAAGCACTGAAGAAGGCAAATATTGGCATTTTCTCTCTTTGAAGATACATGAAATTTCCCATTATTGGAAAGCTCTGTTGCCCTGAATGACAAATTACACGATGAGACAGAAGGAAGATGCAAATCTCGAAGTTTTAAAAGCACCTAATATTTTCTCAAATTATATTCAGCCGTATTTATCTTGCATTCTGGCATGCTGCTGGATTACTGTTATCAATAAATCTATAAATAAGATGCAAAATGCATGGAGCCATCTGTGCATGAATAAAGAGTGGCCAGGCAATAAATTACAGCATAATATATAGTTTAAAATGTAGCAAAGGGAATGCCTTGACAAATCAATGCAACGTATCTTGTCACAGAGGGTGAAAGATTCATTATGCATCACCCTTGAGAAAGCTAGATTTCTGAGGCATGGGTCATCTAGGACATATGATGTAATCAGAGAATATGGAAAAAGGCATAGAAAGACACAACTAATCTTCAGAGTAATAAAGCCATATTAAATTTGCAGGTAAAATATAAGTCCTATGCAGTACTTCATTGTCCAAGAGAGGTCAGGAGCGCAACAACAACGAACAAAATGAAGCCTGACTTCCTATGGATTTGGTTCCCACAGGAGATTCAAGACCAAACCTTTTTTTTGAAATTGGGTCATGTGTGCTGGCTTTCAGTTATGTTTTTCTGGTGTCTGCTGAGGTCTAAGCTCATCCGGTGGTACTTTGTTCAGCCGAGAAATTCTTTCCTCTGCCCAGTTTCTGATGAAACTGGGGGAAATTCAGTGTTTTAAGAAACTCCGGGCATCTGCCAGACATGACTGGAACCGGCACGCACCCAGCAGGCTGCATAACCCCAGAGCACAGCAAAGAGACTAAAAATAAGACCAACCAATTGGTTTCCCTGCTGACAGCAGCAAACCGCCATGGGACATTTAATTCCTCCTGATCACATAGACGACAGACAAGTTGTCACTGGCTGTGCAGAGCGGGGAGGATACGTCCCTGTGGCAGGGACACTTGTCCTGCACCCTGCTGTGGATGGAAATGTCCCAAGAGCAGCCAGCACTTCCACAGAGACCGTGGACATTGTCTCTGGCACACTCAGGAAGAGACACCTGAGCTTGGCAGGGTTGAAAGGGGCTTAAAATGTGGGTCTGGACAGGTGGAGGAGAGGCCAGGATTCTGGTGTGTCTCACCACCTTGAGCAGCGTCAGCAAGAGCCTCGTGCCCAGTGGGGGCCTTGTGACCACAGCCAGGGCTGTGAGAGACAAATTGCTCTAGTCCCTGGTGTAAGAAGATAGACAAGCCTTATGTTTTCTTTCTGGAGCGTGTCCAGAGAAAGGTAACAGAGCTGGGGAAGGGTCTGGAGCACAAGTCCCATGAGGAGCAGCTGAGGGAGCTGGGGGTGTTTAGCCTGGAGAAAAGGAGGCTCAGGGTGACCTTATCGCTCTCCAACAACTGCCTGGAAGGAGGTTGTAGCCGGGTGGGGGTCGGTCTCTTCTCTCAGGCAACCAGCGACAGGATGAGAGGACACAGTCTCAAGCTGTGCCAGGGGAGGTTTAGGTTGGACATTAGGAAGAATTTCTTCACAGAAAGGGTGATTAGACATTGGAACGGGCTGCCCAGGGAGGTAGTGGAGCCACCGTCCCCGAAGGCGTTTAAGGAAAGACTGGACGGTGCACTCAGTGTCACGGTCTAGTTGACATGGTCGTGTTCGGTCATAGGTTGGACTCGATGATCTCGAAAGTCTTTTCCAACTTAATTGACTCTGGAATTCTTAAATATATACATGCGCAAAAGGGAGGATCTCTACTGGTGTGGGGTCACAAGTAGAGTCCCTCCCCTTCAGAGCTGGGGCCGCCTGAGGCACCGCCCAACAGGGGGCGCTGTGCCCGCCATGGCGGCCGCGCGGCGGAAGAGGCGGTGCGGCCCTGCCCCAAGATGGCGGCGCCCAGGCGCGGCGTGGCGGCGGGCGGCACGAAGGAGATGAGGCGGCCGGGGGCTGCCCGCGCCCGCCGCGGCGGGAAGCTGGACCGGCTGCGGCAGGCAGTGCACGACTTCGTGCAGGCGGCCGGCGACCAGCCGCCGCTGGCCCTGCTGAGGGACTCGGAGAGGCAGAGCCGCAGGAGCCGTCGGGACGCCAGGAAGGAGAAGCGCAGGCTCAAGCGGAGCCGACGGCGACGACTCCAACGCGAGGAGCTGGTGGAGGCTCCCGGCGACCCGGACAAGCCTGCTACTGCCAAGCCGTACTCTGCTAAACCTGCTCCGGTCAAGCCCGCTCCGGCTAAACATGCTCCAGCCAAGCCGGTTCCTGCCGCCCGCCCCGCAGCCCCGACCTCGCCCGCCGCCGGGAAGCAGCGGCCGGGTCCGGTGTCGGCACCGACATCGACAGCCCTTTCGGCCCCCTCGGCCGCCGCCGCCGCCTCGGCGCGGAAACGGGCCCTGCTGGAGGCCAACGAGGAGGAGGAGAAGGAGATCCGCCGGCTGGAGCGGCAGCTGGGCCTCGGGAAGCGGCGCAGGAAGCAGGAGGGGCCCGCGGCCGAGCGGGTGCCGCAGAGTTTCCTGCGGGACGGGCTGGGATACGTGCTGGGAGCCCTGGGCACCCGGGCCGGGCTCAGCAGGCTGTGCGAGAGCAGCGACGAGGAGGAGGAGGAGGGAAAGAAGAAGGAAACCAAGCCAAGGCCGCGGGAGCGCCCGCCGGAGCCGGAGGAGGATGAGGAGGAGGAGGAAGTGAAGGATGATGAGGAGGATGATGATGAGAACGACGAGGATCAGGAAGACGCCTCAGACCCCTCCGAGGGGGATGACGAGGAAGGACAGTGGGAGAGCGAGAGCTCGTCCTCATCCCCCGAGGACGACGAGGAGCCAGAGGCCAGCGAGCCCCCGGACCAGGAGGAGGAAGAAGAGGAGGATGAGGTAGGAGAGGTGGGATGTTCGCCTCTGATAACACAAACCTGCTGCTCAAAGGACGTGCGATGACCAGAACACAGAGCAGAGTTACATCGCCTCTGTAAAGCACAGGTGTTTACTGTCCAGTCGGGCCACATGAAGTGTTGTCCTGGTTCAAAACCACACCTGGCCCAGCAGCAGTGTTGAGTTGAGAGGTCTACCAAGACCTAGGGACAGCTGATAGACATGGAGAGCTGAGAGACACCACCCCAAGTCAGGATGGTGGCAGGTAATACCTAAGGCACCTGGGATCTGGAACTACTCTGGCTTTAGAGTGTGAGAATATCCTTAAGCGCTTCTGCTGTGGGCAAAGGCAGCTTGTGTTAAAATTAGCATCTGTCACGCACTGAAGTGTTACTTCTAAATTATCCCAGAGGTCCTGCCTGTGTTAGTTCTTGTAGCATGAGTGGAGGAGAGGAGGTCACATAGCCCTCATGGCACTAACCTAAACTGTCACTGATAAAACCTGGATAAAACATAGGATGTCAGGTTTTAGTAACCATAACTTAAAGAAAATTTCATGTATAGGGAAGAGGGGCTTTGCTGCTGTCAAGTTGGTTGTAAAGGGTAACTTCTTGCCTGCTTCTTTTCTGTATTTTGTTCCTTTGGCATTGGTTATTAGATAGTAAGATTTATCTTTAAGTTTGGTGTATTAATCTTAAATAGAAATGTATGTTGGTGTTCAAGTATTTAAGATACTGGTTTCGTCTGGTGTCTTATTTTCTTCTTTTCCTGGTAAGAGTCATAATCACAGTGCTACAAAGTATGTTCCCCCTCAAGTAAGGAGAGCTCAGGAGACACTAGATGACAAGAAAAGAGAAGAATTGGGAAGACTGAAGAAAATGGTGAATGGCCTCATTAATAGGTAATGTAATAAGGAAAGTTGTTAATCTTTCTGGTTCAGTGTGACAGTGCTCATCAGTCAAAGCCAAGTGACAAGGATGTGACTTTTCTCTCCACAAGCTGATTTTAAGTTGGCAATCATGTCTGCTATTGTTAAGAATAATTATCTGTGTTGATATAAATTCTTCAAAGTTAGTCATTATAGACATTGAAAAATCTAGAAAATAAATTTAAGATTGGGCAGAATTCCACACAGCAGTTGCCTGCAAGTGGTAGGTATAATTCACTAAGTGTCAGTTGGAGTATGCTTACAAAAAACCCTCAGTGTGAGCTTTAACTCCCTCCCAAAAAAAACCTCTGTTTTCTTTTTTTTAAATTATTAAATTTCTCCAGCACTATGACTGAGAAGGAACAACACTTCCTAAATTAAAGTACTTCAGAACAGAAAAAACAATTAACATTCATTTTAATTTTAGAGTATTTTTAAAATAGGAAATCTAGTGGCATTTTATCTGTTATCTGTAAAATGCAGACTAGAGTTTGTTCAGTCATTCGAAATTTGATACACCTTATATGTTACAGTAGGAACTATTTGTGTAGTTCATTTCTTCAAAGACTGTGATGTGCTATAGTTACAACTGCTAAGCACAGTCTGTTTTCTTCATAAATCTGTTTGGTGTGACAGTAAGCACATTGACAGTGCTTTATAAGTGCTGCTAATGTGTTTTTACATGTAAATATTTTTTAAAAAGCTACACCAGAATTAAATATATTACTTTTTTAGTTTAGTGAACACAGAAAAATACAAAAGGCTCCTTCCAGTCATCTTTTCAATCTTCAATCTTTTCTTAAGCCACTCTAATTTCTCTAAAAAGAATTGATGTTTGCTGGGTAAACTGAAAATTGTGGAACTGTGTAAAGAGAAGAGAAAGTGAACAGTGGATTTTGTTTCTCCATAGGTTGAGTGAACCAAACTTGTCCTCCATTAGTGTACAGATGGAAGAGCTCTACATGGCCAACAGCAGAAAGGACATGAATGACACTCTGACAGATATTCTCATGAACGCCTGTGTCACTGCGGTTGCCATGCCCACGAGATTGGTGATGGAGCACGTCCTTTTGGTTAGCATTCTTCATCACAATGTAGGAATTGAGGTAATTCTTGTGTCTGGGACTAATTTTGTTTAGTAATACACAATGTAGAGTGTTTTCCTTGATGTTTTGTTTTAATTGCCATGTCCTTTTTAAATGTGTGTCACTAAAAAGCATCTTTAGTTGAGTTTCATCAATAATTGTAGCTTATTTGCAAGGTGTCCACAAGTGAAAGGGTCCAAGTCTGTTGCTTTATCTGATTTTATTTCCTCCATGAGTTACCACTGGTCAGCTTTAAAACCACCATTTTTTCATCAAAATATTTCTCCATCCAGGAACCAAAAATTTTTGAGCTTCAAATTCTCCCCCCTTTAATTACACTAATCCATTTCTGTTCTCTTGGGTATGTGAGGGTATTGATTTTGAATTATGTGTATCCAGATAAGAAAAGCGTTACAGTTACAGAAACCCTTTTACATTGGTGGAAAAAAGTTCTTTTCTAACCCAAATCATCAGTGGAATTAAGTAGGTATAATAATGCTCTGGAATATAAAAAACTTCAAAAAGCATGATAATTTTGGGGGAGATTTTCTTTTGTGTTTTTAAACCTGATGAATAATTGAGATAAAATCTCTCTTGCTTACTGTTAGGGAAATGCTGAAGCTACTGATGTCGAAGATTTTAGCTAATTTCAATGAAATGTCTGTCAGGGAACTGAGGTGCTTCAGCACCATGTCCCCATCAAATTACACTTTTTTTTCCGTACATCTCAATGCAAAAGGTGTATAGATGCAAGTTCTTGGGTTTGTCATATTGTGGCCTGAATGCTGGCTCTGAAACTGTGTTAAATATCAGATGGATGCAATTACAGCAGCTTTCTCCGTGCAGCCTTGATACTAAGCTTTTATTTTGTCACTCTTCTGCTTGAATGGCAGTTCTGACTGGAAATATAGTATAATACTACAAAGCTGTATTAAGAACAGAATCAAAATCTTCTCAGAAGTTGAAACTTTGCAAAATACCTGGTGATGAGGTTTAGATATACTAATAGGTGTCAGAAATAGGTGGATGATATCCAGACTGTGTTCTGTACCACTGACTTGGTTGCACAGCACCTTTGAATCCAAGACTGAAGTATTTAAGTTTACTATAAAACACTATTATTTTTTCTGTGAAATAAATATAGAATATGCATTACATGAAAGTGTGATAGTACAGCTGGATTGAAGATTAGGTTGAGCAATGCAGAAGTTGAGATTCCAGTAGCTGTGTTTATACATTTGTGCAGTCATTGAATAGTTAAAACCTGAGCTAGTCAAGGCTTGTAATGCAAGTCAGTGCTGCTGCTGGGACTCCTGGTTTTCATAAGAACAGTCAGCAGATTTTAGCACCATAATAATGGGTAGAGTCTTGTTTAGCAGCAATGTTTTGGTATGCTTTCTAATTCCAGTCTTGAGCATCAACCCTCTCTTTAGAAATACAGAGATTCCAAAATTTCTCTTCTAAACTGTATCATTGACAAATGGCTAAGAATTATCCTCACTTCAAAATCAGCCTAAGCTGTGAAAACTTGGTATTTTGGGGGTTGTTTCACAATATTATTTTTTATCCCCCTGTTAAGGATTTTGTTCTGGAATGCTGACCTCAGTGATGCATTTGGGTTTTGACATCCAGCTTTTACTGGATGAATGACTAGCAGTAGCAGCATGCTAGCCTGACAGCTGGAAAGTTGCTTATATCTGTCCATGAAAATTATGTAAACAAATGCTGATGTATGTGTACTGTGAGTTTATAATGTGTTTTTCTTGCGCAGGCTTTAAAAGACAACTGGATGTCATATATGACATGTAAATAACATAAACTTTTTCAAAAACATCACACCACTTAGATGTTTGTGCATGCAAATTTAGAACATCCATAATAGTTGAAAGGAGCAACAATATTTCTTTAAAATTAACAGTGGCAGTGACCCAAAAATAAATGTTATACAGATGTCTGTAAAATCTACTTACAGTTAACTGCTGGACTTTTTTTTCTCCCTTTAATGGAATTGTTGCCAGGTCGGTGCTCACTTTTTGGAAGCTGTGGTGAAGAAATTTGATGAACTCTGTAAAAGTGATGCTGAAGGGAAAGAATGTGAAAATCTGCTTGCCTTGATTGCTCATCTCTATAACTTCCATGTGGTTCATTGCCTGCTGATCTTTGATATTCTGAAAAAGCTTGTTAGCACTTTCACTGAAAAAGAGATTGAGCTGATTTTGTTTCTTCTGAAAAACGTGGGTTTTTCCTTAAGAAAAGATGATGCATTGGCTTTGAAGGAACTGATTACCGAAGCCCAGAGGAAAGCAAGCACAGCAGAGAAGAAATTCCAGGATCAGACTAGGGTATGTGTGTGTTTTAAGGATTTTATCATCTCAGTAGACTTTAATAAGTACCTGGATACGCTACTTAATTTAGAAAAATATTTTCTGCTACATTCTACTTATGTTCTAAATTACCATTAGTGTTTGGTTGTTGCATTCACTTATTTGTATTCTTCTTTTCTGTCTTGCTCTGTTAGGACATAGACACCAAAATGCTTGTGATGGTGACACAGGACTGTTTTATGTCTTATGCAATGGACAGGGCTTCTGTTTGATGATACTTTATACACTTCAAAAAATGGTCACTGAGACGTGGTGTTTAACAGATTAAGCTTTGAGTTGAAGCTTGTACACAAATTAATATAATAGGGGTTAAAGTAAACATTGTATTCATGTAATCTAGAACCTTTGTTTCCAGCTGAACTGCTTATTCTCACAGAGTTGTAATTTCAAAGTATACTCTCTACTGTATTTAATAAACCCACAGCACATAACCCACAGAAACATTTCTTTTCCTGATAGGTTCGTTTTATGCTGGAGACTATGTTGGCACTAAGGAACAATGACATGCGGAAGATCCCTGGTTATGATCCCGAGCCAGTTGAAAGACTCCGCAAGTTGCAAAGAACACTGGTGAGAACTTTCTTGGCATGTGTAGCCCAGTTATCCTTAAACCAGGAGTAGTTATCTGTATTGTATGTTGGCTTGATGGACTGTAGTATTTTAATTCATTTAACAGTCTGAAACTAGTGGACAAAAATCACTTCTTATATCAGTAACTGTTATCTCCTTGTCCAGCCTTCGGCAGAACAGTTTGAGAAAGGACATAAATACTTAGCCAAAGACTTTGCCTCAGAGTCCTATAAAACGTGTATGAAAAAGATTGTGAGATATTTAATGATTGTGTAGAAGAAACGAGTCAATATGACAAATTCTGGTTTTGGATGTGCACACCTGCTCCTTGCTTCACTAGAATTATTTTCGAAGTCTAACACTTCAGAAAAACTGGATGTTCTTTCTTCTTGGTTTTTGGTGGTTTTTTTGTGACAGAGGGCAGTTTGTCTAGAACAACCCAGTATAAAAGGGATGAAAGTAATTTATAAGTGCTGGATGTGCATATTAGGATAATAGGCCAGACAAAAACAAGCTAGGTAACCTAGTTTGTAGAATTTCCTCTCTTAAATTTTCACGGTCTTCCTGATACACTTCTAGACTCTTCTGTTGAAAATTCTTATTTTGTTCAAAGAGTTTAACATTTTTGTTATTTGAACTGTGCAGAACTTAAGGCAGTTTCTTGTGTCATTTTATTTAACCCGAAGTGTTCAAAAGGAAAATCGTGACCAGACTGTAAGATGCTGCAAATCATATTCAGTATCAGCATTGTCGGAATTGTAGTCAAATTTTGTGATTGGAAGATGGCTACTTTTTAATTTATTATCTCTTTTTTAAAATTAAAAAAATATCAAGAGCTTCTACATGTAGATTTAGCCAACTTTTTGAATTTCAAAAAATACAGCATATGGGAAGTTTGTAAATCCTTTTCAGGCTGCTGACTGAAACAAAGGTTGGGCAGGAAACATGGAAAGACCTTTATGGAGATTAACTTACCTTTGTTTAAAGGTACCTTTGTTTAAAAGTAATTTTAAGTAATTAAAATATTTTTTGTTTTCTTAAAAAAAAAAGTTTCAAATAGAAGCTTTTGTGTTGGTTTTTGTTTGTGTGTTTTGTTATTCAAGGTTCGCAGCAGTGGTTCGGGAAAAGACACTCAGCTCCGTGTCTCCCTGGAATCTCTGCTCAGCGCCGATCAGGTTGGTCGGTGGTGGATCGTGGGGTCATCCTGGAGTGGAGCACCAATGATCAGTGATACAAACAGCAAGACTCAGCAGAAACTGCATTTAGGAAAGGTAAATCCAGGCAGTGCTAGTTACAAGTCTTAAGTGTTTGTGATCTTTTGAAGATTCTCCTACAGGTGAATAAGTTCATTTCAGAGCCCACCAAAAAAACTTTCACGGACACTTGTAAGACTGTAAATTCTGCTGTTATGTTTTTTAAAATGTACTGATGCACTTCACAAAAGCTGCTACTACAAATATTTTGGTAGAGCTTGCTGTTTCTTATCCTGTGGAATTGCAAAGAGACTTGATTTAGAAGTGGATTTGCTAGTAGTGTTGTCTATCTGTGGCATATATCCAAGCTGATTCTAAAAGTAATGTGGTGAGATGGTCATGGTGACTTACATCAGAGAAGCACGTCTTAAAAAATGATTGGCACAATTAAAATGGATTAAAATGTATTTCCATATTTGAAAAAGCTCCTGATGATGCCCGTGCCTCTGGACAAAAGCTCAGGACCTTTGGATTGCTGATTCATAGTTTACTGGAGAGCTTCATTAGTGGTATTATTCAAGGCTGCACAGAAGTAGCTTTCTTAAATCAAGCATAATTCATAACTATAATAGCATATAACCTTATTTTCAGGTGAGTTCAAAGATAATGGAGCTTGCTCGGAAGCAGAGAATGAACACTGATATCAGGAGAAGTATTTTTTGTGTCTTGATGACAAGTGAAGACTTCATGGATGCCTTTGAAAAGCTGCTCAAGTAAGTACAGACTAGAACAGAAGACAGCCCAGAACTAAAAATAGCATTGAATGGGTTGGAAAAATAGCATTAAATGGGCTTAAGAGCATTTAATTGATAATACAATTAAAAGAAGTGAATAGCTAGGGATCCATGTAGGGTGAAAGGGTAGGAGAAGGGACCAAAACCCTGGTATAAGGGCTAATGGGGGCAGGCAGAACTGACTGGCAGTCAGAGGAAAGGTGTAGCCCCTGTTCTTGTCACTCACAGCTATAACTGTGATTTACAGCATCTTTTGGCATAAGGAGCCTGTATCTTTTTGCATTGGAGCTGTGTCCCAATCCAGTGGATGGAAGGCTGTTGCAGGTTTGTTCCCTTACAGAGACAGATCAAAAGACCCTGCAGAACATCTCTTGGTTTTGTAGCTGGATTCCCGTGGTTTCTGTACTTCTGCCACTTCCTTGACTTCTTGCCACCTTGTTAAGCCATCTTGTAGGTCTCTGCCCATACTTGCATGACCTGGTAGTGTTCTAGCACCTCCACTTCCCTCTTGCAGAATTTATTAGCTTTGGCTTTGCTCCAGGGTCACATTTCACATTAAGACCAGTTTCCTTACCACTTGGCAAACAGCTCTTTAGAACAAGATGTGATCAGGGAAAAGCTCAAACTAACCTATTCTTTGTGTTTGTCAGAATATTAATTGTAAGAATATTAAGTAAGTGGGAAGGGAGAGATCAGGTCTGAACTTTTCTGTCACAGCCTTGTAATTCAAGGGAATTGTTTTGCCAGGGTGGCATGCAATTATTTAATTTGCTTACCAAACCAAAACAGACTTTGTAATAAAGTCAACTAATATTTGATTAAATGCCACTTCTGCAAAACACAGCTTGGATTTAAGACTGTGATGGAGTCATTCCAATATCTTAATATGGCCTGTTCAATTAAAAGAAATTAGCTGCTGCTGCAGTAGCTCTTGCCAAGACCTGGTAGCTCAATTTGCAAATTGGGTTTGACTCTCATCTGTACTATTTAAACTAGTACACAAATCTGAATACATACAGGCTTGGCAGAAAAACCCTCTACAGATTGCCTGGTATGTGTTGGTAAGGATTTTGTACAGCAAAGTTGGAGAGGGGAATTCTCTAATCTGTCCACATCTGGCAGAGTATAGTGGAAAGTACACAGAACTGTCAGTGAAGGAATTAATTTCAATGTGAACATGTGTTTCAGAGTGTATGGGAATTTATATTCATATGTTTGATGTCAGTCTGATGAGGAAGAGCATATAAAGAAGTATTTTAACTGTTCTTGTTGATTGACCTTCTGCTAGGTCTGCTGGCAGAGTTGAGGTGTGGCTAAAGGATAATTTAAACTATTTAAAATCCAGGCTGCTATAGTTTTGCTAGTCCTTCTCCTCCTTACTGCAAATGAAAGTAATTAGTTTGAAGCCAGAACAGTTCCCTGAAGTGGCTCAGCTTGTGATTGCAGAGGTGTCAATGTAAAGGAGAGTTGGGAAATCACTGGAGACAAAGAGGAGAGAGACTTGATCTTCTTCATGAGCTTGAAAGGCCACGCCTCCTTCACACCCACAGTTACACTCAGGAGGGGAAGTGAATGCTGCTTCAGTTTGATGGAGAGGCAGTTTTAAAAGTTATTTGGTAGAGATAAGGAACGTGAGAGACTTTGCATCGCAGAAGATATTAACACTTTTTAAGAGGCTCACACATCCTGTTGTAGTGGGCTGTGTAATGCAGGATAGCAAGTATCTACAAAAGTGATTGTATTTACTAAAATAATTGGAGCTGACTTTTAAAAGGTGGGTTTGAGAGTTGCTAATTTTGATCTGAAGGCAATGATAGTCTTGGACTTCAGCTGGTGACAACTAACCCACTTAGAGGCAGGCTTCTGCTGGCAGTAAATAACCTACTTCAGAGGCAGTTATCCCATTTAATGGTGGGAAATTCTTAAAGCAATCAACACATACAAGTCCATGGGAATACTGTAACTCATGAATGATTTAATTGGTGAGGTGGTTGCACATTCTTTATCAGATATTATTGGGTTTATGAAACCTGTACAGGTTTATGGTGAAGCTCAGCAGTGAAGGACAGTCCAGACTCTTAAAATTTAAATACTTAGGAATGTTAGGTCTGAAAAGATACAATACTGGTAGTTCTATGAAAAAGTGAAGGTAAGAACAAAACTGAATATCCAAGTGTTGTTACTTGGTTATAACTGTCTGGCAACATGAGTATTTCCTAAATAAGCAAGCTGTGATAGAAGTGATGATAAAGAAGGAAAAAGAGAGTGTACCAAATTAGTAATTACAGTGTAACTTCACGAGTCATCTATTAAAAGCATGTCCAATGGCTGAAAACCTGTATATTTGTAAAAAGCCCTTCTAGTTGCTCTGTACTAAAATCAGATGGAACTTGGCTGATGAGGGAGCAGGTGAGTTATATCACAGACACAGCACTCACAGTGAAGAGAAGCAGACTTCTAAGTTTTCACTGCTCATTAGCAATCAGCCTTGAAATCATCACAGATTTTCCTATTGTAAAACCTTAAATTCTGTGGAGTTTTGGCTGAGCCAGCAGTATTTTTCTCTGTTAATCTGGTGTGTCTGTGATCAAATGCAATGCAGATGTCTGGAGGTGTATACAAACGAGGAGTAGTGGAATCAAGCAATGACAAACTACTCTGCAGGCGGCAGGGCAAGTTCCAGTGGAGTCAAACCTGGTTAGAAAGTATGCTTGAGTTGTACTAATGCCATGTGAAACTTGAGCTTGAAGCAATGAGAAGAATTTTGTTTGATATTTTTCAGATTATAATACGAAGCATTTTTCATTTTAATTGGTTTTAATGCTGCCAAGCATTTGGCAGCCCTGGAAGTTAAATCATATTATTCACAGACCAGGTGCATTGCCAGTTAGTTACCATTCCCTGCCAAAGTGTCTCAGCTCTCCTTTAGACTGGAAGGCTGTTCAGTGCTTGGCCTTCATACAGAGGCAGCCAACATAAGTACTCATAGATACTGTTTTCTTCAGGCTTTTTTCTAAGGTGCTTTGAGATCACTGACTGCATCCTCTTAGGCTGCTATCAAACAAAAATGGATTTCAAGTATGATGGAGTTGACATACAGATTAAAAAAATTCATATCACCAACTAAGTAGGAAAAACACCTGAGAATATTTTCTTATCCCTACTAAGTACCACAGAAGTGAAGCACCCTGGACATGTTTCTCCAGATAGGCTTACAGTGAATCCAAAGGCTGTTTTTCCTCCCATGGCCATAGGTACAAGTGTGAGATAACAGCAACAGGGCCCTACAGTTGTTGTTCCACTGTTTAACCTTTGTAATGGTATCTGTGCAGCAGCATGTGCTGCAGTCCTACTGCTGTGCTCAAAGGCACAACCACAGTAACTGTGCCCTCTCCTCTATTTTAGTTCGTGGAGAGCTACAAACATGGAGTGGGCTACCTTTCCTTCCCCCAGGGAGTGATTACACTTGCATCATTCCACTTCTGTCTATGAGGTCTTGCTCTTGCAGCCCCTCCTTTAACACCCATAATATTGTAGCATTTCCACGTTGCCATACAAGGATATTGGTTTAGCTCACAGTCCTAAATTTTTGAGTCCATTCAGTATTTGAAAGGTTTCATAAGAAGTTTCTAACAAGTAAAATTTAATGTGATGTTTGGAGGTTTTTTTAAAGTGTTACTCTCAGATGTTGACTGTAGCTCTTACTTTGCATCAGTAATTTTTTCCTTGCTAAATGATTCTCATTCTCTTGCTAAATTTTAGGCTTGGACTGAAAGATCAGCAGGAGAGAGAAATAGTTCATGTCGTCCTGTACTGCTGCTTACAGGAGAAGACATTTAACCCCTTCTATGCATTTTTGGCTAACAAGTTTTGTGGATATGAAAGACGATTTCAGGTAAAGAAAAATCTGTTCCTTCTTTGGTTTAGTGTCATAACTGTGGTTAGGAAGACAGTTATTAAATACCTGAGGATGGATGCATGCCTCTTAGAATCTTGATCCCAGGGAAAAATTCTACCGGTATAGCTGTGCATTCAGGAAGGCATACTCATGGTCAGATATGAGTAAGAAATAAAATTACTACTGCAGAAGGTTTGCTTTCTTCTGTTTCATGCATTTTAAAAGAATTGGAACAGTCTGATCAAGCATTTCTGTTAATTAACAGAGGGCTCGTAAAGAATAGAAGGTCAAAAGGTTTGTTTTGTTGTTACTCATTTAAACAGCTGCTTGATTTGTAGGATTATTTTTTTTACCTTTGACCCCTAGGTGACATTTCAGTTCAGTATTTGGGACAAAATCAGAGACTTAGAAAACCTGTCAGCTGCTGCCATCTCCAACTTGGTTTCACTGTTGGCTCACTTAATAAGGACAAAGTCACTGCCACTTTCAGTTCTCAAGGTTGGTGAGTCTCTTTCCAAATCCTTCTTTGTCTTCCTTCCATTTTCTAGTTCTGTGGAAGGTGTGTTTTCTCTCTTACCTAGATGGTACTTTAGCTGATTATGCTAAGATAAAATTTGTTCTAAACTTAGCAAATTATTTCATTTGATTACAGTAGTGCTGTCATCTGGGGAAAGGAGAACCTGTGGTGACCCAGGCATACAGCAAATCTACAGTTTTAAGGTTATTTTCTTTAGAGTATCCAGAGTTGGAACTGAGGCTTCAGCAGTGAATTTTGTGCTATGATTTTTAGCTGATGTTGATTTTTATTAGACAAGAAAGGAAATCTACTGAGCATCTGGATTTCAGAATGGGAAGTCCATAGAATCTTATTATAAGAATAGTTGAAATTAAACAGGCAATTAAATGGATTGTCCTAAGTACTTATGAAGTATTTATCTAGTTGATAGATTACATCTGGTGTTTTGGTACTGGTCGACTTCTATTCCTTAGAAGGTTCTCTGCTTTCCTTATTGATTGGCTTTTGGAGGCAGCATTCTCAACTGATTCTTCTGTGCTAAAGTCAAGACTCAGTATATGCAGAGGCCAGTTGGTGTGCTAAAAGCTGTTCATTTAGAAGAGAAGACAGCTGGTTGAAATACTTGAATTAATCTAATCCTCTGCCTACCAGGTAATTGAATTCAGTGAACTAGACAAACCCAAAGTTCGTTTCTTGCGACAAGTATTAAGCACACTGTTAATCAAAGCAGATGCTGAAGAACTTACCGACATTTTTATGAGGTAAGTGATCAGAGAGATCTCCAGGGAACCCTTGTTGAGGAGTAATTGGGAAGATAAGAAGTTTGCTTATTTTGTTTGGAATTACACGGTGCCTTTTCCACACATCAGCCATCCCTTAAAAGTCAGCTCTCCTGGGTGAGTGCAGGAAGTGTATCACTTGTGTATTGGCACAGGCTCTGACAGAGATGCAGCATAACAAGTGTTACACAAACTAAAGCTTTAAGATATTCAATGTATTATGTTGATGAAAGGATTTTCATGAGCAGAGCTCTGTAATTACCTGTTTCCCTTATTGCTGTACCATCTGTGTGCAGTGGGATTCACTCTGCCAGCAGTCATTGCTAGGAGGTATCTTTAAGAAGGAAAAATAAACTATTCCCTAGTGAGGGAAAGGTTTGGGGGATTTCTTTATGGGATTTTTATCAACATTGTCTGAAAAATCTTATTTTTGATATGGGACTGGGTGGCCTGGAGAGGCTGGGAAATCTCCATCCTTGAAGATGCTTAGGACTTGAGTGGATAAGGCTTGCAATGTCACATGAAGTGAGAAGAAATTAGGTGGTGATGTTTTAACACAAGGAAGTTTGAACACAGTGTTTGTCTCATTTTTTGCTGTAATGCAATTGTTTACATAAAGCAAGTCTGAGGCTGCAATATTCTATTTTATTGTTGAGGGCCAGTTGTATGTTGGGTGTTTGGGCTGTTTGCCAAACCAGACTTGGTAATTTGAAAGCCTCTTCAATAAAGCTCCTTTTATAGGTTGGAGTTTTTCTATGTCTCTATTTGAAGAAGATGAAGAAAATTAAGAAACTTCTGAAATGGCAGAAGAGTAAATAATTTTTTTTATCTGTATCTTTACAGGGTATCAGACAACCCCAAACTGGGAATGCTACGGGAAGGCTTGAAACTCTTCCTTACCCACTTCTTACTGAAACATGCACAGGCCCAAAAGAGTGCTGAAGAAGCTAGCTTGTTAAAAGAAAGAGTTGAACTAGCAACCAAGGCTTTGGAGGCAAAAGAACCCAAATTGAAGCTATAGTTCTGTTTTTCAGATAAAACATACAGAAAAAAATTATTTTCTGATAAAACATAGAGAAAAATATTTCAGACCCAAATAATTGAGAATGAGGAGGGCCATTTTACTCTAAAGGATTCATTTTTTTTATGTAAATATAGTTACTTTGCTCTACACACTGGTGAGAGGTTTAATTGAAGGGGATACAAGGCCTTTCTGAAGAAAGGGAAAATGTATTTTTGTCATGTCCCCTTTTGGTACAAGTGCTTCGTGTTGATAGTTGGTATCTGGGGAAGAGGATGAATTTCTCTCCCATGATACTCTCAGTCAGCAGCAGTGTTCTGCATTGCACATTCTAACCTTCTGACATTGTAAAATAATGGCACCATAAATAATAAAGAAGCAGCCTTAACTAAAGGCACTTGCCTAAAGAAAGGGGCCACTAGATGGCACAAGTACTGGTGAGTCGGTTTGGGAAGAAATCAACTTTTTTCCTTAAGTGTTGGAAGTTATTTGCTAATTCTGTGAATTGTTTCCCTGACTGTTGGTCAGGAAAAAGATCTTCAGTTGGATTGAAAGCTGTAGTAAAGCGACTTGAAGATCTGACTTTGCCCAATTATATTGGGTTTAGACATCACAGCACAGTTTTATTGCATTTTTTTTAGCCTGTTTTCCACAGCTTTAGAATGGAGTTGCCTAATCACTTGTGTAAAAAAGATAAAGAATATCATCAATATGAATATTTAATAAGAGAACACCTTCTTTAAGAATTTGCTTACATCTTCCAATCAGATGTTTAAAATAAATGGTGTACATTTCTCTGTAACATGCTGTTAATGGTTTGTTTCTTTTGTCACCTTACCACTACACATTAAACTGCCATTTTTCTAAATGCTTTGCTTTTTGTATTAGCTTTACTCTAGCTGGCCTGGCAGGAAAGGAATGACCTTAAATTGGGTGGAGAGGGGAAAGTACTTTATTGTCTGCAATGTGCATCTACATGATCTACTTATGTTGGAGCTGTTGGCCCTATTTCTGTAGCCAGACTGGCCTCTGGTGTTCAGTAGGCCACCTATGGTGCTTCCTAATTGCATTTGATACCAATTGATCTGTCCCTGTTGGGAAAAATTATTTTTTAATCCAATTGTTGAATGTAGAATCCTTTGCTTGCTCAGATGTGTGAGTAATGTTTTCAGGCGGAGCAGTGCTTCCCCCAGGAGCCAGGGAGCTGTTTTTTCCCACCTTTCCTCTGTGGGGAGCAAGGTGTTCTGGGAGCAGAAAGACCCACTTTCAAAACCCCAGGTTACACTAGCAAGGTAACAACTAACACAGAAGAGAATTACTATCAAAAGAACAAAGCAAGATGCTTTTTTCCTGATGTTTCATATCATTGGCAGCTTTTAAGAGGACAAAACTGTCCATTTCCCCGCAGTTGCATCATAGATGCAACGAGACAGAAGAATAAAAAAATTGTTACAATATTTCTGGAATTCATACCAATTAACAGAAACGTGGCAGCAGCAGAATCAACACTGTTTTTATGGCTACAAAAGTCGCAACTTCAGGCAGTGTGAGCTGCCTTACAACCAACCACACCAAACCTTGTATTTAAGTTTTGAATTGTGGACTCAGGAGAAAATATGTGCCAGCCCCTAGAAACTGGCTGCTGTGGAACGCATGGGACTCGGTGAGTAAAAATTGCTCCCCCTAGACTGCAGCAGCCACCTAATTAATTACCTTTTCTGTAGGAGTTTAGGTAGACCCAGCGTGTGAACATGTTTGTGGTTTAATAACCCGTAAATGGAAACACATTGCTCTAGCGGGGAGGTTGAGGCGACTTTGCTCCTCGAGATAAATCTCAAATCATCTTCCTTAGATCAAGGGTGACAGGCTGCCTGTGCCTGGTGTGAGTGCTGTGCTCGGTGATCAGAGCTGACCCCGCTTTGCTGCAGTGGCAGGATTGCCAGGAGTTTTATGGGTCTGAGTCTATTCACTTGCTGCAGCTGCCTGAGGCAGTGGATGCAGGTGTTGCTGTGCAATTAGAGGGGATGGCTTTAACCTTACAGTCGAAAATTGCAATTGCCTTTTTTTTTTTTACAGTGATACTTGAATTAGTTATTATTTATCCCAAGGGCTGGTATGTTTTGTTCAAACTTAATGTTATCAGAGCCATTCCTTTGTTTCTGAGGAAAACAGTTTTTACCTGCCTGCGGCTTTTATATTTGCCATATTTATGTAAAAACATATTTTTTTTTTTAAATGACTTTTCAAGGAAAGCAGATGAAATACACTGCCAGCCATAGTCATGGTGCAGGAACAGTTTTTGTGGGTGATTCTGCATAAGTCCCGCCCTCCTGCTGTGCTTTGGTGAAGGAATAACTGTCCAACGAAAATTTGACAATTCCAAAATAAATGTGAATTCCTGAGTCCTGGATCTTGCCATATTTAACAATTTTTTCCATGGTCCTACTGGCCAGACTGCCACAGCTTGCCAGGGGTGGAAGGCCTGGCAGAGTCTGCTGTTGATGTACATATGCGTCTGCAAGCTGTTGCTTCTGTCATCAATGCGTCCTAAGGACATAAAGGATATAAAGCATGTGTGAAAAGGAGAGCTGAGATTATTTTATATTCACATATATTTTATGGGTATTGTACATGTATATGTGTGTGTCTAAATGTATCTTTTATATATATAAAATATATAGGTTTTTTTATATATATACTTTTAACCCTGGAGAAAAAACTTGTCCCAGC
Organism: Neopelma chrysocephalum; assembly: GCF_003984885.1. Classification (NCBI taxonomy): domain Eukaryota; kingdom Metazoa; phylum Chordata; class Aves; order Passeriformes; family Pipridae; genus Neopelma; species Neopelma chrysocephalum. Next base: position 7,777,338 of record NW_020897732.1, on the reverse strand, counting down.
AGAGCTGGCCCGGCTGGAGTGTCTCCTCCTTATAGCAGGGCTGTCAGTGCTATAAGGTCTCTCTGGAACAGCAGCAAGACTGAAAATGCTGGCAGGCAGCTTCCTGCAGGACTGCACACTCAGCACTGCCTGCCAGCAGAGGCTGCTGGGGAAGTTACACCCGGCTGGGACACATTTTGCTTTGTCTACCACAGAATAAGTGCTCAATAACACACATACCCAAAACTGAGATTTCTTCCTGTTGAGGATTGGTGTGTCAGCCAACTCCAAACCTCTGTGAGAAACATTCCCTGATGGTTCCAGCAACAGAGATACCGCTTAAAATGTCCAAAATTCTTCCATACAGGAGGTTTAGGGGAGTTGCTACTTAATGAGAGGAAAAGGGCGTTGGGTTGGTAAAAATACACTGTGCTGGAAAACCAAAGCTACGGTTGCAACAGTAATCCTTACTCCTGACAAGCCAGTGGAAAACACGGCGTCATTTGCTTTAGATGCATTTAACTAAAAGCTGGATGTTTGATTTTTGAGCTATGTAGCAGCACATTTGAATTCCCCCTTTAAACAGCACGATCCACTCATTACAGCAGTTTGGATTTTTGTTTTCTTTCAAGCTGGACAGCGATGTTTTAAACTTTCTCTGTTTTCTGTATCAAAACTAACGGGGCAGCAAAGTCTGGTTTTTAACTTTGGCCGGAGTGTTACGCTGATAAATCATAGGCAAGTCCTTCTGGCAGGGTTTTAGCACTGCACCTGAATGGGCCAAGTATTTGCAGGGCTTTTTCAACTTGACGTTTTTCCATTGTCCTGCGCCCCGGGGATGACGGGTTGATGTCAGTCGTGCTCGGGAGGCGCAGACGCGGTGGGTCTGCCCTGCCTGGCGCTGGGGAAGGTGTGCAACCTAATACTGTGCTCAGAGCACATCTGGGATCGTTTGATTCCCATTGTTCTGCCGGTGAACTCTGGACGTGAGAAGTTACAGCCCGCAAGCAGCGCGGTGCCAATTGTGTGTGACAGTGATTTCAGCTTAATAAATATGTGAGTGGTAACTCCAATACTCAAATTTTTGTTGCTCTGAGTGTAATTGCAGCTTAGTGCCTGGCTATGTGTGTGTGAGAGTCAGTATGTGATTTTTTTTTCCTGCAGTAGGTGAAGCAATTTTGTTTTCAGGAGACAATTTGATCCATAGGGTCGATTTTAAAAGGCTGAGTGCATGTTTTACCGAAGACTTTTTGGGTTGGACGGATTTCAGGAATTGTAGGTAGAGGTGTGACTCTTTTACCATATGCCACTTTTTGTGATTTCATCTCCTGAAGGAACTTTTCTTCACCCTCCAGTAAAGCTTAGTTTACCAGGAGGCCTGCAGGGATGGACATCACAGCTGCCCATATAAAACAGCTGTGCTATCCCCAAATTCTGGTGTGACCTGCAGCCTTGCTTTAAAACTAATTACAGTAAGCCTTTGGCTAATTTAGATTCATGCACAATTCCAAATCGGATACCACGTGGTTTCCCTAATAACACTTTAAGGAAATGAATGAGCATTTATCAAGGATAAGCTTGGGGAGAGCCAGCTGGCACCAAAAATTCCTTAAAACTTGTGTCCTAGGACAAAGCAATTCACGCACCAAAACCAGCCCACCTCATGTGAATAGAGTGGAATTCACTTCAAAGTGAATTGAAAATGCCTAATGTTACTAGAATGAGAGTTACTGAGTAAAATTAAATAAAGACCGTTTTTTAACAATTCCTTCAAAGTCTTTTGTCAGTTACAGTGAGATGGTTGTTTCATTTTCATAAGTGAGAGATTTCCAACTGTGACACGTTTTCCATTAGAGACTCCATTATGGACCTTTTACCATTCAGACAGTCAGAGTACCCTCAAATCTCTCTTGGGTGCACAGGCCAACACAGCTCTGGTGTGAAATAGCAGGGAATATTGTTGGAGGCAGTGAAGCCACTGTTGGTTACAGCCAGGGGATGGAACAATATGTTTTTCTAGTATAGAGACAATAAGTTATGTTTGGTGTCACCTTGGGGAAAAATAAGTCACCTTGATTGCATCTCCTTGGCCTGCAACTTATTCACAAAAGCATCTTTCGTCCTCAGCCAAAGCCTTAGACTCTTAATGGAATTTCTTTTGCTTTATTCTGTAGTTCAATTCACCCTTAAAATGTTGGCTAGATGGTGTTTGCTTTCCAAATTTCCCTACCTAAATGGTTTAAAACTAAGTCTGTGGGTCTCTTGAAGACTTTTATTTCACCAGGGATTATGCAGGTACTGTGTGGCAGGGTTGAGGAAGCACTGCAGAAAGATAGGGATGGCATTTGAGACTCTTAAACAGTTCCTGTGATGATAAAAGCTGTTGAGGGAGGCTCCAGGGAACTCTTCACCAGTGCTTCAGAACTTGAGCAGCAGGCACTAAGTCACCTCAAAAGCTGCTGTGGGTTTTGAATCAGTTCCGGTTTCCTACCTTTGGTCTGAAATCAATGTGAGAATCAGATCCGGAGAGACACTGGACCCATCCATGCTTCTGGGCTGCCCTATTCCTGTGAAACCTCACACCAGGTTTGGGAGTTTAGGGAGCCTTCACACTGCTAAGGACTGGGGAAGCAGACCTTCATTCCTGGCCAAGTTTTTGACACTCACAGAAGCTGAGTAACACTTTCCCTGAAATGGGCTTCTCCAGGGAGGAGCCAGTGCTACACAGGGCTGACGTGGAGTTGTCAGAGGCACAGGATCAACTGGTTTTGCAGAAGAGCACATTTAAGCCTTTTCACCATTAGCCCACTTTCCTCTGTTATTAAAGTTGACCCATAAATCTAACCTATATATGTATTTATCATTCCTAAAGATGAAGATTTGGAGGAATAAAGGAGTGGGGGCTTCAGGTATCTTGCCATCCTTAGCTGACAAAAGGGATTTCTTCCTCCCATCCCCAAAGCAAAGAGCACCCATGAGGTTGGGAGTTACTACAGGAGTGGTGTCCCCTCAGGGCAGCTTCAAAGACAACACAACAGGTCTTCATGGTGCAAGCTGCCAGGAGCTCCTGCTGCCTGAGGATGATCCAACTTTAGACTCCTTGGGTTGGCCTTCCCGTTCTCAATGTGACTCTGTCCGTGGTCCCTGCGGGTGAACAGGTCACACGCTCGTGTCCTCACTGTCCTACAGCCAGGGAGCCAACACACAGGCAGTTCCACTCATTTACCTGGGAAATCTGCAGGAGAGGCCTGAGTGAACTCACCCCCCACCTGCCCACAGTGGCACAGGTGGGGTATCTCTCCTCTGCTAAAACCTCCATCACGGGCTTTCTGTGACCTGGAACTTGTGTCACACTGAACAGCATCTGAGCATGGGCTGAAGAGTGAAAATATGGATAAAATTTATAAGTTTTATTACAAGAAATCACTCAGCTGTTATTCCATCTCCACCCTGGCTCGTTGGTCTAGGGGTATGATTCTCGCTTAGGGTGCGAGAGGTCCCGGGTTCAAATCCCGGACGAGCCCTTCTTTTGCAACAAACGTGGGTAGAGCCCTTCCCAAATCTTCGTTCTCGAAGCCTAGCCGTGAATGAATGAATGAATATTCCATCTCCTCCATGGTAATTTGTACTGGCCATGATCCATTCTTCAGGTTTCCGAGAGACACAAAATGGCAAAAAAAAGGTGAGAAGACCACCTGTTTCATGAGGCAGAGGCTGAAGAAAGGTGAAATAACTTGCACACATTGTCTAAGCAAGTGACCTGCAGAACAGAGCTGAGTGCTGTGACGCTCTGAGCAGGAGTGTAGAGGCAGCCTCATATCACCCAAATCTGCTTCTCCCAGCACCCTCAGCTCACCCTCGCAAGACCACGTGAAATGCTCATAAACAGCTTAAAAATCTATGGTCAATCAGGCCCTTCGGAAAAGATGGGGGCTAAGAGCGTGGGAGGAATAAAGGGAGTCAAGAGAGCCCTGAAGGAGGGCGAGAGCCACAGCAGGAGCTGGGAGGGGAGAAGGAGACAGCACAGACAGAGGGAACCACTGGCTGATGCTGCTGAAGTGTCATCTTAATTATCCCTGGCAAAAGAACAGTGATTAACATCGATGACTGTGGACAACCTTTGTGTAATTACTCATTAACATTTCTAAAATTGCACCTAGCTGCTACAGCAATACATGCTTTATAGATTCATCATGTTGAAGTCCAGAAAGAATCATTAGATCGTCTATGCAGACCCCTGTGCTTTGCCAGCTGCTATTACACTGCAGAAATTAGCGCTGGAGGCGGCTTGTGCTTGGCTTCCACGTACTTTCCAGAAAGGGCATCCAGGGATAGCAAGCGATGGACACTCTGCCCCATGCCTTGAGATGTTGTTCTAAATTCAGGTCGCTCCCCTGCCCCAGCCTCACGTTAAAATCCATGCTGGTTGCCTTTTTTTTTTTTGGTCATTATTTATGGAAATGGTACCCACAGCCAAGCAGAGCTGGATGGGAACAGGAATTCTTCGTCCCCATCTCCTCTGAGCGGGAAGAGAGGAGGCAGCTGAATTAGAGGCTTCTGCATTGCCTATCTGTGCTCCTTCCTCAGACATGGGTACCACCTGCCCAAAGCTACCATTGGCCAAGAACATTAACAGAAGTCCTGTGAGTAATAATTTAAAATAATGGATTAATTAGAGGAAATTGTGATCTGCCTGCAAATGTCCTTTCTGCAAGCATTAAAATGGAGCTAATCCTTGCAGCTACACAACTCATTGCAAGCCACTGGCTCTGCTGGGTTTTACTAGAGGAAAAGGGCATTTTTATTCTCATCTACTCATTTTAGAGACCAGTCCCAGTTAGACTAACTCAGCAAAACCTGTTTCTTTTCCTAAAGAAACATGAAAACCAAATTTTTATGGTATCTTGTGATCAGAGAAAGACCACTCTGACCTACATGTTGTAGGTGATCCCATTTCCATGCAGGTGCTTCCATTTTGAACCAGGACTTCAGTTAAATTAAAATATTTCAGTCCTCAGAGTAGGGAGAAGAACACAGTAAATACCTTCTGGGTCCACTACCCTTGCAGAAGACTGTTTGGAGGAGATATTACACAACCCTCAAGGCAAGAAAAATGATGCAGAAAGTCCCAGAAATCACAAAACCACCTCTTCTAATGTGGGGCAACCCCAATCCACCATTGATGTTATTCTGGTTGCGTGAGTATTAGTGAAAAATGAAAGATCTGTATCACAGTTGTTAAATCCCAGGGTAATGTGCAGGTGGTATTTAACTCTGGCCAGACCTGAACCACCATTTTGAGGACAGAAAGACTGTAAGTTGGGCACTACACAACACCTGAGGGAGAGTAAGGTCCCCTGGAAGCTTAATCCCTTCCACTATTTGTCCTGTGTTGCTGTTCACTGAATTCAAACAGCCGACCAAGAAGCATCCTGCACATCACAGGAGCGATGAGTGGCTCAGGAATTAAAAAGAACGAAGCATGGCGTGGTTATCCCGGCACCCACAGCACACAAGGGGAAAGTTGGAAAAGAAAGAAGGGAATCTACACCAAGATTCACCATCCTGGGGCATCTCTGGTGAAACCAAGCCTTAGTGTAGCTCCCCAGCAGCGGAATCAGAGCTGTAACAGAAATCAGAGCCAGGAAGGATCCACGGGAGTGATGCAGCCGCCGGCACACTCAGGGAGCAGCAGGGATGCAGAATGCAGCCCTCCCACCGTGGCCCTGCTGTGTCCAGCCCCTCAAGCATAAAGGGAAGGGGTGTAAGAGGAGGATGAAGAAATATGGGATGGGGTCTTCCTGAGAACTAGAGAAATAGCTGAGAAATAGAGAAATAGAACATTAATCCCTTTGTTTTGTATGAGCATAATAGTTTAGACTTCAGAAATAATCAATAGTCTTTCTGCTAGTGGAGTATTTCATTCCCAGCAGTTTCACGGAGAGTTTGAGGGAGATTATATATTTATGGTTTCCCATTTGAAAGACTTTTAGCAGGTTTACCTGGAACATATGGATCCTATTTTGGTTCTTTTGTTTTAGCACTTAATGCTTATGAAATTGCCAGTTAATGACATCCATGCCCAAACCATGTTGCTTTTTAAAGTAAAATGCCTACCAAAGGTCCATGTTCATACTTACCACTTCTCAAGTACAGCAATGAAAGTTTTAAGAGGCTTGTTACCTACTGTGTCTGGGGGAGGGAACCGACAGAATAATGAAATTACAAACAGAGGTTTAGATTAAAGTCTTGCTGGCCCTGCCTGCACTGGGGCTCGAGGCACTGCAACCCCACCAGCACCAACGGGCCACCCCAGGCCTGAGTGTGGGGAGACCCTGGGCATGGGTGCAGGGAGGCCCCACATTTTTTTCAGGAAACTTGGGCTGGGGAAAGGTAAACTGGAATTACGAAGCCCCTGGGGCAGGGTGAGGGATACCGGGGTCGGGAGCAGAGGGATGAGGCTAGATGGGAGGGCACCCCAGAGCTGGGTGAGTGGGGGACTCCGAGCGATGCTCAGCCAGAGAGAGCACCCCTTCCGTCTCCAGCCTCTGGCTGACCTGGGACGCGAGTGATAACGGGCCCTTTTGCTGCTGATAGGCTGGGCAAACCCCGGGGCACCTCCGGTAGAGATCCCTCCGGCCCAGGGCGCCCGAGGGGCGGGCGTGGAGCTTCCCCGGGCCGGGCGGGACGCGGCGCAGAGCGCGGAGCGTGGAGCGTGTCGCGCATGTTACCGGCTCCGCTAATCACCCTGAGCCTTTGATTGCCCTGCACGTGGGGACGAGCCTCCACACTTCAAAAGAGCGTGGGAAATCCTGATTAAAAGGCTTTTCTCCCCCATTGGGATCGACACCTTCTTTGAAGCCCTTCCAAGCGACAATGCAAACGCAGCCACCGCCAAAGGACTGTATCTATATTTTAAGTGACTTTAATTTCTCTTCCCCCCTCTTGCTCTCTTCCCCCTCCTTTCCTTTCAGTTTTGGAAACACCTGGTAAGTTGTAAAATGATTTACGAAGTGAAAGTGTTAAATGAGGCCACCAGCTGTAAGACTGACAGAGCTTTATGAGTTTTATTAGGTGCCCTATTATGGAAAATAAACTTTAATCCGTCCATAAAAACAGAATCTGAAAAACATATTTGCCCTTGTAGTCTGGAACACTGAAGGTATTCTTGTGAGACGCTGGGCTTTAAAGAGATTAATTTTATTGAGACAGACACAATACACCGGTAGGACTTTGATACCGAGTCCGTGAATAGCTGCCTGTACCCGCAAGGCTGGTTTTCATGGGAATGGGACACGTTTGGACACACATCTCTTGGGCATACAGAAAATTCCTGGCCCGATGGGGCACATCTGCCAGTTTAATTAGTGGGTATTAAACTGGACATTAATGACTGAGGGAGGATCTTTTTTCGGGGAGGTGATCCCAGGCAGCTCTTGAAAGTTATTAATTATAATTAAAATAATTATTGTTATTGTTGTTGTTGTTATTATTATTATTATTATTATTATTATGCGCTATGCACTATATTTCAATTATTGATAATTTTTTAAGATAACGATGTGTTCTCCAGACTGATACGGTTTAGATATTTCAAGGTGTGAGCAAGAGGTAAATCCTGATGACAGTAACTCGGACGTGTCACGGGGATTAGGGTGGAGGAGCCACCGCGGCCCTCCGCGGGTATTGCGCGCTCCTGCGAGGCCGTTCACCCGCGAAGATGCAGCCGCAACAAGCGGCGTGAAAACTACAGAGATGCTGATGCCTTTATACTTCTATCGCCTTAAAGTCTCTACAACCTGTGGCCGAAAGAAAATCGTTTACAAATTTAAATCAGAGACTCCTATGTGATTGTTTCCGTCCAAGGGCGTACGTATCAATCAAGCCCAAAATCAAATTTATCCCGATCAAGTATTTTGACACATGGGATCCATCCAGTTTTATGATTTATCGTGATTTTTGGCGTGTCGCCCCGGGGCGCTGTGTGTGCGGGGCCAGGGAGCTGGTAACTAACCGCGTTATGCCTGAATGGCACCTCCAGCCGCCCCACCTGAAGCTTTTCCTTCGTGAATCTCATCCCATAATCTCATGCATCCACTAGCCTGTGTTTCACGGGTCGGATTTTTATAGAAGCCGTTTAGAGGGGCCACGCTGTTCCCATTTGAAAGGTTAACACGCGTTTGTAGAAAATAACTTTTATTATTATTAATATTATTATTATTATTATTAATTGTAAAAACGCATGAGAGTGGGAACGCTCCATGTTTCAGAGCTCCTCGTTCTCAGCCTCCGGGGCTCTGCGGTGACCCACGAGGCGGTGACACCCGGGATGAGGGGGCCGGGTCCCTCCGCTCCCCTGCGCGGCCCTAGGCTGGAGCAGAGCGGAGCCGCCCCGTAATTCATTCGCGGGGATGAATTGCCAGACGTGGCCCCGAGCTGGCGGGGATGAGCCAGTGATTATATTTAAATTCGCTATAATTGATTTGGGGAAGAGCTGCGGTGACAGGGATTAATTGATCCGCAAATTTATTGGCGAGATAAATCCCCGCAGTTATCGAAAACCCCGCACTCCACTGAGGGGTCCCGTCCTCGGTACCGGGGAGGGTACGGGGGCCCCGAGCCCCCTCCCACCCGCGGGAGGCCCGCGTTGTTTTGGAAGTCGAGCAGCCCCTGGAAGACAGCGCTACTCCCGCGAGGGGGGAGATTGGTCCCGCCGCTCCCCCGGATTCCCAAAAGCATCGCGCGACGGTACCCGCCTGGGATACGCATCTCCCGTGCGCTGCTCTCAGGAAAACCCCACGCCGCTGTCAGACACCACACGACAGCTGAGACACTGGATTAAATTCGGGTTAGAAAGGGGTTCCCCGCTCCTTCCCGAGCGCTTCGGCACCTCCCAGAACACCGGGATTCCCTGGCTCGAGAGCGCCGAGCATCTCCCCCCTCACACAGCGCTCATACACCACTAGTACAAAACGCCATTTATTTTCCACCCCATCGCAAGGGTGGGAGGGCCTAGGGAATAATTTAGCATGCATAAGTAGAGGTAATTTTTTTTATAAATACCATATACAAAAATAAAGACAGTACTGAGATTTCCAGCAGTTTTAACGTTCATGACATAAACAGTTTTCCCGATATATAGTAAGAACAAAACACTTCAATACTTAGCGAAAGGAATGAGCTTCCAGGGGGCAGGGATGGGGGGGTGGGGAGCTCAAGTTTTGTCTGTTTTTCAGTCAATAATAACACTGTATTCACCGTAAATCCTCTTCCCCGCCCGGCATGCGGAGGATCCTCTTCTCCATCCCTCTCCAAGCAGGGAGAAATCGGAACAAGGGAGGGAGCGGGGCCGGTGCCGACCACGAGCGGCAGGGCTCCCCTACGGAAGGACGGCTGGAGGGAGCGGGGCGTGCGGGGGGGCTCACTGGGACTGCGACGGGGCCCCGTGCCGGCCCCGGGGCTGCGTGTCCTCCTCGTCCGCCTCGGAGCAGTCGGAGGAGTGGTACGGGCAGCACCTCCCGGCCGCCGGCGCCACCTCTTCTTCCTCCTCCTCCTCTTCCTCGTCCTCAGGTTCGCTGTCGGGCAGTTCCCGCATCCTCCTCCCGCCGCTCTTCTCGGGGGCGGGCAGCAGCAGGTCTTCATCCCCCTTGTCCTCCCCTCCGGCCCCCTTCTGCTTCTCGGCCTCCTGCGCCGCCTGCTCCTTCGCCTTCTTGCTGCGCTTCCACTTCATGCGCCGGTTCTGAAACCAGATCTTCACCTGCGGGAGACGGGACACACACACACACATCACCTCATCCGCCACCCCCCGAGGGCAGCGTCCCCCACCCGCCCCTCGCCGCGGGAACTCACCTGTGTCTCGGTCAGCATGAGCGACGTGGCCACCTCGAAGCGCTTGGGCCGCGAGAGATACTTGTTGAGCTTGAACTGGTGCTCCAGCTCCAGCAGCTGCTGGCTGGTGAAGGCCGTGCGAGGCCGGCGGCACTTCCCCAGCAGGTTGGACTGTGCCTGGGCTGGGAAAGGACAGGGGGGGAGCGCGGAGGTGAGCGCGGAGCCGCCCTGCCGCGCCCGCGCATCCCCCGGGAGGGCCGTGGGAAGTGGGGGAGGCAGGAAAGACTGTGTGTGTGTGTGTGACTGAAGCAAGGATGGACAGGTATCCACCGGAGCAAAGACCGAGGCAGGGATTTCCTCCAGCCTCCAGGTCCCCCAGCTCCGAGGTTTTCCGGCTTTCATAGTGTCAGGCGATCCCCCACGGGGACAAAAAAAATTAAATTAAATCTTTTAAATAAAGCAAAATATGTCTCTTGATTTCCCAAGAGCCTAACAAACGCGAGACAATAAACCGAAGCCAGGGATCGCGGCGAAGGGGCACTGGGCTCTCCAGGGAGCGGCAATTTGCTCCATTTAATGTTTTAGTTAAACCTGCCGCAATCCCAGCCCGCCCATATCCGTTTAATTAGTGGGATTGCAGGCGGGCACCCCTCCGGCGGGCCGGGACCCGGACCGAGCCAGGGGCCTGCTCCGCACTGCCCTGGGAGTGCCGGTCACCGCCGGCCCCTCGGGGCGTAAATCAGCAGCGAGGGGCGGAAAACTATCTTTGAAAGGGAGAAAAAAAAAAGGCGTAGTTTCCACGTTCAAAAATAATAAGCAAAATTAAGGATTTATAAAAGATGGGGGAAAAAAAATCCAGCGGCGAGCAAACGAAAACTGAGCGCCTTCGTGGGGTTCGGACGCAGCCGGGGCAGCGCTACGACCCATTTCTCGAAGTATTTTTGCTACTTTGGCTTATTTGGTTTAGAAAATAAAAAATCTGGGAAGGGGTGGCTCCCGCTCCCTGGCCGCGGTTGGTGGCAGCTCGCTAAAGCGGGAGAAAGAAAAGGACAGTGTCCGCTCCCGGCCGCAGCGCCCGGGAGATTTTCTCACCGCGGTGCGATTTTCCGAGGCTCCATTCCCGTTTCGCTCGGTTATTTATTCCCCTCTGCCCCTTGTTTGAGAGGCAGGGCTCTGACAGCTCTCCTAATTATTTTTTCTTCCTGAATGTTCCAGTCTAAACAACCCCAATTCGAGTGAAAACAAAGGACTTTTTTGTCTGAGAATGTGTGTGCAGAGTAGAAGAAGGGGGAGAAAAAAAAAAATCGCAATTCTTTTCCTGGCATGATTTTCGTAAAACTACACCTCCGGTATTGTTAAACCGGCCATTCCCACCGAGAGCTCACACCTCCGAAAATGATCTTTGCTTAAACCAGATGCATGCAAGGTCCCCATCGCCGCGAGGCCTAGAGCTCAGCTCCGCGCTTTGCTGGGACTCCGGGATTGCCTGGCTCCATTCAGCGCTCCCAGCCTTCCTTGGGCCCAAACCTACACCCTCCCGATTATATTTGTCCATTCGTTATCCCCAGGGAACGCAGAACCCCACATTTTTGGCCGACCCCAGATCCTCCCTACACCCCTTTGCCCAGAGGACCCGACCTCATTATTAAAAGCCCATTTCCGATAAAGGAGAAATAAAATTAAGAACGGTGGGTGAGTGATGTGACCTGCCGCCCCGCTTTTTTTGGGGGGGACTACATTGAAATTGGGATTTTGGGAGACACCATGGGGATCCCTGCCCCTGCCCTGTCCACAACACCCCCCACCTCCCCTCCCCGGCCGCTTTTACTCTCCGGAACGGGCGTCTTGCAAAGGCAGGGAGCGATTTGCCACCTTCCCTTTTAACCTGCCGTGAGTGGACGGGCTGCCCAGGGCTCCTCAAGGGCCGGGAATGGCGAGGTGACCGCACCTCCCCGTTTCCCATTGCGGAACGCTATTTCTTTCTTTTTTCTAATAAAAAATTTTCAAAAAATAAGAATGTCGCCTCAGGTTTAAGTCTGCACTTTATTTAGGCGGGGGCAGGAGGAGGTTTCTCCCCTCTCGGAAGGAGGCAGCTGCCGGTAGGCCCCCGCAGCGGGACAGGGGAGGGAAGGGACGCGGCTGCCCTGCGGAGGAAGGCGAATACTCACAGTTGAAGTCGGGCATCTTGGGCAGGATCATGCCGGCTGTGGAGGCCCGGAGCCACTGGTCCAGCTGGAAGGTGCCGGCGCTGAGCTTGATGGGGTCGGCGGCGGGGTGCGAGGGGTGCGCTCCCTGCACCTGCGAGTAGGGGTAGGAGAGTGCCGGGTGCTGCCCGCCCAGCGCCGAGTACCCGTACACGGGGTGCCCGTACAGGGCCGCCTGCGCCGGCATTCCCGGCCCACCGGGCGCCGCAGGGTGCAGTCCCAGGGCCATGCCGGCCGCCGAGGCGTGGTGGTGCGGGTGGGCTCCCGCGCCCGCCCCGGGCAGGAACCCGGGCTTGGGGACCAGCGCGCAGTGCGCGGCCAGGAGCCGCGGCGGGGATGGGCTGTCGGTGCGCAGGCAGTCGGCGGGGCCGCCGGCGGGATGCTCGGAGGAGGACGAAGAGGACGAAGAGGAAGAGGAGGAGGACGAGGACGGCGGGCTGCCGCTCCCGCTGCTGCTGCTCCCGCTGCCTCCCAGCGAGGTGACCAGGGCCAGCGGCGCGCTCTGCCCCGCCGCCGCCGCCGCCTTGGGGGGGTCGACAGCCAGCAGCGCGTCGATGCGGAAATTTTTGGATTTTTCCATGAGGAGCGCCGGCGGGAGGGAAGGAGGGAGGCGGCCGTGGGCGGGCGGGACCGTTGGGCTGCCCCGGGCCGGCCGCGTCTCCCGGCGGCGGGGGCGGCACTGCGGCCGCGCTCCGCGGGGCGCGCCCCTTCAAGGCCCGCAGGCGGCTCCCATTGGCCCCGCACCGCCGCGGCCTCGCCCCTCACTGGCCCCGCCGCCCACCCGTCACGGCGGAGCGCCCGCCCCCTCCCGCACACACCCCCGGGGGACTCCGGGATGGGGATACTGGGAGAGGGGATGGTCCCGGCAAACCGGCTGCTCTCCGCGGGGAGAGCTCTCCCCGCCGCGGTGCTGTGTCCCGGTGACAGTTTTCCACCGTTCCCGCACGCACGGCAAATATTTGCCGTAAACGCGCAGCCGGCCGCTTTTTTAACGAGTCGGAAAGAATAAACACCTGCGGGTCAGGGAGTCACCCCGCCACCAAATCCCGGGTCTGTCAACAGCGTTATTACACCTGCTTATCTCGAGCAAACAGCCCCGGACAGAAAAGGGAAAGAGCGGGGCGAGGGGTCGCTCCCTTACCCAGGGTCCCGTTTTCCTCAGGGGGGCCGCGGGAGCCCCGCACCGGCGGTGTGAGCGAAAGGTCAGGCTGCAGCATGAAGGGCTGCCAAGGTAAACACGCTCTCTCTTCAAAAAGCCATTGCCAGTCTCGCGGAGAAGGCGCTCGGCAGCGGGAAATGTCCGTGTCGCGGCTCCACCGCCGTGAGCCCCCCCCCGGGAGGGGCCGCTCCGCACTCGGGGGGCGGCGGGACTGTGTCCCAGGGGCTGCCGGGGCCACTCAACAAGGGTGCGCTGCCCCCGCAGGCTCATGCGCCTGGGCTGGGAAAAGTAAAAGCAATGAGAAGAGGAGATAAATAGGCGAAAAGAAAGGGAGAAGGGGCAAAAATTGAGGAGTACAATACAACCAACAAAGTATCCGACAACTTTTCCTCGGTCTCCTTCTCGCCACTACTCCGTGGGCAGGAGGCACTGAGCACCTCTGCGGGGTGTGCACACACGCCCACACATACAGACACGCACCCTTTGCTCTGTGTCATGGTATTCCCCTTTTCTCCTGCACTTTTTTTCCCCCTTGACCTCACTGGAGCCTCTGGACACGCTCGCACAGCAGACACAACACAGACACACAAGCAGGACAGACGTGTGGACGCAATTGCAGCAGGCACACAGACACACCTGTACGTAGGCCTGGCATGACCACACACAGCAGATGCACACGGGTGGCACAGCGGAGCCACACGCACACAGGCAACCCCTGAACACAGGTACCGGAGAGCAGATGCGCCCAGACCCAAACAACAGCCGCTCCCGCCCGGGGAACCCCAAGACGCACCGCCCGCACACGCCGCGGGGGCCGGGGCCGAGCCCCGCAGCCGCACGAAGTCCCCGTACACCCCGGTCCTCGGGAAGAAGAGGGGGATACCGAGTAGCCGGATAATTTTCATTAGCCTTTTCGGTTTTGCCGGGCCTCCGGCGCGCTTTGAAGGGCCAGGGGAGGCCTAATAGAAAGGGCCCGAGAGCTCGGCAGTCCCCTGGCCATCGCCGCCTTCCGCCAGGGCTCCGCAGCCGGCCCCACGCTTCCCCTGGACCGTCACTTTGTGCCCCACGCGCGGGGCAGTCCCACGGCTGTGAGAGAGTGTCCGGAACAGGGGCCCGTCCCCGTGGCCGACTCCACGGAGGAAGGGGGGTGGGTAGCGGACTCTCATCCGCGTCCCGGCCCCGGCAGGGTTGAGGGTCACCGCCTTAAGTGCATGGTGGGCAGGGGGGATGTCCATCCTACTGGACACGGGGATGCGGCTGTCACCGGCCGCGCGCCCCGGGCCGAGCCAGTGCCAGCTCCCGGTGCCCGGCCCGGCGGCGCCGGGGCTGCGCGGGCGCGTCCCAGGTGCGGGTGGTCCCGCACGTAGGGAGACTGCTTTGCGGTGCCGCGGTGCGGCCCCTTCTCAGTGCAGTTTTGGGGAGGAGGGACGGAGCTGCAGGGAAAACCATCCCGTGACAGCGGAGAGCCGTGAGCGCAGGGCTGCGCTCAGGACACTGGTGGACGCGTGTGTACTGCCGGAGGGTTGCACGGCCCACGGTCCGGCGGTCGAGGGTGGCCGGTGCCGTGAAAGATTCTCCAAGCGGCGATGGGGTGGAATGAGCGGCCGTCTGGTGGGGGAGAAGGACCGGGGCCGCATGGCCCCCGCCCCGGTTCATCACCGCCCCCGGGGCGGGCTCAGGCTGGGCACCCCGTCCGGGCATCCCGCGCCTCCGGCCCGGTGCCGCACGCAGGCATCGTTCAGCTGATGGATATTTAGTTATTTAGTGCTTAGAGAAGGATTTCGATTTTCAGAGCTTTTTTTGGTTTTTAATGAGTATAATTTTTTTGATTGTTTTCCTTTTTTTTTTTAATTATTATTTTTTCCGCTTTTTAAAAATTATTTTTCCTTTTTTTTTAATTTATTTTTAGGGTTTTTTTTTCCTTCCCCCTCACCTTTCCGTTCCGTGTGTTTGTCCCCACAGGTGCCGCGGGGCATCCGGGACCGCTGAACTCCCCGCGGCTCCCGCACCTGTGTTGATCCAGTATATTGCCCGGGAGCCAACAATGCGCGGTTATCTCGGCGGAGATAGCGCAAGGAGCGCGCTCCCCCGACACCCCCGGGTGGTCCCTTTCAGCAGAGCCCCCGCTCCCCCGGCCGTGGGCAAACAGATGCCTATCTCGCCTTTTGAAAAGCTGGGGCGGTGCACGCAGGGGGCGGCGCGGGGCACTGGGGTAAACCCCGGTGGGAACAGCGGAGCGCCCGGAGCCCTGCGTTGGGGGGGGGGGTCTCTCACTTCTCCGAATTAACCCCCCCCACGCCGGCCGGTGTCCCCAAAGCCGTTACAAACCGCAGGCGCGGGGCCAGCGTTATTGCCAAAAACACATATTACGCTGCGACATTCTGTAAATGAGATAATGATACATAAACCTCCCTGATAAATGTGACATCCTCGGGATGTCTCCTCTAAATTAGCCGCTTGCATTGACTGCTAATAATGGTGAGTTTATGAAAGCAATTTCAGTGCAAAAAGCACAGGGTCTTCTCGGTCTAATCAGCTGCCTCTCCTAATGGATGAGGGGGTCAGGCGGAGAATTATTGACACTCTGCTGCCCTTAACCTGTTTCCCAATAAAGCTGATTAGTTTTTGTCAATTCATCAGCTAACCACTCTCGCCGGGACTGCATCAAAGCCTTATTTGCTCAGGGGAAATCAACAAGTCACAGATCAGGTCCATTACGGAGCAGCCCCGGCTGCTGGCGGCTCCCGCGCCGGGGCCGGTCCTGGGCTGGGGGGCTGCTCCAGACATCGGGTGTGACCGGCTATCCTGGGGGAGAAACGAGCCCCCCCGGGTACTCCGGCTGCGATAAACACCCTCAGGCAGTTGTAAAATGCCTATGTGTTATCAAACTTTTTTCTTTCTCCCGGGAAAGGAATTGGGGATACCGGGAGGGCTCCGGGCAGATCCCAGAGGCAACTGGGTCTCCACCAGCACCTTGTCCACGCTGGAGGCTCAGGGGCGACCGTCTACGCAACGTCCCTCCCGGGGAAAGGGCATTTCATGCGTTCTAAGACGTCCATCCTGGAGAGAAGAGTCGGTCTGCCAAAAGCCTTCCTTCACCTCAGACCTCCTCCCTATCTGGGCAAAAAGCTGCGCCCGCATTAGGAGGTCGGGATACTTCTTCAATATTCTTTTGGTTTGTTTTTTGTTTTCCTTACCTACAAGCCATTTCCAAAGTTTTGCCTGGCTTGCTTAGGACTTTCTCTTCAGAAAACGTTAAACAAAAATTTTATTTTTTTTTCCTGTTACTGCTGCAATCCCCGCATCAGGGGTGGTTTGTCTGGAATAACGGAGGCTGGACAGTTTTTTGCTCATCCACAAGAAAACAACAAAAAGCCCACCACCAGATGTGCACTGCCCCTTTAAGCCCCGACCGACAGCCTCTCAGTCCACCCCCATTCAATTTAATTTCATTAAAACAGAGCATGAATATTTCTATTAAACCTAAAATGAAATATGAAGCCATTTAGACTCTGCCTGCACCAATCACCCAGATTTATGACTTTTATTCATCACATCAAGAGCTGGGAAAAATGAATTTTCTTCACCCAGGAAGGAAATAAAAACCCTGCCTTGGTCATTTCCAGAAAGCTGTTAATTTGCCCATGTGGTAATTACTTTCACAATTAACTAAAATACAAATCAACCTGACAAATTGGGTTAGTTTATATATTAATTAGCCAGTTTAAATTTATTCATTATGAAAAGACAATTTAAGAGGACCTCGGGTGTCTGTTTTATCGCAATAAATTACTGTTAGGAAATGGGGGCTAATAAAATATCACCGTATTTGAGGGCACCGCGCGGGGCTTCCGCGGGTGCGGGCTGGAGCGCTGCTTTCCGCGGGGGCGGAGGTGGGAACAGCGGCTCGGAGGAGAGGGAGAGGGGCCGGGGCCGTGCCCCGCCTCCAGCTGCGCTGATTTAACACTCCGTCGATAGGATCATTCGATGCCTTTTAGCTTGTGATCTTTATAAATGTCCCGCTATTAAATTAGAAAATGATTCTCTCCTCGTTTAATTGTATTCTTTCGTTTCTTATTTCCAATTAATTAGTCCTATCGACGTTGCAATATTTTAAGTGACTGGAGTCCGTTTACAGTTTAAAATATATGGGTCAGCACGTGCAATTTTAGACTAGGCAGAACTATATAATGTGGGTTTTAACTACTCTTCTCTCATACGTCTTAAACATCTGGCTAAATGCATCACTGGGAAACACCGCGCGTATTTTACGCGCTCGGGACCGGCCGCCCCGCGGCCTCTCCGCGCTCCCAACGCGGCCGCGGTGGCTGCGCGGGGCAAGTCTCTGAAAATCGCTTTGCGCTGCTCCTTCTGCCACCGCTGTCAGGAACCGGGTGGCTAAAGGACAAACCTGGGCGTTTAGGGGGAATGCTGAGGGTTTGTTTTGTTTTGTTTTGGCTTTTTCCAGTATAGCTCCCGGAGCTGCGAAATGCCTTTGTGGCTCCCCCCCGCACACCCCCCAGGAGAAAGGGGCTAGGGGCTGTGCAGGGACACACCTCCCACACACCCCCACCCTCACCCCCCCGCTGCTGTCCTGGGTAGGAGCCTGTGCTGGGCACTAGAGAGGGAATCATGGGGTGTTAAATATACGTTGTGTATGTAATGGGGCGTAAAATAACGAGACCTCTTCTGGCAGGGGCGGTCTGCAGGGCCTCCCAAAACACTGCCCAAGGGATGTGCTGGGGATGGAGAGGGAAGTGTGTGTCCCTCCTGTATCAGAAGCAGAGTGGGACAGCAGTGCTCTTTCACCTTCTCTGCTCCCCTCTCCCGCGCAGGAAAGACCCCTGAGAATTGCCCTAAAAGACAGGTTGGGTATTGAGGATCATCTTGCTTGACTCCTCTCCAGGATCATGCTACCCCCGGTGCTGTCCCACCCTCCCTGAGCAGGCACAGACTCTACACAGTCCCACCTTCTCCAGGAGCTGGGCTGGCCCACGTACCCCCACAAGCCCATGGGGGGTATCTGATTATGCACAAGGCTGAGGGAGCAGCACCCCGGGGGCAGGCTGGCTCCAGGGAAGGGGCTGCCAGAAGCCATGGGGGGGGGGCAGGTGAGCATGGCTGGGCTGTGACAGTTTGGGACTGTGGGGGACATGCTCTGGTTCCTGCTCCCCTGTACCCCTGGGGCTCCCCCCTAGCGCAGATGGATATGAACACCCCCAGTCTCCAGGTTCTTCATCCCTGCTGATGCCTCCTCCCTGGTCCAGCCCACTCATTCTACCCTTCAACACATGAGGGCTTGGGGGCCACTGTGGGGGCTGCATGTCTGACCCCATGTCTGTACACAGGTCCCTGGGACATCCTGGGGCTTTCTGGGTGGTTCTTCACCGACTTGTGCTTAAACACCTGGGACAGAGCAGTTGCCTCCCACCCATATCTGGGATGACACTGAGCCTCTCCCTGATAGCTGTGGGTCTGGGCAAAGAAAAGCCGGGCACAGGGTCATCCCTGTAGGAGGCAGAGTTGCACTTGGCTGTCCCCAACTCACCTTGTGTCACTGGTCCCTCCAAATGGGAGTGTGTCAGGAGGACCTTGGGTCCACATATATTGGAGGGTGCCTTGATTTCATATTCCAGTGATTCCAGCCTCCATCTCCAGCCCTGCCTCCATAGGATCCCCTCTCCAGCCAGCCAGAGCTTCTTGCAATTGATTTTAGAGGAATTATTTGGAGAAATAACGGATGGAGAGTGGGATACCTGCCACCTCTCCAGGGTACACATGGAGGCTCTTCACCTTCATGCTGTTCAGCTCTGTGACTGTTTGGGCCTCCAGTGTGCATGTCAGAGGAACAACATAAATACCAGGAAGGATAAAGGACGAATCATAAGGGCAGATTAATAATGTGGCAAATACTATTGTTTCCTGGCCTGGGCTCCAAAGGTCTCTCCCATCCACGGTGGGCTCGAAAATAAACCTAAGGTGGTAAAACCTAAATGTGAACTGCTCTCACTATTGATTGTATCAATTGTCTTTGTAGTGACATTAATCATGGCAAGTTCCTCCTGCGATTTAGGAGACTGTAATATGTGGTTCCATAAGACTCTCATTGTGATTTAGCATTGATTAATGTCCATTCATAAAATGATATAAAACTTACTTCTCTTCCATTGTAGAGCCCCAAACCACATTCCAGACAATATTTCAAAACCTTGTTAATGTAACTGCTAATTTCAGAGGGTGATGGGGATGGTTATGGTGTACATGGGCTTGTGCAGAGGGGTCTGCAGTGGGGGCAGGAAGAGGTTAGAGAAATTATTTCCAAGGCAGAAAATTGCTGTCCAGTTTAAATTATTTCAGGTGTTACATGGTCATTCTGCTGTGCCTTCAGATTCACATCAGAGCTCCTGAGGATTTAATTAGCACTTTGAAGTGCCTGACTCTAAATACTCTAAGAATCAAATTATTTTGGTGATAAGCCCCACAGTATTTGTACCTGTGGCTTCTTCATTCCTGCACAGCATTTGGCCACCTTCCACTCCCAGTGAACTGGCTGCTCTGAAGATATTCATAGATACTGTTTGCTTTCACTGTATTTTCTGGAGGCTCTGCCTGGCACAGGGCCTAGTACAAAATAGCTCATGCTTTTTACTTCCTTTTTTTTTTTTCTTCTGTTTTTAAGACACATACCAAGGATTGTGTTGTGCATGCATAATGGTATGTGATCCAGGAATCATGCTCTTGCAAAAAAAAAAATCAAATTAGTGAAGTGGGGAGGAGACTGAGCGACTGGCAAAATGTTTAGAGAATTAAAAAAAAAAAAAAGGCCGAAAGTTGACACCTGGCTGAAAAACAATATATAATAGGAATTTGAACATTTGGTGCTTTAGTATATATAATTAAGCTATAGATAATAGATAATAGAGAGTTCACAGGATCACTTGATGGGAAATATATTGATAATACAATTTTTCTTTGCAAAATGTATGCAATGATTGCAGTTTTGGTTTAATAATAAATTTAAGTTTGAGGAATCATTTGATTCAAACCTCTGCTTTTCCTAATGGCATTCGGAATTATTAATATCTGTCTAGCCAGCTAAAGAGGTTTTTAAAAGAGTATGCTAGGTGTTCTGCAATTAAAGTAGCCATCTGCCCTTTATTAAAACTCCATTAACCTTTACATTAAAATACATTTAAAATGCAGACACGTTGAAAATATCAAACACAAATAAAATAGATAAATCTAAGCTGTTTCTTTGCTTTACTGGCTTATTTGTGTGGCATATGACAACTTGTTTTGGCACCTATAATTTTCTGGAGACAGATAACACTTTGTATTATCAATTGCATGATGCTACAAATTATATCCCATGTTAAGGACTGGAAATAATTATAAGAAGGTAATGGAATTAATAACATACCTGATGCAAATTTCTAGAGCAGGATGCTGTTTATAGAGAAAATAATTTAAAATTCATATTATTGACTTCATAATAAAATGCTTAATTTTAAGAGCAGAACTAAATTGCTTTGCTCATGCAGCTCTGCTGATTACAGTGGAGCTATTTCTGTGGTAGAATGAATCATGCAAATAAAAGAATTGAAAAAATTCTGAATATATTCGTATATATTGTCAATGCAAAATCCAGTACAGCTCCTGTAGATGCTGCTGCATTGTCCCCTTGAGCCTCATACTGGTATCTCTCTAAGGAGTGAGAGCAACAGTGTATTTTTCCTGTCTGCATTATTTTTACCATTGGCAGAGCTGCTGACTTCGTCAATAAATAAATATACCTGAAACACCCCTTCTAAGACTTGGGTTTACTTGCTTCTGATTTCACACATTTGATCAATGTGGGCTGAAATTCCTGAATATCTGAAAAATCTGCCTGCTTTTTATTTTTTTCTTTAGGTCAGCAAAAATGGCTCAGACATTTCCAAGACCCAGGTTAAGCAATAATGTCATTGTTTCACCCTGCTGAAAGTCTTTCCAGTGAGGGTATTTGCACACCCACCGAGCCACGATTTACAGCCGCAGCTGGCAGGGATCAGGCCCCCCCGGCACAGGGCACACCTCCTGTCATCGATCCCACAAACCCAGCCTTTGGGCAAATCATAAAACTTTCGAAAGTGGCTCCTCCGTGAGCTGCGGAGCCTCCTGTGCTGCATTTCCCGGGAGCTGCCTTTGCTTCGGAGATAACCCTGGTCGGGATCTGAGCAGGATTTCCCTCCCTGTCATTGCTTTTTTTGCCTCCCATGGGCTGCAGCAGCCGGTACCGGAGGAGTGAGGTGTCAGACATATCCGCAGCGAGGGGAACGGGCCGAGGAAGGAGCCGGTGACAGCACAGAGCCGGGTGTGCGATGCTCACTGAGCACCGTGGGTACCCGCACCTGCAGCGAGGGCTGGTGGGGAAATCCAGAGCTGGGTGTGATGGAGGCGGGTGGGGAGACCCCGGAGACACAGATGGGGGAGGAGAGAGGGTGGTGGGAGGTGAGGAGGGACGAGCAAAGAGTCAAGGTGTGTGATGTGGGGACGGGGAGGGCTAGTGGGGCAGGGAGAGGCAGCAGCATCTGCAGAGCACCATGCGAAGAGTGCGGCAGCGTCGGGAGGGAGAGGTCAGCGGTGGTCACTGCCCTGCGATTCGACAGTCGCTCACGGAGGAATTCCTGACAGTCCTAAGATTAAATAACCTGGTTTTCATGGCAGATCTGACGTTGTAAAACTTTAACGTGGAGAAGCATTTCAATTCGTGCTGCAAGAAAATGCTTTTACTGGACTTGACAGCATGTTTTCAAAGCCATGTTTTCTCAGGAAGTTTTACAACATTTTGCAGTTTATTTTTACTTAGAACAAAAGCAAATGTCAAAATTGTAGGATTTCCCAAGAAACACAAATCCTGTTTCCTTTAAGGATCTGGTCTCAGAGATCCCTGCATATCAGATGGTACAATTTAAATTCATATTCCAGTAATGCCCTGCTGATAAGGAAGCAGTTTGGGGAATTAAACATAATTCCATGGTCTATCATGCTATTTTCTCAGTGGTGTTTTCAATAGCAGAATCCACATCTCCCTAGACTGAAGGATCATGTTGGGAAAAAAGAGCTTAACTTTCAAACAGGTTTGTAGTTTTCTTAGCTGGGTTTATATATGGCCCTTATATTGACAGTACTTTTTGATTAATATTGTGTACAACATTCCTTAATGCATCAGTTGAATTAATTATGCAGAAACATTTGTCCACCTGGACGAGCTATTGATGAAATGACATTTTATTGACAAAATGACAATTTAATACTGAGCTCTCCTAAAGCTCTCAGCTGAGCAGATTGGTTCAGCAAGTAGAAGAGGGGTTGTGGACAACTCGGGAAATCCTTTTGTTTTCCCCAAAATTTCTCAGCTGGCTACAAGCACGACAGGTTTGCTATTGGAAGTTATTACTGGGCTACTTTGTGTCCTCAAGTCCAGGTTGGATGAGGCCCTGGGCAACTTGATCAGTGTGTAGAATCCCTGCCCGTGGCAGAGGGGCTGGAACCAGGTGATCTTTAAGGTCCCTTCCAACCCCAATAATTCTATGGTTCTGTGATTTCATGATTCTGCCAATGGACAAAGCACAAAGGAGTGGCTTCATCCACAGCTTCTGCTGGCTGAGCTCAATGAAGTTTGCTGAAATGTGTCTCTGGGTAATGGCCTTGATATCTCCTTTTGGCAGGAGCCCTGCTCTGGCTTTGTACAGTTCCAATTATTTTGGTAAATAAGTGGAACTGTGGCTGAGTGACATACATGGCTGTGAAGGGGAAAAAGGAACTGCCTTCACCAGCAAGGCTTGCAAAGAGCTGGGATTTGCTGCCCTACCCACAGATGGAGAGGAGTGCTCAAAACTTCCTCTTCTCACCCCAGTGTGGACAGTATGATCTCGCTGTGTGGTCTCAAATAAGCTTTTGTTTAGCTTTTGCTGTATCTTTGAACTGCAGATTTTAAAAATCAAGTAGACTTCAAAATGATGGATTTGGGGTGGGATTTTCAAAAGCTTACAAGTGACTTTGGAACAGGCATCCTATGAAATTGCTGGGGTCTTCCATCATTTGGGCACTTTTGAAAAAAAATAGATCCTTTATCGGGACCTTAGTTTCACTTTCTTAAAAAATTGGACTGTAGAGGTGGTCCTGATGATGGAGAATAATATTGACCTTCTGTAGCTAATAGCAGAGATGTGAGTGGGCTGGGAGTTTTCCAACCAGATGTTTTTTTTTCTTGGAAAATGCTGATTTATTAGAACTGAAACTTTTCATGAGAACATATCAGTACTGATTAAATTTTGTTGAGAGAGATTGCTAGAGCTTGAGCCAGAATCTCTGACTATAACAAAAAATGAGATCCTTGAATGGGGAATGGCCAGCAGGTCAGGGCAGCCATCTGGAGCCTGTCTGGGTCAGGTGGAGGAGAGGACAGGCTGTGAGTCTCTCACATAACTGACATGGCCCTTGGGCTATTGCTTACTCCAAGGATTATCTACTGGTTTTTTATAAAGCAAACTTAAAAACCTCTGCAGCTTATTGTTATATGGAATGGGAACTGTAATTCTTGCCTAAGTTGTTGTGAGGATTAAATATTTACTTGAAAATGTCTTTGAAAATCCAATTTATCAAACTATTGGTATTGCAGTTATTAGTACCAATTTAGAGAGGAAGGTGCATTGCAGGTTACAATCATCAGGAACACTTTGAAGAGGATGTGTGAACATCAAGTCCAAAGACTTAATCCTCTGAAAGCAAATTACTGGTAACTGCATTATGGTGAGTTATTATCAGTAAATGTTATTAGCATGAGGATTTGTTCCCATGTCAAAATGATGTTAATACAATATTAGTGATGCAGGTCTTTGGTGTCAACATAAGAATATCAAATGCAAGTGGAGGAAAATTGTATTGGATTGTGGAGATGATGGCAAATCAATGACACAGAAAATCTATGGAGAGCAGTTCACAGTGACACAAGAAAGCAGTGTCTGCATAAATCAGTGCAGACCAATGGACACTGAAAGGAAATTTCCATGCAAGATTAAGTGGACATTGTTATCATGTCAGGACTACATGAAATAAGTGCTACAAAATGAGGATGATACTGTGATACAAACATTAGGACCAACCAATATCTACAGAAATTGCTCTCATGGAAAGAAACCAACAGGCTCCTCCAGTACAAACTCCATCAGCAGCAGGAGCAACTACTGAGCTCCACCAGGTCTGGGAGCTCCTGTGGTGGATCAATCCCGACAACATTTGGTCCTGAGCAAGCACAGACCTACACAATGTCTCCTGGCCCAGAAATCTGCCACAGATGGGGAAGAGCAGATGTCTGTAAAGGGACATGGCAGAGTATGAGGAGCCCAGAGGACAACTTGAGCAGCGTGGGGGCAGCAGCCTCTGCCTTGCTGAATTTTCTGTATGCAAAGGAGAGAGGTGAAGAATGAGGAGGGTGATGCTCTGGGGACTCATGGAGTCATGGAGAAGAAGGGTAGGGTGGCTGGAGAACTGGAGTGGCAGTTGGCAAGGTGATGCTGATGGGAAGGAAAAGCTGATGGTGAAGCCACATAACATCTTTTCTAACTTGACTTTAAGAAGATAGTCAATATGTTTGAGAGGCATGAGTCGATACGTCCCATCATCTTACCACCTTGCAGTGTGAAGTTTAGGGAACATTCTTGTCTGTGCCCTGATCCACTTATCTGTCCAACACTGCAGCCCAGCTGAGGAGCTATGTCACGTGTCCATTTAGTCCAGCCTTAAGCCCAGAAGGGCATCACAATATGTGTAACTGGATCACAGGACATACAAGTATCTATGAGGCAGCTTGAACATGGCACAGGTACTGCAGGCACCTACCTTGAGAACAGGGGAGCAATAAACCCTTTTTCAAATGCTCCTCGACAACATGGGCTCTCAGTTCAGCCCAGGCATGGTCCCATGTATCTTGTGCTTGAGGCATTCTCCGCTATGGGTGGAAGTGGTTCTGCATTTTCTACATTTATTGCACATTTACTACACATTTATTGCACATTTATTGCACATTTGTTTAGTTAAGGCACAGTGAGCTGGGTCTCAGGGAAGGCAGTGGGAATTTTGCCACCAGTTTGACAGCGAATAGGACCAGGCCCTGTGTCTGCAGAGCAGTGTGAGTGTCCTAATGTGTTTAAAGTGTTTATAAAATTACTTAAGTCAGACACATTTTTCAGTCCAGCCCATTAGCCTTTCACATGTGTTTGTGCAGAGCGCAGTGCCCAGGCAGACTGGCGGCTTGTAAATGTTAAATCAGCATAAATATCACAGCCTCCACGAAGCCTGTTCATGTGGCAACTTGCAGCATGATTAACATATTGCAGGGAAAGAAAATATTGACATTTTATAAATCCGTATCTCCGTAATGCTGCATGAAAAGTGATATCTGTGATACTAATGGACACCTAATTAATGTTATTACAATACTTACAGCTCACTGAGAGGCTGATGAGAGAGCCTGTAAAAGAGATAAGATTAAAGGAGAGATCAGTAGTAGTAATTTCAGCCACATTTCTGGCAGCAAGTTCTAGTGCAGCACTTGCTTTAACTCCTGCTACAGTCACTGCTGGCATTTATGGCTTTGTAGCTTCAGGGGCTGCTCCTGCAAGGATGCTGGTGCTGGGGAGTAAAGAGGAGCAGAGGTGCTGAGCAAGAAAATCACAGAATCACTGAATATGCTGAGTTGGAAGGGACCCACAAGGAACATCAAGGCCAACTCCTGGCCTTGCACAGGACCATCCCCAAGAGTCACACTGTGCCCAAGAGTATCATCCAAACACTTTTTGAGCTCTGTCAGCCTTGGTGCTGTGACTACTTCCCTGGGGAGCCTGTTCCAGTGCCCAACCACCTTCTGGGGGAAGAACCTTTTCTAATATCCAACCTAAAGCTCCCCTGACACAACTTCAGACCATTCTCTCAGGTCTTGTCACTGGTCACCACAGAGTGATCAGTGCCTGCCCTTCCTCTTCCCCTCATGAGGAAGTTGTAACTGCAATGAGGTCTCCCCTCAGTCTCCTCTTCTCCAGGCTGAACAAACCAAATGCCCTCAGCTGCTCCTTACACAGCTTCCCCTCAAGGCCCTTCACCATCATTACCCTCCTTTGGATGCTCTCTAAGAGCTTAATATCTTCCTTATAGTGCAGTGACCACAACTGCACACAGTATTCAAAGTAATGCCAAACTAGTGCAGAAAAGTCAGATTTGGGAATGAATCAGGGAGATTTTGTCACCTGCAACATTAGTGGCTGCTGCTTAGTCCCAGGAGCTGCTCAGAGCTGTCTTGACAAAGCAGAGGGAGATGGAGAGGAACTCAGTGACAGCGACTGCAACAGCAGTGATACTTGGAGGTGCTCAAGGAAGAAAAGGTAAAGCCCCTTCCCCTTCTGTGGCCAGGGTGAAGTTCACAAGGTTTTGTGGGGTGATTTTTAGTTAAGTTTAATAACTGGCTTCCCAGGCCTTGCTATTAACCAGCAAATTTGGTTTAATCACAGTTATGACAAACAGTTATTGGCTTAGCCTCATGCTCATCGGGCCAAGGAACCACTGAGTAACACCTGAAGAAGCATTTCTGTAACTTGGAAATGTATCACTCCCTACCATGATTGGGGGCTGAGCAGGGGCTGATTGGTGGGACAGGAGGGGCCCATCTGTGCGAACTCAGGCTCCGGGCTCCGGGCAGCTCCCGGGCTCTGGAGCTGGGACTGGGGCACCCCATCCATAGCAGGGATGCTGTGGACCTACCAGCATCACAGGGCATTGCAGTGTGGTGAATGGGAAACTCTAGAAAACTGGTATTAAAAGCCATCCTTGGACTAAACCTATGGCAGTGAACAGAAAATGAAAGCTTGGGGGGACGCTTTTCTCTGACGGGGCTGCGGGGTTGTAGTGACATTGATTTGTCTCTGGGATGTACAAACTGGCCTTTTTTCCCTCTCCTATTTGAAGGATGCAAACATTTCCTGGAAGCATAGCAGGTACATAGATATTGACTCTATTTCAAAGAGGTTCTTCTTCCTCCAGCCTCTGGAGGCACTGGTTGAAATACTGACCTTGCTGGAAAGCTCTGTCATCCTGCAGCAAGGCTTTTACGCTGCGTTTTCCTGCCTGCACATTCCAGCCCGTGTGCCACTGTCAAGAAGGACTGTGCCAGGCTATTGCATGTGAATACAAATAACACACAGTAATGCCAGAACTGCATCAGGTCATTAAAGGCAAACCCTCAAGCAAAGTTACCTTGAGTGCACCAGGAATTCTTAAGACTTGAGGACCGATATGCCTGCGCACACTGTGATCCCTCACTGCTTGCTTGTCTCCGGCTCCAGTGGTGTTGATTTTGCTTCCACCACGTTTGAACAATTAGTTTTAGTGGCTGGAACATCATTTGTAAGTTGAGTAACCCAAACTCTTTAATCCAAGGCTGTTTGCCCCCAGAGGGGTTTAGAATTTTCCTAAAAGATGGCAAAGAGCCACTGTGTAATCTTGAATCGCAGTCTAGTTCCAGAACAATCAACTCTAAGTTGTTTAAGAAGACTGGGTACATTAAAGTGGCTGTAAATCAGCATAATGAAAACAACAGTACATGCAGAAATTCATTACATATCTGATACACTGGGGTGTTGTTTTTTTATTTGGTGCATTTATGCTTTATGATTGTTTTGCAGCATAAAATTCAGCTGATGGATGTGAAATTACAAACTGCTGCCACCTCTCTCACAGTAAACAGAAAACATTTCAATAAATAAATAAATAAATAAAACACGTAAATGTTTTATTATAATAAAGTTACTTGAGGCCAAGAGTTCAATAAGGAGAATTTATAAACATATCATTTCAGATCTTGGAAGGATTTCAACATAATTTGCTTGTGGTATGGTAAGTGAGGTGAAATCCATCTACAAGTCTCTCTGGAATAATAAATATATGGAAGTGTCTTTTTATATTTGCTATGAATTTACCGTAGCACAAAAATGCTCTAGACTATCCAAATTAAATATGCATGACTTCTGGGCAAGGAAGGAATTCTTGACGTACTCTATTCTTAAATGAGATCCATTTTATTTCTCGGCAAAACACAAACCTTATTCTCTCTTAACGCTCTTGACTCAAGTGGTGCCACTCAAAGGGTGAGGGTTTGAAGAATCAGGCCCCAGGGCCCCAGCCTCCAGCAATATTTTTAAATATGCTTTCATCTAAGTTGACAGTGTAAATAAATTATAATAATTGAGACTTCATTTTATGTCCATTTGTAAATGAACATAGATTTTTCAATTTATCTAAGTAATTAACCTTTATCAACATTGCTGGCTGTAATGCAATGACAATTTTATATACCAATAGACACAGGTGACTATCTGCAGGTATTTTAGGCTTGGTAACCAAGTCTATTCTTGAGCAAATTCTCTGTTGTATAGGTGTATATGGCCGAAGAGTCACCTACTGCAAAATTCCCCATCACATTGTCAGCAGCTGCCTCTGTAGGACAGTGAGAGATGGGGTTGCTGAAGGGAACAACTTTGCTAGAGCAGGACAGTTTTTCACTTAGTGGCACTGCTGAGGTTTTCACCTTTGCTGCCATTCACCACTGGAATTGAATCAACCTATTTAAATAAACACCCTAAATAAACCTTGCACAAGGAGTAGAAAAAAAGCATTGCCCTTCAAAGCTTCTGGTGAAGTTTTATTTAGGGGAGCTGTTAGTTAATAGATGTTATAGATCACTTGTCCCACTCCAACAGAAATACTCCCTCCCTTCCAAAAATCTGGTTTTGGGCTCACTTCCTAGGACTTCATTGTTCTCTTGGAACAAATTTCCTCACTTGGGACTGACAGCCAATGCCTCTCCAGTTTCTTGTATGTCATCTTTTTGTATCCCACCTATATGGAAAAAAGGGCCAATAAAGGTAGGAATTACCAAGGCCAGCCCTTTTCTCAGACCTGTAGTCATAACTTTTGTAGTCGACCCCTAGGAAGTGGATCTGCTCTCAGGCATCCACAGAACAGGAGCAAAACAAGCACCACTTTCCATCTGCAGTTTTGCTGTGACCTGGAGACTTACCCAGGAGTTCAGAAATCTTGTCTTTGAAAGGGTTATTGATTTGTTGCCTGTACAGTTGTTCAGATTCTACAAAACCACCTGTTCTGACTTAAAAAAAAAGTTTACGAAAAGTTTTAAAAATATTTAAGAGTAACTCTAGTTTTTATACCTCCAGAACCCTCCAATACCAAAACAGATCCACAGGGAAAACAACTACATAGCATCAAATATACATATTTCGGAGATTTTCACTTTTATTAAAAGAAACCAAAGTCTTAAGAATAAACCTTCTGCTCCAGCTAAGCAGCAAGGTTGGAACTGAAGGTGATGGATAGATTCAAACTCTGACCATGGAGGAGGTTGTATCAGGGAGGTCAGTTCTCCTGCATGAGCAGCCCGTAAAGCATGAAGGGATATATTCAGAAGGAGGGGCTTGAAGTCTGATGCAGAAAAATAATTTTTAGTAGATTAGGGTAGCAAAAGATCAGTCAGAGTTTACGAAGATATTTTTGATCACACCCTGGGGCTGGATCAAGGGCTCCCCAAGGTCTTGGACAATGCTGTTTTCTAAGATTTGACAGCAGCTCCAGGCTGAACCACTGAAAACCTGCTATGTGATATAATTGATTTCAAAAAGTACTGTGAGTTATTCTGGCCAATACAAGAGAGAGAAAATGTCCCTTCTGTCCTCCTGGCTTACAAATAACGTGCTAGATAATAAAATACAGATCATGACAGAACTGCTTTCCCCTCTGTTTTGGAAATGAATGACTTTAAAACATTGGCAATCTCCTCTTGCCTAGATGTTGAACTCTCAAACCCACCTTTAAACACAGTAGGTTCTTTCCATTGTGCGAGGCAAGGTAAGCATTTAAATATTTTGGGTTTTGGTAAGCAGGGAAAAAATTATCAAAGCCTACAACTATTAAACTCTTGAGAAAGCAAGCAACACTGTCAACAAAAAGTTGCAGTGAAAAGGAGCCTCTTCTCAAGAGGGGAAGCTGTAGCAGAAAAGAATTACTGAATTTACTCTGGGGGCACAGGGATCAAGATGACATCTCTGTGCCAAGCCCTTGAAAAAGTAGAAGCTTAAGAAGGTCTGATGTCCCACCAGATCTGGAAATGGGAAGAGAGGAAAGAAAAAGAAGGAAAAGTTGGCAATGACTGAAAGTGTGCATGGAAGAAAAAACTGCAAGAGCTTTGAAATCAAATCCCTGGAAAAAGGATGGTTGCTCAACCCTATTTACCAAGTCTTAAGAATGAAGTGAAAAAGCTCAGTTTAGTGTGATTAGTAGTGGAAGTTGCTGCTGTCAATGAGGAAGAGGAACCACAGTACATATCTTTGGACCTCTGATCTCAACAACCTAAGGAAACTTTTAATTTGCTCTTTGGGGACAGAATGGTGTATAGCTTGTGTCTGTGGAGGAAGTGTGTTTTCTGCCCTTGTTCCGAGTCACCACACGATTGTCAACTTTTACCAGTGGGAAACCTCATTTTCTTTACCAAGAATGGCCTTTCTTGTGAATCATCACATTTCTCATGCTCAAAGATTTCACCCTGCCAGTCTATCATCCATGTGGCACATGTCAGAGATAGCAAATACTCCATGAAAGATAACTTTTTAATTTGTAAACATGTGCTGGAACTGCTGACCCAACCATGCAGTGACAGCTCTCAGGTAATTTCTGAATGACTTGAAAAAGAACAAAACATAAGAGTTAAATTTGTCCAGCAAGAAACTGTCTTCACGTTCTTATTTTTCTCGTGCAGAAATACCCTCTGGAAGCAGGTGGATGTTACCTGTGACTGGGACTGTGACAGGACACGGCTGCTCTGTGTCTCACTTTCCCTACCTGCAGATCAACAGTTAACTTCATGATTTGAAGTTACTTTGATTAATGAGACTTTCTTATGTTTCAAAGGCTTTGGATGGGATCCCATGAACTTGACAGGCCTGATGGTCTTAATGTTACCTCAGGTGACACTGCAATTGCCTTGCAGTTATTTATGAGCAGCAGTTGCCTCTGATATAAGCACCAAGTCTTCTCCATGGACTTTGTTAACCAAATCTGGCAGCTGCCAGCACTTGCTTGTGCATGAGACCTGTTTCCTTTCCTTTTGTGGCAGGTGAGTCCTGAAATCAATTTTTTTTGTTCCTCTTTCTGTCCAGGAACTCCAGCCAAGAGTGAGGAAACATTTTTTCCCAAACTGATGTGTTTCTGACAAATGTTTTGTTAACTGGAAAGGATTAATTAATTAATTGAAAAGTTTCTGTTCAGTTCTGGTGCAACCTGACACCAAACTCTCAATAGGCATGGGAGGATTCAGAGACCCAAACCTGAAGGTTACAAACTGGCACAGTCTTAATGAATATAATCAACACTTCCCTATGTTTCCCTTGCATATTATATCAGTTTAACTAGATATAGTCAAATCCAGTTAACTAAGTATACTTTAACCAAAATCGTCAAGCAAAAGCTGCAACACAACCTGTGCAAGAGGCAGGGGTTGTTCTTTTATTCTGTGCAAACTGCCTGGGGTAAAGCAGCCCTTTAGGCTTCCTGACAGTGTTAGAAATTAATATAAAGTGAAGACATATGGATTCATTCTCCTCCCAACTATTGTCAAGCAACCTGGGAGCAATTTCACTAAAATCAGTTGTTACGGTCTAAAGGTCAAAAGCTCAGGATTTTTATAAAACTTGGTCTGACAAAGAAAATATTTCTTTGTTCCTGGCTGCTTCTGATTTGCTGGGTTGTCTCTACGGTGCCTACTCCAGTATCAGCAAATGGGTTTCTCTCCAGACATTTTCTCCATAAATTTCAGAATATCCTCGCTCTTTTATGTTTTTAATGTGAGCTGAATGTTTGGTAGCTGGAAAAAAGGTCTCTGCTACAGAAGAATAGTGAACAATTGCAATGGGAACATAAAATGGCCACCTCGTGATTAAGGAAAGACTCGTGTTCAACTCTGGGAAATATCTGACTCTCCCTGAGTTTTAATAAAAATCAGTCAGTCAAAAATGGTGACATCTGCATGTGATCAGTGATTTCCATATTCATGACATAGTTGAGTCCATTATCTTTCTCTAGTGAGGAAGATGGGGGTAACCATTGGACTTGGGACTGTATTCGTGGATCCTTTAAGTTAGAAAGAGAAGACAGGAGTATTCTTAAGTGTGTGGTAGGACGGTGGGTCATTGTGGTCACTGCTGCTTCTGAAGTGAAGTTATCCAAACCCTCCTGCATGAAGCACTTGATTCAAAGCTCACTGAGGTAGACCAGGAATGTTTCTGTGGACTTCACTGGACTTAGCCCAGAGTTCAGAGCAGGCAGGATGTCCTTGGACTTCATTTCTGAAGTGCCCACACATGGAAACTTCATGTCACAGAACTGAAATAGGTCTTCTCAAATGTTACCTGACCCTCTGTACTCATTATGGGCATTCCTACACAGCAGCCTTCTCACCTATGTGGGCAAGCAGTAGAGGTAGAGAAGTGACCTTGATGAACTCATCCTATTGTGGGCACCAGCTTTTGCTCCCTGTTGTTTCACCTGGAGATCCTTGCTGTTATAGCTGTCTATACACAGGGACATTGTCCCCATGCTGCTTCTCCTGTACCCGTAACGTGCTCATAGGAGAAGCTGTTTGACCTTCAGCAGTCAGTTCCAAGGGGCAATGTTTGCATTGGCCAAGCCTCATTCTTGTTTTTCAAAACTGAGCCCAGGATTCCCTGGAGGGAGTCTACTCGGTGCCTGAGCGTTGGGCTGGCCATTTGGTTAGAAAGGGTAAAAAATGTTGCAACCTACCTGGCCAGCATATACCCCAGGTTTGGGTCTATCTGAATTCAGTAAGGACAATTAAAGCCCAAGCCCAGGTGAGCTGACAGCCAGCAAGGTGGATGGAACTGCCTTTTAGTGCCCTCAGACCTGGTCTTTACTCCAGAATACAGACATAGATGTACTCCTGGGGACATTGTTCCGTGGGGTCTGGTTCAGTCCTGACATAAGGATACCAAAACCAAAACCTTCACCCTTCCAGTGTGATTTAGAGAAGTCAGGTGAACCTTGTTTCAACCTTGTTCTTGGGTTCTAAGTGGCTGTTTCATTTAGGACATTTGACTAAAAGCCCTTTTCATGGAACCAGTTCCTGCAGGAAAGATGCCAGCAATTAATGAAAGATGATAAAATAATAAAAGAAGTAATACATTAACTATATTATCCTTGCACATTGGGCAGTCTTTTTCATTATATCCTCTTTATGGACATCCTCCAGCAAGAGTTGAAGAGCTTCTTTATTGCTGTTCTGTGACTGTTTTGGTTTCTAGACATTAACAAGATATTTAAATGCAAAAGTTCTCTTTTGCTCTTCCATATCCTACTGGTAGATTTAATTCAAATAACAAAAAAACCTGTAGCATGTTGCATTTATAAAATTTCTCTGTGTGTATGAATACTTATACCAAAAGGAATTTGGATCTTCAACTTTCTTTTTTTTTCTTTCTCCTTTCTGCAAGTATGCACAGATGCAAATGTTCCTGGCTGAGTAGCACAGCACTATGAAGCCACAGTTGCTACATTGTTTGGATGTACTGAGACAATATTTTCTGAGTAGAGAAACCAGAGTGAGTCCACCAGCCCACAGCACAATGATTTCTCAGCACCTTGGAAACAATAATCTCTATCCCACCTGGGCTAGGTGGGAATCACGCTGGCAGTTCAGGGCAGATCCCTCTCACAAAAATTTCATGGCTGTATAACTCCTTCAGTGCTACTTCCAGAACCAGCCCAAACACTGCTCTGAAGGCACCATTCAAAGCTTGACTCTGATTTTGTATAGATCAGAAATAGCTCTCCAGACTATTCTGACTGCTGGCATCAAAACAGGGCAGCAGGTTGGAACAGCTGCTTTTGGAGTGCAGGTTTAATATGCAGGCTGGATTATTTTAAGACAAGAAGTGTAGGAATGGTCAAGCCCAATGAGAAAACTAAGGAGGAATTGCCTGTTCTGTCATTCATTCATTCATTCATTCATTCCACTCTCCCCAGATGCCTGCTGACAACTCCTTAAGAAAGGAAACAACCAAACTAAGTCTGGGAGGAGATGATTCCAAGACTGCCTATGAATAAGCCTGGGATGCTTGCTGCAGAGTAGGTTTATATATTACACAAAAATCAAATGTTGTGTCTGAGTTTCCAGTTTGCAATAACCCCATGGCTACAGGGGTTGATGAAAACTGCCAAGGTTCTCAATTGTACTTTTATTTTGCCTATTCTTTCCCACATGCATTTCTTCTGAAGGAGTTGTTGTTTTAGCTCCATATATATATTTTTTAATCCTCTGCCATTAAACAGTAGTTTGCCAGCCTGGAAGAAGAATGTCAATGAATTGTCAATTTTTTATGCTGAGCAATTGATTAATTGGCACATTAATCTCTAAATCAGCAGTAATAAATTCTATCATTTTTAATCTTGACCTAAAAGTACTAAACCACTTCTAATTGCCACTGTTGCTGCTGTAAAATGACTGATTAAACTGCATTCATATCATAATCTTTGTTGCTCCTGAAATGTCTAATTGAAGTCACATCAGTGACTCAGTGCCAAGAAGGGAAAGGGACCTTGCTTTTGCTTTCCCTCAGGAATTACCTGAATAGGGAAATCTGACATTTTTCCCTGTCAGTATGGGACACTGGCCTCTAATTTTAATTATTGCTGCAATGATATTTATTGTCTACATTGAGTCCCAAACTGATGTTTTACCAAACTGAGACAGAAAGTTCTAACCCTGAGAGCTGAAGAAAAGAGAGAAATAGGAAAGCACAAAATGATGACAAAGCACCACGACAGACACAAGTTCCAGATTATCAGAACTTTTGACAAGTTTTCATCAGGCATCAAAGCAAATGGGAGTTGTGAGGAGAGGAGACATTTAATTTTATTTTATAATTTGTATAATTATTTTTAGCAATTCAACATCGTAAAGACCCTGGAAGTCAGCTTTAGCCTGGCCTTTGTATGCATTCCTAGGAAAAGGGATATAGCCAAAATCCCACCATTATGGTGAACCATAAATCCTGGGGGCCACAGGCAGCTGGGATTAATGAAGAACAGCCTCATAGTCCAAGGATTAGGATGACCGTGTCCAGGTTTCCTTTGTCCTTATGTCTTCTCTAGGCTGATCACAGCTCAGCCTGGCTGGCTAATCCAGCCCTCTTGTACTATCATCATGTACAAACAGGATTTGTAAAGTAGTACTTTAACCTTGCTAAAAAACAGAGTTTTCTGACAAAGAAGCAAAGCAGACCATCAGGATCCAGGCAGGCCTTCTTTGAAGTCGGGGGAATTGGGGATGTTTTCTGGCAGACAAAATACCTCACCCTTCCTCTGTGAGTTATCCAAACTGTGGAGAAACTTGAGTGGCAGCTTCAAGTTGTAAAAACCTAGAAAAAAAAATGAAGTAAAAATAATAAAAGACTCAAATCCTGCTGGATTAAGCTGAGGCCCAACTTCTAAACTTTTGGGAACTAAGTCAGCATAAAACCTATCTAAAAAAGTCACAATGCTTTCCATCCCAGATCCTTGGATTCTGTTCTGGTTTATTCATTATCAGCCCAAGTTCTGTAGATGTAGCTTTATTATCATTCTCATTCCACATATAGTTTGCAGATGAAAAAAATTTGAAACTGTACCAGATGTGATCTGAAAGAAACAGAAAAAAAAGAAATCCAGACCACCAAAACACTGTAACCCTGATTTTAGACATTGTAAACCTTACTCTGCTTATTGCATTTGACAGTATTGCATTGTAAGTGGCTCTATTGCCTTAAATAGTCTCCAAAGCTGAAAACCTGTTTTTAGCACAAACTTAAAGGAATGCAAAACAACTAGAAAACCATCAGAAGGATCAAAAACTGGCATGAGTCAACATCATACCGTTTGCCTCCTTTTATGTTCCCATGATCCCAAGCATAACACTGGGAGCAGCTCAGTTTTGCAGGATTTTGGAGAGAGGTACTGGCAAGGCAGAATGAAATAAGGAGTGGAAGGCAACAGCTCTTAGCACAGGTTTCTCTCAGTAAACACACGGCAAATACCTGTGGGTGCAGATCAGCTGGACATGTTTCTAAATACATGGGAGCAAGAATACAGGGGATGGGGACACACACGTGCCTTGAAGGGCAGAGCGTTTCTCATCCTGGGGACACCTGAGGGGCTGGAGGGTCAGAACAGCTCCTCCCCACACTGGGAAAAGCCCCACATTTTGCTGTTTCGTGGTGTCCACGTGGTGTGAGTACTGACTGGAACACAAGGGCATTGTTGCAGCGTAAATCTGCTCCTGCAGGTCAGCACCAGAGTGGCAGAGGGCTGTGGGTGAGCACCGGCACCTCCTGTCATTTTTCAATGTTCTTAAATCAGTAAAGAATACACTTAACACTTTTAGAAAGTATTTAAGTATTTGAGTTTTTTTAGGAAAGGGTTTTGGGGGGATTTCTCACATGTCATCTCTGCATGAATTTGTGAGGAATTTCCCAGCTATAACGTTAGCAAATGGTGGGCAGTGACCAAGTGAATGGAGCATTGAACTTAAGAGGAAATAGGGCTGTGAAGCCAGCCAATTTAATCTCCTCCATGTAAAATCTTGCAGATGAGAAGGAAACTCCAGCTGATGGCCATCTTTCATCAGAAATTTCTGTCATTTGAAGTTTCCTCTACGAGGATTAGAAAGTATAAAAGTGTGGAGAATCAATCACAACTGATTTGATTGTTAAAATGACCTCTATAATTTCTTTAGGGTTTTCTCAGCTTTCAGAACACCCAATTACTCCATCCTGTGCTTTAAATGCAACATGAAAATTACTCTTAAGAACAGCTAGAGAACACTGAAAGACTTTGTCTTGTTTTTTAAATAAAAGGTTTCTTCTACTTCATTATTGCCTTAAAATTAGCAGAGATTTTGTATCTTGGTCATTTCTGTCTTTCCAAGGTGGGCTGAGTAATTTGGAAGGTGCATGCTGTGATTTCTATGATGACAGGTGCAAGGGTGGGAGTAAAAGCTGATGTCTTATCTAACAAACGTCAGCAACTGAAATGAAACAACTGTTAAATGCAAAGCCACCAGTCCTTGGAAGCCACCTGACATATCATCTCCACAGCTGCCAGCCTCTTGTCTCTTGTGATGTCCTGACTCATCAGCTGCAAGGATTCCTGGTCCAGCCAGGAGCTGGATGAAGTAATCTAAAAAAAAAGAAATAATAGCACACCCTAAAAAAATTTCACATGAAGCCCAGACTTCATAAATGTAACAAATTTCCTTCCCTGAATGTCATGAAAAAATGAAAAAAAGGATATAAGTCCAGTTTAAAGAAGAAAATTTCAGGAAATCTTTGTCCTGTAAAGGGGTAATTCCTGGCCCTTACTGAGACTGTTTCATTCCATGTCCTCCTTTTTTTCCTCTATGAGTGGATGGTAATACATGTTATATGTGGTAATAGGTGACATGATGCTCACTCACATCCATAGAACGATTTGTACAATAGTTAGAGATCATACACATCTAAAATAGCTATGGGACTATGTGAACTTTTGGCACCACCTCCCTTCCTCATTCATGGGAAGGTGGGGGATTGCTGGTGGATTTCCCTAGGTTTATTTACATGCTGTCAGATCCATTTCTCATGGCACTCTGGTATTAAATCTGTGGCTGAACATCTTCACCATGGCCCTGGAGCTGCTGTATGAGGTTGGTTCATTGAAGCAGCAATGACAGGTTTAAATCACTGTGGGAGAATCCCTTCCCACTTGCCCGTCCATGGAAATGAAGGAAGATGTTACTCTGGGTCACTCTGAAAACTCTCTTGAAACACCTTGCGTGACTTAAAAATTATAACAAAATCCATAAATATTTGAGTGCTTCTGATTGCTGGCTTATGATCCTCCTTGGTTGATTTGCATTTCAAGCTTTTCTCTTGAGCTGTGGAAGCTGTAACTTTGAAACTTGGGAATCCCACAGAGCCCCTTGGTCTAGGAGGATGACAGGATGGCAGGGAGGCAGAAAAAGGACAACTTTGGGGCTCAGACTGTGGCTATGGGGCTGTAGAGAGGGGCTTCTTTGGCCAAGAAGCTCTCACCCTGTAGGAGATGAGTTAATAGCTCAGTGAAGTGCTGAACTGCTCAACTGGCAAAGATGAAGTTACTCCTCTGATAAAATCTGTTATCTCTGCTGTTCTCTGTGTGGCTTGTCCTGGAGGAATACAGTGCATAGCTTATTCTTCACAAGTAATGAATACAAAATCAATTGCATAATGCAGTATTTGCCACAAAAAAACCCTCAAACTTTATGACAAACTAATTTGGAAAGTAATTTACAGCAGAGAGTTTTGGGAAGAGTGTTATATGGCAAGCTCTGGAATATAAAACTGTGGTGACTCTATAAAAGCCAACAATTACACATTAGTAAACCTTAAAATAGTCCATGTCCTAGATTTTAGAATAATCTACAAATGGGTCATTTTTCAACCAGTAGACTTCAAAAACTACTGTTAGACAGATCCAAAGAAGAATTTTATTTGCCAATAAAATTTTCCAAAGGAACTGCTTTAAAAATTGTTAGAACATAATGTAATGGCTTTATCTAACATTTTCAACTAATGGCTTTGGTTTCCTATGACTAAGACTTTGGGACAGAGACATCTTATTATTCATATATTAGAAAACAATTTAATTCCTATTTTAAAAACAAATGTACATGCAAACCTAAGTGATGGGCTGCCTTTTAAGTATTTGTCATCTAATCCATGAATCCTCCAAACTTTAAGTCCATTTGTGATTAGATTAATTTGTCACATTAGACAGTCTTTCTTCTACAATAATAATCAGTGGAACATTAAGTGAGAACACTCACATGATGACCTGCAGATTGCAGAGGCGAGGCACAAGAAGATATTACTAAACCAACTTTCAGTCCTTCTCCAAATTTATACAATGTTTAAACTGCCAAAATTTAAAAATAGTATACTGCTCTTGCCATGAACATAATTAAAAAAGGAACAATAAATCCACTGAATAAGAGATGCTACATTAGCAGATTCATACAACTGGAATGTACCTTCTGTCTTTGTTTTGCTACAGTCCAGTAGCCAGATTTCACAGCAGCAAATCTCTGAGATGTATTTTTTTACCTTTAACACTGCTTTTCATGTGAAGGCATCAGTACAGGGTAAACATGACCAAAGCCTCGTACTTTTTTTATATTTTTATAGACATTTTTATAGATAGAACCATCCACTAATAAATAGAAAAACAATGAAACCCCCAAATGTCAATTTTCTTATATTATACAAGCTGTTAGATGAATCCATTTGAAAATTTTCATAAAACACACTGTAGTCACCTGCAGCTTCTTGTAGTACAAAAATATCTAAATTTGTGCCTGAAGTACATATCTCAATGCAACCTTCAATGGAGAAGCATTTTGGTAGTTTCACATTAAATGGTGCCTCCAAAACTGTATTTGTCATCTTGTCATGGAAATTATTTGTACAAGACAAATAACATGACAAGTCTTTGAATTTTTTTTCAGCACAAGATGACTACTAACTGTAAAGGAATGATGCAAAATTTGAATAGTTAAATAAGCTCATCCAGTTTTAACGCTCGAATATGAAAGATGATCACTTTAGTTCTTTTGGATGATGGAAAACTGCACCATTTGCTAACTGTGGTCTGATACTAGCAGGGGTCAATGTCCATAACTGCTATGAATTAATTTAGTCTTAGTAGTGTCATTGCTACAGATGTAACAGTGTATATTTTCCTGTAGGTTTTTTTGAGCTAGCTTCACTTGAGTTATACTATGAACTAACTTTCAAATTGTGTCCATATTGTTCTGCATTTATTCATTTGTCTGACAAAGAAAAATTTTATAATTAATGGCAGTGGTAAAAGTGAACCTGCTTGGTAATTTCATTAAGTACCAAGCGTGGACCAGGCTACTTCAGCATCTTTTACCCCAGTGGCTTAATCAACTTCAGTTCAAGGCATTACCTCACTAGATTAAAAGTTTCTGTGTGTGGATTTGACTAGGACTAGAAACAACATTTAAATAATGACATCAGCTACCTTTGGTGTAAATACCAGCCACATATGTATTTTCTTTTAATTCCAAAAGCATCTTTTACTTGGTTGCCTGAACACCAATAATCAGAGCTTTTTTGAAGCATCATGGATTAACAATGAAGAGTGAAATGCTGACAAATAGAGTCAATGTGGGATTCAATAACTTTGCCATATATGAACAGGAACAACAGGCAACCTTGCTGCAAAACTACTGACAGCATCTATAGGTTAAACTTCCATGCTGAAGTGACCCTTTGCCAGCCTAGCCTGTTTACAGGAAAGAGGACACAAGGAGATCTGCACTAAATTCTGCTGATCTCTCCTAGTGCTTTCCTACCCAATCTTAGGATCCCAGGCCGGCCCTGCATTGTCTCTTCAGGGTAATAAATACTTTCAGCCTTCCCTCACCCTCTGTTAGACCCAAACTCTCAAAAATAATGGCTGCTTTTTACTACTTTTCCAAAAACACCAACTTCAGGAAGTCTCTAGATGATCTACCATGATCAAAATAACTTGAATTTTTTACATTTCTCCCTCTTGCCTTGTTTTTCCTTGCCTGTCACATTGTATATTTTTGCAGCTATACTTCTTGTTTTCATATTGCAACATTTGATCCTGCTCCACACTCCATCAGTGCTGGCCAGGAGCGAGCATTTCCTGATCATCTTTTGCACTTTGCTACAGTGATCTGTTCATCATATTTCATGATCAAATGCAGGGTTAAACACATTATGTATGCATTGTAGGCAGGAGAATTGCAAGGTTAATGCAAATACAGCAGCAACTGCTCTTTGAATATAATTATGTTTTCTTCA
Organism: Neopelma chrysocephalum; assembly: GCF_003984885.1. NCBI lineage: Eukaryota > Metazoa > Chordata > Aves > Passeriformes > Pipridae > Neopelma > Neopelma chrysocephalum. Next base: position 7,736,146 of record NW_020897732.1, on the reverse strand, counting down.
TAATTTTTTCCTAGATACCAAGGTTATGCTATGGAAAACATTACTTTCCATCAGGCCTCGTTATTGGACTTCTTGCGATTAATGTTCTTAAAATCAAAATCTAAAAAAGATGTTATGTCTTGGAAAATCATTACCAGAGGTACTTTATGTAGCAGTCAGCAGTGACATATTGCTATAGCATATCCAGTGTACCATGAGACTGCTCTGCCAAACTGTCACTCGAGTAGCAACAGTCTGAGACTAAGTAAACAGTTTTTCTTGAGTTCAAAAGTTAAACATACCTGTAAAATTTGGTTCCCTTTCCAGTTTTACATACTAGATACATAGTGGACAGTGCAGGGCCAACAAATACATAGCAAAGGCTGTATATTTTTTGCATACCATGGTGTTTTATTTGCTTGCGTGGCTTCTGAGGACAGGAGCTTTACCTAGGAATTATGTCAGTTTGGTGGAGTCAGGAACTGTTTCTAAAAATAATTTAACTACAGCTAATAAGTAGCTAATATTCAAAATCTTGTTGTTCTATCTGTATAGTCAGTTAAGTTAATATGTGAAGATTATCTGTGGTGTATTACCTGGTGACTCCCAACCATGTTAAACATACCACGTCATTGTAATTTAAAAATAATTGAAGTGGAGTCAGGGGATCTAGTTGTCTGCCAAATAAATAACAACAAATAGCACAGTCACCTGAAAATTATTGACAACATTTGTAAGCAACAAAGAGATCAGATATATGGGCTGGTCTCCTTTTGAAACAAACTCATGACCTTCTATTTACTTGAAGTTAATTTTAAAATATACTTTTTCCAGGAAGCCTTTCAAAGATAGTCTGGAAATAAATCCAATTTAAAAAATCTTCACACTAACAAAAATAACAAGAGGAGCACAGTAAGTTGATTGTATTTAACCTGCATATCTTTTACTCTTTTTTTTTCTTCTTTCTTTTTTTTCTTTTCCTCTTCTTTAGCCTTTATGTTACTTTGGATGATGAGAAAAAAAATCAAGGTCAAGTTGTCTGGCATAATCTGTCTGCTTTACAACATTATATTTTCCTTAAAATTACTGTAAACCCCATTTACTGAAGAAAAACTTCAGTCAATCAGAAATTGTCAAAGCTGAGGGGTCACCAGAGATCTTCTCTAGTGCCTGCCCAGCCTGGGGGCTTGTCTTGTACAAAGTTTCTATCAATGACTGTGACACACACATGAGGAATTCAACAAAAATAATTTCAGAAGCACTGTTGATAATGAAATGAATCTGAATATTCATGAGAAAGAAAGTATTCAATAATTGAAAGTGCTGGAATCCAAAACTGAGTCCAAATTTCCTTGTGCAAAAGTGTCCTGCTTTAGGAGAGCCATCAGAGGGACTTCTGCTGCAAATTGAACTCATAAACTGAGAACATCTGAGGTAAAGGAAGATCAGGATGTACCAGTGAATACTAGGACTATTAGGAGACAACAGTGTTATACAGAGATGAAAAAAGGAAACGGAAACACATTCACAGAAGTACTTCAAAGAGTGAAAGTTTCATTATGACAGGGGAGACCTGCTCTGCAACAGAGCACCCAACTCTACAAAAGGTGTAGAGAAGGGTTAATGAGACAATGAGAGGAGTGGGGAGCTCATCTTACAAGTGGTTCCTAGAACAAGCCTGAACAAGCCCAGTTTTGACCACCCTCTGAACTGATCAAGCTCCCCAAACCAGCAGAAAGCTCTTTATATTTTCTTCTGGGTTATTTTTCCGTTGATTTAATCAGCTAAATTGAAGGGTCAGACAAGAGCCAGAACCAGTTGCACAGGTAATATACACATGGACAAGAGAGGGAGGAGGAGTAGAAGGAGGAGGAGGAGGAGGAGGAGAAGGAGGAGGAGAAGAAAAAAATTAAGAATCATCCCTTTAAATGTTAAGAGGTTGATAGGTTGACTCAGCCTGTTTCTGGCAACCTCACCTAACTCAGCAGAGCAAGGCTTGCTCAGCCTAGCAGAACTTGACAGGGCAGAAAAAAGATTTTGTCTATCAACACTCAAACCAGATAAGACAGAGACCAATGCTGTTGCAAGAATAAATGGATATAAACTGGCCATGAACGGAGCTGGGCTGCAAATTAGAAGAATGGTTTTAGGCTCCATATCAGCCTGATTCTGCAACAGCTTCTAATGGGATTAGTCAAGAAAATGGAAAAGACATAAACACTGAGGGACACTTAATAAACACTCAAGTAAAAAATTTGGAACAAAGGGTGTTATGTTTTCACCTACTGAGCATTTATAGGTATGCAGCACCAGGATTCTGCTGCTGGAGGATGCTACAGAGGCCACAAGGATAAATGTGATCAAAAAGGGATTGGCCAAACTCCTGAAGGGGAAACCCATCAGTTTCTACTTCAAACAGCCAAAGTGTTCCTAGGATGGAGCTCCATAAATTCATGCAAAGGATTATATGTATGGAGCCTGTGATAGCAGGGGACCAGAATGCAAAATGTATGATGCCTTTTCAAGTCCTAGGTCCAAAGGATCACTGCAGAGGCAAATGGACCAAATTTGATGTCCTGTATTCCACAAGAGATCAAACATGCATTCTTATCTGGCCAAAATATTTATTTGCTTACGACTAGGGTACTAGATAGTGCAAAGCAAGCACAGCTTGTAGGCAAGTTTCCATTTCTCAGTTAAAAGTATCTTGTTTTTATTCTCCACCATCCATTACTCTTATTGATTCCAGTTGCTGCAGGGACTAATTGGTAAGCATAGAAAATGGAACTGATGAAAGTGAGTATATAATTAATACAAAACACAGTTTTGTAGATGTTATATCCATTATTCAATTAATCTAATTTAGTTTTTGTATTACGGGTTTGTGTTCCGGAGATGCATAATACACAAAATTTAGCAAATGGTCATACCTGTGTTACAGAATTCTGTAAGAATATTCGTAAACTATGAATGAAACCCCAATAATCATGATACATCCTTAAAAATATTTTTTTAAAGAAATCAAGAAAATTCTGACTGCATTAAAGTCAATGACAAACCTTTTGTAAAGTCAATGATGAAATCCATATGGGATTAATTTTAATTGCCCCTTGTTTTTTATGAGCCACACTTACCTGCCATTTCCAGTCTCTATAATCAGAGAATTAATTTTCCTCTTTAACTGACTGCTGGAGTCTTCCTACAGTCTAATAGGTCCAGAAGTTGAGGCAATAAGAGAAGGACAAGCTATCATAAGGTTTGTGCTGTAATTGTCTCCAGTCAACAGGAGAGCAAATAATTTTTTTAAACTCATCCTGCAGGGAAAGGGTAGTTTCTCACAGTGAGATTTTGTGAATTGGACAGGAATGCTCTGGGAATGAAGGGCGGGAGTGTGGTCCAGTCAACTCTGAGAAGGTAAAAGTACCAAGTGGGGAAGAAGACTGATCTTGGCTTTGCTCCTGAGGGGAGAGATGGGTTGAAGCAATGATTTCTCCTTTTGGGACTGTCTAGCTCCTTCCTTGTTGTTGCCACTTTTTATGCCCTGTGTCTTCCTGTAGAGGCAGGAGCTGCTGGTCTTGTTCTCCAAGCAACAGCAGAGCTGCTGTCCTGCCCTGGGCAGCTGTTGACTTCATCTGTGCCTGGTGTCACCCCTGCTTACTGGGTCGCATTTGGGATGGAGGGAAGCAGAAGACTACTTCTGGAAAATATTTAATAATCAGGCCACTTTTGTTCAGTTCAAGCTTGACACCTCAAACAATGGCAGTGGACTTGATGTCATTTTACAGAAGATGGATTTATCTTCTGCTCAGGTTAGCTGCCTTTATCTTTTAGACTTGACTAACTGTTCATTGCTGGTTGAACCTCCTGGGAGCTGCTTCACACGGGAACAGTGACAGTGGAGCTGTGAAGACCTCTCTTGAGGCTGGAAAAAAAGCATGGAAAATAGCTGGAAATATCTGTTCAGAAGATAAGAGCTCAGCCTAAGGAAGGAAAAAAAGAGAAATCTGCAAGAAACAGGAATGGCAGGAGGGGGGCCAAGAGGTACAGAAATGTTTTAAACTAAAAATAAACCTCAATTCTGAAACTTAAATATATAAAGCTGTCTATTAAAAATAGTACTAGATTACATCTCGACGGTGCCAAATAATTAATAACTTTTAATAACCCTAATAAATTTGGATTTCATCAAAACCCGTTGCGTATCGTTGACTATTTCAAGCAAGGACTGTGAGTTCTTAAGGCAGACAAGCACCTGTGTTAAAATGTACACTGCTGACATCTTTCCCAGGTACATCAATTATAATTAAAGAGTAATAAGAATGCCGGGATGGACTTATCAGGCACTTTCATGCAGGAGCCCTAGCATTTAAAATTAAATCCATTAATTGTAACTACTGTACATTTGTGATCCCTCAGATAGCGTACAAACTAATTCACTGCTTTTGCAGCCACGCCAGTTTTTGTTAATTAAGGTTTGTGATTTATTTAATTTGAGCAGGGATGTATCAGAGTGCCCCAAACTGGACTGATAAAAGGTCATTAGTTCGTAGTGTTCAAGACAATTAGGAATCTGATAATGAAAAATGTTTCTAGGCGCCTGACAAAAATTGATTAGCAAAATGGTCTCTAATCGTTTAAAGGAAAGCTCCATATTTTCTTCAACCCAGCCGTCTGAAAGTTCATATGTTAAGAAGCTCTTCTCACTCTGAAGTGGCTCTGAAATACATTTGAAGATAAAAGGCTGATTTAAAATTATTGTTGGCATTGCTTAGGGGAGGAGGGAGCCACGGTGCTGTCATCATCTGGAAGCCTTTATTTCTTTTTCCTCTTTCCACACATAGCAGCCAATATCACAGTCTCCAAGTGAGACTCAAACATTAACAAAAGTGTTCCTCAAAAAAATATTTAGGTAGGAGTATCTCTGCTTTACAGAGAGCTAAGGAGTGTGTGACTGATATGACTACATCATTGTGGCTTAGAGGAGACTCCCCTTTGTCATCAGAAAGATCTCAGCAATTGAGCAATAACACTGACTATGGACCTGTGCATCTCCTTCTAAAGTCAGCATTGGATGAGTCACAGCAGTGATGCCAAAGGGAGCTCAGGGCAATCAGGTCAGATGTAAACAACCACACCGTAACTATTAGTTAGGGAAACTGAAACACAGAATCAGAGAAGAGTTGAGATTGGAAGGGACCTGTGGACTCATTTCAAACCCTCTGCACAAGGCAGGGCAACAGATTGCTCAGCACACTGTGCAGTGCAGGTTTGAATGTCCCCCAGGATGGAGGTTTCACAAAGTGTCTACCTGCATCCCATTCCAGTGCTCGACCACTATCAGCATGAAAAGTTTCTTCCTAATATCTACTTGAAAATAATCTAATTTCCCTTGTGGCAACTTGTGTCCATTTCCTCAAGAGGAGTCTTGTTTCACCTTTTCTGTACACGTCCCTTAGATGGTTATAAACTGCACTGAGGTCTTTCCTTCAGATTCTGGTCTCAAGGCCAAACAGAACCAATTCTTTCAGCTTCTCTTTGTATCACACAGTCCAGCCCCTCATCACCTTGTCGATCCTCTGATGGATTTGCTCCAGTATTTCAAAGTCTTTCTTGCCCTGAGGAGCCCAAAATTGTACAGAGCTCTCCAGATGGTGTCCTGTAAGTGCCAAAGGGAAGAGTCACTTCCATCAAGCTGCTGGCCACACTGCAGTAAATACAACCTGCTACACAGTTGGTTTTCTTTGCTGCAAGGGTGCACTGGTGACTCATGTTCAGCTTCTTGCCTAGGTGGACCCTGGATCCTTCTGTGCACAGATGTTTTCCAGCCAGCTTACTACATCATAACTACACAGAAGGTGAGTGGAAGTGTTGGGCATGTAAACTACATCTCCTGAATCCTGGCTGTGGCACCTTCACCTCTTCCTAATGGCATTTTGAAAATCCAAATTTACTGGCAGAGATCAAAAGACAAATGTAATTTCTGTGTCTTTTTTTTTACAGTAGATGTTAACTGCAGTCTTTAGAATCAGTAAAATAGGAATTATTCAACAGTCTCTGGCACTTTTCTCAACATCCTTCTGTGACACTAATAGTAATCTTGAATAATTTTATTGCTCATTTGTCATTTACGTGTTGAAGTCTGTTTAGAAGTGTCTAGGCAACACTGCTGCTTCTTTAAGGAGAAAGGACAAATTTCTTCTTTATTGTGTGGCTTGTCTTGAGTCACATGGAGGGTGAACTCACCCCAGATAACTTCAGCCTCGCACATGGCAAGTGCCTACTCTCATCATGAACTTTCAGTCAATCAACACATCCAGTGACCTGAACCTGTTATAAGAGAGGAGTTCAGAGGAGGAAGGAAGTGACTCTCTGTGTTGAGAGGTCTAGATGAAGAGGTTAGACCAGATGCCTAATATTTAGAGAGCTAAAATTAGGTTACACTGATCTCAGTCATAAAAGAAGTATATGAGTAGGTAGGAGTAAAATTCTAAGGCAGCATAAACTGTCTTTACTCCTACTGAATTCAATGTAACTATGTTCATTTTTATCAATGGCAAAGCTAAATGAATGGATCTGAGCCATGCAAACTCTAAGATTAGAGAAGAACCTGTACAGCTCATATAGGACTAAGCTAAAACACCCATGCAGAAAATTATTTTGAGTAACTTTAAATAGAATAATAGTAAATTCTCCAGAATAATTTTAAATATCAGAATACTATTGTTTCCTCTTAGTTATCTAAATTGATTTCTGTGGTTTTTTTCTTGCTTTCTCTAATTATTTTCCACAAGATCATAAGTTGTGCCTCTTCAATACATTTTGAATGAGTCTTCACAATATGAGCCTACTAGCTGCCTTTAATTTCCATCTGTTTCCAGATGAAGGTCACCCCCATCTCGAAAGAACTGGTCAGTGAAAACTTATTTTCTGAGTGGGCATGGTATTTTCATTCTTTTTTTTTTCACTGTTACAAGAGCCAGTTTATTTGTTTTACAACAAATAACCCATCTGAGTGTTCATACTTATCGAACAAAGGTTGGGGTTTAATGGGATCTTCTTCAGCCATTCAAGACTGTTTGCATTTGTAATTATGAGTAGTTTGTCATGAAGGACCTCTTCAAATTCTTTTGAGAATTCTTGCACAAAACCACTTCCATATATCCTTGTATCCATACGTACACATGTAAGTGTGCATGTGTGTGTGTGTTTTTCTGGATCACAAAGAAGTTCAAGTGACCTAATTCAAAGAAATAATCTGGTCTGGTTTTCCTGAAACCACATGAAAGATTTGACTTTGATAAGGTTTTTGTTTACGTGGGCACCAAGGGAGGGTGAAAATACTCCAAGCAATTTAAATAGGAAATGAAATGGAACATGTTTTAACAACAGCTGGATGTGTGCTGGCCCATAGCACATACATTTCTGTCAGGATAAAATCAACGTGTTGGAATTTGCTTGGAATAGCATTTTTATAATGCTTATATATAGGGAAATCTTCCAGGTGTATTAAAGGTGAACCAAAGATAACAAGATAAATATGAAGTTATATTCGTTCTCACTTGAGGGCAATTCTTTCAAAGATGTCTAAGGATCCTGAATGCTCCATTCCTACTAAAATAAATAGATACTTCAGGGTTTTCTTAGGCAAACTTGAAAAAGAGCATCCTAATCTTTTCTTTGCTACTTAGCTGAACATCTTTGCAGCAGTAGTATGTTTATATTTTTAAACCCTAGAAAACAAAATAGGATTCATGGTTAACTAGCACTTGTCAAATAACATAATAATGTCTTGCAATTATAGCTATAAAACTATAATAAGCCCTTAGCCCTGGCAGTCCTCAGAAGACTGGATGCTGAAAATAAATATCTTGCTCACTCAGAACATGTTAATGAAATATAGGCATCTCAGGGGGGAAATTTTGCTATGTAGATACTATAGAGAAGCTGACACCATAGGGCAGTAACATTCTCATCTTAGAAACTATGCACATAGGGTTCCTCAGTCTCTTAAGCTCAACATTCCTTTGGAGGAATATGGTGTCCATACTGAGAAAGGTACCACTTGTTTGACTGTTTTACAGCCTTAAGAACATGGACGCCATGCAACCAGTAGATATTTGAAGATTTCTAATGGAACCCCCCAAAATCTCATCGAACCAAGCCAACAAAACATGGAATGATTGCCCCAGACTGGAATCCAAATGTATTACTGTAGTTTGCTGATGTGATTGGCTCTGTAGTAGAGGATGGAGCCCGTCCATTTTTCAAAACTGGGCTAAAGCCTTGAACAGTTGTTTTGGTAATGTAGATGAGGCTTTAGGTCCTAATAGTTCCTACAATTACTGCTGAATCTGGCCTTGGCTCAGGAATAAACTCCTTGTATTGAAAAGATTTACTATCCTAACTATATCTGTATCTCAATTTAATGAAAATGTTAAGGATAATTTGATGGTCTCTTGCCAGTGTAATTTTAAATAAAATGTCTTCATTCCTTGGCAGTGTCTGTTGGCACTCAGATTTAACTAAAGGAAGTGCTTAAGTGAAGTGCTTTTTAGATTAAAGTCTTGCCAGTATCTTTTCTGATAGAATAGATTTAATTTTCAGTGTTTTACCCAGAGTAAATAAATTAAAAAAAAAATTACCTCCCACTGTCAGTCCATATGATAGCAAACCTTAGTAAAAGTATTACTAGAAATCAGATATTGGCCTATCGCAGGATTTGGACTAATCTCAAGCCTCATCTCCTGTAAATTAAAGTATTTCTAACTTATTTACTGTTCATTTATTATGCACTCCTGTAAAAAATCTTTCTGTATCTTGGGAAATAATGTAGCACATAATGAAGTGCTGTCAGTGCATCTTAGATTTTCATCTGAGTTCAGCAAGTCAGCAAAAAAGTTTAGGACACTTTATTATAATTGCATAGGGAATGGAAAGTAATGGTAAGATGGTGACAATTTGGCCATCATACCCTACAGAACTGAGCAATTGCCAAATACAGTCTTGATTGCTTACCCTGTCTAAATCAGGACTGTGTGTACAGAATGGGGCCAGAAGGACAATGCATCAGAAGTTAAATTGTTTGGGGATGAGTTTGAGAATAAAAAAAGATTGTCGATATAAAATAGTGCTTATTCAAAGGGAATGTATAATAGTCTGAGTAATATTTATTTTCCTTTTAAATGGTCTTTTCTTTTTAAAATTTAAGTGTGATTGATTTGTTTTAATATGTAGAACGTATATTCACAAAAACTATAAAATCTCCCTGACAGAGGCAGAGTGTGCTACTACTTACATTAAGGTACCAGGAGCTCCATAATTTTAAAACTTCATAAGTCATCTCAGTTATGTTATCCTTAGCACCCAGCACGACTCAAGACCTTCGTCAATGTTGAGAAGGATTTTTTTTTTCTTGTTATTATTGCTACCCACCAAATCTTCATTCCTTTTTCTTCTGCTTAACAAGAGACATTTAGAAGTGTCAACAAGAGACTTAGAAGATGGCTTTGCTACGAGTCACTTGAAGTGAAAAAGGAAGAAGATCTTACAACAGCCATATAGGCAGCACAAATTTTTCCTGTCTTTTGGTACCTAGAGGCAGGTCCTGGTGAGACTCTGCAGAAGTTTCTCTCTAATGCGGATTGAATGACACTCTACACATATTTTTGACAACTGTGACTATCTTTGTGTTGCTGTTTTAATTTCTGTGGTGCGCATTTACAAGGAAAAGATGGTATTTGCACACACTTGAAAAACTTAATTTCAGGGAGTGAAGAAAATGTCGAGTAACAACATCTTTTTAAGAGATTGCATCTGATAAACAATGGGACTACTGCAGACCATCCGTACCTGGGAGCAATGTGTACATCAGCCTGCAGAGGCAAAAAAGTTACAATTACAGGGCAGAGAACCATGATTAGGACAACACAAAAAATCTGGTGGAATGTGCAATAAGAAGATGAGAAAGATGGGAAACTGCATATGGAGCTAACTTCATTGCAGCAGGTAAGGCAGGTGGATGTTAACACAGCATTCATACAAGGGCAGTATTCCTAGATCCTTGAGTGTATGTCTGTCAGGACCCTGGATGCACCAACAGGATTTAATTGCCCTGAACAAATGCAGCTGGGACCCCCACTCATTCAGCCCACTGCTCATGGGTCCATCTAAGCTCAGGTGTACCTGTCTCCAGCCCTGTCTCCTGGATGGACCGTACACCTACACTGTAGCACTGTCTGGCCTCTCTGGACTCATCCCTTGCCCTGCCTGGGGCTGTCAGTGGACCCTGTGTAACCCTGGCCAGGCTCTGCCCTCTGTCTCTGGATCCAGTGGAATTACATTCTGACCTGGGAGGGCATGGCCTGTGCTGGGGTCATACTTGGCATCCACTCATCTTCCTTCATGGAGCAACCCTGTTTTTGCTGTTCCCTGAGGATATCAAAGCATTCTCTGCTCTGACTTTTTGACTAAGTGACACTGAGTTTTCTGACTTTTGTCCTAATAACATGTATATGTAAAATAAAACACATTTAAAATTTCTTTTATGTTTCCATAAATTCACTGTATTCAACATACAAACACTTGGTTTATTCTGTTATATAAGTGTTTATTTAATAAAACTACACCTTGAGTGGCCTCCAGGGGCACATGCAAATCATAGAATCATAGAATGGCTTGGGTTGAAAGGCACCTTAAAGATCTAGTTCCAACTCCTTGCCATAGGCAGGGACACCTTCCACTAGATCAGGTTGCTCAGAGTTGCATCCAACCTGGCCTAGAACATTCCCAGGGATGGGGCATCCACAACTTCTCTGGGCAACCTGTGCCAGTGCCTCACCACACTCACCATAAAGAATTTCTTCCTAATATCTTAACTAAACCCACCCTCTTTTAGTGTGAACCCCCCTTTGTCCTGTCACTACATGCCCTTGCAAAAAGTTTGTTTCCATCTTTCGTGTGGGCTCTCTTCAGTTGCTGGAAGGTCACAATTAGGTCACTCCAAAGCCTTGTCTTCTCCAGGCTGAACAATCCCAACTCTCTCAGCCTTTCCTCATAGGAGAAGTGTTCCATCCCTCTGATCATCTTGGTGGCCTCCTCTCGACTCGCTCCAACGGGCCAATGTCCTTCCTGTGCTGGGGACTCTAGAAATCACCAAGACTTGTCAGACATTTATTAGCTGGGTAAAAGCCAGGGTCAGCAGAGGGTCTTGTGTCCTCCTGAAATTAGAGCTGCAATATGTCAAATGTGTATCAGCCAAAACCCATTTAATATAAACCCCACTTTCTGCAGTTTCATGTTTCTTTGGCTTCTTACCTGAGGAGGGACTGCATCCCTAAGCTGGCTTTGCTACTGGCAAAAATTGGCAAACTCATGACCTAACAGGTTGCTTCTGTGCTAATGAAAATGACCGAATTAACTGCTAGGGACACCTCGACTAGTCCTTTTCTGTATGAGACTTACAAAGTTTATCAAGGCTTAAGTCCAATTGAAAAGAATTCTGTCACGTTTGGAATAAAGCTTGCTATCACTGCCACATAGAGCGGTAGGATATTTCATCAGCAATGCAGTGTGTTGAAACTACGAACAAACATTTGATGTTGTATTTCACAATACCCTATACCCCATCTGCATTCGTAAACAGTATTTAAGGAGGCCTGGCTTGCTTATACTGAGACTATGTTATCTGGGGAAAAGCTGGGCTAATGTTTACTCTTGCTAAGCACTTGTTCCCTTATGAAAAGTCTGAAATTTTAAAATTTAAACTCTTCTGAATCATCCAAATCCAAAGAAATCTCAAGAAATATTTTATTTGTCAGTCATCTTGGCAGTAGTTAAACAGCATTGTGCTCTCAGTATGAACAGCTGCAAAGCACATACATCTTCTCCTGACATGGATCCTTGCCATTTGTTTGTTGTGATACGCCAATGTCAGAATTCACGAGTTAGGTCTCAATCGAATTTCCACTGGAGGAAACGAAAGCTGGATTTGGCAGACTGGATAACTACTTTTTGTTATTGCTGTTGTCTGTATCACCTCTGGATTTGGAAGGATGTAGTCACTGCACTGAAAAATGGAGAACATGCCAAGAAATATAAAGAAGCCTCAGGTGTGGTTTCACTATTCAGGTCTGCTGCTTTTACTTTACAGCTTTTTTCTCTTTCCGCTTCTCATCAGGTGTTGAGGCCCCAATCCTGTGCAGAGCCCACTTGCACTTTCTTGAGTGTATTTTTCATGTCTGTGTAAGCACAAAAGCCTGTTCTGGTGTGTTCAAGTGTTCAGTCTGCACACTGGTCATGAAGTCTTTGCAATAGGGCAATGTCCATCATATGTTCCTCTCTTCTTGGAGAAGGCTCAGGGATGACCTTATCACTCTCCACAACTACCTGGAAGGAGGTTGTAGCCGTGTGGGGGTCGGTCTCTTCCCTTAGGCAACCAGTGACAGGATGAGAGGACTTAATCTCAAACTGTGCCAGGGGATGTTCAGGTTGGAAGTTAGGAAGAATTTCTTCGTGGAAGGGATGATTTGACATAGGAACGGGCTGCCCAGGGAGGTGGTGGAGTCACTGTCCCTGGAGGTGTTTAAGGAAAGACTGGATGTTGTACTCAGTGCCATGGTCTAGTTGATGCGGTGATGTTCAGTCATAGGTTGGACTTGATGGTCTCAGAGGTCTTTTCCAAGCTAATTCTGTGATTCTGTGATATGCTTACCCTACGAAAAATATAAATTATATATCTATATCTATATACATATATATGTGGTGGGGGGGTAATAAGTGCGTTACCACAGCCCACTGACGCTGAGGAAGGCAGTCCTGGCCAAAGCCGGGCTGGACTCTGAGCTCAGTCCTCGCCCTCAGCGCGGCCCATCCAGGCAGGATGCGGCACAGCAGCCCAGCCCAGCCCGGCTCCAACCGCCCCCGCACGCCCGCACAAAGCTCCTGTGGAAAGCGGGAGAGTGGAAATTTCGGTGGAACACCCGCAGCCGGGACACCCCGGACCCCGCTGAGGGCCGAGCGGGCCGGGGGCGGGGCGGCGGGCGCGGCCGTGTGTCGGGAGCGCGCCCGGCGGGCGGCGGGCGGCCGCCATCTTCTCTGCACGGCCGGCGGGAGCGCTCCCAGTGCCCCCTCCTCCGCTCCCTCCTCCTCCTGCTCCCTCCTCCCACTACGCTCAGCCGCCGCCGCCGGTCAGGAAGGGGGCGACCGGGATAACGAAGGCCGCGGGGAAGGGGGGAAGGCGGGGGACGGGGGAGTAGCCCCGTGGGGGCGGGCGGACGGGCCGCGGGGCGCCAGCCCGGGGGGTTCGTGCGGCCCCTCCGCTCGGCCCTACCGGCCGGCCGGGCCCCGCTCCCCATGGGATAAGCTGTAAACATGTTCAGCTTTGAAGGGGATTTCAAAACAAGGCCCAAGGTGTCCCTCGGAGGAGCGAGTAGGAAGGTAAGGAGCGGCGCCCGCCCGTCTCTGTGTCTGTGTCGGTTCCCTCGCCCCCCGCCCTGTGTTATCGGTGTTTTACCGTCGGGCCTTCAGGAACGGGAGTGGCGATGACTAAGGTTTAATAGAGGGGGGAAAATCCCTTCCCTCCTGATGATGTGTTTATCTCCGATCTCCCCGGCTCTGTGTTACTATTTTTTTTTTTGTATAATCAGGCCACACGCACACACCATCGCAGGCTTATAGTGTGGTGAGAATTGTGGGAAGCGAGGAAATGTCTCCTTGGCTCGTCCCCCCCAGCAGGGCGATCGATCTGGGGTGTCGTGGCCGGTGGCACCTCCCGAGCAGCCGGTCTCCAGGTCTTCCGGGGGCAAGGACTCCTGTCATTTCCCTCCAGAGGGAATGTCTGGCGCTCACCCGCCCGGCTGGAGCGATGTGGGACACACACACACAGCCTCACACAACCCG